>NC_062553.1:61013845-61664553 GCF_016906955.1 Phacochoerus africanus | reverse complement strand
GACAAAAAAAAAAAAGCAAATATACAATTGACTATTAAATTCAAGAAATATTTGAATGATTAAAAAATAAGCAATTCTCCACTCTCCTGATGTTTCACGTCTGTCATAAATCAGGTGGCGTTTGTTAATTGATGGATCTGTTGTTGTTACTTGATATCTTCTATTGGAAAAATTTTCAATTCATTGTCTAAGAGTATATTGTAATAATTAAATACCATTATAATATGACTTTATATGTGTAGCTCAAATTTTACATATACTTGAGAGTGGGATTGCTGGCTCTTGCCTTGACATAACATACCATTTTTATAAGCCCTATGATATAACCAAAATTTACATAATGCCTTTTCAATCTAGCCTACAGTCATTTTTAAGTGTTTTTTTCCCTTCTTGCTTTCTAATCTTATTTTTCTCTTTTTGCACATGCAGTCGTTTTTGAGCGACAGATGTTAGGTATATAAATTTGGTATTGACTCTAAATGACAACTTCTTTCAGAGTGGATTCACCTTTTTATTTATTGAGCAGCTATCATATTAAACTAATCAGGAATAGAGAAGTATCATTTGGATTATAGTTTGGGTATTGCTGTCTCTAATTCTGCTTTACATACAATTATCTTGTGTCTAGAATTACACATTTTAACTGAAATATGATTTTCTGGGATCCTTTTTTGAATCAGGTTTCAAGTCTCCATTTTCTGTTTTCTCACTCCCACAAACTGATACAAAACATTTGCTCTATTTTTAGAGGATTTTGCCTTAGCTATTTGCTTCTAATGCTCATATTTTCAGAATTTGGTAGATTCCTTTTGGGAAGGTGACTATGGGTTTATTATCTATTCAGTCCTCAGTTTCTTTACTCTGACACCACTAAGACACCAAAAAAAGTTCTATCAATTTTATTGTCCTTCAGTAGCAACCCTGTACCAGGCAAAGAGCACATTTTGTTTTTTAACCTCCTGCATAACCTGGATTTAACAAATTTCTATGGAAGAAAAGGTGTGGGAGAGCACTAAACTGCTGAACTTTGCAGAAGGCAAAATTGGCGCACATGTAAAAGTACAACAAGCTAAGGAATGCTGATGCAGAGTTCTAAGGTACAGGGCCTCCTTCAAAGACAAGATAAGGGAGTTATTCATTAATCATGCTATTCTTTTTTTTTCCCACTGTACAGCATGGGGATCAAGGTACACATACATGTATACTGCAGAAGTACAAAAAACCATAAGATAATACTATGAACAATTATACGCCAACAAATTTGACAATCTGGAAGAAATGGACAACTTTCTAGAATCTTACAGCCTGCCAAAACTGAGTCAAGAAGAAACAGACCAAATGAACACACCAATCACTACATATGAAATTGAATATGTCATAAAAACACTCCCTACAAATAAAAGCCCAGGACCTGATGGCTTCACAGGAAAATTCTACCAAACATATAAAGTGGAATTGGTGCCCATCCTCCTTAAACTTATTCAAAAGTTTGAAGAAGAAGGAACACTCCAAAAGACATTCTATGTTGCCACCGTCACCCTAATTCCAGAACCAGACAAAGATACCACCAAAAAAGAAAACTATTGGCCAATATCTTTGATGAATATAGACGCAAAAATTCTCAACAAAATTCTAGCCAACCGAATCCAACAACATGTCAAAAAGATCGTACACCATGACCAGATGGGATTCATCCCAGGTTCACAAGGATGGTTCAACATATGCAAATCAATCAGCATCATACACCACACTAACAAAAGAAAAGTCAAAAACCATATGATCATCTAAATAGATGCAGAAAAATCATTTGACAAAGTCCAACATCCATTTATGATAAAAACTCTCACCCAAGTGGGTATAGAGGGAACATTCCTTCATATAATCAAAGCCATCTATGTCAAACCCACAGCAAATATAATACTCAATGGAGAAAAACTGAAAGCCTTCTCACTAAAATCTGGAACAAGACAGGGATGCCCACTCTCACCACTGCTATTCAACATAGCTTTGGAATTCTTAGCCACAGCAATTAGACAACAAAAGAAATAAAAGGCATCCAAATAGGAAGAGAAGGGATCAAACTATCACTGTATGAAGATGACATGACACTATACATAGAAAACCATGCTATTTTATAAGCAGCTGCACTATTCCCTAGAGGTATGCACCTGTAGCTAGTTGCTAGTAGTTTCCTTTGTTATTCACTACATTGCCTATGCCTGATTTTGCTCTTTAATCTATTTAGTCACCTTCCCTAATAAAAGTCACGTGGGCTAAAGCTCAGGCACCTTTGTTCTGCAGAACAGAGTGCCCCCCCCCCCGGTGGCCCCCACTTTCCAAATGTAAAAGAGTCTTGTGTGTTTTGTTATGCTGCACCCTCGCTCTTTCAGGATCTCCCATTGCCCTGCAGTGCTGAACATGGCATAAAGGTACCTAAATCAAGCCTACTTTTTCTTGATTCTTCACTATGGGAATTTTTTTGTGGTTCTAGTTCTTACTGCTTCCATAGTTCTCTCATTACATTTTTTTTTTTTTTTGCCATTTCTTGGGCCACTCCTGCGGCATATGGAGGTTCCCAGGCTAGGGGTCAAATCAGAGCTGTAGCCACTGGCCTACGCCGGAGCCACAGCAACTTGGGATCCGAGCCGCATCTGCAACCTACACCAGAGCTCATGGCAGTGCCAGATCTTTAACCCACTGAGGAAGGCCAGGGATCAAACCTGCAAACCACTGAGCCACGATGGGAACTCCCTTTCATAACTTTAACAAGAGGGTTTTTATGTTTTATCCAGCTCTCTTAGTTTTCCCAGCAATAGTACTACAATGTCACAAGCTATTATGTCCTGTCATAATTTATATTGATGACAGATGTATGATAGATTACACTTGAAGAATGGATATACAATTGATATTTCTTCTAGCATTATTTAATAGTGTCCTTTTTATGCATTACCATTAGCGTAGGTTTTTATGTTTGTTTGTTGTTTTATTTTTTCATTTTTGCCACTATCATGGTTGAGAATGGATTTCATGTAGCCAAAATTTATAGCATATTAGACCCATTTGATACATAATTTTATGGAAAAGTTCATTTCCCACTTAGTCAAGATTCATGAGGACTTTCTGAAATATTTTTAAAACTATGATGTACATATTAATCTAAAAGATAAACCATATTTAGTTTTAATACTATTATGCTTTTGAGAATTATTAGTAAATAATGCTATAGTCAGTATTTTGACCAGAAGAAAGGTAAAAATAATACTTCAGGAAAACGTCTTCCATTTAGAATTTTTGAGAAGTTAGGTGCAGTTATAATTAATAACAGTCCTACTTCAGAACATTTATAAGTCAGATATCATTCCTATATGTTTTGGAGTAGTAATTTCCTTTTCAAAATATGTATTATCCTTATATCAATTTTCTTTAAAACATAGCATAAAACATATGTAAGCAGGACATTTATTTCTAAATTTTTATTCATTTGTAGTTCCATTGGCAGTGTAATCATTTTTTTGTTTGTTTTTGTTTTTAGAATTTAATCCAAGACCTAGCATTTCTGAATTATTGGTGTAGAATTTTGTTTGCACAGAGAGATTCCTAGGAGCAATTTACCCAATTCATAGTTTATGGAGCCTTTCAGTTACCAAATTAATAAATGTTCTAAATATCTCTTGAGTTTTAAAAAAAATGTTTGCTTGTTTCTTAGAGTTTGTACTTTGTAGAGGCAAGTTTTTCATTAAATTAGGGAGTCAATATGACCAAAGCTTCTGATCTTTCCTTCGGTTCTTTTAAAAACTGTTTGCTCAATGTGACTTTGCTTCAGGTTTAGGAGTGATGTTTTTGTGTCACACAGAAAGATTTTTACACTTTCTTATTAAGACTGACAAGTTACCAGGAAAGTTATGGCAACCCAAAAGAAATATCACTCTGTTTACTTTAGAGGGTTCTTTTTCTTTGATCTTTTTCGATGGTGCCCTCAAATTTATTTCTGTCCCACATCTGAGAATTTGTTCATTTGATCTTATTTTTTGGGGAGGCTTTTTTTAAAAAGATACTGCATCTGTTCATTTCCATTCCTGCTATCATAAATATATTATGACTTTCAGAGAGTTTCCATTTATTTTCAACCTCACTAAAAGGATTTCTGTCCTAAGAAAAACCTTTATGAAGTCCTGGATATTAAGTTATGATGCATTCTATTTTGACAATTAAAAAATCTGAATATTTCTATTTTTATATCTGATGTAACCTAATTGAAATTATATTGTCTATTGAATCATAATTTTACTGAGACTGAGTTACTTAAATTAATTAAGTGTTCAAAATTTTAGGAGTGCCCATTGTGGCTAGCGGTAACAAACACAACTAGTATCCATGAAGATGTGGATTTGATCCTTGGCCTTGCTCTGTGGATTAAGGATCTGGAGTTGCTGTGAGCTGTGGTGTAGGTTGAAGATGCCGATCAGATCCGGTGTTGCCCTGGCTGTGGTGTAGGCCAGCAGCTACAGCTCTAATTCGACCCCTAGCCTGGGAACTTCCATATGCTGCAGGTGCAGCCCTAAAAAAATTCAAGTTATTGTATGTGAAAAATGAGTTAATTTTGTTAATGGTCATTAAGCAAATTGAAGTTTTTAGTATGGATTCACTTTAAACATGGTCCAATCTCATATACTACACAGTTTACATTAACACAGTATATTTCCTAAAGTATTGATTTTTTAAAAAATATCATTTCCACTCTGTGTAATATTTTATGTAGAAATATGCCACTAATTCAGGATATAGGTATAGTTTGTCCAAGAGGGTGCTAAATAAATACTTGTGTTTTGTATTTTTCAATAATATATTTTATTTATGTATTTATTTGTTTGTTTTGTCTTTTTGCCTTTTCTAGGGCCACACGTGGCATATGGAGGTTCCCAGGCTAGGGGTCCAACTGGAACTGTTGCCGCTGGCCTATGCCACAGCCACAGCAATAGGGGATCCGAGCCGCGTCTGTGACCTACACCAAAGCTCATGGCAATGCTGGATCCTTAACCCACTGAGCAAGGCCAGGGATCGAACCCGCAATCTCATGGTTCCTAGTCGGATTCGTTAACCACTGAGACACGACGGGAACTCCTATTTTTCAATAATGTATTTTAAAAAGGTTTTGATTTTTCAACTAAAAATATATGTATTAGGAAATAAGGTAATAAGTGTGTATATAAATATTTGTCATATCATATGACATAACAGTAACATAAATATTATTATTATAAGAAATTCTGTGTGCATGTGAGTTCATGTTGTGGGCAATAATTGAACACCCATTATAACTCTGTGCCATGCATTTGCCATTATAATTTTATTAAAAGATGGAGTTCCCGTCGTGGCGCAGTGGTTAACGAATCCGACTAGGAACCATGAGGTTGCGGGTTCGGTCCCTGCCCTTGCTCAGTGGGTTAATGATCCGGCGTTGCCTTGAGCTGTGGTGTAGGTTGCAGACGCGGCTCAGATCCCACGTTGCTGTGGCTCTGGCGTAGGCCGGTGGCTACAGCTCCCATTCGACCCCTAGCCTGGGAACCTCCATGTGCCGCGGGAGCGGCCCAAGAAATAGCAAAAAGACAAAAGAAAAAAAAAAAAAAAGAATATCAGTCACTATAACAAGGTAATACACTAGGTGAGGAGATAAATAAGTCAATCCATGAATGTACCATATTCTAATAACCAGGTAAGAACTACTTTAAAATGTGCACTTGACCCTGTATGGCACAAAGAAGAATCAAATCAAATAATATTAATAATAATAAAGGTTTGTTTTAAAATCATTAGTTGATTTGCCGTAAAAATATTTGTGGTATTGAAAAATATTTGTGGTATTGTCTGATGAATATTATTATCACCTATGCTGTGAATTGTTTTTATTCCAATAATTTGAAGAAAAATGTAGGTAACTTTTATAGTTATATGTGAAGGAAGGAATTAAGAAAATACCTCTCTAAAGAAATTGTGACATAAATATATCATATAGGCAGTGACTTTTTTATTTCTTCCATCAGGTTACTGGAATAATGAAATGCTATTTTCATGTACTTTCTAGTCTACAGTTGATTTCAAAACTTCCTTGGGAGAAAATATTTTGTGGTGTTTAAGAGTATGGTCACAGAGTTTGTTTGCCTGGGTTTAAAATTCAGCGCTGTAAATTACAAACTGTGTCACCATCATAAAGTAACTATTTTACTTTAATTCCTAGTTTCATGAACTGGGAAATGCTAATGCTGATTTTTGCTCCTACACTGAATATTTGGGAGGTATTCATTATTAAATGAGGTTAGAGGATATTTATATAACCAAGAGCCTGAACATATAGTTAGCACTCAATAAATGTTATCTATCATTATGTCATGTGCCAGAAATTAAATATTTGTCCTTTTAAAATATAAATTTACATATATTACAAAAAAGATTAAATGGAAAGAAATAATAAAATAAAGGGTTCAGATTTTTTTATGATAAAAGAAAATAGTTGGATATATTTATTTATCTATTATTCCCATCTAAAAGATTGCTGCTATTATTAATTGATATGTATAAATATGCTCAAAGAATACAATTTTGAAGAGACTTTGGAGAGAAAAAATGTCTACATCCAATGAAGTTTATAGAAATTTCAGTCAAAAAAAAAAATTTCAGGGTGGAAATAGCCAAGTACTAATGATCTAAAGGATCTGCATCTGATTTAAAAAGTGAGACATTCATTGCCCCCAAACCTATATACCCACATACAAAGGAAAAGTTCAGTACTCAAATGCTGTGGTATGAGCTATGTAGGAAGAAAATCTCCATTATAGAATTTTATACTTTTCTGTAGTGTTTTCTATGATGTTTCTAAGTTTGTTGGATGACCATGCTAAATTGGCATTAGGAAGACATGGGATTTATCAAATTAAGCCCAGTGTCAATGTTACAATATCTGTTTAAGCCTCCCTCTAAACTAATCCAATTATTAACACTGTGTTTACTATTTTGTTTGTTTGTTTAGTTATCTCTGATATTGGAATGACAGTGTCTGTTTCTAATTTAGTTGGTGAATTCATTGACTTTTACTGTCCACGGTCTGAACAGATTTTAACCATATCCGAATGAGTTTATATTTACTCAACATAATATCTCATGCACATATGTGCAAATAGCAGCCACTTCAAAGTGTATTTCCTGTATTTTCCTTATTTCATAAAATTATTTCAATGTATTCTTCACTTTAAAATACGTGGTATTCATATTTTATAAAACAGTCTTCTATTATAGAATAACTACAGATCTTTGCTTTGCAATCTGGTACATTCATATTTATTTTGCAAAGGATAGAATGATGTTTTATTTCCATAATGCATATATAGTTTTAGCACTGACTGAGTAAAATGACAAAACTATACTTTATACCTAGATTCAATTTAAATATCTATATAAGAAAAAAGATGATACATATTGCACATTTGGTGTTTTGGGAAAAACTGATATGTCTTCATTGTCAGTGTCAATAAAATATAATGCATAACATACAATTAATATATACATAGTCAGTATATGTAATTCTATTTGCTTTGTTAAGATACAAGCTTACACAACTAATAAATTGATTCTTTTAAAAATAATTTTAGTTTAAACAAATTATAGAGGATTATTTTGGTACAGGTAATATTTCCTACTATCTCTACAAGTTAATAACAATATTTTATTGAAAACAAATAATTAGTACATATGAAAAATAATTTTACATCCTCATTATTTCTAATTTAGTTTCATGTCTACAGTAATACCAATGACAATAGCATTGCAAGCACTGCAAAGATATAGCTGAGTCTTTCTAATTAAGGCAAAATAAGCATACTTAAAGGTTCAACACTAATTACCTTTAAACAAAAGGATAAGAACACTTCACAATTCCTCAATAGGTCTCATATAAAAAAGACAACTGTCTATCATTGCAGAAGCCGAAAGCATGTATTAATGACTTTCAAAAAAAAAAAAAAGAATGAGAAACAGAATGAAGTAAATTCAGAGGTTAACTGCAAGCTTTAAAAAAAAATCTTAGCAATGAAGCAATGGAATAAATAACATTTCTACTATAATTTTTAAACTGTATTTTTTTGCTTTATGTCCCTAGTACAAACTACTGGTAGTTTGAAGTAACTCTATTTTATGTTATGGATTTGCACTCCTCAATTAATATTTCTCTCCTTAAAAAATATCTGATTAAAAAAAAACCCTGAAAATATTAAGGAACTTAAAGGAACATCCAAAGTACTTATATACTTATATGTAAATATATATATATGTCTGCTATCTGCAGCCACATCCCATTTTTGTAATTTATAAGGATCCAGAAGTTCCTCTTGCATATTAAGTTTTTTAAGATGACTTCATGTGTAATAAAGGAGAAAAAACAAAAAGAGAAAATAGATTCTGATTTATAGAACCACCTGACAAATCTGGATATATACAAAAGGACATGAACCCAGTCTTTCTGAAGACAAAATCGCATCCCAAGCATCCCAAAAATAAAAAAAGGATTTATAGACATTAGCAAGTTTGAGGAGGTGATGGATAGTAGTGACCTCTGTGCCATCTGCCACCTGCTTTTCGGAGACATTACTGAAGGCTGTGGATGCAAAGCCTCTGGTATTACCAACTTAGAAACCTCGAGGAAAAAACATGGAGCATCTCCTGAAATACATTGATGTCATAGATAAGAAACTGAAAAACTTGAGAATATAGAAACCATTTTCATATCATAATGTGAAAGATCATCACTTCGGAAAGTAAGCAACATAAGGTTTAAGTAGATAGTTATATTGAAGAGAGATTTATTCTCTAAGAAAGAAAATGATTTGATTATTTTCAAAGTTTATTTGATTATAAGTGCATGTCCCTTGAAATGATGAAGGGGAGGATAAAAAACTTTACAAGTAACTTTCTAGAAGTATCAAATTGGATTGGGATATTAGACCAGTTAATCTAAATTTAATTCTAATACCAAGATTCTATAATATTAAATATAATATAGCCAAAATGTTAACATATTTAAATATATATAATACACAAAAATATTAAAACTCAGAAGATAATGATATGTCTTGGTCACATTAATAATAATCTTAAACATATAACAGAATTTTTGGAAAATAGAGGGGAAATAGCACTAGTTCAGAAATATCATTATCATTTGATTGTATTTGTTATAATCATTGACATACAAAATTAATTATTATAGGAGAATAACTAAATATGTAAAATTATAATAGTTGTTAGATTAATAATACAACTAAATATTATGACATTAATAAGTATAATTCATAATAGCTATATTCCATTCCATTAAGGGAATAAAGTATGATACATATTTTATTTATTTTTTATTTTTTAAATTTTATTTATTTGTTTTTTGTCTTTTTGCCATTTCCTGGGCCACTCCCGTGAGGCACATGGAGATTCCCAGGCTAGGGGTCGAATTGGAGCTGTAGCCACCAGCCTACGCCAGAGCCACAGCAATGAGGGATCTGAGCCGGGTCTGCAACCTACACCACAGCTCATGGCAATGCCGGATTCTCAACCCACTGAACAAGGCCAGGGATCGAACGCACAACCTCATGGTTCCTAGTCAGATTCGTTAACCACTGAGCCACGATGGGAACTCCCAATTTTATTTTTAATCATTTTTATAAGTATAAAACAGCTTAGTGCCTTTTATACATTTCAAATTTTTTTTACAATAGATTTTCAAAAGAATAATTATTAAAACAAAAATTTTGCGCAGTTCTACTGCCATTTTTATATGGTATAACATTGCCTTTCTTAAAAATGTTTCCCATGATACATTATTTTGTGAAGATTTTTTTTGTTGAGTCTGATTCTCAACCTTTACATACCAGTATTTAATCTCATTAAGTATTTTTGGCAACAGTGAGTAAGTTTGAATTTTTACGATGTTCTAGATAATCTCCTAAATCGGGTTTGGCAAACTTTTTTTTTTTTTTTAAAGGCCATATAGTAAATATTTTAGACTCCAAGACCATTCAGTCTCTGACATGTACTCTAATCTGAAATTGGAACAGGAAAGCAGCCATAAATAATACTTAAATGAGTAGATGTTCCTGTGTTCCAGTGAAACTTTACAAAATCTGTGCAGCTCTGGACTTAGTCTGTGAGTTGTAGTTTGCTTATCCCTGTACTAAATAATTAAGATGTTAATATATTCTGTGCTTAAAAATATTATGGGTATTTTTGTTATTCAAATTGTAAACTAATTTTACTAGAATGAAAGTCAAACTGAATTTATTGCGCATCTACAGTAGTTTTCTAGAAATCAAAATAATCTTGAATGTGTCTTATTCTACCTCCTTTCTTTGGTGCCACGTGGCCCACTTACAGTAATTATAATTTTTATTTGTGACAGCAGTGTAATGAGTTATCTGCCTTTCGGTGTTTCATTTGTTTTCAAAACTAAGTAATTATGTATTGTGTAAAGAAATTATGTTCCCTGAAACACCTTCCAATGTCTTTACTTACAGAATTTTTCGTTTTGTCTTCTCTTTCTAAGAGACTTATTTTGTTGTTGTTAAATACTGTGTTAAGCTTTCTCATTGCAAAGTTTCACCTTTTGGATAGCTGGTACTTAGAACATGAATTTTAACTTAATTTATTATACATTTTCAAGTATTTATTTTCTAAAGACAAAAACAAAAATATAAGTTTATGGGAAACATTCTTGCTTAATATTCATTATGGTTTTTCAAATTATTTGTCAAAAGGACTCTTTACAACTTCCTTTAAACTCCATGATTTAGAAGTAAATGGAAAATATAATATTCATAAAATCTCCAAATGGTATAATTTTATTTAAAGGCTTATGATTATGTTACAAACTACATTTAATAACAGAGATCTTGACCTGTAATGCTTACAGTGAAAATGCAGATTTATAAGATTATATTTTGAGAGAATTTCCTGGTGGCACAGTGGGTTAAGGATCCAGCATTGTCACTGCTGTGGCTCCGGTAGCTGCAGTGGCATGAGTTCTGGCCTGGGAACTTGATGCTGTGGGCCTGACTAAAAATAAAAATATTATATTTTGAGAAACTAGCTAGTTCTAACACAATTGCTAATTTTTAATATTATGACTACTGTAGTTAACATTGGCACAAACAACTTTTCTACCACTGAATTGCTCAACATTTAAAGACTATATTTTAATATGTAAAATATTTTTCAACATTGCCTGTGATTTAGTTTAAAAAACAAATTCACAAGTGGAAATTTTCATTTTGCAAATGATAAAATGCAATGATAATTTTTCCAGTTACATATCAAAAGCACAGCCAAGACTTGAATCAGCCTTAAGTCCTCTACCCTCTGGCTTGTTCATCTTGCTACACTATCAAAAGGTACAATGAACTTTTCATTATCATAGTCAAAAGATCTGCTTTCCTAAGGGATGATAAAATTCAGTGGTGGCCTTGTATTCATGAAGAGAAATTGGATATTGTAGGAGGCCACAATCCACAAATACCTACCACTATAAGAAGTAACAATTAGCATTCATGCTACAACATTAGGCTCACTCTGTAAAAATGAAAATGCTCTTGGATAGTGCTATTTATTCTAGGGAGCATATGGTTCCTAGTGTTTGTAGTACTGTTGCCTAAAGCTGCTTTATATTTGTCAGCATTTTTATTAACACCCTGCATAATACCTCTTGTGGCAACAGGCAGATGGACTTATGCTGAATTTCTGGACACCTGTCACAAGCACAAATGTTAGCTTGTCAAAAATTTAGGCAAACTTCAGGACCAAAGATTCTGCAGTCTAGTAGCTCTTGTCATTAAAACATCCTGGAAAACTTGCTGAAGCAAAAACAAATAAAAATGTCCACAGCAATAGAAAAAAGGGTCTGAGTTATGTGACAATATGGAGATAATTGTCATCTAATACAATGTTACTAGAATAGGCAAAACAATAAAGAGGTAGACACATTTGGCATCCGTTATCAGAAAGGAGGAAAACCATAGTAAGAAAGTTAAGAAAAAGAAGACACTTCATATCTCATTCCTCTCACCCCCGGTACAGAAATATGAAGCCTGCATTTTCTTGAATCCAGTGCACTTAGTTTGTAAGAATATATTTCTGACTCACCAGAGTAATTTCTAGGAACCTAAGCTTTTCTTTGGGGGCATCTATTTAGGAAATTCAAATGCTACTTTCTGTCACATCAGTGGCTAAAAGAAAATGTATAACACATTATAACAAGAAGTGAGACTAAAAGATCCCTGGATAGTAGTTTTTCTGCCCTGTCTCTGGTATATGGAGAGTACAAGTGCTTCTCGAAATCTGAGAATAAGTAATGGAACAAGAGATGCTCTACATCTCGCAAGTTTATAGTCATGATAAATTAACCCCTGCTAGATTCCTGTTATAGGCTGCACACAAAAACGTGGAATCCAATTTTAGATAAGAGAATTCTCTGAGAGAAGGAGCATGGTCAGAAAGGGACTAAGGGCCCTCCACGATGGTGGATAAATTCATCATTTCCAGAGGTCATTTTTGTGTCAGTAAAATACTTTAAAAATTGGAAGGGAACACGAATTTTAGGATTTTTAAAGAAAGCCTTTTAATTTTCTTACTGTCAGAAAGCAAATAAAGCCATAGAAATTTCTCTTTTTTACTCTCTGTAAAATAATAGACCACAAATAAGTTATCACAATGTAGAGGAGATTGAAAAGACAAAAGAAAATCTTTTTTTGAATTATTTTTATTTATTTTTTATTACTCAATGAATTTTATTACCTTTATAGTTGTACAACGATCATCACAACCAAATTTTATAGCATATCCATCCCAAACCCTCAGTGCACCCCCTCAACCCCCAACCTGTCTCATTTGGAAACCATAAGTTTTTCAAAGTCTGTGGGTCAGAATCTGTTCTGCAAAGAAGGTCATTCTGTCCTTGTTTAGATTCCACATGTAAGTAAAAGCATTTGATGTTGGTGTTTCATTGTCTGATTGACTTCACTTAGCATGATAATTTCCAGGTCCATCCATGTTGCTGCAAATGCCGTTGTTTTCAAGGTTAATTTGGTGGGGAGGGGGACATTTAGGGCCACACCCACAGCATGTGGAGATTCTCAGGCTAGAGGTCTAATTGGAGCTACAGCTGCTGGCCCACCCATACCCACAGTAACAAAGAATCCAAGCCATGTCTGCAACCTACACCTCAAATCATGGCAATGCCGGATCCCTAACCCACTGAACGAGGCCAGGGATCGAACCTACAACCTTATGGTTCCTAGTCGGATTCATTTCCACTGTGCCACAACGGGAACCCCAGAAAAGACAAAAGAAAATCTTAAGAAGAAATGAGACCAAGCAATAATAAGAAAAGCCAGCAGAGTCTAAAATTTTAGGAGCAGAATTGAATTAAATGTTAAAAACCAATAGAAAGCAAACTTGAGACCAGAAAAGTGCAATCTGTATTTCAAAGAGCAAATAAAAGATGACTTTTGATGTTTAATAGAAAATGACAAAGTCAAAATTATAAGTAATGACAAGTGATATGTATATACAAAGTAGAAATCTAATTCTCAAGAGACATTGGCAAATAATCTTGAACAAATAATCAAAACTTTATTAGAGAAAAATAAAATACATGAGCTGAAATGACAAACAATATGTGGGAAAAATACTTGAAATACAAATGATGTATAAGTACTAATAACCATAATTTAAATTACTCTCATCCATATGTCTAACTGCAATCACTTAAATTCCTTCTGAAACAAAAATATCAAAACAGTAATTCAGTAAGTAAGATTAAAGCATCGGCAAGGCAAGTAAGTGCAAATTAAAGCAACATTAGAATAGTATTTTTAATTTATAATATTGTAGACTGTTGAAATGCAATGATGGTATTCAGTCACATCCTTCAGGTTTTTATTATGTAGGAGAAAGCACAGTGAATTCGATTGCTTTCAAAGATGTTTACAAGGTGAGGGGAATATTTAGGAAAAGCACATGGGTAAGTGGAGAGTCCTGGAGAGAATAAAGCAGGAGGCTACTTCCACATACCATTCTGAAGATGTAATGTGAAGGATGAGAGAGGACTTATCTGACTGGATATCTATGGATATGCGTATAACAGAAAGAAAGAGAGGGAATATATTAAGAGTTTTATAAGTAAAGTGGGCCACCTGAAAGAGGCTGTGCCTTTTGAACAAAGTAAACATAACATAGCAAGCAAGGCAAGCCTGCCAGGAAGGAACGAGGGGAAAAAATACCTCAAACTTGCCTAACATCCTCTCTCTAACATCATCTCTTGGTTTCCGCAGATTTTACTCTTTTTCATGATGTTTCATAAAGTCCATTTATAGTGTAACCCATATGTCTGTGTGTTTTGAATTCTTCAGGAGAGAAAACTCTGCAACAGATTTAGATGATCTGGCAGGGTGCTCTGACACTGGGATACATGACACAGCAGATCTGATGGTGGATAAAAAGCTGGTGACAAATAGGAATGCTATAGGAAGGGCCCCATAAGTAAACTATAATGCATACACTAAGGATCTTCAAGAAAATAGAAGCCATATGATGCAGGAATTTATTTATTTTTTATTTCGTTTTGAGAAGACTACTCTGCATTAATATTGTGCCTAGTAGAGACTTAGTGCTTTACCATGGACCTTAAAACTACCAATTAATCCAACTGTACATCTTGGACTCAGTGTCTGAGCCATCAAGCTATAAATTTGAATGCATTAGTAGCACTCTATCATAAAGTCCAAAATGTAAATAAAGCAGTATAAAGGTAGCAAGTGCTGGAGTCATAGCTAAGTTGCATGAGGAAGGGTCTCAGATGCTTATGAAACATCAACCCATAATGCTTCATGGAGCTTTCCCTATGATTGCTTGACTGAAGAAGAAAATGGTTATTAGATCTAGTTTACAGATAGTGCTAATAAAGCATGCAGTTACGATCTGAATGTGGACAACTGCAAGGAAATCCTCTAAGTAGGATAAACGTTAAACTCCATGCCTCCTGGCTGACTTTGAGAGAGAGCTGAGCAGTAATGAAATCTACATTAAGTCATGAAATGAGCCCAGTAGTTTGAATAGTCAAGGACTTGGAAGGAGCAAGATTGGAGACTTGATGACAAAGAGGTTGGGGAAAGAATAACATGAATGGACCCCTAACTTTGGCAAATCGAAGATGTTTGTTTCCCCAAATAAGTGCACATCAAAATAAATAATACAAAAAGGAAGTCTCCCAATTATTTGGTTATCAAGATAGCCTAGTTTGTGGGAGCCAGGAATCTTCCACAGCTGCTCTTGTCTTTAAGAGACATATTACAGTATGTTGACAAAAATAGAAGGAGGTTTTGTTTGAGTCCAACAACGATAATTTGCATTCAACCGGGCTGATCTGGTCATAGCTAACAGCAGAAACTACAATGAGTTCCAGGTGCAGCACTATTCCACAGAGGAGAGAGTAAGTCAGATGAAAGCAAGTTGATTACATTGAACTATTTAGTTCATGTAATCTTAACTATTTAGTATCATGACATCTTAACTTTTGTTAGAAGATGCTTATTTTCTTCTTTTTGAAACAATTTAACATCATTTTTGAGTTGTAATTCACATACCACGTAATTCCCCAAAGTGTGCCATTCAGGGATTTTGGTATACTCACATGGTTGTGTCGCAAAAATCACAATCTAAATATGGAATATTTCATATACCCACCAGAAGCATTTGTTCTAATTTCTGAACATCCATGTCAACACTTGTTCTTGTCTTTCTTCTATTATAGCCATCCCATGGATGTGAAATGGAATCTCACTGTGATTTTTTTTTTTTTTTGCTTTTTTAGGGCCCCAGCCAAGACATATGGAGGATCCCAGGCTAGAGGTCTAATCAGAGCTACAGCTTCCGGCCCACGCCTCAGACACACAGGATCCAAGCTGTGTATGTGACCTATACCATAGCTAACAGCAACACCGGATCCCCAACCCACTAAGCAAGGCCAGGGATCAAACCCATAACCTCATGGTCACTAGTCAGATTCGTTTCTGCTGCACCACAGCGGGAACTCCTCATTGTGATTTTGATTTGTATTTCCCTAATAACTAATTATATTGGGCATTTTTTCATGTGCTTATTGGCCATTTTTGTATCTTCTTTGGAAAAAATGTCTATTCCCATCTTTTAACCATTTAAAAAATTATGTTAAAAGTTTACTACATATTCTGGATAGGATTAATAGATATTTAATTTTAAAAAATTTTCTTCCATTCCGTGGTTTGTCCTTTCACTTTCTTTTAAATTAAAATTTTGTTACTATTATAGTTAGTTGATTTACAATGTTTCTTCAAGTTCTGTTGTATAGCAAAGTGACCTAATCGTACACATTTTCCTGTGCTGTACAGGAGGGCCCCATTGCCCATCCATTCCAAATATAACAGTTTGTATCCAAGAAACTTCCCAAATACCCATCCATCCTACTCCCTCCACTTTCCCCTGGAGGGAGCTTTACAATCATTGTTTTAAGGACTTTACAATCATTATGTCCTTTCACTTTCTTACCATTATCCTGTCAAAAGTTTTCTTAAAAACTTGATGAATTCATAATTATGTATTTTTTATTTGCTGTGCTCTAGATATCATATCAAAGAAACCAGCACCAAATTCCAAGCCACCTTTATTTTTACTGATTTATTTAAAGAGTTTTTTATTTTTAGCTCTTACATTTAAGCCTTTGACCCATTTTGATTTAATTATTGTAAATAGTGTGAGGTGGGGATCTAACTTCATTTTTTTTTTGCATATCATTATGCAGGTATATCAGCATTGTTTACTGAAAAGACTATTCTTTCTCCCATTTAATTCCCTTGTCCCGCTTGTCAAAAAGCAATTGACTATAGATATGAATGTTTATTTCCAGACTCTAATTTGTATTCTATTAATTTATATGTCTTTCTTTAAGCCTGTATCACAAAGTATGGATTATTATAGCTTGGTAGTAGGTTTTGAATTCAGGATCTATAAGACCTTCAACTTCTTCTTTTTCAAAAACGATTTTGGCTAGTCTAGGTTCCTTTCATTTCCATATGAATTTTAGGATCAAATTATAAATATCTGGGGAAAAAAAAGCACTAGTCTGGATTTTGATTAGGGATTGAATTGGTAGATTAGTTTAGAGAATAGTGAAATTTTAAAAATATTGTCTTGAGTCATTAACAGGGTATGTTTCTAATTTTTTAAACTTCTAAACATTTCAGATGATTTTTTTTTCTTAGAGTTAACTTGCTTAAACCAATTCTACAAAGGCTAGTTCTTCTGTAGTGTGTAGCCTTTTATATCTATGCCCAGATGTCCCCCTTCCCCTGCCCCTGTTTTTAGCATTTAGCCTGTTTATCTAGGGTTCCCTCCAGAGTTGGCATAAGCCACTAATTGGTCTAATTTTGTGTTTCAGCCCTTTAGGTGTCAGCCCCTTGTTGATGAAGTTGCGTGTATCTTGGAAAATGCTTTTAAGGTTCCTTGACATCCTGCTTTGGTTGCTCCTGAGTAGGTGCAGCCCAACATATATACACAGCTTTTCTGAGCCCCAGTGTTGACTATGATCACAAAAAGGCTTTTCTTAGTTGTCTCCCCTGTGGTTCTCCCTATTAAATTTCTGTTTCTCTGCTACTTGGCTTGTGTCGTGGAGCTAACAGAGCCACTGAATTGCTTTCCACCAAGACCTTCATAGTTTTTTATAACATGCTTAGGCCTGGCGTTCTCCACTCTCTGGTCCAAATAAAATCAATCTTCTCAGGCAGAGCTATGAGATGCCCCATCCTGTGACTTGCCTCTCCACTATGCAGAATCCCTACACTACTGGACCAGAGGTGAGATCAGGAACCTGCTTTTTCTGGAAACATACCTTTGCTTTATGAGTGGGCACTGGGACTTGGGGAGTAGCAAAACTTGGCCTTTGAACCTCTGCCTCATGGGGGAGAGAGCCGTGGAAGAAAAATATAGAGTCCTAATATTCTCTGTCTGTGGTACCTGGAGTGGGATTTCTGCCCTGTAATTACGCACTCATTTGGGAGAAAGGAGACCTGCTTCTTTCAGCCATTCCCCTGAGAATAGAGCCTCTGTAAAACAGGGGGCAAGAAATAACAGCCTGAAACTCTGGAGGGAAACTGTAGACCCAAAAGGGGAGCTTGGAGGACTGGGGAGTCCCGTATCTGTGACTACACATGCCTGGCATAGAGTTTCCCTACCATGGAAAGATGGGAGAGGGATGTGTGATAAGACAGGAGATGGCACCTCAAAAGCCACACACTTTCACTGTCCTTGTCAAGATCAGGTAGATTTTCATTCATTAACATTTCTTTATATACCAAATCACTTCAGTTGATTTCCAGAGACTTTCAATTACTTTCCAGTATTCAGTAGTTAAATTGTTGTTTTGTTGGAGTAAGATTCTGCTGAGATTTTTGCTAAATATAACTCATTATGATTCAAAGCAGTAGTATCTAGGTCAAATAATTCATTGGTCTAACTGTGTACTGAATAGAACAGGTGGCCTGAAAGAATAATGGGATAATGTTTTGAATGCTTAGTTTCAGTCCCAAGCAATAGTGTATCTGAACCGGCAACAAATAGATGAAATTATTTCTCTCACAGTCAGGTAATACAGGTCAGAAAAACAAATGTTGGATATAAGTATGTCTCATTTCAACCCAAATTATTCACTAGAACAATATATATATGAGTGTCAGGATGTGCAGGTGTGTGTTAATAGATATGAAACATATAAACCCAATTAAATTTTTTCTATATTTTTCTCTCATTCTCTTAGTAAGAGTTGCAATAATGATTGACCATATATTTCAGTATTGAATTCTACATTTATTAAACAGGATAGCTTTTGAGATTGTAAATGAGCTAGAAGAGGAGTAAATATCAAATAGTAAAGTGGCATATAGGGTTGTGTGTCTGCCTTTATGGAAGAGTTAAGCATGGCTTTGGTGATATGAGAGATATTTACATCTTGTTAGGTGAAAGTATGTCATCACTGCCTATATTAAGTCAAATGTAATATATGTAATCCCTTTTATCATATATGTCATATAGATAAGCATTACATATAAGATGTATATAAGGAGATACACATATGCCCTGAGTTTGTGAGGAAGTGGAATGTGCTGTGTTACCTGGTCAGCTCAGTATTATCCCAACCTAATTTTTCCACTGTGAAGGAGAAGCCTGGTATAGATTTCTCAGAATCTCTTTACCTGTGTATTTTGGGTTAGAACTGGCCAATAAGAGGAACCCACATGATAATTGGAAGGTGGATAAGATGGGAAACTATTATTTTTGGAGGTTGTTGTGGTAACGTAAGTTGGCTCTGCAGACTTCTCTGTGACTTTCTAATTCTCTACCATGATACCTAGAGGTGTCAGATTAGCAGTTTTCTCTGAAGAGTTTGTGCTTTGATATTTTAAAGTACAACAAAGGCTTTACAGCCCTCTCTGCTTGCTCCTGTTTCACAGTGGGAGACTTCAGCAGTGCTCCTCAGACCTTTCAATAACAGCAGTTTCTCACATGCCTCAGCTGTCCTTTCACATGTTTCTAGCCTAGTTCTGTTTACATCTGTGTAAGCCCTTATTCCTGCATATGTCCTCTTTATTCCCTAACACATGCAGGCAGAAAGACCATGCATGCCCAATGTAATAAAAGTGTAACCAAGTGCTAAAATTTTCAGCTATCTCCAAATTTATCTTTACTAAAAGTGTTTGGGTAACACACTGATCAATTTGAAAATCATTTAATGCAAGGGTTTTAAAAAATATCTTGTAATATACAGACATATATATTATATTCATACTCATATATACATATTATATTATGGTTAATGTAGCATATTTTTTTTTACAGAAAATAATGTTACCATTGAATTTAATTTAAGGAAAAAGATTTGGTGCCCTAATCCAGATTCCCTTTCACATCTAACTGACTGGACACTCCTGAACACCTTCTGTTCCATCTGTGCACTATGGCCCCCTCCACAGAAAAGGAGTGGGGAACTGAGAATGATTAAGTACTTAGAAACTGATTAATGAGACATGTGTTTTTAATTTGAGAGCAATATTTAGGTGTTAAATGTATGTGTGTCTTAAGGCTGAACTTTTTTATACATGGGTGGTTGCGGATTGATGGCCAAGGGTGGGGAAATGTGTGGGAATTTAAATTTTGAAAGTTACTTTTTTTCTCTAGAATTTCTAAGTTAGGTAACAGTCCATTAGAGAGATTCCAGTGTCTGGAGGCCAAGGCGAAGCATTGGTAACAATGCCAACTCACACTGCTGAGGAATGGCTAAAAAATGGGAACAAGTTAGATGGGAACCAAGTTGCATACAAGTCTGTGAGTCCACGAAGCGTGGAAAATGTATCTTGACCAATGAATGGTTCGGTGAGGCCATTATCTTAATGCAGCTTCCTTCCCTTCCATCAATGTCGTGATCCTTCCCACATGCATACCTCTAGTTCTTCCTTGTTTGCCGCAATAGAACCGATACAAGGTAATAAACCTTATTTACTCGAAGCATATCATTTTTGTTCCTTTGAAGGTAATTCAGTGTAAATCCTTTGCCAAATTTCTAGTAAGCATCATGAAAAAAGAAAAGTGTAAATTCTTGTACACTCCAGTGGAGGTTTCTAGTTGCCTGACACCTAAGCTCGATCACCAAGGCTGGGAGTAGATCAGTGGTAATTAAGCAGCAGAACAATCTAGCTGGCAGTGATTTCTAAACTGGCTAAATCTGTATACTCTCTGTATTCTTGGTTTTAACACGGTTTATTTTGAAGCCAGTTGTTTTTAAGTGAGCAATAGTTAATCTACATACAAGTGTTTTGAATTTATCAGGGATAATGAGTGACGATGGAAAGAGGCCTCTGGCAGCTCAGAACTAACCATATTGCGCTCCTCCTGGGCTCCTTTAATCATGGTGGGCGGGGCGCGGCCTAGAGACTGCGTTGCTATTGGTGCAGGTTGAGGGCGGGGAAACTGATTGCAAGGAAACCGAAACTGCTACCTCCTCCCTCTTCTCTGCGGCCAGGGCGCCTCTTCCCTGTGGTGTCTGTGCCCAACCAGGTAAGTTTCTGCCTGCTGCGGCCCCCAAAACCTTTATCTCGCAGAGGTACAGGGGATGCCTGGTGGGACTCTGAGTTCTGAGTTGGTCTCTCAGGCCCTAGTTTACTATCTGTGCAGGGGGCGCTGGAAGGGGGCACTCACCCGGTCGCGCTGGCTCTGTGTGGCCTACTAAGCAGTCTCAGCCACCAGGATTTGCATCGTAGTGGAGGTGTGACCTGGACCAGCGGCAGGCCTCTCTGGCCTCAGTCTCGTTGTCCTGGGCAGTGAACAGGTGAGTAGGGGCTTGTCGAGGGTGCACCCTGCTCGGAGGGTGGGAAAAGCAGCCCCGCGGGATGCCCCAAACCAGACAGCCCACGCCTGCTGGGTAACCTGGACCAGGATGCCTTTCCTGAGTGAGTTCCAGGTTCTTTTAGAGGCTACAGAGGAGCATTCCAGGGCCCCTTCCTTTGAGAAGTTGTTTTGATCCTGCTCAGCCCTCTGGCTGCGTTGAAAGGAAAGGAGATGTGTTTTGGCTTTTTGGCTTCGTTAGCCACTTCAGCAGAGGGCGCAGGCTAGGACCCCCCTCTTTTGACCCCTAACCTTGTGTTCTCTTCCCTCCCCCAATGTACACACCACCTTTGGGGGAGATGATGAACAAGCACAGCTAGTTAGGGGTGGATCTGAACTTGCCCCTAGAGGTAGGCACTATTTTACCCTTGGTCTTCCAAGAAGCTCAGGTGGAGCAGTTGCTGTTCTGATGAGGGCCCTCTCCCAACTGCCCATTCCCTCTCTTGCTGAAAGCACTTTCAACTCTGTTTAGGGTGGAGCTGGCACCCAGCCATGGGGCCTCTGTCTGGTTACTGCTCTCTGGAGTGGCAGTGGCTTTGCTCTGCTACAAGAGGAGGCTTTGCTGGGCTCCCTGCTTCTTTAAGGTTTCCAGTGCTCAAATATGAAGGGATGTTTGCACAGCTGGGATGTAACTCTTTAAGTGCTAAAACACAAGTTGCTGTTGGATGGAGAGAGTCTCTGAAATATTATCTCCATGTCTTCTTCCTCAGCTGCTGCTTCTTTGATGTTGGGTGGGGAGGAGATGGTGGTAAAGCCTCCCAGGGCCCACCTCTGGGTTCATTGGCCAGTCTGCAGAGGGACCCAGGGAATGGGATTTGATTTCTGAGATGCGGGTGGGTACTGAAAGTCCCCGTTTTCTCTCCTTGGATTTTTTGGAAAATAACTTCATTGTGATATTATTCATGTACAGTAAAATTCACTATTTAAAAAGAAAGTCTTTTGACCTGACCCAGTTTATTACTAGACTGACATAAGTTACTCACCCAACTCTAAACGTTGCATCAAAATGTAGTAAAGTGAAAACTTATGGATATTAAAGTTGACTTAAGAAATTCCCATATCTGGAGAATTTTTTGGTGTTATTGATGGATGAACAATCTTTGGAAAATGTGATTATATCCAAGATAATCAAGTCACAAGTCAATGGTGAGTTTATGAGAACAGAACTTTTTGAAGCATTTCCACTAACACAGTTGGATACTTTTTTATTCTATTCCCTAAAAATTTCACTAGATAATGCAAATAGATAAAGCACTCAACCTCCTTAGGCAAATCCATCTTCTAAACTGGGATGGCTTTAAGATCTATACCTGCTAATACAATTCTGAGTAAAGTTCAAAATTATAATTTGTGTGTTGGTGAAACATACTATTATGATTACTAGCCAGGATTATGAATATCCTAAGTAATAGCTGGGCTTGGTCTTTTTGAATGCTGTTTCCTGCAGAGATGAGTTTAGAAAAGGCTTCAACTTGAAAAGTCTTTAGTTCAAGGCATTTCTTTATTGATTATTTTTATGGATCCCAAGAGTAACCATTTTATCTCTGATCTTTGTAGTTTAGCTGGGACATGGGTTATGTGTTCATTATGTATGACATTTTCATGGATAATAGCCAATTTCTTACCTCCAACTTTATTAGCCTGGACTGCTCATTTCCATCCCTTCTTTACAAACCAGCATGGTTAATGCTTTTACGTAAAATGTAAGTCTGATTATCTCAGACTTAAAATGTTCCCTATCTAACTCATGTCATCATGTGAATGTCAAAAAAGCATCTTAACATGTTAAAAATGAAACTCCCCCCCTTAAGTGAAATATGGTACTTTCAAAGTTTCATTTATTATTAGAAATTAATTAATGTGTGCCAGTAGTTTAGTCCAAAATCTGGAAGTATTTTTGATTTTTTTTCTTTCTAAACATTGCCCATTCAAACTGTCAGCATATTTGGTTGGCTCTAGCTTCAAGGTACATTTGTAAATGACTACTGTTACTGTCACTGCCTAGAGCTGGTCTGAGTCGCCATCATCTCCTACCTGCATTGTGTTAATGGCCTCCTAACTGGTCTTCTTTCAGTATTGCTCACCTTCATTCTAGCCTCCACAGCTCCTGTCAAAATGTATGGTACTCTTTTGTATTAAAAGCAGCAGACCTTCACGTTTCACTTCCAGAAGCGCCAGGCTCTAAGTTCACATTCGGTCTTACCTGTCTTCCCCACTGTCTTGTTTCCTACTTGCCCTCATTTGTCATTATTTGACCACTGCCACTATTCTTCTTGAGCCTTCTTAGTCTCTTTGCCTTTCCTTAGATGTACCAGATACTCTACTTTCCTAAGGCTTTTGCCCTTCTTAGCATACTTCATCTAAAAAGTATGTTCCCTCACCTCCATCCAGTCTTTTCTCAAAATTGGCATTTTTTTCACTGAAAAATTCTCTGTCCCCCATATTTAATAATAAATACTTCCCACTCCTGCCATGCCTTATCAGACTTTCCACTTCAGTTTTCTCCACAGCACTTATCACTATCTAAAGTCACACATATTTTACTTTTATTGTATTATCTCTCCCACTAAAATATAAGCTCTATGAAGAATGTCTGGTACAAAATGTGTTAAGTGAATATCCATCAATGAATAAACTAATGAAATATATTAAAAAATCTTGACTCAGTGCAATGAAAATGTACTTCCTATTTGACAATAGTGTGTAAAATTAAGAGCTATTAGTATGGATCCCATATTACCACAGTAAAAATTTATCAGTGCTTATAGAATTTGTAGTGATTTTTGTTTGTTTTTAATTACATGAATAAAACTGCATCATTAGGCAGTACATGATACCTACAAAACGTTCCAGCAGCTTAGACAATATAAAAAAGCCTAGAGAGCCTCCAGTATAATTCACAGATCCATTACCTTAAAATTACGTCACTGTGTCTGGGGTTTTAAAATTGTTAAAAAAAAAAAAAAATTCCTCTTGACAAAACTAGCAATTACACTACTTTTTAGATAGAAAATTAATTGTAAGTTCATATTCAAATTAGTTTATACATAATTTGCATAAAATAGGCTTTTAAATAAACACTGTAACCAGCCATTGAAATGTTGATATTTAATTTAGGCCTTTATCATTAAGAAGCATAAAAAGCTACTCGGTATAAGAACACTAAATTTAAGAAAGAAAGCTATGCTACAACTAACTACAAGTTTGGATAGTTTACCAAGGCTTATGGAAAGACAGAGCACTTGCAGTTGTATGCAACAGGCAAGCTTTCTGTAGAGCAAGGGTGTAAGTAGTAGACTTTTGGGATTTTCATAATAGTTTTATTACTTAAAAGTAAGACTGGAAGTTCAGAGTATCCTAATATAAGCTTGGCTCTGAATTGCTAAAAGCTCCTACTGTTTTGTAGAGCTGCTTGAGGAGAATCACATTGCCAATTAGAAAAACAACTTAAAACTGAGGAGGAAAATTATACCCATTTGGTTGAATGTATTGATTAATTTTATTTTGCAAACTTTTTTTTTTTAGTTTATTTTTTTTCTGCTGTACAGCATGGGGACTAAGTTACACTTACATGTGTACATTTTTTCCCCACCCTTTGTTCTGTTGTGATATAAGTATCTAGACATAATTCTCAATGCTACTCAGCAGGATCTCATGAGATCCTGCAAACAGTATCTTGAATCAGGCATTGGGTCTGCTTGACTATTGTCTCTGACAGACACCTACTGCCTCCTGCTGTTGAAAAATGTTTTTATCAGCTCTATTTTTCTTTTATTTTTTTTTCCTGTTGGAACAAATCAAGCATTCTTACTTCTTTCTGTGTCTTTTTTTTTTTTTTTTTAACCTTCTAATGAGACAGAAATCAGCAGATTTGAACTTGGTATCAAAAGAAAATTATGTTGAAATCTTAATTGTACTGTATATTACTTTTCATAAGATAAATGAAAATACTCCATAGTGTGACTACTCTAAGGCCTAACTCAGTTTATAATTTTGAGAGGATAAAACAGAGTTTCAGAGATCATTTAAGAATTTCATTTTTTGATGCAAATTCTCAATAGCGATCATAACATTATTTGAGACACAAATGCTAATAGAAAACAATTTCCCCCCTGGAAAAAACTGTAAGATTCCTCTCAAGATATGATACTGTTTTTGATTTGTTTAAAATATTTAGTCTTGATGGGCTATAAAGCCCTTTTTAAAATATAAATATTTAGTTGAGTTCCTTTTTCAAGGAGAGTCAGTTTTTATTACCAACTATTATAATGAATTTCTGTAAAAATTCAATAAAAATAGGAATGTTTATGAGTTTCTTTAACATCTCAAAGAAGAGCTACAAAATTCATATAATTTATCGTCTAACAAAATAATCTTTTATGGTGTTGATACTAATGTTTACCAACTGAAGTGTTATAAAATTATGCTTTATCATTTCAAAATTACTTTATCAAAGAGATAACATGTAAATTTAAAAGAAAATAGTATTTAAATTCGTGTATTCTTTATTTTAATATATAAAATTTTTATATTTTGAAATATTTTTCATATATAAAAATACTTTTCTAATATATGGTGATTCTTATAAATTAAGAGCAAAACATTAAATAGTGTATGGAACTGGGAAGTTGGAAATCATCAATAAGTGAGAAAATATAATTTCATAGTCTCATATCCCTCATTGCTGTGAAAATATGCCTTGTTCTTAAATATTGCAGATTGATTTTTCTGCTTTTTAAAATTTATGTGATAGGGTATTATTGCCCCACTTTTCCTAAATTTGTATAATATAATGCTAATCATATCAAAGAGCAAATGAAAACTGTGGATCAAAATTCTTAATTTCAGAGAGAGAGAGATTATGACACTCCATTTGAATACTGTGTCCAGTTATGGCACAGTTGGCTCAAGGCAGGGAAGAAAAGTTTATAACATTTACACATGACTGTCAAGGGTTTATCTTTGTAGATCTGAGGGCATGTCTCAGAGAATGAGAATTTGATAAATTAGAGTGTCAAATTACTAGTAAGTAATTACTTTTAGGAGTTCCCATCGTGCCTCATTGGTTAGTGAACCTGACTAGCATCCATGTGGACACAGGTTTGATCCCTGGCCTTGCTCAGTAGGTTAAGGATCTGGCGTTGCTGTTAGCTGTGGTGTAGGTCACAGACACTGATCAGATCTGGCCTTGCTGTGGCTGTGGCGTAGGCCGGCGCCTACAATTCCAATTCTACCCCTAGCTTGGGAACCTCTGCATGCCATGGGTGTGGCCTAAAGGACCAAAAGACCAAAAAAAAAAAAAAAAAAACCCCAACTACTTTTAGCATTTTGATATAAAAAGGCTGTAATATAAGAGGAGGCGACCTTAGAAACAAAGATGGAATTGACATGTTCAATTTCATATGTTCTTGTGTTCTGTACATAGCAGAAGACATAAAGAAGCAATTTTTAGGATATTTACAGGCCTATGAATTGTGGAATTTTAATAGATCAGCATCAATACTTATAGCTTCAGTAGAAAGGCAACCATCCAAAAATGCAAACACATCTTCGTAGATAAGAATGAGGATTCTCTGCGCCAGTGCTCTAGATTAGACCCCTGGCTCCAATTTCACCAGTTATGTTTCATGGACACGTTCAGAAACATTTTTCCCAGGTATTTTTTTCCTGTAAAATGATTATAAAAACCAGTTTTTAAGTGCATAGGTTTAATCAAAACAAAACAAAACCCTCATGAAACACACACCTTAATGGGTTTTTGTAATGGAAAATACTTTATATGCAATTGGTAAAAAAAAAAAAAAAAAAGTGCAGTGTTAGGATAAAGAATTTGTATGTGGTCCATATTAAATTTTTTACCAACATTTTAAAATTTATTTTTTTCTGTAAATGAAAGCAGCTATACTCAAAAGTGAAATACACAACAGGAAACAGTAAATCCTAACCCACTACAGTATTTTGCATGATGCCCAGTCACCTCATGCTTCTATTTTTCCCAGTTGCTCAGGCTGACAGCACACTCTTTCCTGGACATGCTAATTTCATAGTTCCACCGGATATTATACTTTTGTCATAGCTCCATAAGTAAACAACTACAAAATGTCCTCTCTCTTTTTCAAATGTCTCCCCTGTTTTATTCATTTTAATGTAAAATACTATACCCTAGTATGTTGTTACTTATTAAGATTGTAACATGTCTTTTATATTCCCTGGTATAATTACTGGGTTTAGTATTGTTATTATTGGTTCTCTGGTTACAAAATTGCCTATGATTTAAGTTCTCTAGTCTTCAGATTTAATGAACGATTTTGCAGAATCTGAGATTTTGTTACAAGCCATCCATCCCATTACAGCAGAAACAGAACATAGAATAATGCTTGGAACTTAGAGGACACTTCAGAAATATTAGTTATTATTTTTGTGCTCATTCTTTCAAAGATTAGCCCAAAATCAAAAGAAAGAACAAGTAAAATATTAAGCTAGTGAACAAAGATGAACTGATTGCTCTTTAAGATAGAGTTTTTTTTTGTTTATGTGGTGGGTACAAAGATGAATAGGATGTAACCTCTGCCTATAAGAAGCTCACAAATTTAATCAGAGATCATGATAGTTAACACAGTAATGAAGCATGAACAAACTTCTCTGGGACAGAATGATGTGAGTGTATTCATCCTAGTCAGGTAAGAGAGGCAGGTGATACTTCATTGAGGAGCAGCCACAAGAGGATCTCCATTTGAATGCTGAAAAGACAAGGTATGGTTGTATAATATAATGCTAATCATATCAAAGAGCAAATGTTATTTATTTCTATTTCTAGATCAACTTACCTGCTTAAGTTACTGAACTATCTGGGATTTTTTTTTTTTTTGTAATATAGTCATAATCAGTATCTGATTATAGAGTTTCTAACTCTCAATTCATCTTTCAATATGAGTAGGTATTATTATCACTATTGTTATTTTTACCAGCTTCAGTCTTTCAATAACTACATACTCACTTAACCAGGGAATTATTCTTTATTTAAATCATAAAGTTATTAATCTGTGTATAGGTATTGGAATATATTTGATAAAAGGATGCTTAGGAACTTAATCATCCCTATGCATGAGAAATTACAAATCATTATTCATTAAAGAATTTGTTAAAATTACCCATCAATAGAGAAGTTTTATTGTTCTTAAAATCTTGATGGGGAAAATAAAAATCTAGAGTGTAATCTTTTGATGAACTATAATCTTAGACAAATTTATACATATTTTAAAAAACTATGTGTTAGGTATAAAATACATTGGTCTGAGTATTTAACACAAAGACAGCAGCATTTTAAAAAATTATCCAATAAAAGATAACTTTGCTTTCATTACTAGAGAATGTGAAACAGTTAAATCAAGTATAAGATATAAAGTAGGCATTTATGTTGCTTACATTTCTAAGTTTAATGTATATTTGAAATAATTACATCAACATATGGCTTCTTTAACACATTTTCAATCTATTTGAAGGTAAACATAAGCATACATAAATATACACATACATATGCACATTGTATAGCATACTTAGAAAATTGTACGTTATAGAGTTGAAACCTAAGAAAATTTACTTTTTAAAATACCTATTTCTCACTTTACCTTTCTTAGGACAGTTTTACTGAGACCTTCAGATGAACTGAGCTCTATGTTTGAAAGAGGATGACAGATAATGTAGATAAGCTCCCTGATGTGAGGTTGCTAATAATTAGCAAAAAAGATATGGTATGATAACGTTATTCAATAACTTTACAGAGGTTAAGACTTATCTCTTAGGATAAATAAGTTTCCAACAGAATGGAGAGGGCAAGTGAGGCCATTCTTGCATTTCATTTTGCTGTAATAAAAGTTTTCTTTCTGTATACTATAACATCTGAAAAATATATGTGCGTTTGTGGGGGCTGTGTGTGTGTGCTTATATATCAATATATAGATATACATATGTCATAATACAGAAAGCATTATTTGTACTTCCAATGAGCTCAGTGTTATTTACGAACTTCAATTTAGTGAAAGGAAAATACTGTATTATAATTTATAACCATATTATATTTATTTGTAATTTTATTAATAGTATGATAAGGATATATTACTTGTTACTTAATCTTCACTAGGAATTTATTATGTACCAAGGTCCTGTGCAGATGACCTTTTAAATTCCATTTAAATGAATCAATCATAGAGTGATATAAACGTAAATACAGTAGCACAGAAGATGGTGGTAATTATTCTGACGAGTGGAAAAGGAATATTTCACATATTGGATAAAAACTAAAACCAGGTATTGAGGATGGGGAGGATTCCTCCCAGTTGAGGAAAGTTATTTCTGAAGGAGGGAATAATTTGAGCAAAAATGGGGATATTTGAAAATGAATGAATTATTAAAACTTGGTCAAGAAAGATATGAGTGGAGGCTGGAATATAATGTTCTAAAGTTGGTGTGAGAAGAGAGGATGTGGTAATAATGATAATCAGTTTGAAGATGATTAAACTCAAATTATAAAGAATATCATTGGGCTATATTTTCTATCAACAGTAGAAAAAGATCATGAGAGTTATGATATTTTGCATTATAGAATTGTATCTAATAAACAATGCTGGAAGGAAATTTTAAAAAGCCAAAATACCTATAGATGTGCATATGTTTTGACTGATTACTCTTAAGCTATTACCCCTAACATTTTATTCTCATGATATAAATCATTATAGACATACATATTTACAAAGATACTTAATATTCTTTTCCCATAAAGGGAAAAAAGCAAACGTCAGTGGAAAAAGTAAAGAGAGGATAAAAAAGGAAGGACACAAGTGAGAGGAGGAAAGAAGACAGAATAGAGGAAGGAAGAAGGAATTGATCAAAATGATCAATAAAGGGAAATGTTTGCATAGGGAAAATAGTAGGAAGTCATTAAGAGGAATTTTTTGAAGTGTGAACAAACACAGAAAATGAATTCAGTATAAAGTAGAAAATTTCCAATGGGCATGTGGATTGTAATTGCAACTTTAGAGTAATAAGAGTCAATTAGCATGTTCAAAATTATACTGGGTGGTAGTAGTCTGACTATTTTAGATTTAAGTTACATTTTCCCATACTTGGGAAACATAGCAGTAGCAGTAATTTGGGAGAATTGATGAGAGAAGCAGCATAGGGAAAAACTATTAAGAAAAGAAATTCAGTTTGCCAGGGCAGCAGATGAGGGGATGAACCTTGAATAGAATATTCTTATATTTTAATGTATTTATATCAATATGTTACATTTTAAGTTTTTATATTACAATGAAATTCACATTTTATCAAAGTAAAAGAAAAAGAAAATGAAGGTTTCCTATAATATATCACTAGGGACATCACTAGGTCCACCACAGTATTTGGATATATCCTTATAGCTATTAAAATACATATAAATAAAATATGTAATATATATTATATATTAAAGGGGATCTTTTTTTTCTTTTTTGTCTTTTTAGGGCCACACTTGTGGCATATGGAGTTTCGCAGGTTAGGGGTGGAATTGGAGCCGCACCTGCCAGCCTACACCACAGCCACTCCAGATTCAAGCTGCACCTGCGACCTACACCACATCTCACGGCAATGCTGGATCCTTAGGCCAAGGATCAAACCTGCCTCCTCATAGATACTAGTCAGATTTGTTTCTGTTGAGCCACGACAGGAACTCCTAAAGGTGATCATATTATTAATGCTAGTTTTTAATCCTCAAAGAAGACTTTTTCAAATTTTATAGGAAAATGAACCTAAGTGTCTAGCTAAGTGACTTTTCACAGATTGAACGGCAGCATAAAACCAGTATCCAGATTAAGGAAGAGATACTACCAGTAAACAAGTAGCCCTCTTATAACCTTCAACTTAAAACTGCTAGTCTCCTCCTAGAGAACCAGTATTTCAATTTTTTTTGTGGAATATGTTAATTTTTGTACCTTACATAGACTTAGAGAATGTATATGCTTTTTTATCTTAGTGCTTTAACTGTCCTATATGCTTGTGAGGTACATACATATTGTTGCATGTGGTTCTAGGGCATTCATTCCCATTATTTTACAATACTCCTGCAAGTGATTAAATTGCAGTTTATATACCCGTATTTTCATCCTGTTGTGCCGATATAACAATTCATATTCCTGTCATTTGAGCATATATGTACCTGTTCTGTAGGCTGTATAACTTGGAATGGAGATTTTGATTCATAGAACTTGCATATGTTCAGCTTTAGCTAAACAGCCTCCCAAGATAGTTTTACCAGTTTACTCTCTTCATCACTGTATGAGAGTTCTGGTAGCAGAATATCCTTGCTTTGCGTATGTTTTGTCTTTTTAAAAGTATTGGCTCTTCTAATGGGTATATGGTGATGTAATATATATATTATATAAAGTCAAGTATATATTAGGTATTTTTAGAGCAGCTTTATGTTCACAGCGAATTTGAAACTATAGAGACTTCTCAGTACCCTCGCACCACACATGAATAGCCCCACCTTCAATCCACATCTCCCACCAGGGTGGTTCATTTGTTACAATCAGTGAAGCTACACTGACTCATTGTTACATTAGGACTTATTCTTGATGTTATACCTTTTTTCCTTGTGGATAAATGTATAGTGATATGTATCCACCATTTTAATATAATACAGGAAAGCTTCCCAACCGTAGCTGTCCTCTGTTCTCTGCCAATTCATTCCTTCCTCTCTAATCTCTGGATATCACTGATCTTTTTGCTGTCTCTGTAGTTAGGTCCTTTCTGGAATGTTATAGAGTTGAAATCGTTTAGTATATAGCCTGTACAGATCATCCTCTTTCACTTGGTAATATGCATTCAGGTTCCCTCTTTGTCTTTTCCTAGTTTGATTACTTATTTCATTTTAGTGCTGCATGGTATTCCATTGTTTGGGTGTACCAAGGTTTATTTATTGTAGAAGAACATTTGGTTTTGTCAGTTTTGGCAATTATGAATAAATCTGCTATAAATATCTTTGTGCAAGTTTTTGTGGATATCTTTCAATTCATTTGGCTAGAAACCAAGGCTTGAGATTGCTGGGTTTTATGGGAAGAGTGTGCTTAGTTTTGTAATAATCCACCAAACTGTTCCAAAGGGGCTGTATCATTTTAAGTTTTTATATTACAATGAAATTCACATTTTATCAAAGTAAAAGAAAAAGAAAATGAAGGTTTCCTATAATATATCACTAGGGACATCACTAGGTCCACCACAGTATTTGGATATATCCTTATAGCTATTAAAATACATATAAATAAAATATGTAATATATATTATATATTAAAGGGGATCTTTTTTTTCTTTTTTGTCTTTTTAGGGCCACACTTGTGGCATATGGAGTTTCGCAGGTTAGGGGTGGAATTGGAGCCGCACCTGCCAGCCTACACCACAGCCACTCCAGATTCAAGCTGCACCTGCGACCTACACCACATCTCACGGCAATGCTGGATCCTTAGGCCAAGGATCAAACCTGCCTCCTCATAGATACTAGTCAGATTTGTTTCTGTTGAGCCACGACAGGAACTCCTAAAGGTGATCATATTATTAATGCTAGTTTTTAATCCTCAAAGAAGACTTTTTCAAATTTTATAGGAAAATGAACCTAAGTGTCTAGCTAAGTGACTTTTCACAGATTGAACGGCAGCATAAAACCAGTATCCAGATTAAGGAAGAGATACTACCAGTAAACAAGTAGCCCTCTTATAACCTTCAACTTAAAACTGCTAGTCTCCTCCTAGAGAACCAGTATTTCAATTTTTTTTGTGGAATATGTTAATTTTTGTACCTTACATAGACTTAGAGAATGTATATGCTTTTTTATCTTAGTGCTTTAACTGTCCTATATGCTTGTGAGGTACATACATATTGTTGCATGTGGTTCTAGGGCATTCATTCCCATTATTTTACAATACTCCTGCAAGTGATTAAATTGCAGTTTATATACCCGTATTTTCATCCTGTTGTGCCGATATAACAATTCATATTCCTGTCATTTGAGCATATATGTACCTGTTCTGTAGGCTGTATAACTTGGAATGGAGATTTTGATTCATAGAACTTGCATATGTTCAGCTTTAGCTAAACAGCCTCCCAAGATAGTTTTACCAGTTTACTCTCTTCATCACTGTATGAGAGTTCTGGTAGCAGAATATCCTTGCTTTGCGTATGTTTTGTCTTTTTAAAAGTATTGGCTCTTCTAATGGGTATATGGTGATGTAATATATATATTATATAAAGTCAAGTATATATTAGGTATTTTTTAGAGCAGCTTTATGTTCACAGCGAATTTGAAACTATAGAGACTTCTCAGTACCCTCGCACCACACATGAATAGCCCCACCTTCAATCCACATCTCCCACCAGGGTGGTTCATTTGTTACAATCAGTGAAGCTACACTGACTCATTGTTACATTAGGACTTATTCTTGATGTTATACCTTTTTTCCTTGTGGATAAATGTATAGTGATATGTATCCACCATTTTAATATAATACAGGAAAGCTTCCCAACCGTAGCTGTCCTCTGTTCTCTGCCAATTCATTCCTTCCTCTCTAATCTCTGGATATCACTGATCTTTTTGCTGTCTCTGTAGTTAGGTCCTTTCTGGAATGTTATAGAGTTGAAATCGTTTAGTATATAGCCTGTACAGATCATCCTCTTTCACTTGGTAATATGCATTCAGGTTCCCTCTTTGTCTTTTCCTAGTTTGATTACTTATTTCATTTTAGTGCTGCATGGTATTCCATTGTTTGGGTGTACCAAGGTTTATTTATTGTAGAAGAACATTTGGTTTTGTCAGTTTTGGCAATTATGAATAAATCTGCTATAAATATCTTTGTGCAAGTTTTTGTGGATATCTTTCAATTCATTTGGCTAGAAACCAAGGCTTGAGATTGCTGGGTTTTATGGGAAGAGTGTGCTTAGTTTTGTAATAATCCACCAAACTGTTCCAAAGGGGCTGTATCATTTTGTTTTCCCACCAGCAATGTGTGAGTGTTCCTTTGCTCAACATCCTAGCTAGCTTTTGGTGTTGTCAGCCTCCTGGATTTTGGCCTTTGTAACAAGTTTGTAGTTGTTGGGTTTTTTTTTTTTTTTTCTATTTTCGTGACGATCTGTAATGTGAAGCATCTTTCCATATGATTATTTGCTGTCTGTATGTCTTCTTTGGTAAAATGTCTGTTAACGTTGTTAGCCCACATTTTAATCGAGTTTATGTTTATTGCTGGGTTTAAAGTTCTAATAGGTTAAAAGAAGCTAAGATCAGAGGAGAGGCCCTTTTAATGAAATAAAAAAAAAATTAACACTAGTTGCAACAAGACTTGAAAAGAGAACAAGGTAGGAATTATACCATAAGTGACATAGTAAGTAGTTTTTAGGAATTGTTATTCTAAAATAAATGAAAAGGCATTAAATGGTTTTAAGTTGGGAGTTACATAATCATACTTGCATTTTTGGAAGAATTGCTTTGAAATAAGACTGAGTTAAATGGATTTTACGATTAGAGCAAAGTAAAATCATTATAAGGTTTTATTATAATTCAGTTGAGAAGAATTTTACCTTCAAATAATTTTTCACAGAATATTGAAACTACTGTTTATTTTCTGCATTCACTTGGAGAGAGAAATGTGCAATAACTGATTCTTTTTCATTTTGTTTGTTACTGATTTTAATCCCCTCCATTAATATAGTTTTTACTCCCTTCTCTCCCCTCCTCAATATATTTGATAATTTTCTAGTTTTAGTTACTTTGAATTTAAACTCAAGTTTGGTAATAAGTGTAGAAACAAAGAATTTCACTTACTAATACTTTACTTATTAATAACTTCATCATGGAAAATCTGTGATGAGAAAATATGAATTAAAAAATTCAGATTGGCTTTTAAAAGGCAATTGTTTACCACTTTTAGAGCTTTTTATTTAATATAGGAATGATATTATCATAGAGGTAGAAGGAAAGTTTCAAAATTGGCCAATACAGTTACATTACAGGTGAAAAATTGAGGCTCATAGAGTTTTAATGGTCAAGTGTCTAATATATGACTTTTGAGTTTTGCGGATCTGCTTACTTCATTACCTTATAGATAGTTTCAAAAATGAATACCCTGTCATTTAATAGAAATACTGACCTTATTTAGTGCAATTTTTTCAATAAAACTTTTTTTTCTCTAGTAGGTTATTTCTTACATATCAGAGATAACTGACTCCCAAAGGTTAGACCAAGCTTGAACTTTGAGCAGTGAACCTTGAGTGTGAGGGCATGTTGAATTATGATTTATCACTTTTAAGGAAAAAATGTACCTATTACAAGAAATAGATGGAAACTTAATTGTCTCTCTTCACACTTGTGCTTGAGAAGGTAAATTGTCATTCTCTATCAGAATTCAAAAAGTCTAATTTGGCAAATGACAAAAAATATTATCACTGAATTTGATAAAGTAACTATTTATTGCATTTGCTTGTTAGAAAAATTTTAGCATATGTATATTTCAAGGTCTTTATTTATTTTAATTAGAAAGTTTCAAGTATTAAGGTAGCTAACCTGTTAAGAGTTATATGGAGTAAATTCTGTATAACAAGTTTGGCTGAATATTAACTTACACTTTTTATCTGATGTACATTCGTAACTATACTGCTGTATATGGATTTTAAAAATAATATTTTCTAGAAGCAGTAGTGCTATTTTGTGTGTGCTGGTTTGATGTGACAAAGTAGTCTGACATTTATTTCTCTCAGAAACCTTGGCATATATCTTCTCAAACATTAATGTCCTTGTTTCAACTGGCAGGAACAGAAAGTTAACTTGTAAAAGGGAAACTGTTTCTAACAAAGCAATGTGTTAGTTTTGAAAACAAAATGCAATTCTGACAGTCCATACCCTTTTCTCAAAATCAACAAAAATGTAATGATGTAAAATGAACACCTGATAACATAATATAACAAATAAAAAACCTAAAATTCACAAAACACAACACAGAAATTGGCATAAAATAAGACTGATATCTTCAAGTGTGAATGAAAGAAATGCTATGTAAATTCTGATGGTTTAAAAGAGGATTATAAGAAATGGGTGAAGTAATGCTGGCAGAGGGCTGGATTATTACATGATAGGGGAAACTGAATCAAGTTTTGTATGTTCAATGTAAAAGGTCTTTATCAAGCCCTAAAAAATCCTCTTAATCTGTCTGTTGTATAACTCTCCAGTTTCATTTAATCTGACATTTACCACACTACCTTAATTACTGCCAAATTAAGTTTCTGTTATTTATTAGAATATTGAACAGCTATTAAAACAACGGAAATATAGGGAATTCACATTGTGGCTCAGTGGTAATGAACCAGACTGGTGGTATTCATGAGGGCATGTGTTTGATTCCTGGACTTGCTCAGTGGGTGAAGGATCTGGTGTTGCTTTGAGCTGTGGCATAGGTCACAGATGTGGCTCCAATCCAGCATTGCCGTGTCTGTGGTGTGGTCCAGCGGCGGCAGCTCTGATTTGACCTTTAGCCTGGGAACTTATACATGCCACATGTGTGGCCCTAAAAAGACAAAAAATTAAAAAATAAAATATAGATCTATATTTAGTAATGCATAAAGATATCCAAAGTAATAGTCAGTAATTCATGTATCAAGGTAATATATATACTTATAAATATGATTTTCTAGAAACAAAAGAATGCACATATTCTTCTATAAAATGTAAAAGAAACTTTTCATTACTTATATTCTGGGTAATTGGACTTTTTTGCAGTTTTCATACTTTTAACGAGTTTGCTTTTTCACTATATGTGTAGACTAATTTTACAATTTTATTAACTCACTGTTAAAGTAGTTAGAAAGGATTTCTCATCAGGCAGTTTAATGTAAGGGGAGACATTTTGGTACTGCAGATTTTTGGAGCTTCCCTAATAACCAAAATGTCTCCACAGGAAAGAAAACATCAAATTATTATCATTTAGTTTAAGATAGTATCCTACTTCTGAATATATTATTTTATCCTTCATTTTAAAATTAACCTTTATCTTATAAGGTTTTATAAAAACAGAATAACCATTAGTATATAAAAAATGTCTAGGAGTACCTGCTATGGCACAGTGGATTAAGAATCTGACTGTAGCAGGTTGGGTCAATGGAGAAGCACAGTTTCTATCCTCAGCTCAGCACAGTCGGTTAGAGGATCCCACATGGCGCAGCTTCAGTATTAGGTCACAGCTGAGGCTCAGTTTCAGTCTCTAGCCCAGGAACTTCATATGCTGAGGGTGTGGCTATAAAAAGGTGTTTAACTTAGCAAAATATGTGCAATTACAAATGCTAAAGCTTCAGTGTGTTATCTAGAAGTTGAAATTATAAACACAGCACTATTCATGGAATTCTCCCATAGGACAAGATTAATTACAATAATGCTTCTGCTTTAAACATCATCAGTATGTTTAAGATGAATCATGTTTCAGTAAGATGTATTGTTGGAATATTTGATGCATATTAATGTCCTCCCAGTGTGGTTATGTAACTTCATATTCAAAAGTTGTTGCAATGTTAACGTTAGTAATATGCAAAGTCAATGCTCTACAAGTCTCTGATTATGCACAATGGAACTATTTTTAGTATGGGACATGTACCTTAAACTTAAATTATTTGCTCTTATATAGCACCTTTAAATGCTTTCTGAAAAGTGAGTAAATGAGTATCGGTAAAAATCTGACCATTTATCTTTCATAAGAGAAAGACCTCAAGAAAAGCAAAGACACTAACAAGACTGATTATATTACTGTTTTGTTCATGAATATATTAATAAATTGAATTTGTCAATATCTGAAATTACCATTAAAATATAAAATCATTGGGTTGTCTAAACACATATACATGTGTTTAGTAAAATTTATTCCAATTCCTCCATTTTTATCTCTTCACTTACCATCTAATACTGAAATTTCTACACATGATTTATTTCCAAGCCAGACCAGACATTTTTTTTTGTCTTTTTGTCTTTTTTTTATTGTTGTTGTTGTTGTTGTTGCTATTTCTTGGGCCGCTCCCGTGGCATATGGAGGTTCCCAGGCTAGGGGTTGAATCGGAGCTGTAGCCACCGGCCTACGCCAGAGCCCCAGCAACGCAGGATCCGAGCCGCGTCTGCAACCTACACCACAGCTCATGGCAATGCCGGATCCTTAACCCACTGAGCAAGGGCAGGGACCGAACCCGCAACCTCATGGTTCCTAGTCGGATTCGTTAACCACTGCGCCATGACGGGCACTCCCAGACCAGACATTTTAAAAAATTTATTTTATTGAAATATAGTTGTTTTACAATGTTGTGTTAATTTCTGCTGTACAGAAGGATATATATATACATATATATTTTATGTTCTCTTTATATTATTTTCCATTATGGTTTATTATAGGTATTGAATACAGTTCTCTGTACTGTATAGTAGGGTCTTCTTGTTTATCCATTCCATATATAATAGTTGTCTCTGCCAATCCCAAACTCCTAATCCATTTTACCCTCATCTTCCATTCCCCTTGGCAAGCACAACTCTCTTCTCTATGTCTGAGTCTGTTTCTGTTTTGTAGGTAGGTTAATTTGTGACATGTTTTCGGTTACACATATAAGTAATATCATATAATATTTGTATTTCTCTGACTTAAGTATGAGATCTCTAGTTCCATCCATGTTGCTGCAAATGACATAATTTCATTCTATTTATGACTAAGTAGTACTCCATTGTATGTATATACCACATCATTATTCATCTGTTTACATCTGAACATTTGTTTACATGTCTTGGCTATTGTGAATTTGTGCTGCTGTGACCATAGGACTGAATGTATCATTTGAATCATGGTTTTGTCTGGATATACGCCCAGAAGTAGGATTGCTGGGTCATATGGTAATTCTATTTTTAGCTTTCTGAGGAACCTCCATACTATTTTCCATAGTCTTTTTACCAACCTACCTCTCCACCAACAGTGTAGGAGGGTTCCCTTTACTCCATACCTTCTTGAGCATTTGCTATTTGTAGACATTTAGTGATGGAAATTCTGACTGGTGTGAGGTAGTAGTACTCTGTACTTTTGATTTGCATTGCTCTGATAATTAGTGATATTGAACATCTTTTCATGTGCCTATTGGCCATCTGTATGTCTTCTTTGGAGAAATGTTTATTTAAGTCCTCTGACCATTTTTTCCTGAGGTTATTTATTTTTTTGTTGTTGAGTTGTATGAGCTGTTTGTATATTTTGGAAATTAAGCCCTTGTCAGTTGTATTTATGTATTATCTCCCAGTCCATAGACTGTCTTTTAGTTTAGTTTTTTTTTTTTATGGTTTCCTTTGCTGTGCTTAAAAGTTTGGTCCCATTTGTTTATCTTTGCTTTTATTGCTTTGGGGGATTGACCTAAGAAAACATTAGTTTGATTTATGTCAGAGAATGTTTTACCTTTGTTCATTTCTAGGAGTTTTATGGTGTCATGTCTTGATGTTTTAAGTCTTTAAACCATTATGAGTTTATTTTTGTGTATGGCGTGAAGGTGTATTCTAACTTCATTGATGTACATGCAGCTGTCCAGCTTTTCCAAAACCCCTTCTGAAGAGACTTTTTCCTGTTACATATTCTTGTCTATTGTCAAAGAGTAATTAACCATAGATGTGTGAGTTTATTTCTGGGTGCTCTATTCTGTTCTGTTGATCAATATGTCTGTTTTTGTACCAATACTATGCCATTTTTTTTTTTCTTTTTTGGCCACCTCATGGCACATGGAGTGTTCCCAGTCCAGGGAACAGATCCAAGCCCTTGTTACAAACTACGCTGCAGCTCCAGAAACACCAGATCCTTAAATCACTGTGCCCAGCTGGGGATTAATCCTGCATCCTGGCACTGCAGAGACATCACCAATCCAAGTGTGCTGCAGTTGGAAATTTCCGTTTTTTAAAATTAAGATTTATTGGAATATAGTTGACTTACAAATTGTGTTGGTGTTGGGTATGCAACAAAGTAAATCAGTTGTGTATATACATATATCCATTCCTTTTCAGATTATTTTCCCATATAGGTTATTTCATAGTATTGAATAGTTTACCCTGTGCTATACAGTAGGTCTTTGTTACCTATTTTATATATAGTGTGTATATGTCAGTCATAGCCCCCTAATTTATACCTCCCCATGCAAGTTTCCCCTTTGAACCATAAATTTGGTTCAAAATCTTTCTGTTTTTGTTTTGTAAGTTCTTTTGTATCATTTGTTATTAGGTTACACATACTGGTGATTTCATATGATATTTGTATTTCTCTGACTGACCTACTTCACTTAGTATGCTAATTTCTAGGTCCATCCATGATGCTGCAAAGGGTATTATTTCATTCTTTTTAAATGGCTGAGTAATAGTCCATTGTATATATGTTCCACATCTTCTTTATGCAGTCCTCTGTTATTGGACATTTAGGTTGTTTCCATGTTTTGGCTATTGTAAATAGTGCTGCTGTGAACATTGTGGTGCATGTATCTTTGTGAGTTATGGTGTTGTACGCAGGATATATACCCAAGAGTGGGATTACTGGATCATATGGTAGTTCTATATTTAGTTATTTAGGGATTCTCCATACTGTTCTCCAGAGTGTTTACACTGGCTTACATTCCCACCAGTAGTGTAGGAGAGTTCCCTTTTACAGCATTTATTGTTTGTAACCTTTTTGGTGCTGCCCATTCTGACTGGTGTTAGGTGATACTCATTGTAGTTTTGATTTGCATTTCTCTAATATTAGTGATGTTGAGCATCATTTCATGTGCTTTTTGGCCATTTGTCTCCTTTGAAGAAATGTGTGTTTAGATCTTCTGAGCATTTTTATTTATTTATTTATTTATTTTTTGGTGTAAAACTGTGAGAGGTTTATATGGATTAATCCCTTATTGGTGGCTTTGTTTGCAAAGATTTTTCTCCCATTCTGTGACTTGTCTTTTTGTTTATGGTTTCCTTTTTGTGCAAAAGCTTTTAAGTTTAATTAGGTTCCATTTGTTTATTTTTATTTTTATTCTCAATACTCTAGCAGGTGGGTCAAAAAAGATATTGCTGTGATTTTGTCAAAGAGTGCTGTGCCTATGTTTTCATTTAGGAGTTTTCTAGTATCTAGTCTTATTTTTAGGTCTTTAATTCATTTTGAATGTATTTTTGTGTATGATGTTACAGATTATTTTGATTTCATCCTTTTACATATAGCAGTCCGATTTCCCCAGAACCACATATTGAAGAGGCTGTATTTTCTCCATTTTATGTTTTTGCCTCCTTTGTCATAGATTAATTGAAATAGGTGTGTGGGTTTATTTCTGGGCTTTCTATGCTGCTTGTGCTGTTTCATTGATCTATATTTGTTTTTGTGCTTATATGTTTTGATGACTGTAGCTTTGTAGTGTAGTCTGAAGTTGGAGAGCCTGATTCCTCAAGCTCCATTTTTCTTTCTCAATATTGCTTTGGCTATTTGGGGTCTTTGTATTTCCAAACAAATTTTAAAATTTTTTGTTTTAGTTCTGTGAAAAAGCCACTGGTAATTTAATAGGAATTGCATTGAATCTATAGCTTGCCTTGTTGTAATATAGTTATTTTGACAATGTTGGTTCTTCCAGTCCAAGAGCATGGTATTTTTTACACCTATTTGTGTCATCTTTGATTTCGTTTATCAGTGTCTTACAGTTTTTAGAGTATACATTTTTTTGCCTCTTTAGATTGGTTTATTCCTAGGTATTTTATTATTTTTGATGCAATAGTAAATGGGCTTGTTTAATTAATTTCTCTGTTTGATCTGTGATTGTTAGTACATAGGAATGCAAGAGATTCTGTGTTTAATGTTGTATCCTGCAACTTTGCTAAATTCATTAATGAGCTCTAACAGTTTTCTGGTAGTATCTTTTGAATTTTCTATGTATAGTATCATGTCATCTGCAAACAATGACAGTTTTACATTTTCTTTTCCAACTTGGATTCCTTTATTTTCTTTTTCTTTTATTTCCATGGCTAGGACTTCCAAAACTATGTCGAATAAAAATGGTGAGATTGGACACCTTTTTTCATTAGTATTTTCTATTCTCTTTGTATCTGTCTCCTTTATTTCTGCTCTGATCTTTATGATTTCTTCCCTTCTAACTTTCAGTTTTGTTTTTTCTTCCTTTGGTAGTTGTCTACATATAAAACTAGGTTGTTTGGGATTTTTCTTGTTTCTGTGTGAGATGTATTGATACAAACTTCCTTTTGAAAACTGCATTTCTTGTATTACATAGGTCTTAGGTAGTTCTTCATTATCATTCGAGTCTAGGTTTTTTTGATCCCTTCATTGATCCATTGGTTATTTAGTAGCATATTGTTTAGCCTCCACTCCATATGTTTCTTTTCATTCTTTTTTTTTTTTTTGCAATTTTTTTCTTTCTCATGGTTGATTTTTATTATCATAGGTTGTGGTCAGAAAAAATGCATGTTATGATTCCAATTTTCTTAAGTTTATTGAGGCTTGATTTGTCATCAAAAGATGTGATCAGTCCTAGAGAATGTTCCATTCACACTCGAGAAAAATGTGTATTCTGTTGCTTTTGGATGAAATGTTCTATAAATATCAATTAGGTATAGCTGGTCTCTTGTACCATTCAAGGTCTGTGTTCCTTTATGTCTGGATCATTTGTTCATTGCTGAAATTGAGGTGTTAAAATCCCCCACTACTACTGTGTTATTTTAGATTTTTCATATTATGGCTGTTAGCAGTTTCTTTATATATTTAGGTACTACTGTGTTGGGTGCATATATATTTTTACTTGTTATATCTTCTTTTTGGATTGATTCCTTGATCATTATGTAGTGTCCGTCTTTGTGTTTTTTGACATGCTTTATTTTCAAGTCCATTTTGCCTGATAAGAGTGTTGCTACTCCAGCTTTCTTTTGATTACCATTTGTATGGAATATCTTCTTCCATCCCCTTACTTTCAGTCTGTATGTATCACTCAATCTGAAATGAGTCTCTTCTAGACAGCATATATACTGTTCTTAGTTTTGTGTCCATTTGGCCAGTCTATCTTTCAGTTGGAGCTTTTAATCCATTTACATTGTAGGTAATTATTGGTATGTATATACTAACTGGTATTTTCTTAATCACTTTGGATTTGGTATTGTTGGGCTTTTTCTTGACTTTTTCTTTTGCTCTCATCTTGCGATTTGATGGCTATATTTAGTGTTGTATTTGAAATGCTTTTTCTTTTTTTTTATTAGTGTGTCCATTGTTGTCTTTTGGTTGTTTTGCATTTGTTGATGAGCTGGTTTGGTGGCCTTGAATTCTTTTAGCTTTTATTATCTGTAAAACTTTTGATTTTTCTGTCAATCTGAACGAGAGCTGCATTGCATATTCTTGGTTGAAGGTTTTTTCCTTTCATCACTGTAAATATATCTTCCACTCCCTTCTGGCTTATAACATTTTTTGCTGAAAAATCAGTTGATAACCTTATGGAAATTTTCTTGTATGTTTTTTGTTGCTTTTCCCTTTTCGGCTTTTACTATTTTTTTGTTTGCATTTAACTTTTTTCAGTTAGATTAATTTGTGTCTTGTCATATTTCTTTTTGGGTTTATCCTTTATGGTACTCTTTGTGCTTCTCTACTTGATTGAATGTTTCTTTTTTATATTAGGGAAGTTTTTAGCTATAATCTCTTGAAATATTTTCTCAGTTTTTTTTTTTCTCTCTCTCCTTCTTCTGTGACCCCTGTGATGGAAATGGTACATTTGATGTCGTCCTAGAAGTCTCTTAGACCATCCTCATGTATTTTCATTCTTTCTTCTTCATTCTTTTTCATGGCTGTGATTTCCACTGTTCTGTCTTCTACCTCACTAATATGTTATTCTGCCTCAGGTATTCTGATGTTGCTGCCTGCTAGTGTATTTTTCTTTTGAGATACTGTGTTGTTTATCTTTGTTTCCTTGCTCATTAAATCTTCCAATTCTTTGTTGGACATTTCTTATAACTTCTTGATCCATGCCTCCATTTTTTTTCTGAGATCTTGGATTATCCTTACTGTCATTACTCTGAATGCTTTTTCAGGTAGATTGCCTATCTCCTCTTCATTTAGTTGATTTTGTGGGTTTTTATCTTGTTTCTTTTTCTGAAACATATTTCTCTGTCATTTCATTTTGTCTAACTTTTTTATGATTGTGATCTTCTTTTCAAAAGACATTGGATTTTATTTCCTATTTCTTATGTCTACCTCCTGGTAGGTAAGTTTGGTCTGGGGGCTTGTGCAGAATTCCTAGTGGGAGGGACTGCAGCCAGCCCTCTAGTGGGTGGAGCTGGGTCTTGTCCCTCTGGTGGTCAGGGGCTTGACAAGGATGTGTTTAGAGATAGCTTTTAGCTCAGTAAGACTTTATGCAGCCTGTCTGTACTTAGTATTTTTTTAGTGTGAGAGCTAGTTTTAGTTTGGATGCCTGCCATCTCTTTCCTCAGTGTATGCTGGCTGTTACCCTCTTGACAGGAGATGTGATCAATGTTGTGGGTACAGGAGCCTGCACTGGATAAGGAGCAGGGTGGGGTCTCCTGTTTACTCTTCAGTTGTCACAGTCCTGTAAAGGGTAATGTCTGCTCCCTAGTTGTTGATGTAAAAGCCACCAGATCTGTTTCTGAACTGTTCTTCTGAACTGCATTGTAAGGTAAGCAGGATTACAGCACTCCCACTGGAAGAGGAGCCACTTAGTATTAGTCCACTGGAGCTGTTCACCTGCAAGTGTGCTTTCTTTGGTCAGTTTTTACCTGTTGTGGCAGCTCACAAAGTGCACTGTTGTTGATACTGCTCATAGCTCCACCTTACCCATGGGTATGTTGATTATTGTCCCTGGTGTCTCTCAGTCATCTTTTAGTCTGGCCTCCAGTGCTTATCCACTAGCTCAGGACTCAGGGCTGTAACAGTCAGGCTCCTGGGCCACTATAAGAGCTGTGGAGTCAGCTCATACTCTAGCCTGGTCCAAGCTCAGTGTGTACCCACTCACAAAGCCCACAGCTATAAAAGCCCAACCCTTTCAGCTGCAGAAGCTATCATTGTTTGGATATTCTAGCAGCACTGATTTTGTAAAATCAGCAATGGAGGTGGAAATTTGTGGTTTGCATACCTGGGAGGAGAGATTTCAGTTCTTCCTCCCCAGTGGCAGGGTCCCTGTGGTTCAACTGTGTTTTCAGCTCCATCTCTATGTGTAAGGAACCCACCAGTGACTGCTTCAAAGACAGCAGGGGTACAGGGGACCAGGCAGCCTCCAACTGAAGTCTGGGAGGGTTATGCCTCCTGTTTTGTTATTTTCCCTCAAGAGTGCTTTAGCAATTCTGCGTGTTGTATGATTTTATATAAACTTTAGGTTTTAGTATTCTACTTTTGTGAAAAAATTCATGGGTAGTTGGATAAGGATCATATTAAATCTGAAGATGGCTTTGGGTAGTGTGGCCATCTTAACAATATTAATTCTTCAAATCCAAGAGCATGGGGTAATTTTCCTTTTCCTTGAATCATCTATATTTTCTTCTATCAGTATTTTATAGATCTCTGCATATATGTTGTTCATCTTCTTAGTCAAGTTTATTCCTAAGTTGTTTTTTTTTTAATTTTTAATGTGTTTTTAAGGAGGATTTTTTTTTACATTCCCTTTCTGATGTTTCATTATTAGTGTAAATAAATAAAATTGATCTCTGTATGTTTATCTTATATTTTGCTACCTTGCTGAATTTGTTCATAGTTCTGGTCAATTTTATATGGAATATTTATGACTCTATATATAGTATTATGTTTTCAGCATATAATGACAATTTTACCTCTTCCCTTACACATAGGATATATTTTTTTTCTTTTTGTCTGCTGTGGCTAAGACTTCCAATAATATTTTGAATAGAAGTAGTAAGAGTGGGAAGCTTATCTTGTTCCTGATTTTAGTGGGAAGGCTTTTAACCTTTCACCACTGGGTTTTTTATTAGCTGTGGGTTCATTATTAATAGATTTTATTCTGTTGAAATATGTTCCCTCTATGCCCATTTTTTTTTGACATTTTTAGGGCTGCATCCACAGCATATGGAGTTTTCCAGGCTAGGGGTCAAATTGGAGCTGTAGCTGCTGGCCTACACTACAGCCACAGTTGCTGGCCTACACTATAGCCACAGCAATGTAGGATCTGAGCTGCACCTGTGACCTACACCACAGCTCATGGCAATGCCAGATCCTTAACCCACTGCGCAAGGCCAGGGATTGAACCTGTGTCCTCACGGATGCGAGTCAGATTCTTTTCCACTGAGCCATGATGGGAACTCCTCCTATACCCACTTTTGTAATTTATTTTTTTAAATACAAATGGATAATGAATTTTACCAGATGTTTTTTCTGCAACCATTAAGCTGATCATGAGTTTTTTGTCTTTGGTTGTTGTAGTGTATCACTTTGTTGATTTACATATGTTGCACCATCCTTGTGACCTTGTGATGAATCCAGCTTGGTTGTGGTGTATGATATTTTTGGATTCTATTTTCCATATATTTTGTTGAGACTGTGCATTTGTATTCATCAAAGATAATGGCTTTTAATTTTCTTTTTGGTAGTGTCTTTTGTCTAGTTTTATGAGTATGATAGTGGTTTCATAGAATGACTTTGGGAGTTTTCTCTCCTCTTCATTCTTTTAGAAAAGTTTGAGAAGAATCAGTATGAGTTCTTTTTTGTATGTTTGGTAGAATCCCTCAATGAAGCCATGCTGTTCTGGACTTCTGTTTGAAGGGAGTTTTATTATTACTATTATTATAGCTTTTATTAGACTGCTAGTGATCTATCTGTTCAAGCTATTCAGTTTTGCTGGGCTATATGTTTCTGAAAACTTGTCCATTTGCTTCTAGATCATCCAGTTTGTTAGCATGTAATATTCATGGTATTCTCTTATGTTTTTTTTTTTGTATTTTTGCAGTATTGGTTATAATTTATCCACATTAATTCTTTGTTGGTTTGTTTTTGTGGGTCCTCTCTTTTTTTGTTGAGCCTTGCTGGAATTTTGTCAAATTTGTTTACCATTTCAAAGAACCAGCTGTTGGTCTTATTATTGTTTGTTTTTTCTATTTTTTAATCTCTATTTTATTTATTTCCTCTCTGATCTTTATTTTTTCCTTTCTACTGATGGCTTTTGATTTTGTTTTTTCTTTATTTGGTGATAGGTTAGGCTCTTTATTTGAGATAATTCTTGTTTATTTAAAGAAGACTTGTATTAACTTCCCTCTAATATCTATGTTTGCTGCATCCCATAGATATATATATGATTGTGTTTTTGCTGTCATTTGTCCCAAGGTATTTTTAAATTTCCGCTTTGATTTCAATGTTGACCCACTGGTTTTTTTAGTAGCATATTTTTTACTCTCCATGTAATAGTTATTATTTTTTTTTATTTTTATGTGGTTGATTTCTAGTTTTCAGGGTCAGGGACATGCTATAAATAATTTCTATACTCTTTGATTTATAGAGGCGTGTTTCATGCCCTAGTGTGTGGTCAGCCTAGAGAATGTACCATGTGAATTTGAAAAGAATGTGTATTCTGGGTTTTTTTGTTTGTTTGTTTGCATGTAATGTCCTGAAAATGTCAGTTAATGTCCTGAAAATATGTTCTATCATTTAGAATCTCTTGCCCTTTTGATTTTCTGACTAGGAGATACATTCATTAATGTGAGTGGGGTGTTAAAATCTCCTACTGTTCTTGTATTACTGTCAGTTTTTCTCTTTATGTTGGTTAGTATTTGTGTTATGTATTTGAGTGTTCCTATGTCGGGTGCATATTTTCTGACAAATGTAATATCCTCTCTTGTATTGATCCTTTTATTAGTATATGGGGTCCTTCATTATCTTTCTTTGTGGCCTTTATTTTGGTCTTTTTCATCTGAAATGAACATTGTGACTTCCACTTTCTTGTCATTTCTATTTTCATGAAATACCTTTTTCTATCCCCTCATTTTCATGTATGTTTGCCCTTTGCCCTGAAGTGGATGTTTTATAAGCAGTGTATAGTCTTTTTTTTAAATCCTGTCTGCCACTCTGTCTTTTGATTTGGGCATTTAGTCCACTGACATTTAAAGTAATTATTGATATATATATATATATATTGATATATGTATCAATAATTACTTTAAATGTCAGTGGACTAAATGCCCAAATATATATATATATATAGAGAGAGAGAGAGAGTCATTTCTAAACCTTGCTTTCTAGTGGATTTTGTACTTCTTTGTTGCTTTATTTTTCTTTTTGTTTTACCTTCTGTAGTTTGAACATTTTTTTTCTTCTTATCCTTGTATTCTCTTCTCTTTGTTTTTGTGAATTGTTTTGTATGTTTTTAATTTGTGGTAACCCTATTGTTCAAGTATGTTAACCCCTCTCTATATCTAAGTACTTTAGACTTGTTGTCATCTAGGCTCAAACATGTTCTAAAAAAAGAAAGAATCTATATTTTCTTACTCTCCTTCCCCAAATTTTATGATTTCATTGTCATCTTTTACATATCCGTGTTTATCATTTTGCTTTAATTGTTCTCATTGATTTTACCAAAAAATAAAAAAAATGGATTTTTAAAAAAATCTGTGTACTAGTTTAAGTGATTTACTTTCCAATTGTTATTTTTTATTTCTTACAGATTATTGCTTCTTTTCTACTGAGAGAATATCTTTCAATATTTTCCTTAGATAGATTTAGTATTGTATTCTTTTTGTTTTTGCTTGTCGTGGAAGTTCATTTCTCCTTCTATTCTAAATGATAATCTTGCTGCTCTATGTTACATATTTTGTCCTTTCAAAATTTTGAATATATCTTGGTATTCATTTGTTGGAACTGTCCATCAGGCAGTGTGCTCTGTTGTGCCACCAGTATCCCACTGTGGGGATTCATAAACTACACCATTGTTGGCAGTGCCCTCAGACTTGCCTCAACCTTGGAAATGATGACAGTTGGCCCTGGTGTCCCTCAGGTGTTGTTTTCACAAGGCTACCAGTGAAGATCCACTGATAGTAGGTCTCAGGACTGTAGTTGCTTGCACCAGTACCTGCTGTGGGAACTCTGTAACCCAGACCCTGGCCCAGTTCATCTCCTGCATACACACCCACAATGCCCACAGTTGCTAAGGCCAGACCTGTTTGAGGCACAGGAGCATCCTTTGTCTACTCGCATATCCCACAAGCACTAAGTTTACAAAGCTGGAGGTGGTGGCATAAATCTGCTGATCACAAAGCTACAGGGTGAGGGCTCAGGTTTTAGCCCTGCTTTAGGCGCAACCACTGAGGACCAGCCTTGCTTCCGTATGTAGACAACCTGTTGGTGTTAGCATGCTCCCAGAGCTTGTAGAGGCAGCATGACTTTGGCTGATTGTGTGCAGAGAAAGAGGCTGCTATGATGGCCCCATTCATCCATTTACATGCCCCATAATAATGGCACTTTGCTTCTGTGGCAGGTCAGAGTTATTCTTGTATACCACCTGTAGGGTTCCTTACCACACTTCAGCCCCTTCAGCCTGTCTCTGCTCAGCAAACCCCAGTCCTCTTCTGGGCCTGTCCTTTGCAGTCCTGCTTTCTGTACCTAGCCCCCTTATATATTGGCAAGGGCATATCTTGGCTGTGGACTGCAGGGGGTAGCACAGATCCACTGTGCTGGTGTCGCCTTTCTGCCGCTTCAGGCTGCCTGCTGTGCTCTTCTCTGAGCCTGTGAACCTCTCCTTCTGTCGTGGCTGATCTTCCTGATGGTTGAGGGGCTCTCCAGGTGAGGAAACCTTTCCTATTTGTCAGCTCTCTCCTAAAGATGAAAGTCCTGTCCTGCTTCCTTGTGTGTGTGTGTGTGTTTCCTTTTGTCCTTCCTGGTTACATAGAGATCTCTCTCGCATTTGGTGTCTGTCATATTCTGTCAGTGTTCAGTTGGTATTCTGTGAGAATTGCTCCACATGTAGATGTATTTTGGATGTATTTGTGGAAGGAGGTGAGCTCCATGTCCTTTTACACCGCCTTGATCTGCCATAGAAAAATTCCAGACCACACTTTTGCACTTCATATCTGTGTAACTACTATATAACTGAATTATCCAAATGAATGTCTTATTGATAATCTGAGACAAATGTGCCCAAAAGTGTAATAACTTATAATCACTCTCTTCACTATGATTGTTCTAGTATTCCCAATATCAGTTAATGTGATTACCAGACAATAGTTTTGTTTAGACTAGAAATCTAAGTCTTTGTTCCAAATGGCTTTTTCATAAATTTTGCATTATATTAATTACCAGTTCACAATTGGGCTTCTGCTAAATTCTTGAATCACCCACTTTTTCCCTTGCTAATTACTGATACCATATCAAGGCTGCATGTTTCTTTTCCTATGCCATCCCTTACAAGTCTACTCACATCAATTCTTAGCTTTATCATTGCACTGAGAGTAATTTCTCAAAAAATACAAAACTTTTATTTCAACTTCTTTGCCTAAAATTATTTAGGTACTCCATGTTGCTCTTATAAGATATCTCAAAATTCTTAAACTACCCTACAGGATTTTAAATGGTAAAAATCATTGCTTACCTTTATAGCCATACCTACCAGTCTTCAATTTTATTATTTTTTGGTCCCAGTATTTTCATTCTTTCAGTTCTTAGTCTTGACAAGAGCTCAATTCTTTGATAACTTCTTACATAACTCTTCTTTTAACTGTCTTCTAAATTAATGTAAAGTACATGTCCATTTTGTATCATTTCAATTTGTTTCCTTTTAGTGTTTCCCTTTTCTGTCAATTTCCAACTACTTTTCACATCACTAAAGCCATTTATTTTTGTATCATTTTTCCACTCTAACATTAAGATCGAATCTGTGACCAAGTTTTCTTTTTACTTAAGCATGTCACCTCAAAACATTAATAATGTCTTTCAGTTTAAGCTTCAGTGCTACAGTTGTCATCCAGATTACTGTCATCATGCTGTTCTAATCCAATGACCATGGTTCTATCCTTCTGTCATTTGTCCGTATTTCATTGATGCAAGATGTTGTTCCAGATGCCAGAAATTAAGTAGTGAACAAAATTGTTCCATGTCTCATGGAATTCATATTCAAATCAAGGAGATGAACAACTGGATCAATAAATGAACAAAAAATAATGGACTGTTACACACCATTGTCAAACATCATAATTCTCATTATTTTAGTTATTAAGTTAAATATGTAAATATATGTGTATATTTGTATTTTTTGTGTACCCTCGTGTATTTGTGTATATACATATTTCACTGTGGAGTTGGTTATTAATATTTTGTGTATAGACACACGTATATTTTACATGATGAAATTTTTCCTAGAATATTCCTTAGTTTTTATTATTGCTTTTATAAAGGACACAAGAGTCAAAGAAATTATATGATTTTTAAAGGACCTATAGCTGGTACCATGTTGTTGACATTTATGGACATAGATCTAGATAATTTCTCTGGCCTGAAGAAGCATACTCCCCAACCCCCAGTTAATCACAGTGTCTCCCATATCCTTTCTGTATTTTCTTTGAGTAGAGGTAACTCTGAAAGTACAGAATATTTAAGTTGTATTTGATTTATATTTCCAAGTATTATTTATTTTTATTATTTATTATTTTGATGAGATGAGAGTATATAAGAGGGTCATTTACTGGACTTTCTTTGCAGTAGTTAATACCAAGATGGAATGAGGAGAATAATAGGACCTAAAATTATAATTTAATGACGTGAATATATGTTTAAAAATAAGTTCTTGCTGTAGTTTTCTGATAAGGGTTTTTATACTAAGGTAGTATAAACAACACAAAAAAATTTAAGCAATGCTATGTAGGAAAAATAGCATTTGGAACAAAGTAATATAATTTTTTAGACAAATGAAAGCTTACCAGCAAGTATGGTTAAATTTATAAGAAAAAAAAATCACAACAACAAATCAGTAACTTAACAGCATGAGTGACTGAGTAAAATCATAAGACTTTCAACATGATAGGGTTGCCCCTCTCAATCTCTAAGCAGGGTGAAGCTCTCCGACCCTCATTAACTTGTACTGCTGAGGGGATCAAGAATGGTGGGGGCTAATGGGCTGAGCATGGACAGACACCGAGTCTGTTTTTTGTTGTCATTAACATTGATTTAGCTTGAATTTCTTGTCACATTTTGGAAATAACCATTAAAATAATATCCATGCCATTAGAGGATCCCTATGTAGACTGCTAATGTACCTGTACAAAAGAACTTTCTGAAAAACTTTGCATTGGTTCACACGTCAAAAAAATACACCACAGAGATAAAGATTTGTTTTTTAGTGATAAAGCAAAGAGAACCACAATATTGATTTATATCTACCCATGATTTGAAAGAATTTTCTTGGATATCATTACCTCTATTAAAACTAACTATATTATTTAGAAGATAAAATGATAAAGATTTCCTTAATATGGATCTTTAAAAATTATTAAAATGATACATACATGTTTTTATCTTTTAGATATATAATAAATTTAATAATTTAATTTTGTTTCCTGTGCTGTACAGTATGTAGATCTAATTATTGCTATATATTGAAAAAACTATATTTCTCCAATGATTTATTCTTAAGCTTTTTAAACTACTTATTTTTCTATCAATTTTCACATCATATTCCTTGTAATTCAGCCTTATGCTGTTATAACATACACAAAATCTGACTCAATTTCAGGGTCCATCCATGTTGCTAAAAATGCCAGTATTCCATTCCTTTTAATGGCTGAGTAATATTCCATTGTGTATATGTACCACGTCTTCTGGATCCACTCCTCTCTTGATGGACATTTAGGTTGTTTCCATGTCATGGCTATTGCAAATAGTGCTGCAGTGAACATCAGAGTACATGTGTCTTTGCAAGTCATGATTTTCTCTGGATAGATGCCCAGGAGTGGGATTGCTGGATCAAATGGTAGTTCTATTTTTAGTTTTCTGAGGAATCTCCATACTGTTTTCCATAGTGGTTGCACCAATTTACAATCCCACCAAGAGTGTGATAGGGTTCGTTTTTCTCCACACCCTCTCCAGGACTTACTGTTTGTAGAATTTTTGATGATGGCCATTCTGGCCACTGTAAGGTGGTAACTCATAGTGGTTTTGATTGGCATTTCTCTAATAATGAGTGATGTTGAACATCTTTTCATGTGTTTTTTGGCCATCTGTATGTCTTCTTTGGAGAACTGTCTGTTTAGATCTTCTGCCCATTTTTGTATGGGGTTGTTTGTTTTTTTTGGTATAGAGCCGCAAAAGGTGTTTATAAATATTAGAGATTAATCCCTTGTCAGTTTCTTCATTTGTAAAGATTTTCTCCCATTCTGTGGGTTGTCTTTTCATTTCCTTTAGGGTTTCTTTACTGTGTTGCAGAAACTTTTAAGTTTGATTAGGTCCCATTTGTTTATTTTTGTTTTTACTGTCATTACTCTAAGAGGTGGATTTGAGAATATACTGCTTGTTTATGTTAGAGAGGTTTGGCCTGTGTTTTCCTCTAAGAGTTTTATAGTGTCTGGTCTTATATCTAGGTCTTGAATCCATTTGGAGTTTATTTTTGTGTATGGTGTGAGGGAGTGTTCTAATTTCATTCTTTTCCATGTGGCTGTCCAGTTTTCCTAGCATGACTTATTGAACAGGCTATCTTTTCTCCATTGTATATTCTTGCCTCCTTTGTCATAGATAAGTTGGCTGTAGGTGCGTGGGTTGAATTCTGGGCTTTCTATCCTGTTCCACTGATCTCTATTTCTGTCTTTGTGCCAGTACCATATGGTTTTGATGACTGTAGCTTTGTAGTATAGTCTGAAGATTGGGAGCCTGATTCCTCCAGCTCTATTTTTCTGTCTCAGGGTGTCTTTGTCTATTCTGGGTCTTTTGTGCTTCCCCACAAACTTTAAAATATTTTGTTCGAGTTCTGTGAAAAATGTCCTTGGTAATTTGATAGGGATTGCATTGAATCTGTAGATTGCCTCAGGTAGCATAGGCATTTTGATAATATTGACTCTTCCAATCCATGATCATGGTATGTCTTTCCATCTCTTTGTGTTATCTTTGATTTCTTTCATCAGTGTCTTATAGTTTTCAGAGTACAGGTCTTTTGTCTCTTTAGGTATGTTTACTCCTAGGTATTTTCTTCTTTTGGATGTGATGGTAAACGGGATTGCTTCCCTAATTTTTTTTTCTGATATTTCATAGTTAGTGTATAGAAATGCCACCTATTTTTGTGTATTAATTTTGTATCCTGCGACTTTTCCAAATTCATGGATGAGCTCTAACAGTTTTCTGGTAGAGCCTTTAGGATTCTCTAGGTGTAGTATCATGTCATCTGCAAATAGTGATAGTTTTACTTCTTCCTTTCCATTTTGGATTCCTTTTATTTCTCTTACTTCTCTGATTGCTGTGGCTAGGACTTCCAAAACTATGTTGAAGAGTAGTGGAGAGAGCAGACATCCTTGTCTTGTTCCTGATCTCAGCGGGAATTCATTCAGTTTTTCACCATTGAGAATGATGTTCACTGCGGATTTATCATATATGGCCTTTATCATGTTGAGGTAGGTTCCCGTTATGGCTACTTTCTGAAGGGTTTTTATCAGAAATGGGTGATGGATTTTGTCAAAGGCTTTTTCTGCGTCTATTGAGAGGATCATATGGCTTTTATTCTTCAGTTTGTTAATGTTGTGTATCACACTGATGGATTTGCAGATATTGAAGAACCCTTGCATTCCTGGGATAAATCCCACGTGATCATGATGTACAATCCTTTGAATGTATTGTTAGATGAGGTTTGCTAGTATTTTGTTAAGGATTTTTGCATCAATGTTCATCAGTGAAATTGGCCTATAGTTTTCTTTTTTGTGGGATCTTTGTCTGGTTTTGGTATCAGGGTGATGGTGGCCTAATTGAATGAGTTTTGGAGTATCCCTTCCTCTGCAGTTTTTTGAAATAGTTTCAGAAGGAGAGGTGTTAGCTCTTTTCTAAATGTTTGATAGAATTTTCCTCTGAAGCCATCTGGTCCTGTTTGTTGGAAGTTTTTAAATCACAGTTTCAATTTCAGTTCTCGTGATTGACCTGTTCATCTTTGCTATTTCGTCTTGGTTCAGTCTTGGAAGATTGTACTTTTCTAAGAATTTATCCATTTTTTTCTAGGTTTTCCATATTATTGACATATAGTTGCATGCATTGGTCTCTTATGATCCTTTGTATTTCTGTGATGTCCGTTGTTACTTCTCCTTTTTCATTTCTAATTTTATTGATTTGAGTCCTCTTTTTTTCTTGATAGGTCTGGCTAGGGGTTTATCAATTTTGTTGATCTTTTCAAAGAACCAGCTTTTCATTTCCTTGATATTTTCTATGGTTTTCTTTGTTTCTGTTTCATTGATTTCTGCTTTGATTTTCATGATTTCTTTCCTTCTACTAACTTTAGGTCTTGTCTATTCTTCTCTCTCGAGCTGCATTAGATATAAGGTTAGCTTATTTATTTGAGCTTTTTCTTGTTTCCTGAGGTGGGCTTGTATTGCTATAAACTTTTCTCTTAGAATGGCTTTTGCCACATCCCATAGGTTTTGCAGTGTCATATCTTTGTTCTCATTTGCTTCCAGGTTTTTTTTAATTTCCTCTTTGATTTCTTCAGTGATCCATTGGTTGTTTAGTAGCATGTTGTTGAGTCTCCATGTGTTTGTGTTTTTTGCAGTTTTTCTTTTTGTTAATTTCCAGTCATATAGCATTGTGGTCGGAAGAGATGCTTGATATGATTTCAGTTTTCTTAAAGTTACCCAGGTTGGATTCGTAGTCCAGGATGTGATCATTCTTAGAGAATGTTCCATGTGCACTTGAGCAGAATGTGTATTCTGTTGCTTTTGGATGGAATGTCCTATAAATATCTATTAAGTACGTTTGGTGTAATACTTCATTCAGGGCCTGTGTCTCCTTATTGATTTTCTGTCTGGTTGATCTGTCCATTGCTGTAAGTGGGGTGTTAAAGTCCCCCACTATGATTGTGTTATTGTTGATTTGTCCTTTTAAGGTTGTTAGCAGTTGCCTTATATATTGTGGTGAACCTATGTTGGGTGTGTAGATATTTTAAATTGTTGTATCTTCTTGTTGTATTGATCCTTTGATCATTATGCAGTGACCTTCATTGTCCCTTAAAATATTCTTCATTTTAAAGTCTATTTTCTGATATGAGTATTGCTACTCCAGCTTTCTTTTGATCCCCGTTTGCATGAAATATTCCATCCTCTCACTTTCAATTTGTATGTGTCCCGAGAATTGAAGTGGGTCTCCTGAAGACAGCATATATATGGGTCTTGTTTTCATCTCCATTCAGCCAGTCTATGTCTTTTGGTTGGGGCATTTAGTCCATTAATATTTAAGGTAATTATTGATATGTATGTTATTATTTTTTTAAATCTTTTTGGCTTTTCTAGGGCCGCTTCCCATGGCATATGGAGGTTCCCAGGCCAGGGGTCTAATTGGAGCTATAGCTGCCGGCCTATGCCACAGCGACAGCAAAGTGGGATCCCAGCAACATCTGTGACCTACACCACAGCTCATGGCAATACTGGATCCTTAACTCACTGAGTAAGGCCAGGGATCGAACTTGTAAGCTCATGGTTACTAGTCAGATTCGGTAACCACTGCACCACAATGGAAATTCCAATATGTATGTTCTTATTGACGTTTTATTAATTGCTTTTGATTTGTTTTTGTTGCTCTTTTTTCTTCCCTTCTTCTCTTGTTCTCTCCTCTTGTGGTTTGATGACTATCTTTAGTGTTGTATTTGAGTTGATTTTTCTTTGTGTATCAATTGTAGATTTTTGGTTTGCAGTTATTCTGAAGTTTTGGTATGAGTCTATATGTATATGAGATTGTTTTAAATTGTTGGTCTCTTAATTGCAAGTTAATCTCCAGTGTCCTGCATTTGTACCCACCTCTTCTCATGATTTCTGATTTTGGTGGCATAATTGTGCATGGATAATTTCGTATCTTTATATACGTTTACTGGTGAGCCTCGTCATTTGTGGTATTTATTTTTCCTGTTGCTGTCTTTTCTTTTGTGCCTAGAGAAGTTCCTTTAGTATTTGTTGTAGTGCTGGTTTAGTGTTGCTGAATTCTCTTAGCTTTTTCTTATCTGTGAAGCTTTTGATTTCTCCTTCAAATCTGAATGACAGCCTTGCTGGATAAAGTAATCTCAGTTGGAGTTTTTTTCCTTTCATCACAGTAAGTATATCATGCCACTCCCTTCTTGCCTGCAGAATTTCTGCTGAAAAATCTGCCAATAAGCTTATGGGGGTTCCCTTGTATTTTGTTTTCCCTAGCTGCTTTCAGTATTTTCTCTTTGTCTTTAATTTTGGTCAATTTGATCAATATGTGTCTTGGTGTATTCCTCCTTGGGTTTATTGTATCTGGTATTCATTGTGCTTCCTGGATTTGAGTGAGTGGTTCCTTTCCCATGTTAGGGAAGTTTTTGGCTATTATCTCTTGGAATATTTTTTCTGTCTCCTTCTCTCTCTCTTCTCCTTCTGGCACCCCTATAATACGGATGTTGGTGCGTTTAATGTTGTCCCAGAGTTCTATGAGACTCTCTTCATTTGTTTTCAATCTTTTTTCTCTTTTCTCTTCTGCATCAATAATTTCCACTAATCTGTCCTCCACCTCACTTATTCATTCTTTTGCATCCTGTATTCTGCTGTTAGCTGCTTCTAGTGAATCTTTTATTTCAGTTATTGTATTTTGCATCTCATCTTATTTAAGTTTTATATCTTGTATCTCTTTCCTCAGTGTTTCCTGTAAGTTATACATCCTTGCCTCCAGTTTATTTCCAATGTCTTGCATCATCTTCAGCATCAACAGTCTAAAGCCTTTTTCCTGGAGGCTGAGAATCTCCTGATCACTTAGCTGATTTTCTGGGATTTTTTTCTTTCTCCCTCATCTGAGTTATAGTTCTCTGCCTTTTCATTTTTTTAGGTTTTTGGTGTGGTGACCTTTTTATAGCTAATAGAGTTGTAGCCTCTCTTACTTCTGGTGTCTGCCCCCCTTGGGGCTGAAGTCTGTATGGGGGCTTGCTGTGGGCCCACTGGTAGGTGGAGCTGATTCTTTTCCCTCTGGTGAGTGGGGCTTTGTCTCTGGATGGGATTAGAGGCATCTGTGTGCCTGGGTGGTCTTTAGGCAGTCTGTTTACTGAGGGACAGCCTGTGATCCCACCTAGATTGTTGTTTGGCCTGGGGCTTCTCAGTGCTGACAGGTGGGGCCATATTTTCCCAAAATGGCCACCTCCAGAGAAAGGCACTCTACCACTCTCTATTCCTACATCCTTTGTTTCCAAGTCATGTAGAATTGAATGTTCAGAGTTATTTTTTGTTTTTCTTCAACTGCTCCTTCCTTATATTTTAACAGTATGGATTTTATTTTAAGCCTCTTTTGTCATCCTAAGACACTTGCATTTGTGTGCTATCTGGCTTCCTTATTTCTTCAATTTTTTGTTTAATTGAGAACTCTGAGTATGGCATAATGACCAAAAAGACTAATTTTTCTTCCTAGGTATGCACTGCTTACCTGATATATGTGCAATACCACAAAAACATCCAATCTCCCATCTTTTTTTATGTATTTATTTTTTTTGTCATTAGCTTGTCTCTAGCTTTGAGATATTAAGTCCATCTTCAGTCTTTATTTCAAATACCTCATAAGATCCATTTCTAATGTCATTGCATAAATCTGTAAATGAATATGTGCAAAGAAAGGAAACGACCAAAAACAGAATGGAAATAATTGGCATTTGGGATTATGTAATAATTGTCTTATTTTTCTGCATATTTCTCTCAGGTATTTTAACATATTTAACACACTATCATTCTGTAGAAAAATATTTAATTTACAGAGGAAGTAATAAGAATGAGTTTTGTCATGTGGCCTTGGTTAAAATTATTAGCATGTAGTAGCTAATACATTATTAGTTCACATTTGGAAAAAAATTGAAAAGACGATTCAAAACTATATAGTGCAAGGTTTGGAGCAAACTTTCTGAAAATCCAGCTAAATCATTAGCCTAGGAAACAATTTTATTAAAAATTTATTATCTCCAGAATAATCCAGTTTAAGTGTATTACTAATAATCATCCTTAATAGTGGTAGTAATTTCTTGAGTGCTGTTTTTCTGCCAACCACCAAGCTGTTTCTCAACAGATTAATTTAGCAACCAGGTTAATTGGATTTTATTATTTTTCCCATTTTTAAAATGAACAAAAAGTTCAAAGACATGAATTTACCACCTTTACATTGATTGGCGCACAATTTATAAGAAGGCATTTGAAACTAAGTATTTCTGGAATGTATGTCATGAGGCTCGGATATTCAATATATTATTAAATTCTATAAAATAAATCATTGTTGGTTTTGAGGGAACTATTTTAAGAAGTATTAAATTAAAATGGAGTAAAAATGATCATGGAGTAGATAGATAAGTAAGAAAAGTTAAGATGAAATAATTATAATTATTTAAAATGTAAAATTTTTTTTTCCAAAAGTGACCACTCTTTTTAAATATCAGTATTCCCTTAAAGACTTGTGCATCTATTCCAAAATATGGTATAACTTTTCTAGAATACTGTTTTTTACAATTAGGTGTGACCAAAATTTAGTCTTTATATTCCAATTTTATGTCAAATTCTTTTAGGTCAAAGTAAATTTTGGGAGAGACTTGTTCCTAGAACCATCATTTTATGACACTATATTATTCAGATGTTATGTTAATATTGTCAAAATTATTCCCTAACCATGTATACTCATTCCCAACTAAAGGAGGAAGATGTTGCCTTGGATAGTGAATATGGTGTTATAATTAGAAGATACACCATTTTCTGGATTTCTTAAGGTGTGTATTACTATAATTCAAAATATTCTACATAAATCATCTTGCTTAGAAACGTTGATGAGAAGTCAGAGTGACTTAAATGCCTAGATAAAGAACATACTTAGAGCTTTTTCAGTAAGTTTAATCAGTTCAATCCAAAGAATAAATTACACTAAAAATTAAGTTATGATAATTATTTGTACCTGTTTCAGTTATATTTTAACTACAGATTTTAAGGTAATTGCTTTATACAAAGAAAGAGAAATCCTAAAAACATACACAGATAAAAATTTTTGATTCCCTTGACAGAAGATCCATGTTTAGTTTTTCATGTAAAAACTATAATATGTGAATTTTAATACAACATATATTTTGTGAAATATTCTGATAATACTCTCAATGTTGACTTTTTATGGGCTGAATGTTGATTTATTGAGCTTATCTTTTCTTATTTATATTCTTTTGAGCAAAATCTCAAAGAGAAAGGTCAAAACCAGTCAGAATTTATAACACTGAAAAAGTTTATACACAGTATTTTAATATGTGGTACAAATTTGAAAATCTATTCTTATCTGTGCATTTTTATATGCATAATTGTTTGCACATATATTAGTGTATATATGAATGTATGTATATGTATATATTTGCAACTGCTCTTATAAGTAGTTGTGCATTACTTGTATTCTTTTTTAATGATGCCAGTAAATGATATAAATTTTATATGCATTTAAACTTAGTGTGTGGATTTAACATAATTTTAGTTTCATGAGCTCTTGCCCTACTTTATGAAAATAGCCAGTGAAGATTAACATATAAGTGAAGTTGTATGTCCATGTATATGTATGTGTCTGGCCAAACTAAGGCAATTCCATTCTTTGACATAGGGTTACTTACCATGTACATTATGTATTAGCATATGTGTTACATTTCTATTATAATAGAAATATATAACCTCTGTCTAACATATGTTAATATGATGTCTAACATATGTTAATATGATTCTGACTCATACTAAACGAGTGTTCTAATGTCAAAAGATGTCTTGTGTGTTTGTCACAGTGTATGAACATACACATACACACACATTGAAAACATTAGATAACCATTTAGACATTACTAAACTATTAATCTCTGGGCCAAGATTCAAAAGAAGACAGGCTTCAGAAATGAAAGTCAGTATTTGAGGCTGATTTTCTCCAGTGAGTATTTGCTATTTCTGGATTTGTCAGGTGAAGGGCTGAAAATGGATATATAACAATGGAATTCAGAAACCACTATAGTTTGAGGACATGAGCTGGCGAGTGACCTAGCATTTGGATTGAAATCTTGAAGAGCTATACCCTAGGAATAAGGGTTAAACAGAATTATACTGGACTTAATAGGAACTTCAACATAGCTTTGAATCAGCTTAGTACTATATAAAGGATTATCATATGATTCCAGACTTCACATTTCTTAGGAACTTGACAAAAGAAGATAATATCATTCATAACCTCCAAATATTTTCTACAAACTACTTAAAAATATGTTTGAAAACATAAGTGTATTACATGTGAGGTCTATGAAAAATAATAGGAAAAAAGGAAATAGACTGAAAGAACTAATAAATACTGGCATTAATAGATATAGATTTTTCATAGTGACACTGTTGACTATATTCATTGATATTAAAAACTTGGTAGTAACAACAGGAATGGACTGTATATAGAATATTCATGTCAGTTATGAAACAAATTCTAAGAATGAAAAAATATTAAAATAACTCAATAACTCAGCATATAGTTTTAACAGGTTAGACATAGTTGAAGGTGAATATACGAATGAAAAAACATCTCAGGAGAAACTGCATGTAATCAGACCTGAAAATATATAAACATGGAAATATTAAAATAAAGAAGAAGATCTAACATACATGTAATTGGAATTCCAGAAAGATTGGAAAAGAGGATGGGGAGGATCCAGTATTTGAGAAAATACTGGCTTACATCTTTAAAAGAAACGAAACTTATTGGGAAAGATTCAATAATATGAACAAATATGACAAGTATAAGTAATTGTAAAATATTCTTTTCTAAACATATTCTTTTCTAAACATATCATAGTAAAATACCTCTTTTAAAGTGAGGGGAAAAGGTAACAGTAGATTACTTTCTGAGAAGCTTTCATTAAATTAACAGTGTTAAATTCTTGACACAAATAATGGAAGATAATTTCATTTATCTTAAACGTGACAAAATAACAACATACACAAAATTTAATAGCCGACAAAAATATATTTTGAGAATGAAGGTAAAATAGGGATATGTCTAGTACAAAAAAATGTGAAAGAGGATTTGATGCAATAGGCCTCCACTAAAAGGCATCCTAAAGGGTTTTCTTGAAACCAAAAATGTAGATAATATGGAATAGTTGTAGCAAGGAATGAAAAAGAAAGAAAATATTTAAATATTCACAGTGTAAATGTAGTATTTGTAATGTTGAACAGATGGAGATAGATAAATAGATATGTGATCAAAAGATGGATGGGAAGTAGAGAAACAGACACGGGTATACCTCCTTTTATCCCACTTTGCAGATAATTGCATTTTTTACAAATTGAAGGTTTGTGGCAGCACTGCATTTAGAAATACTATAAGCAGCATTTTCTTTACCAGCATCTGCTTACTTCCTGTCTTTGTGTCATATTTGGTACCATTTGCAATATTTCAAACTTTTTCATTATTATTTGTTAGTTAGGGTGGTCTGTGATTAGTGATCTTTGATGTTACTACTCTGACTCACTGAAGGCTCAGATTATGGTTGTGTTTTTTACCAATAAAGTATATTTAATTAAGGTATGGCTTTTTTTTTAACATGATGCTATTATTCCATGTAAGAGACTGTAAAGTATAGGGTAAACATAACTTTTACATGCACTAGGAAACCAAAAATATTTGCATGACTTGCTTCATTTCAATAGGCACTTTATTGCAGTGGTCTGAAACAAAACCCAGAATATCTCTGAAGTATGCCTGTTGATAGGTAGATAGAATGAGCGTCAGTAGGGAGTTCCTATTGTGATTCAGCTAGATAAGAATCCAACTAGTATCCATGAGGATATAGGTTCTATCGCTGACCTTGCTCAGTGGATTAAGGATATGACATTGCCCAGCCAGCGGCATAGGTAACAGACATGGCTTGGATCTGGTGGTGGTGGTGTGGTTGTAGCGTAGGCCTACAGCTGCAGCTCCAATTTGACCACTGGCCCAGGAACTTCCATATGCCATAGGTGTGGCCATAAAAATAAAAGAAAAAGTGTCAGCAACATCATACAGGTGATTATCAGGAGCTGGATGAATGGGGAAATGGGAAGTTATTTTTTATTAACAACAGAGTCAGTTTGGGAAAATGAGAAGTCTTGGAAACTGTTGGTGGGGATGGTTGTACAACAGGCAAATTTACTTAGTATTAGAGAAATGTACATTTAAAAATGATTATAAGGTAATTTTTAATTTTTATTGTGATAAATTTTCCATTTTAACTTTTTTGCTTAGTTTAAAATACTTAAAATAGTTTTAAAATAGTTAAAAATCCCCCCACCCCCTAGCAACAACCATTCTCATTTCTGTTTCTGTGAAGTTGACTATTCTAGGTACCTTAGATAAGTGGAATCATTTTTCTTACTGACTACTTCACTTAGTATAATGTCTGCAAGATTCACCCATATCTCAGTATGTGTCAAAATTACCTTCCTTTTTAGAGCTGAATAATATTCCACCATCTGCATATTCCACATTTTTTCTCTCCATTCAGTCATCATTGAACTCGGATTGCTTCCACCTTTTGGCTCTTGGTGAATAATGCTACTGAATATGAGTATACAAATAGCTAAGTCCTTGCTTTCACTTCTTAAAATGGTACATTTTGTACTGTTGACTTCACCACAATAAAAAAAACAAACTAGTAATAGCATAAAATTCATTAGAGTCAGCATAATAAATGCATTAAATGGTAAAGAATAAAATTAGCAATTATTGTTAGCTATAAAAATATATAATAGATTTTTATAATTTAATAGTAGATAAGAGACTTACCTGTAATATTAACTTATTTTTTTACATTTCCTTTAATTTCTCACTATGTTGTTTATGAATACTTTTTTTTTTGTATTTTGTTTATTTGTTTGCTTTTTAGGGCTGTACTTGTGGCATATAGAAGTTCCCAGGCTAGGGGATGAATCGGAGCTGTAGCTTCCAGCCTACACCACAGCCACAGCAATGCAGGATCCAAGCCCTGTTTGCAGCCTACACTACAGCTCATGGCAATGCTGTATACTCAATCCACTGAGCGAGACGAGGGATTGAACCCACATCCTCATGGATCTTAGTTGGGTTTGTTAATCGCTGAGCCACAAAGGGAACTTCCATGAATACTGTTTATTAACATATGCATCCCATTTCTTAGTATAATGATGACTAATGAACATGTAATCTAAAAAAATATTTCTGATGGCTCTCACATGTTAATTCTCCTAAATATTAAATATTAGCTCAATGTAACATCACATCCAACATCACATCTACAGTAATTTCTTCAGAGACAAAGTGAATATCTAGTTTAGCATTAATGAAATATTTTGCACTCTACATTGGCTCAGATGATAGATAAATAAATCTAATTTCTTATTTGGATTCATTCTCTCACTCCTCTGTATTTGTATATCGTTTCTGAAAGGAATCTGTAATGGTCTTGAGAAAAATCTTAACATTAAAGTAAAAATATAAAGAAAATACACTGTTTACATATAGACTGTAACACAGCAGTTTCATAGTCCTTGCTGTTGGCTGTTCAGTTCTGCTTTCAAATGTTTGCAAAGATAAATTTATTTCTTACTATATCCGTTTCTATCACTTTTCTCAATTTAAGCGTGTACATTAATTTATTAACTTTTTTCTTTCCCAACCTATATTTTGTATATTATAAGCTTGTTTAGAAGTACTTTGTAGAGAAGTGCTAAAATTACAAGAGCACAGATTAATGAGTTGCACAGTACCCAAATTAAGAACTACAGTTTATAGCATCCCAGAAGTACTCCAAATACTGATTCCAATCACTTCTTATTCCAAGAGTATCCACAATGCTGACTTTTCACAGAAAGATTTTTGTTGTGTTTTAAATTTTAAATAGAATAAAATATGTAGAGCTTTTACATGTACCTAAGTTTCCATTTTTTTGTATTAATATATTTTAAGTTTCATCTTTCTTCTAACATGTGTATATAATTATTTTCAGTATCATGTAAAGGTTCAATGTTTGAATATACCACATGCTTTTATCCATTGGAAGGCATTTGAGTTGTTTCTCATTTGTGCTTCCTACAATAAGAGTAGTTAGTTATATTTTTTGTTCCTATATCATGGCAAACATCCATAAAAAGATCTCTTGGATTATAGCAAGGAGTGTAATTGCTGATTAAATAATATTCATATATTAAGCTCAGTAGATGCTGCCAAGAAGTTTTCCAAATTAGTTAAAAATAATACACTTTCACCAAAGGTGCAGAAGAATTCCTTTTCTCTATATTATAACCTACATTTGGATTTTTTTTTTTTTGGTCTTTTTGTCTTTTCTAGGGCCACACCCGCAGCATATAGAGGTTCCCAGGCTAGGGGACTAATCGGAGCTATAGCCGCCAACCTACCCCACAACGTGGGATCCGAACTGTGTCTGCAACCTACATCACAGCTCATGGCAACATCAGATTCTTAACCTTAATGAGGCCAGGGATCAAACTTGCAACCTCATGGTTCCTAGTCAGGTTCATTAACCACTGCGCCACAATGGGAACTCCTGAATTTATTTTTGAATTAATTTTATATTTTATTTATTCAGATAAATTTGAATTTTTTGTCCTAATTTTAGCCAGTCTTTGTGGTGTGTAATAATATTGCCTTTTGATTTTAACTTGCATTTTTCTGATGACTAAGTTACATACTGTTTCAGAGTGTTAACTGGATAATTGGATAAACTTTTTGAGGTAGCTATTTTTGTTTCCCATTGAGTTGTTAATTTGCCTTTTGTGTTCTATCTATGAATTTTTGTTGGATGTACATATTGAAAATATTCAACCACTCTCTTTGGTCTTTTCATTCTCTTAATTGTGTTTTTCAATAAACACGGTTTCTTAATATAACCAAATTCTTTTCCACTTCCATGTCCTTTTAAAGATATATTTGTATAACTAAGGACATAAAATAGTCTCCTATATTTTATTCTGTGATTTTTTTATTGGTTTGCCTTTTTCAATTATTTTCTTAGAGACATTCAGTTATCCAAAACCATTTTTTCAGAAAGATCATTCTTCTTCAGTTTCAGAGTTAGTGTCATTGTTAGCACAATTTGAATGACAATATATGTACAAATAGCTATCTGGACACCAAATTCTATTCCTTTGGTGGTCTGTCTACCTTTTGAGAAAAACTTTAAATAATTCATTATGGATAAGATATCTGCTATATGCTTATTGTTAATATTGTAAACATATCAATACATTTTTATAAAATGCTCTCCAGCGTATCTAAAAATGAACACATAATTTTTCTTTCTTTTTTTATTATGCATTGAAACAAATAACATGAATATTACTGAAAAAACAAAAAACTTCAACTTCTGGAATAATCTTCATTTGATTGATAATCTTTTGCTAAATGAATTTGTATTTTAAGATTTTTCATCTAGCTCCATGAGCAAGATTAACTTATTTCCCTTTCTTTTAATGTTCTTTTTGTGTTTTGCTGTCTAGTTCATTTTGCTCAAATGTCTTCAGAAATGGAGTTCTCTCTTTTTCTTTTCTCTAGAGGAGTTTGTGTGAGATGGCTATTTATTTAAAATTTGTTAAGAATATTTGTGGAAGAGATATTAGAAGTGATTTACTCAAGTAAGAGTTGATACTATGTAAACATTTTAAAAATCATCTAAATTAAAACTATCACTTGTGTATACCTTTTTCATGTTTACAATAGACTAGAAAATGAGTATCTTTCTATACACTATTTTTTTCTTTTTAAACGTCAAAATCAAATTTTTAGCGAAGTATTAATCTTAGTATATTCAATCATTGTTATAAGTATCCAGTCTCCATAGACATGATATTTATTCTTCCTAGGGGATTGAATTTATGGAGATAATAAAATAGATTCTATTTGGTCAATATCCTGACTGTGAACAATTTAGAAAGCATACCCAGTACATAATTATTTCCAGATTATCAAAGTAGTTTTACTAAGAAAAATTTTTCTGTTCTGTAGTTTAAGAATGGAATTAGGTTAATTTTCCCCCATAACTCTCTTTGGATTTTATGTTTACATTTTTTCCAAATTACTATGTATTTATTATTTTGCAATGAGGGGCAAAAATATATAGTGGTCAGTTTTCCTTGCAAGGCATTCCTTCATTTATATATTCATTTAAACACGGAGGTGAAATTTCATGTAACTTCCATGTTTTCTAACTTAGAAATTAGCTACCCAAAAGAAGGAAACTGTTGAAGTGTCAGGAGGGAATGTTAGAGACAGTTCAACATGCAGTTTTGTGAGTACATTTTTGTCCCAAATTATATCAAAATATTCAGTACCCTACTCTTTGCACAAATGTAGCGTTTTATCACACAGAATTAGACCATAGTATTGATTTATTGTTGATGTATATAACAATTTGCCCTGATTACTACGTCTCTTAGTGTAGCACAGGCTCATTTTTCTGGTTTTAAAGCATAAGTTGTAACATTTTTATTGGAGTAGATATGTCTCAGATAAAAATAGAGTGTAGTTTTGCTTTTTGGCATGACCTTGTCATTTTAGAAAGCATTACATTTTAACGACATATAATTTAAAATGCCTCTGGGAGTGCATTGAATTTACTGAGATATTTTTAAGAGTAATTACTTAACAGAGGATGTCAGAGCACTTGTAGAGTGTTAGCCTTCTTCAGGACAGATATTTGAGACTACTTGAAATGAATTAAGGCTTCCACTATTAATGTTTGATGGGAGACCATAGTGAAAAAGATGGATGCTTATATAATTGACATCCTTAACATTTAGAGCTGAATAATTAAATGCCAGAAATATAATTCTGAATAAAATGTCAGGACCTAACTCAATAATATTTAATGATGTAGTAGGAAAGAAATGAACAGAAGTCATTTTATATTATTAATTAAATTATTTAAAATAGGCTTAATTGTCTCCATATATCATTAAGAAGTTTTTATTCATATTATTGTTTCTGAGAATAAATTGTCTCAAATATTCAACTTCTACCAGTCCAGAGATGTTGGATATTCTTCTGATTCACATGACTTCAAAATACTTTCATCAAAATGTAAGCACTGATTCTATTTGCTGGGCTAAATATTTTAATTACAATTAGTATGGTGCTAAATCCTGCTTTATTCTTGGTTTATTTAGTCCTGTTCAACAGATTTTTTCCAGTTAAACAATATATTTAATAAAGCTGGAGTTTCTGTTGTGGCTCAGTTATTAACGAATCCGACTGGGAACCATGAGGTTGTGGGTTCCATCCCCGGCCTCGTTCAGTGGATTAAGGATTCAGCGTTTCTGTAAGCTGTGGTGTAGGTTGCAGACGCAGCTAGCATTGCCGTAGCTGTGGCATAGGCTGGTGGCTACACCACTGATCAGACCCCTAGCCTGGGAACCTCCATATGCCGCGGATGCAGCCCTAGAAAAGACAAAAATAAAAAATAAAAAAGAAATAAAGTTATTCTAGTGGAACTAGTAGGCATATACAGAAATAAAAATAAAAACATAATGCTGAAGAAATATCCACTTAAAAGAAAATCATAAGTAGTTGAAAGATAACTGAATGATAACTACATTATATACTATGTTTGCATAATTTTTACTAATTCAGTTCAAATGAGGGGCAAAAGTTTTCAGAAAAATTAATTTCATGTTCAATAAGAATATGTTTGGAGGAGGATACTTTAGAAAATGCTTTTTACACAATCTTTACCCACTATATATTCAGAGCTATAAGAAATTTGAGGCAGATTCTAATTCAGCTGGTCATTCTGCCAAGCCTCAAATCCTGCCACTATAATCTTAATCATCTCTATAATTAAGGCGACATAGGCTACGGTGTGGTAATCAAATCTATATTTAACCATGTCTGTTAAGGTCAGGAAGGTCCTTGAAGTGGATTCCTGAATAAGCTATTGAATAGCTTCAGACAGTAGATGAAAGATGTCAATATTAAGCATAGAATTCTGAAACCATAGTAACAAGTAGCATGAGATAGTTCAAGATATTAAATAATATTGACTAGTCTAAATATAGTCAACTTTTCTATCTCTATCTAGGCTACAAAACAGTTAACCAATCTCCTGGGAATCATATTCCCTTTCATAGTAGCATTATAGTATATTTTATAGTAATGGATCTCAAATTGAACTCCCAAGAACCTTTAGGGACTCCAGAGGTCACAACTACTGTCATGACAATTCTTTTTCATTCACATTACCTAATGAGTATATAGTTGATTTTTCAAAAGGCCTTAGGACAAGTGATCTTGTCACAGACTGAATTCAAGAAGTTGAGAATTCTATGCCTTCATCACACCAGTTATTAAGGAAATTTGTTGAAATGTAAAACAGTGTTACTCTTTGACTATTATTTTTGAAAAATATAATTATTTTTTTACTTCATTTTGGGGGGTTGCCTTCAATTTATTTTTTAAAAATTTTTTATTATGATTGACATTTTTACAGTGTTCTGTCAATTTCTGTGATAGAGCAAAGTGACCCAGTCATTCATATATATACATTCTTTTTATCACATTATCCTCCATCATGTTCCATCACAAGTGATTAGATATATAGTTCCCTATTCTATACAGCAGGATCTCTCATTGCACATCCACTCAAAATGCAAGAGCTTTCATCTGCTAACCCCAGATTCTCAGTTCATTCCACTCCTCCTTCTGCTGCCAGCCCCCTGGCAAACATGAGTCTGTCCTACATGTCCATAAACTTTTCTGTTTCATAGATTGTTTGTACCATATTTTAGACCCCACGTGTAAGTGATATCATATGTGTTTTTCTCTTTGTGACTTAACTTCATTCAGTATGAGAGTCTTTAGTTCTATCCATGTTGCCACGAATGGCACTATTTTGTTCCTTTTTATGGCTGAGTAGTATTCCATTGTTTATGTGTACCACATCTTCTTAATCCATTCATACTTTGACGGGAATTTAAATTGTTTCAATGTCTTGGCTGTCATGAATAGTGCTGTGATGAACATGCAGATGAATTTATATTTTTCAATGAAATTTTTGTCTGGATGTTTGCCCAGCAGTGGGATTTCTGGGTCATATGGTAGTTCTCTACTTAGTTTTCTGAGTTATTTCCATACTGTTTTCCATAGTGGTTGTAGCAATTTACATTCCCACCAACAGTGTAAGAGGGTTACCTTTTTTCCACATCCTCTCCAGCATTTGTTATTTGTTGTCATATTAATGATGGCCACTCTAACCAGTATGAGGTAATACCTCTTAGTAGTTTCGATCTGCATTTCTCTAATAATTAGTGATGTTGAGCATTTTTTTCATGTGCCTGCTGGCCATCTGTATGTCTTCTTTGGTGAATTGTCTATTTGGGTCCTTTTCAGTTGGTTTTTTTGTTGTTGAGTTGCATGAGTTGTTTGTATATTTTAGAGGTTAAATCCTTTGTCAGTTGAATCATTTGCAAAAATGTTTTTTCTTCTATTCTTTGGCTTGCCTTTTAATTTTTTAATGATTTCCTTTGCTGTGCAGAAGCTTTTGAGTTTAATGAGGTCCTATTTAGTTTATTTGTGTCTTTATTGTTTTTATCCTAGGAGGTAGATCAAATAAGATGTTGTTCTGTTTTATGTCAAAGAGTTTTCTGCCTGTGTTTTCCTCCAGGAGTTTTATAGTGTCTGACCTTACATTTAGGTCTTTAATCCATTTTGAGTTTATTTTTGTGTATGGTGTTAGACAGTGTTCCAATTTCATTCTCTTACTTGCAGTTGTACAGTTTTCTCAGCACCATTTATTGAAGCGACTCTTTCCTCCTCTCCCTTTGCTATAGATTAATTGGCCATAGGTGTTGGGTTTATTTCTGGGCTTTCTATCCTGTTCCATTGGTCTATATTTCTGTTTTTGTACCAGCACTGTACCATTTTGATGACTGTAGCTTTGTAGTATAATCTGAAGTCAGGGAGCCTGATTCTTCCAGTTCCGTTTTTTCTTTTCAGTATTGCTTTGTCTACTCGAGTTTTTTGTGTTTCCATACAAATTTTAAAATATTTTCTCCAAGTTCTGTGAAGAATATCATTGGTAATTTGATAAGGATTGCTTTGAATATGCAGATTTCCTTAGGTAGTATTGTCATTTTAACTATGTTGATTCTTCCATTCCAAGAGCATGGTGTATTTTTCCATCTATTTGTGTTTCCTTTGAATGCTTTCATCAATGTCCCACAGTTTTGCGAGTACAGGTCTTTTGTCTCATTAGGTATGTTTATTCCTAGGTATGTTATTATTTTTGATGCAGTGGTAAATGGGATTGTTTCCCTAATTTCTCTTTCTGATCTTTCATTGTTAGCATGTAGAATTACAATTGATTTCTGTGTATTAATTTTGTATCCAGTGAATTTACCAAATTCATTGATGAGCTGTAATAGTTTTCTGGTAGTGTCTTAGGATTTTCTAGGTATAGAATCATGTCATCTGCAAACAGTGATAGTTTTACTTCTTCTTCCCTAATCTGGATTCCTTTTATTTCTTTTCTTCTCTGATTTCCATGGCTAGGACTTCCAAGACTATGGTGAATAACATTGGTGAAAGAGGACATCCTTGTCTTGTTTCTGATCTTAGTGGAAATTCTTTTAAGTTTTTTATCATTGAGAATGATGTTAGCTGTGGGTTTGTCATAAGCGGCTTTAATTATATTGAGGTAGTTCCCTTTTATGCCCAGTCTTTTGAGAATTTTGATCAGGGATGGATATTGAATTTTTTTCAAAAGCTTTTTCTACATCTACAGAGATGATCATAAGGTTTTTATTTTTCAGTTTGATGTGGTGTATAACGTTGATATATTTGCTGATATTGAAGAATCCTTGCATCTCTGGGATAAATCCTACTTGATCACTGTGTATGATCTTTTAAATGTATATTTGTATGAGTTTGCTAATCTTTGTTGAGGATTTTTGCATCTATGTTCATCAGTGATATTGGCCTGTAATTTTCTTTTTTTGTGGTATCATTGTCTGGTTTTGGTATCGGGAAATGACTTCATAGAAAGAGCTTCAGAGTGTTCTTTCCTCTGCAATTTTCTGGAAAAGTTTGAGAAGAGGTGTTAACTCTTCTCTGATTGTTTGGTAGAACTCAGCTATGAAGTCACTGTGTCCTAGACTTTTGTATTTTGGATGTTTTTTAATCACAATTTCAATTTCAGTACTTGTAATTGGTCTATTCATATTTTGAGTTTCTTCCTGGCTCAGTCTTGGTAGGTTGTAGCTTTGTAAGAATTTGTCCATTTCTTCTAGGTTGTCTATTTTATTGGAATATAGTTGCTTTGTTTTCTTTCTCTCTGTTATTAATTTCTGCCCTAACCTTTACGATTTATTTCCTTGTACTAATTTGGCGCTTTGTCTGTACTTCTCTGGATTTTAAAGTGTAAGTTTAAGTTGTTTATTTGCATTTTTATTCTTTACTGAGATAAGATTGTATTACTATAAACTTCCCTCTCAGAACTGCTTTTGCTGTGTCCCAGAGGTTTTGAATTGTTGCATCTTCATTATCATTTGTCTCTATGTATCTTTTAATTTCCTCTGATTTCTTCAGTGATCCAGTGGTTGTGTAGTAGCATATTGTTTAGCTTTCAAAAGTTTGTGTTTTTGTTGTTTTTTTCTTGTAGTTTATTTCTAGTCTCAGAGCACTGTGATCAGAGAAAATACTTGAAATAATTTCAATTATTATTTTAATTTATCAAGGTTTGATCTGTGGTCCAAGATGTGATCTATCCTGTAGAATGTTCTGTGTGCACTGGAGAAGAAAGTATATTCTGCTGCTTGGGGTGACAAATTCTATAGATATCAGTTAAGTGTATTTGGTCTAGTGTATCATTTAAGGCCTATGTTTCCTTGCTGATGTTCTATCTGGATGAGCTGTCCATTGCTGTAAGTGGGGTGTTAAAGTCCCCCACTATTATTGTGTTATTGTTAATTTTCACTTTTATGGCTGTTAGTAGTTGCCTTATATATATTGTATTGCTCTTATGTTGTATGCATATATATTTAAAATTGTTATTTATTCTTGTATTGATCCTTTGATCATTATGTAATGTCCTTCTTTGTATCTTGTGACCTTCTTTATTTTAAATCTATTTTGTCTGATAGGAGTATTGCTACTCTTGCTTTTCTGTAATTTCTATTTGCATGTAATATTTTATTCCATCCCCTCACTTTAAGTCTGTATATGTCATTAGCTCTGAAGTGGGTCTCCTAGAGACAGCATATATATGGGTCTTGCTTTTGAATCGATTCAGCTAGTCTTTTCCTTTTAGTTGGAGCATTTAATCAGTTTATATTCAATGTAATTATGGATAAGTATGTATTGTTATTTATTTTTCTTTTTGGATTGCTATTTTGGGTCTTTTTTCTTCACTTACTCTTTTTGCTGTCTTTTCTTGTGATTTACTGACCATGTTTAGTGTTATATTTTATCTTTGGCTTGGTTTTTCTTATTTATGTGTTTAACCATTTGACTAGTGGTTCCCTATTTTGATATATCTATCTATATGTGTGCAGATTGTTTCATCTTGCTGGTTTCCTTAATTTCAAATGCATTTTGAATGTTATGCATTTGTCCTCTCCTCTTCCATGCTTGCTAGATTGGATATCATATTTGTTAATGGGTGATTTCCTATTTTTAAATTATCTTTGCCTTTACCAGTGAGACTCTTCATTTTTAATATTCTTGTTTCTAATTATGGCTTTTACTTTTCTGCTTAGAGAAGTTCCTTTAGTAGTTGATGTAGGGCTAGTTTGGAGGTGCTGAATTCTCTTAGCTTTTGCTTGTCTCTGAAGCTTTTAATCTCTCCATCAAATCTGAATGAGAGCTTAACTCCCCTGAATATAATTTCCCAGTGTCCTTTGAGTCGTTTTATATTTCTAGCCCTTGAAAGATTTGTATTTTCCAAAACCTATCAGTAACTCTGACAGTCCATGTTTATCATACAAAATAGTAGTAAAATGGAGTTGCTATTTCCAACATTATATCTAGTTTCCAATTTAAAATTCATAATAAACAATGTTTTATGATCCTTTTTATCACCATAATTATATTTTCTAGTATCACCTAATAACTATTAAGTCATAGCACATAACCTGACATTAACTATTTCTGATAATCGTAAGTATATATTCATTGATGAATTTTACAATAATATGGTTTAATGATTAACATCTCTACATACTTCATTGCATGATACTTTATTTCCTCAGTCATATTTTAGTTTTTTTTTTAATGGAAGTATGCTTGACTTACAATATTATCAAATCTCTTGTGATAGAACATGAAAATGAATGTGTCATTTGCTGTACAAAAGAAATTGGCACAAGTAAATTAACTATATTTTAATACAAATGGATAAGCAAAAATCATATTTTTCTTTTTTTAATGGGAATATACTTGATTTACAAAATTATATCAGTTTCAGGTGTGCACAATATTTATTTGCACTAGGAAATGATCCCCACAGTAAGTTCTGTTACCATCTGTCACCATACAAAGTTATCACAATATTAATTGACTCACTTTTTATGCTATATGTTACAGCCCCATGACTTATTTATTTTATAACTGGAGTTTTCTCTCTTATTCTCATTTACCTATTCTGCCCACCCCCCTCTTTCCCCTCTGCTAGCCTTCACTTGTTTGTTCATTTGTTTTCTTTAGATTCTACATAAGTGAAATCAAATGGTATATGTTTTTATCTCTCTTACTTATTGCACATAGCATGATACTCTATAGGTCTATTGTTTTTGTGTTAGAATATTATCTAGTTTCATTCTGTTACATATAGCTGTCCATTTCTTCCAATGTGAATTATTCTAGAGACTGTTTTTTTCCATTGTATATTCTTGCTTCCCTTATCATACATTAATTGATGTGAGTGTTTATCTGGGCTCTGTATTCTGTTCTATTGTCTGTGTGTCTGTTTTTGTGCCAGTGTCATACTGTTTTGATTACTGCAGCCTTGTGGGATGGTTTGAGATCAAGGAGCATGATTCCTCTAGTTGTGTTCTTCCTATTTAAGACTGCTTTGGCTATGTGGGATGTTTGTGATTCCATACAAATTTTTGGATTGTTTGTTCTAATTTTGTGAAAAATGCCATGGGTATTTTTATATGAATTGCATTGAATGTGTTGACTACTTTGCATACTGTGGACATTTTAATAATATTAAAACTTCCAGTTCATGAGCATGGTATATCTTGCCATTTATTTCTGTCATCTTCAATTTCTTTCATTATTATCTCATAGTTTTTAGTGTACAGGTCTCTCACTTCCTTGGTTAGACCTATCCTTTAGTATTTCAGTTTTTTTGGTGCAATTGTAAATGGTATTGTTTTCCTAATTTCTTTTTCTGATAGTTCATTATTAGTGTATAGAAATGCAACAGACTTCTGTATATTCATCTTGTATCATGAAGCTTTAAGGAATTTATTCATTAATTCTAATAGTTTTTTTGTGAAGTCTTTAAGGTTTCTTTGTATCATATCATGTCATCTGCAAATAGTGACAGTTTTTCTTCTTCCCTTTCAATTTGGATGCTATTTATTTTCTTGTCTGATTGCTGTGGACGGACGTCCTATACTTGCTTGAATAAAAGCAAGAGTGGTCATCTTTGTCTTGCTCCTGATCATGGAAGAAAAGCTTTCAGCTATTCACCAATGAATATAATGTTATCTGTGAGTTTGTCATATATGGCCTTTATTATGTTGAAGTATGTTCCCTTTACATCTACTTTGTTGAGAGATTTTTTTTTTTGTCTTTTTACCTTTTTTCTAGGGCTGTACCCACAGCATATGGAGGGTCCCAGGCTAGGGGTCTAATCAGCTGTAGCCACTGGTCTACACCAGAGCCACTGCAACGAGGGATCTGAGCCGTGTCTGCAACCTATGTGTCTGCAACCTATACCACAGCTCACGGCAACGCTGGATCCTTAACCCACTGAGCAAGGGCAGGGATCAAACCCGCAACCTCATGGTTCCTAGTCGGATTCATTAACCACTGCACCGTGATTGGAACTCTTGTTGATAGTTTTTAATCATAAATGTTGAATTTTGTCAACTTTTTTCTGTTTTTATTGAGATTGAATTTTGTTAACGATTGAATTAATTACAAGTAACCAGTCTGCTCATATTTTCTCTTTCTTCTTGATTTAGTCCTGAAAGAGTGTTCGTTTCTAGAATTTATGCATTTCTTCTGGGCGGTCCAATTTGTTGTGGGTAATTGTTTGTAGTAAATGCTTATGACTGTATTTCTGTGATATCGGTGACATTCCTTTTTCATTTCTGATTTTACTTACTTGGCCCTCTCCTTTACTTGATAAGTCTGGCTAAAGATTGTCAGTTTATCTTTTAAAAAGAACCAGTTCTTGGAGTTCCCTTGTGGCACAACAGTTTAAGGATCTCACATTGTCATTGCAGTGGCATGGCTGCTACTGTGACATGGGTCTGATTCTTGGCTCAGGAACTTTCATATGCCATGAGTGGAGCCAAAAAATAATAATATTAATCAGCTCTTATTTTCCTTAATCTTATATATATACACACATACATATATTAATATAATATGTATGTTTATGTATATATGCATGCAGTGTTTGTTTCATTGTTTCCATTTTGATCTTTCTTTAGGTGTGAAGTTAGATGGCTTATTTCAGACTTTTTTTGTTTCTTGAGATAGATCTGTATTGCTATATACTTCTCTCTTAGGACTGCTTTTGCTGTGTCCCATTAATTTAGGAAAGTTGTAGTGGGATTTTCATTTGTCTCAAATTTTTTTTTATTTCTTCTTTGATTTCTTAATTGACCCATTGGTTGTTTAGCATGTTGGTTAATTTCAGTGCAGTTAGTTCATTTTCCAGTTTTCTTTGTGTGATTAATTCTAGTTTCATGCTGTTGTAGTTGGAAAAGATGTGTTAAATAATTTCAGGTTTCTCAAATTTTTCGAGATGTATACTGTAGCCTAATGTGATTTATCCTGGAGAATGTTTTATGTGCACTTGCAAAGAATGTGTATTCAACAGTTTGTGGATGCAATGTTCTGTATATATCTGTTGATTCTATCTTGTTTGAGGTGTTGTTTTCGGACAATATTTCCTTATTGTTTTTTTGTTTGGGTATCTATCCATTGATGGAAGTGAGTTATCAAAGTTCACGACTTTTATTTCATTCCTGTAAATTTTGTAATTTGTCTGTCAGTATTTGCTTTATATACTTAGGTGCTCCTATGTTGAGTACATAAATAGTTACTTTTCTTGGATTGACCCCTTTATCATCCTGTAATTATTTTTATTTTGGTACAGCCTTTCCTATAAAGTCTATTTTTATTTTTAGGAGTATTGCTTCCCTACCTTTCTTTCTGCTTCCATTTGCTTGGACTATCTTTTTAGATCTAAAGTGAGTCTCTTGTAGGTAGCATATAGATCTTATTTTTGCTTGTTTGTTTTTTTTGGTTTTTTTTTTTTTTTGGTCTTTTTGCCTTTTCTAGGGCCACTCCCATGGCACATGGAGGTTTCCAGGCTAGGGGTCTAATCAGAGCTATAGCCGCTGGCCTATGCCAAAGCCACAACAATGTGGGATCTGAGCCATATCTGTGACCTATACCACAGCTCACGGCAACACCAGATCCTCAACCCACTGAGCAAAGGCCAAGGATTGAACCTGCATCCTCATGGTTCCCAGTCAGATTCATTAACCACTGTGCCATTACGGGAACTCCTTATTTTTTGTTTTTGTTTTTGTTTTTTTAACCCATTCAGCCACTCTGTGTCTTTTGATTGGCACATTTAATCTGTTAACATTTGAACTGACTATGGATAGGTATGTACTTAATGCATTTTATTAATTGTTTTCTTGTTATTTTATATTTCTTCTGTGTTCCTTTCTTCTTTTATTATCTCCTCTTGTGGTTTGACAATTTTCTTTAGTGTTTGGTTTCCTCTCTCTCTCTGTATTTTTGTAGGTTTTTGCTTTGTGGTTGTTATAAAGTTCGTGTATATTGACCTATATATGTAGGACTTTGTTTTAAGCTGATAGTCATTTAAGTTAGATGTACTCTAAAAGCACTACATTTTCATTTGTTCTTTCCATATTTTATGTTTTGATGTCATATTTTACATCTTATTTCTTTGTGTCTCCCTTATCTACTTATTCCAGTTATAGTTGGGTTTTATAAATTTATTGTTTTAAACTTCAAACTAAGTTTTAAGTGACTGATTTCACTTTATTTACTATATATTTGCCTTCATCACTGGATTTTTCCTTTTATATATTGTCATATTTCAAATTATAGCTCTTTCTTTTCTGCCTAAAGAAGGTCCTTTAACTTTTCTTGTAAGACAGTTAAGTGATGATGAATTCTTCAGTTTTTGCTTGTCTGGGAAACTCAGTCCTTCAATTATGAGTGATAATTTTGCTTGCTAAAGTATTCGAGCTTGTAAGGTTTTTGTTTCCTTTTAGCACTTTAAATATATTATGACACTCTCTTCTGGCTTGCAAAGTTTCTGCCGAAAAATCTGCAGATACCTTAACAGTGTTCACTTTTGTGTGACTAGTTTTTTGTTTGTTTCCTTTTGGCTTTAAAATTCTCTCTTAATTTTAACTTTTGTCATTTTAATTATGATATATGTTGATGTGAATTTCTTTGGATTCATCTTCTCTTGGACTTTCTGCTTTCTGGACCTGGATATCTCCCTTCTTCCCCGGATTACGAAAGTTTTCATCCATTATATCTTAAAATAATAGTTTACCACTTTTTCTCTTTCCACCTTCTGGAACACCTAAAATACAAATGTTGGTATGTGTGATGTTCTTCCAGAGTTCTTTAAACTAACTATACATTTATAACCTCTATCCTCTTATTTTTTGAGCCCCTACTATGTAGTTAGTCCTAGAGAATGTATCATATGCACTTGAAAAGACTGTGTATTTTTTTTTGTTAACTTGATGTAATGTCCTGAAAATATTACTTAAGTCTAGCTGTTCTGTTGTATCATATAGGATCTCAATTGCCTTATTGACTTTGTCAAGAATATCCATCCATTGATGTGACTGGAGTGTTAAAATCTATTATTGTATTCCTGTAGATTTCTATTTTCACGTTTGTGAGTATTTCTGTATTGGGGTGTTCCTAAATTGGGTGCATACATGTTGGAAAGAGCAATATCCTCTTCTTGTATTGATCCTTTTGTCATTATTTAGTGTCCTTTATCTTTCTTTATAGTCTTTGTTTTAAAGTCTATTTTGTCTGACATAAGCATTGTGACTCTAATTTTCATGTCATTTCCATTTGCATGAAATACTATTTTCCAACCCCTCACTTTCAGTCTGTGTGTATACTTTGCCCTAAAGTGGGTTTTAGGTAGGCAGCGTAATGTAGGCTCCTGTTTTTTTAATCTAGTGTACAACTCTGTGTCTTTTGAATAGAGCATATAGGTCATTGACACCTAAGGTAATTATTGATAAATATTTATTGACATTTTAAACCTTGCTTTCTATTTGCTTCAGTGTTTCTTCTTTATTCCTTCTTCTGTTTTTCCTTTTGTGATTTGAGGATTTCCTTTTATTTCATGCTTCTGTTCTCTGCTTTTTGTTTTTTGTTAATGTGTTGTATGTTCTTAACTTGTTTTTACCCTGTTTTTCAAGTACATTTACTCCTTCCCATGAGTAGTTACTTAAGACTTGAAGTCTATAAGCTCAAATTCATTCTAAAAAAAAATCTACATTCTCTAATTTGATATTCTCATTTATGTCTCCATGTTTATCCTTTTACTATTCATTGTGATTATCACTACTTTCATCATTTTTTTTCTTTTTAATCTGTATATTGGCTTAAAGTGGTTTACTTTCCAATTGTGGTTTTCTCTTTCAAATAGCTTCTCATGTATTTTCTACTTAGAGAATGCCTTTCAATATTTCCTTTAGGATAGGCTTAGTATTGCTTTATTCATTTAGTTTTTGCTTGAGAAATTCTTTATCTCCTACTCAATGATAATCTTGCTGTGCAAGGTATTCTAGGTTGCAGATTATTCTCTTTCAGGACTTCAAATTTATTTTTTCACTTCCTTCTGGCCTGCAATGTTTCTGTAGAGAAGTAAGCTGCTAGCATTATGGCTCTTCTCTAATAATTAACTCTTTACATTTATCTTACTCCCTTTAGAATCTCATAATTATCTTAATTTTTTTCTTTTCATTTTAATAATGGCTTGGTGTAGATCAGTTTTGGTTCATCTTATGTGAATCTTTTGTGATTCCTGCACTTGAATATCTATTTTCGTCTTTAGGTATGGGAAGTTTTAAGCCCTAATGTACTCAAATAGTTTTTGATACTATTTTATCTTTCCTCTTCTTCTGAAACCCATATTATGAATAGATTGGCATGCTTTATGTTATACCGTACCTCTCTTACATTGCTTTCATTTTTTAAAAAAAGATCAGGCTTTGTGTCTGATGTTCTAATTTGGTGATTTCCATTATTCTACTTTCTAGATAATTTATTTGTTCTTCTGCATTATTCATTCTGGTATTTATTGATTTATATCACTTTTTATCTTTGCAAATGAATTTTCTAATTTTTCTTGGATCCTCTTTATAGTTTCTAGTCCCTTTTCACAGTAATCTGTTTTTTTCTCAACAGCCTTTTTAAATTTCTTCAGCATTTAAAAGTCTGGAGAAGGAATGCTCAGTTATAATTATTATCTGCAGAAGGAAAGACAGTGTAGTATTAATTTGAAACTAGTTAATATACCATAAATTAATTTATTCAGTAAGGCTTTGAAATTTTATTTCTGAAAAGATTCTAGATTGATATAGTGGCAGGGATAAAATGTCAGCTCTCAATTGAGAATTCAAACATTAATGAAAATGAATGGTTCAATTTTAAGCTAATGAGTATTGGGCATCTAACTTAACGAAAGTCTAAGTATGTGAAACTGAAGATTATTATAAAATTGTATACTTTAATGACTTCATTGTTCTCTCAGGAATCATCTTTGATATAAAATTAACATTTCATATGTACAGTATAAATGCTAACTTTATTAGAATGGTTACACATATTAGAATAATTACATATTGGGGAATGTTTTTGGTTTTCTCCTGGGAGTGCCACATGCTCAATAAATACACCTGCTTCTCTGTCTCTCTCATTCTCTTTCCCTTTCTCTCTTCTCTTGCTCTCTGTTTTTCTCTACCTTTTTGAGAAACAGCTGGTCCCTCTCCCTATACTACTTCTCCCCTTTCACACTAAGAGTTGCTGATCAACACATTTAGTGATGCATTTGACTTTATTTTCACAGCACAGTGATTATGTGATGACTCTGGATAGTGTTGACATCAGTGTAAGTAGTTGAAAATCTGAAAATAAATTAATCTGTTCTGCTAATTATTTAGAATGCTTGACAGCTCTGATCAAACCTTCTGTGTCAGCCTTTTCTAATATCAAGAGTTTAGTGGGATTTCTCTATCAAAAATAGTTCAGAGACATCCACTCAAAGTTATCATGAATATTTAAGAGAAGATTTTCAGAACATTTAATATTCCATTATGTATTTTGAATCCCTAGGAGATGCATATTTTGTCCCCACAGAAAAATTTTTAGCATATATATATATACATACTGTGTTCAGGAAACTAAATGTGAACATTTCAAGACTAATAAAATGATAAATAAATATGCTTTAATTATATAAAACTAGACTAAAATTTACTTGCCTAAACATTCATACCAGTATTTATTTAGACAAAGACATTTGGGAAAAGGAGTAGGAGAAATGTAAGTAAGAAACATTGTATTATTAGATTGATAGATGAACAGATAAATAGACAGATTATACATAGAAAAAAATACTGAGAGGTTTAGATTAGTTTATTTTTTATATTGTTGTTTTGTAATAGGTTAAGTGTTTGCTCACTAAGTCTTTCAGATAGACCTGAGAAGTCATATTGTAAAATATCACTGAGATGCTCATAAATACTAAATTCCACCATTTCCTGAAGTATGTTGTTTCCATGTTTGATGACAATTCTAAGTACTGCAAATTATTTTTAATATTCCTAGTATAAGGAGGTTTTTTAGATATTAGAAGGATTTTTAAATAATTGGTAGGCTGAAGAATAAGGGTCCTGAAGTAGCTTGGAAAATCCAGAAGTGAAGAATCTCTCCATACTATAACACAAAGTGATTGGAGGATGCTTGCCAGAAGCCACTACAAACCCATACTTTGCTAAGTGCCCATGCAGTTGTCTTAAGCTCTTATCTAAGAATACTTTCAATTTCTATTCCATCTTCCAAAACTTCTGTAAATATCCCTCTCTAGCAGAACCACAATTATAAGTGTGGTGTCAAAACATGAGAGACTGTAATTTTCTATCTTTCTCTGCAGGGAAAAAGTATACAAAAGAGAATTCAACATTTTTTTAAAAAAATATAATATGAAACAGTATATTTATTGGTATCTATACTCTGTTTTACCTCTGTTAAACTTCTAAACCACAATGATAAAACAATGTATGTGACTAATAAGTTTTAACTAACATCTGTGTACAAATGAACACATGGTCACTCTTTCTCTAACAAGTTCAAATCCCCAGTGATTACTCTGCATAAATTATATTGATTACTTTTCTAGTCCATTTGAAGCTCTGACAACCTTAGTAACTATGGGCAATAGTGCATAATGGAAGTGATACAATTGCATTTCAGATTTATATCCTAAATCTGCCACTTATGCCTGTCTCTCTAGATTACTGGTACTGGAGCCCTTAGTTTTCACAGGAATATTCTTGCTGCTCTGTAGGCACCACAAGTGGAAAAACCACAGAGAAAAATCATTCAGACTACATGAAGAGCTAGAGACAATGAGCCAGGGCCAACCACAGGGACACCCTGATCTGGCATGGCTTAGCTAAACCAACTCCAAATTCCTGAGTGAAATAAATCAAATCATTAGAGATGATAAAACAAAATGCTTTGTGTTTAGAGAAATAGAAAATTTGGGAAGAAAATTCATTCCTCTTGTATTAGTCACGGTTCTCTAGAGAAACAAAACCAATTCAGCAAGATGCATAACAGGAAAATTTTAAATATCAAGTGGTTTTCTCTATTTGTAGTAAAACAAACCACTTAGAAAAGCAAAATATCCCTCATGATATAAGTACATTTGTAAAATATGTACAGTCTTTATAAAAATGTTACATTGTATATATTCAAAAATAGAAAATCTTCAAAGGACATAAAATTAGATGTTCTTAAATGGGAAAACAATATAAAATTCCAGTATTCCCAAATTAATACTATTAATGCTATTCATTCAAAAGTTCAACAGGTTTTTGTTGTTGCTCTCACTTTTCTGAGGCAAATTATTATGTAAGAAATATCTGGAGTTCCCGTCGTGGCGCAGTGGTTAACGAATCTGACTAGGAACCATGAGGTTGCGGGTTCAGTCCCTGCCCTTGCTCAGTGGGTTAACGATCCGGCGTTGCCGTGAGCTGTGGTGTAGGTTGCAGACGCGGCTCGGATCCCGCGTTGCTGTGGCTCTGGGGGAGGCCGGTGGCTACAGCTCCGATTCGACCCCTAGCCTGGGAACCTCCATATGCCGCGGGAGCGGCCCAAGAAATAGCAATAACAACAACAACAAAAAGACAAAAGACAAAAAAAAAAGAAATATCTAAGAGTAGCTGTAATATGCTTGTAAAGAATTATTGAGGTGTTCCCTGGTAGTGCAGTGGGCCAAGGATCCAGCACTGTCATGGCTATAGCTTGGATCACTGCTAGGAAACAGGTTGAATCCCTGGCGCCAGAATTTCAGCATGCCACAAGTATGGCCAAGAAAAGGAATAAAGAGTTATTCAGTTCAGGTCATCCTTGTGTGTATCTCATCTCTTTCATCTTAGCTGGTCACTCAATTCCTCTCTTGGAAATTCCAGAAGGAAAAGAACAGTGCTCAACAGGCAGATGTATTGAAATTCTCTGCTTGTTCCTTGTCTGCTAATGCCCCAATCCTGAAAACATACAATGATCAAGACAAAAGTCACAGGGCAGATATGAGGGTGACAACCAACAATAAAAGAGAAACATTGAGTTTGGTAAAGCATCAGCACTTCCTTCCATTCAGTTAGGGGAGGAGAACATGAACTGAAATTTGCTGAACAGTGCTGTAATCCACTAGTGTGGGGCCATATGGGATTCTTGGACATGGACTTCAATTTGGAAAGAGTATATTTCATATATACTTAATTTTAGACCTCCCCTTGAAATAGGAATGCTCTTGTTTTCCTTTGGTTATCATCATCAAGTCTCTGGGCCTTTGAAATAACTCTTCTTTCATTTGTTCTTAATTCCAATCTTATCTTCCAATCTACCCTATCCTTTATAGCAGTGATTGTTAATAAAAGTAAATAAAAGTCACCTGGTGTCTTCAAATATGGATTCCAATTCAGTAATTCTGTGCAGGCCTGAGACTCTTGGTTCTATCCAACTCCCAAAAGATGCCCATGTTGCTGTATTTGGCCCAAACTTAGTCTTTATTCTGTATTTCAGAAACATCTTTCTAACACACACACACAAACTGATCAAGTTGTTGCTGTAGGTTTTTAATGTGTTCCTTTTAATGACAGTGTAAAATTCAACTGTACATGTCTTTACTCCTTTCTCCATGGAGCTTCTTTTAATACCAGTTTTAATCTCTGCTGTTTCTTTCAGTTTTAATTAGCAAACATTAACCCATTCTTCTGTAGGGAGCTCAATGTGCCAATAAATGCCATAATGTCACCAGAAATGGTAGCCACTCAGGTTTTCATTCTCTGAATAACCAATTTGTACCTTTGTTTTAATTGTATGTTTGTTCTAATAGACTCTATGTCCTAGCAGAAGACCCACTTACCTGTACCATCAGAATCTAGCATGAGGGCCTGGCCCACAATAACTTCTCAGAGATGTTTATCTCATTCAAGTGATGCTATGTTTGTATGTTTCTTTAGTGTGATTATTTCACATGCAAGCAAGTGTTTACAAGTCACAGACATTTAACAGATCACTAGTAATACAATGATGAACAGAGTCCAGTGGGAGAAATAACTATAAACAATCACTAATGATTTTATCGTTACAGACTCTGAGAAATACTGTGAAGGCAAAGAAAATATAATATAGACATAATGGCAATGAGGACAAATTTAGTGGGAAAGCACAAGTCAAGCCTTCCCTGAAGAATTACAGTGATAGAATCCAAAGCATATATAGGAGTTAGTGACTGAAAAATAGCAGGTGGATTGATTGGAGGAGTGTTCTAGACTAAGGAAAAAGTAGTAATAAAATATTTTCAGTTAAGAAAGTGCTTGGGATAGTTCATGAACTAAGTAGTTGTAGCTGTGCACCTTGAGCACACAAAGGATTGGTAGCAGTCCAACAGGTGAGGTTGAAATTGTGGTGACGGCAGGCAGCCAAATTGCTCAGGCTTCTTCCCTCAGTCTTAAGGAGTTTGGATTTCAATTATCTTTTTGAATGGGAAGCAAAGGAAAGGATTTTATGCAGGGCATTGACATAAGATTTATATTAGGAAAAAATAGTTCTGCCAGGAATATGGGTAGGAAATAGCAGGAAGCTTATATACTTATCGGAATATCCATTAAGTCTCGCTTGTTGTTTCATATGTGCTTCACACAGTATTTGTCAGTTTGAGGCACTGTTCTCTGACTTCAGTTGCAGTAAGCTCAAGGACCGTAAATATTTAACATCAGCATGGGGAGTACCTAAATCTTTCAGTACCTTAGAAGTTAAGATTTATTCTTCTTACCTGCTCATTGTATGTGTGAAATGAGAGTTTTGCTTATGACACATTTTACTAATTCCAGGAAAATAGAGCCCAAGCCAATTTGTCTCCATATTGCATTGGATGACTCACCCTTCAAATCTCTTGAATAAAAAAATAATCCTTTGGCAGAATATAATTTTTAAAGATTTATGATATGTATTCTTAATATACTCACTTTTTAAAAAACACTTTGTGCCTATTATTAAATGCTTTTAAACATGTATTCAATCCATAAATGATCATATTCTGACCACTTCAAACACATAAATTCTGCATACTGTGAGCTCTTCTTATTCTAAGCTGCCTGATATATTTTCAGAAATGTTTACAAACCACTGTAATATAACTTAAAGTACTATGTGCTGTACAATTTACACATAATACTTTTACCTGATTTTTTAAAATTTTCCCATTATCTCCCCACTATCATTGAACTTATAATAAGAATCAAATTTTTTTGTTTAGCACTATACATTTTCTCTTATTTCCTTTTAATATTTTCTTATTTCCTTTATATATAATGAAAACACTATAACCACCCACCACTAGAACAAGCTCTATTTAGAGGAAGAGGAGTGTATTGAAGATAGGGGATATGTTGTTTAAGTGCATTTTTAATTTAAAAAATTTATTAAAGTATTGTTGATTTAAAATGTTTCTCAGTTTCTACTATATAGCAAATTGACTCATACATATATGTGTGTGTGTATGTGTGTGTATGCATACACATTCTTCTTCTTTTTTTTTTTTTACATTATTTTCCATCGTGGTCTATCCCAGGAAATAGACTGGATATAGTTCCTTGTCTGTATGGTATGATCTTGCTGTTTATCCATTCTAAATGTAATAGTTTGCATCTACTAACCCAAATTCCCAGTGCATCCCAGCCCACCCACTTCTTGGCAACTGCAAGTCTGTTCTCTATGTCTGTGAGTCTATTTCTGTTTTGTAGATAGGCTCATTTGTGTAATATTTTAGATTCCACATATAAGTGAGATCACATGATATTTCTTTCTGACTTCACTTAGTATGATAAGTGCATTTCTAAAGGTATTATGGATTTCACAGAATTTGTATGACAATCAATGACAACAGACAAGCAATCTTATATAGTTTTTTGATATTTTGTACCAAAATGGAACAGTTAGAGTAAATCTGTATAAAATGAAAACCAGAATATCACAGTAATTAATGAGTAAAGGTTTTTGACAAACCTCACCTGGAAAATTGTATATAAGATTATCCTTAGAAAGATGAAAATAAAATATATCTTCCCCACATGATTAGTTTCAGGCGTTTCCTTTAGTAGGTACTGTGATTTTAAATGAATCAGTATGAATTCATAATTTAAATGTGTATAGTCAGTAATAGGATATTCAAGGATAATGAATATATGCAATCATAAATGTATTGAGTATAAATAATCACAAGTGTATTTCTTTTAAGATGCTGAAATGGGTAACTTTCTGCTTGAGCATAGGATAGCCAGGAAGGTTTTATATACTCAGAGAATAAACTATGTGAATGTTATTGGTGTAATAGCAATTGGACTATGTCAAAGTGATTTAACTCACGTCCAAAATATAGTACCTTTTTTCCTAAGAAGTGAATGCTTTAGAGCCTTTTAAAACAAAGAGAGAAAAATACTCTTTTCTCCATTATATGTGGGAATTCTATTTCAGAGACTTTAGCTGCATCAATATGGGTCTGTCAAAATTTCAGCTGATGAGGACTACATATTGCTATTCAGTAGATCAACCAAATGAAAAGAAATGAAGATTACTAGAATCTTCATTCTTCATTTGCTTATAATTCTTACACCAACAAAGAAAGATTGAAATTTGTTATTGTGAATTATTTTATATAGTACTAGAAAGTGTATCAACCCTTTTGTGCATTTTTAATTTAGGTGCTAGTAACATGGACTAATATGCGCGGACTTCTAATTGAACATTCTTGAATGTCCTCTTCCTTCTGTATTGCACTTGAAAAGAGAATGAAGGAGAGAGTAGTTGATGAGAGAGATTCACACAGTTTTTGAAGGGCAAAATTAGAAGAATCAGAAACTCATGTAAAAAGTAGAAAAAAATAAAACCTAAATGCTGGCCACAATAAATATCTTATGACTCAAGACAGTTTATCCTGAAGAAGTCCAGTCAGGATCAGGAATTAGATGGCTTGGGTATCTCAGGAGGCAGGGCGAGGTGTGGACCTGACATAGGTCAGTCCACGCAAGAGTAAATTAGAAGTGAAAAGTTACTTAATGAGGCTGTACCTAACACAGTCTGGTGACCATCTGGAGACACTGAGCATAAGGAAAGACTCTCAGAATCCAACAAATTAAAGGCCAAAAGAAATGGTAGAATATTCAGTTTATGGATTCCTTAAACTCTTTTATTAAACATACAAGTAATGTATTAATTATAGAATTTTGCTGCACTCCAGAATGTTAAGTAATTTATTCATTTGGTTGCTTTAATAGTTATGAAATGACACCTTAATGAGAGGACAGTAGGTAATAGTGATAAAAATTAATTTTTACAGTGTATTCGTGATATAGTTAGACATATCTCTCATTTTACGTTTAAAATATTTTAAGTAGCAGAAATTTGGTTTGTTTCATGATTATTCAAAAACTGAGTTACTTTAAGAACCATTTCTTTTACTCAGTGATGTCTATTAAAATTTTTCATTCTAAAGGGATCTTTTCTTGAAATGACTTTAAAAATAATATATTGAGACAGCAGATCTCCCAGAGGAGTAGGGTCTGTTCTGCTTAAAAGAAACTTATCATTCTGTGAAATTAGTCATAAACAAACAGATCCAGAACAATAAAAGTCAAAAAGCTTAAGGGGTCCCCATGTGGCTCAGTGGGTTAAGGATCCAGTGTTGTCACTGCAGTGGTGCTAGGTTGCTGCTTTTGGCAAAACAAAACAAAACTTGACTCACCACATCCCTATTCTCATTGGTCCCTCAACAGATGCCACCAAGGGCCATTCAAGCAAACACAAAACACAATTGACAAAAAATAATATTGATGCTAATTTGAATCACAAATATGTATACACTTGCAAACCAAATACGTTTCACTTTTCTTTAAGCTTGAAATGACAGGAAATTCTTAGGGAGAAACATGAGGTTTCATTTTCACATGCAACTATTCAGGAAGAATCATGGGTCTTTCTTCACTTGTGTTTACATGGGGCATTTTATTTTCCTCTTGTCTGAGAGCCTTAATTTTAACCCTTTGTTTCTACAGTCTGATTTCAAGTTTATAGTTTTGTGTTACAGAATGTGTGCTTAAATGATCTGACCTTGTTACAGGCTGAGCCATTGAGAAATCTTTATTGTGGAATAAATGTATTCAGTTTGGACATTTTGCATTAAAAAATAAAAGATTTTTTAAAAAGCAAATATTAACTATTTGAAATACATCAGGAGGGTACACTTTAAGTGGATGTAATAATTAGAACTTGTTTCATTTATTAAAAATCAAACATGTATATACATATATTTATACAGTAGAAAAATATCTGGATAAATGATACTATATCTAATGAAATAGAGATACACATGTATACAGTTAGTGTCAAGCATTTGCATAAGGTACAGCTTCAAGGGATATTTAATAAAAGCATACTTAACTGGTCACAAATATCATAAAAATTGGTCATATAAACATATAAATTGGTCAGTTATAAATCATATAAACATAAATTGGTCATGAATATCAACCAAGAAATTTAATACAATCGTTAACTTTTTATTAACATATTAAAGTCCTGGTGACACTTAAGTCCTTTCTTTTTTCCTTCCATGAACTGAAATTGGAAGTAATTCAAGCCATCCTTCCCCAGTTTGCTTGTCATGTGTACTTGGGTACATTACTTAACTGTTCTGTGCCTCAGTTTTCTTCTCTGTATAATGGAGAAAAATCTCTTATAGTTCTTGAGGATCAAATGAGTTAATGTACATTAGACATATGGAAAATGAGAGTGCTTCACAGTGTCCCTGGCATCCTCAGTCCTGCTCCCCGAAGTGGAGATGCGCAAGAGACAGGCAAGGGCATGCAGCTTGTGAGATGCTGTGCCATCCAGCACCATGCACCTGGGTCCACTTTCCCTCATCTTGGTCTCCTGATCTTGCTGCACCTGAAAAAAAACTAGTTTAGGGATTAAAATGGCAGAATAGAATGAATGGAGCCAACTTCTCTCCTAGAAACAACAATATTACAACCTTATGCTAGCAACATTCAACCAAATGGACTGGAAACTTTCAAAAAGATATCCTACTTCAGAAGACAAAGAGGAGACCACATCAAGAGGTAGGAGGGGCAATTATGTGATATAAGCAACCGCATACCTGCTGAATGGGAAGCCCACAGACTGGAAAGTAATTGTATCACAGAGACTCACCTGCAGGAGTGGGAGTTCTGAGCACCATGTCAAGTCCCCGGGCCTGGGGATCTGGCAGTGGGAGAAAGAGCCCCCAGAGCATCTGGCCTTGGAGGCCAGTGTGGCTTGTGCACAGGAGTTCCATGGGACTGGGGGAAACAGAGACCCTGTTCTTGAAAGGCACACACAGGCTTTCATGTGCACTGGGTCCCAGGGCAAAGCAGAGGCTCCACAAGAATCTGGGTCGGCTCTGACTAGAGCTCTTGGAGGATATCCTGGGAAAACGGGGTAAATGTGGCTCATTGTGGGGGAAGGACATTGGAGCAAGGCTTTCAGGAATATTCATCAGCTTGTGTTTCTTTGGAGGTGGCCATTTTGGGAAAATCTGGCCCCACCGATCAGTGCTGAGAAGCCCCCGGCCAAGCAACAATCCAGGTAGGATCACAGCCCCACACATGAGTAAACAGGCTGCTTAAAGCACCCCCAGGCACAAAGCCGCCTCTAATCTCACCGAGAGACAAAGCCCCACTCACCAGAGGGATATGAATCAGCCTCACATACCAGTGGGAAGGCATCAGTCCCTCCCATCAGGAGGCTACAGTAAGCCCCTGTACTGACTTCAGCCACAAGGAGGGCAAACATCAGAAGTAAGGAAGGCTACAAATCTATTATCTGCAAAAAGGACAATACACCAAAAACCTACAAAAATGAAATAGCAGAGACCTATAACTCATATAAGAGAGAAAGAAGAAACACCAGAAAAACAGCTAAGTGATCTGAAGATTATCAGCCTCCAGGAAAAAGACTTTAGACTGATGATGCTGAAGGTGATGCAAGACATTGGAAATAAACTGGAGGCAAAGGTTGATAATTAACAGGAGACATTGAGCAAAGAAATACAAGATTTAAAACTTAAGCAGAGATGCAAAATACAGTAACTGAAATAAATTCACTTTAGAAACAATCAAGAGCAGAATACAGGAGGCAGAAGAATGAAGAAGCAAGGTGGAGTACAGACTAGTGGAAATCACTGATGAGGAAAAGAACAGATAATAATTTAAAAGAAATGAAGAGAGACTCAGAGAACTCTGGGACAATGTTAGAGCAATATCCACATTATAGGGGTTCCAGAAGGAGAAGAGAGAAAGGGATGGAAAATATATTTGAAGAGATAATACCTGAAAACTTGCCTAACATGGGAAAGGAACCACTCACTCAAATGCAGGGAGCACAACGAGTACCATATAAAATAAACCCAAAGAGGAACATCCTGAGACACATAGTCCAAGGACCAAAATTAAAGACAAAGAGAAAACACTGAAAGCAGCTAGGGAAAATAAACAAATACCATACAAGGAACCCCAGTAAGGTTATCAGATTTTTCAGGAGAAACTCTGCAGGCCAGAAGGGAGTGGCACAATACACTTAACATGATGAAAGGAAAAAACCTCCAACCAAGATTACTTTATCCAGCAAGGCTGTCATTCAGATTTGAAGGAGAAATCAAAAGTTTCACAGATAAGCAAAAGCTGAGAGAATTCAGCATCACTAGACCAACTTTACAACAAATACTAAAGGAACTTGTCTAGTCAGAAAAGAAAAGGCTACAAGTAGAAATAAAAGTACCATAAATTACAAGGCTCAGCATTAAAGGCATATATGCTGTAAAGATAGGAAATCATCCATGCATAAATATTCTACCAAAATCAGAAATCATAAGAAGAGGAGGTACAAATGCAGGACACTGGAGATGCACTTGCAATTATGAGGCCAACAACGTAAAACAGTCTCATGTATATATATAGAGAGAGACTCCTATAGCAAAACTTCAGGGTAACTGCAAACCAAAAATCTACAATTGATGCACACACAAATAAGAAAAGTCAACTCAAATACAACACTAAAGATAATCCTCTAAGCACAGAGGAGAGAACAAGAGAAGAAGGAGAGAAAAAAGCAATAAAAAATCTAAAACAGTTAATAAAATGGCAATGAGAACATACATATCAATAATGACCTTAAATGTAAATGGACTAAATGCCCCAACCAAAAGACATAGACTGGCTGAATGGATACAAAAACAAGATCTATGTATATGCTGTCTTTAAGAGACCTAATTCACTTCTAGGGACACATACAAATTGAAAGTGAGAGGACGGAAGAAAACATTCCATGCAAAAGGGAATTAAAAGAAAGCTGGAGTAGCAATACTCATAACAGTCAAAATATACCTTAAAGAATATTTTAAGAGACAAGGAAGGACATTTCATAGTGATCAAAGGATCAATCCAAGAAGAAGATATAACAATTTTAAATATATATGCACCCAACATAGGACCACCACAATATATAAGGCAACTGCTAACAACCTTAAAAGGAGAAATTGGCAATAATAGTGGGGGACTTTAACACCCCACTTCCAGCAATGGACAGATCATCCAGCCAGAAAATCAATAAGGAGACACAGGCCCTGAATGAAGTACTACACCAGATTGACTTAATAGATATTTATAAGACATTCTATCCAAAAGCAGTAGAAATCACATTCTTCTCAAGTGCACATGGAACATTCTCTAAGCTTGATCACATTCTGAGCCACAAATCAAGCTTCAGTAACTTTTTAAAAAAAAAATTGAAATCACATCAAGCATATTTTCTCACTCCAATGCTATACAACTAGAAATCATCATCAAGGAGTTCCCGTTGTGGCTCAGTGGTTAACAAATCCAACTAGGAACCATGAGGTTGCAGGTTTGATCCCTGGCCTTGCTCAGTGGGTTAAGGATCCAGCGTTGCCATGAGCTGTGGTGTGGGTCACAGACACGGCTCAGATCTGGCATTGCTGTAGCTGTAGTGTAGGCCTGTGGCTATAGCTTCAATTAGACCCCTAGCCTGGGAACCTCCATATGCCACGAGACCAGCCCTAGAAAAGGCAAAAAGACAAAAAAAAAAAGACAAAAAAAAGCAACAAGAAAAAACTGCAAAGAACACAAACACTTGGAAAGTAAACAACGTGGTACTAAACAACCAATGGATCACTGAAGAAATCAAGGAGGAAATTAAAAAATACCTAGAAGCAAACGACAACAAAGATACAACACTCCAAAACCTATGGAATGCAGAAAAAGCAGTTCTAAGAGGGACGTTTATAGCAATACAAGCCTACCCCAGGAAACAAGAAAAAGCTCAAATAAACAACCTAACTTTACAAGTAAGGCAGCTAGAGAGAGAACACACAAGACCTAAAGTTAGCAGATGGAAGGAAATCATAAAGATCAGATCAGAAATCGATGAAATAGAAACAAAGAAAACCATAGAAAATATCAAGGAAACTAAAAGCTAGTTCTGTGTAAAGATTGACAAAATAGATAAACCCTTAACCAGACTTATCAAGAAAAAAAGAGGACTCAAATCAATACAATTAGAAATGAAAAAGGAGAAGTTACAATGGACATCATAGAAATACAAAGGATCATAAGAGACTAATATATGCAACCATATGCCAATAAAATGGAAAACCTAGAAGAAATGGAAAAATTCTTAGAAAAAAGTCCAATCTTCCAAGACTAAACCAAGATGAAATAGAAGATGAACAGACCAATCACAAGTACTGAAATTGAAGCTGTGATTTAAAAAAATCCCAATAAACAAAAGTCCAGAACCAGATGGCTTCACAGGCAAATTCTATCAAACGTTTAGAGAAGAGGTAACACCTATCCTTTTGAAATTATTACAAAAAACTGCAGAGGTAGGAACACTCCCAAACTCATTCTATGAGGCCACCATCACTCTGATACAAAAACCAAATATACCACACAAAAAAGAAAATTACAGGCCAATTTCACTAATGAACATAGATACAAAGATCCCCAACAAAATACTAGCAAACCAAATCCAACAATACATTAAAAGGATTGTACATCATGATCAAGCGGGATTTATCCCATGGATGCAAATATTCTTCAATATCTGCAAGTCAGTGTGATACACCACATTAACACACTGAAGACTAAAAACCATATGATCCTTTCAACAGATGCAGCAAAAAGCCTTTGACAAAACCCAATACCCATTTCTGATAAAAACCCTTCAGAAAGTGGGCATAGATGGAACCTACCTCAACATGATAAAGGCCATATATGACAAGTCCAGAGCTAACATCATGCTCAATGGTAAAAAGCTGAAAGAATTCCCAGTGAGATCAGGAATAAGACAAGGATGTCTCCTTTCGGCACTACTATCCAAGATAGTTTTGGAAGTCCTATGCATGAAATTCAGAGAATAAAAAGAAATAAAAGGAATCCAAATTGAAAAGGAAGAAGTAAAACTATCACTATTTGCAGATGATGTGATATTATATCTAGAGAATCACAAAGATTCTATCAGAAACTGTTGGAGCTCATCAATGAATTTGGCAAAGTCACAGGATACAAAATTAATACACAGAAATAGGTGGCATTTCTTTATACTAACAATGAAAGATCAGAAAGAGAAATTATGGAAGCAATCCCGCTTACCATTGCATCAAAAATAATTAAATACTTAGGAATAAACCTACCTAAAGAGACAAAAGACCTGTACTCTGAAAACTATGATGAAAGAAATCCAAGATGACACAAACAGATGGAAAGACATACCATGCTCTTGGATTGGAAGAGCCAGTATTTTCAAAATGACCTTACTACCCAAGGCAATCTACAGATTCAATGCAATCCCTATCAAATTACCAAGGACATTTTTCACAGAACTCAAACAAAATATTTTAAAGTTTGTTGGGAAGCACAGAAGACCCAGAATAGCCAAAGACGCCCTGAGACAGAAAAATGGAGCTGGAGGAATTAGGCTCCCAGACTTCAGACTATACTACAAAGCTATGTCATCAAAATCATATGGTACTGGCACAAAGACAGAAATATAGATCAGTGGAACAGGATAGAAAGCCCAGAATTCAACCCGTGCACCTACAGCCAACTAATCTATGACAAAGGAGGCAAGGATATACAATGGAGAAAGGACAGCTCGTTCAATAAGTGGTGCTTGGAAAACTGGACAACTACATGTAAAAGAATGAAATTAGAACACTTCCTAACACCATACACAAAAATAAACTCAAAATGGATTAAAGACCTAGATATAAGACCAGATACTATAAAACTCTTAGAGGAAAACATAGGCCAAACCTCTGAGGTAAACCACAGCAACATCTTCTGAGATCCACCCCCTAGGGTAATGACAATTAAAACAAAAATAAACAAATGGGACTTAATTAAACTTAAAAGTTTCTGAAAGCAAAGGAAACCCTAAACAAAATGAAAAGCCAACCCACAGAATGGGATAAAATCTTTACAAATGAAGAAACTGACAAGGAATTAAGCTCCAAAATTTATAGACATCTTATGCAACTCAATACCTCTCCCCCCAAAAAAAACAACCCCATGAAAAAATGTGTGGAAATTCTAAACAGACACTTCTCCAAAGAAGACACACAGATGGCCAAAAAACACATGAAAAGATGTTCAACATCACTCATTATTAGAGAAATGCAAATCAAAACCACGATGAGGTACCAACTTACACTGGCCAGAATGGCCATCAGCAAAAAGCCTACAAACAGTAAGTGCTGGAGAAGGTGTGGAGAAAAGGGAACTCTATTACACTGTTGGTGGGAATGTAAATTGGTGCAACCACTATGGAAAACAGTATGGAGATTCCTCAGCATACTAAACAGAGAACTACAATTTGATCCAGCAATTCCACTCCTGGGCATCTATCCAGAGAAAACCATGACTTGAAAAGATACATGTACTCCAATGTTGATTACAGCACTATATGCAATAGCCAAGGCATGGAAACAACCTAAATGTCCATCAACAGAGGAGTGGATAAAGAAGATGTAGTACATATACACGATGGAATATTACTCAGCCATTAAAAGGAAAGAAATAATGGTATTTGCAGCAACATGGATGGACCTAGAAATTACCATGCTAAGTGAATTCAGTCAGACAATAAGACACCAACATCAACTGCTACCACTTACATGTGGAATCTAAAAAAAGGACACAATTATCTTCTTTTTAGAACTGATATTGACTCACAGACTTTGAAAAACTTCTGTTTTCCAAATGAGACAGGTTGGGGTATAGGGGTATGCTCTGGGGGTTTGGGATGGAAATGTTATAAAATTTGGTTGTGGTGATCATTATACAACTATAAATATAATAAAATTCATTGAGCAATTATAAAATATTCAAAAAAAAATGCCTCCCAGCTTTGGGTCACCTGCAGATTTGATAATGGTGTCCCTCTTAATTTATATGGAAATAAAATATCTAGATGTTCATGCAAAAAAAAAAAAAGACACAGGGAAAACGATAGAAAGGGATGCTTGTTGTCATTACTCTTGTTGAACACATATAAGAAAAAAAAATTTTTGTACCAGCCTTATTTGTCTCAAAATAGTTTATCATAGTGCTAGAATATGTGTTTAAAACCAAGTTCCATTTTTTCAGGAATATATAAAGAAGTATAGTGCCTGTTGATGAAAAAGTAGAAAGAAGCTGAAAGAGGCTAATGTTGAGGTCAGAATGCTTTTAATAGAATGAGGGAAACACCTTTGTCCTTGGCTAGTGATATTCTGTGTAGTAGATACAGCCCCTTTTAGATCTGGCATTTCTTATTTAAATGTACTTTAAAGTTATATACATATTTAACTTATATTTTCATAAAATTATTTCATTAAATATTGCATGCCAAAGATGATTAATGTAAATTATCAGCATAACTGTTATTAGTTTTGATTTTCATTTTGTTTACCTCTAATGATAAGCATCATTTTCATATTATTATTGGCTATTCAGGTTGCCTCTTGAATGAATAATGCATTTGAGTTTTAAAAACATTATATAATTGACTTATTTAGCTTATCTTTATTGTAGGCATCCATATTATATGGGAACTATTATTTTTATGTAACAATTTATTATATAAAATTCATGTAATTTAGTTTTATGTGCAATATTATTCCTATTTTAGTTTGAGTATTCATTTCCTTTGCTGTATTTGGATAAACAGAATAGCTTTGCTTTTAGTATAGACAGCTTTAAGTCTTCCTATTTAAGACAGAGTGAATTCCCAGATGGGCTGAAAAACTCTTTTTACCTCTGGAGATGCCTGGTCTATCCTTTAACTCTTTACCATGATAAAGGCAGGGTCATTTATAATATGCCATTTGAAGTCCAGACCTCCTTGATGACTTCATTTCAGTCCTCATTTAATATTTTATCAGTTGGGCTTGGGCATTTTTAACCTATTTAAGAAGCTCAGTTTACTGAATATGATCTTCTCTTTATTTGAGGACTAAGAATCTTGTAGTATCAGATTGATGCTTATGAACATTAATGCTTTTGTAAGCATCCTGAGACATACTCCACATGCTATGTGGTGAACTAGGGATTAAATGTGGGGGGGGGCTTTGATGTCAAAACTGGCTCCACCACTTAACCAGCTGAGTGGACAGGGACAAGTAGTTACCAGTCTGAGTTGATGAGTCTCTGCGTCCTGATCTGTAATATGGAACTGATACAGTAAATACTTTGCCAGGATCAGAGATGATGAGTGTAATGCTCTTAGCATAATATTGCCTGTTAACTTAGGAAGCACTAAACAGATACCTTCCATTTCTCACTTTATGATTCGGTGAAATGTATATATGGATCCCAGGATGTGCCCTAGAACTGTTGATTACTTGTAGTAAATACTGTAGTTCCTTTCCAGGTCCTTCCTTGAGACTAGGCTGTACTCCAGATGCTGATGGGTCACAGTTGTGCTCCTCCGAGGCACTGCTCTAGGACACTAGTAACTGCAGGATTGGTTTTGTTCACTGGTGGTTTTTAGCTGGCGTAACTGGTTAGGCACCTTGGCATGAATATTCAGGGACCTTGGATTGAATATTCAGGGACCTTGGCTTGAATATGTGATCAGGGGACATGAAAACCCCACAGGTACATTCATTCTACATGGAATTTTTCTGAAATCAAGATTCATTGCACAATTATTGGTGGTTCAGTTTGGAGACAAAGAACATTTATGTGAATAAGGATCCTGACAGCTTGCACCTGAATGTCTCCTGAGTCCCACTGATTTACTATCCTCTTTCTGTTGCTTTTAAATAAGCCTTATATTTGGATGTCCTGTACAATTTTTGAGACCTTTTAAAAACCAAAATATATGGAATCTTGAAATTCCCATTGTGGCTCAGCAGATCAAGGACCTAATTGTTATCTCTGTGAGGATGCAGGTTTGATCTCTGGTCTCGCTCAGTGGGTTTAGGATCCAACGTTGCTGTAGGCTGTGGCATAGGTTGCAGATGTAGCTCAGATCTAGTGTTGTTGTGGCTGTGGCACTGGCTCCAGCTGCAGCTCTGATTCAACCTGCTGGCCCAGGAACATCCATGTGGCACAGGTTTGACCATACAAAGAAAAAAAAATGTATGGAATCTTTGTAGTTGGCAAGGAAATGGGATATTTGAAACCCTTCCTGACAATACAATTTAGACAATAATGGCTAAGACAAGGTTTGGGAGAAATAAAGCTGAAGAAGTAGAATCATTGTTTCCAGATTGACTTTCTGGCCTTTGATGGGTTTAGCCTCCACAAACATCACTACACTGACCAGAGGAAAACTGCAAATGAGACTTGAAATTTATGGATCCAGGGCTAGAGGGATAGCTCAATGTATTACAAAAGATAAATCAGCCAAGAATTTGCTGTATTTTTAATATATTCTAGTAAAACTGAAGGTAACAGAGAATTAGCTGGAGGTTGTCATAGCTGTTGGAATTATGACCTGCACTTCCAGCATGGTACTAAAGTCTCCACTGTTTCCATACCCCTCACCAAGTGATGACTGATGCTCCGATAAAAGCGACCCTATAAGTATGCCCTGTATTGACTTTATTGTTGAGGAGAAAAGATGATGTGTGAAAAGGTGTTAGAGATGTTAAGCCCCCAAATTGGAGCTAAATGGTGGGAAATTATTCAGGATTATGCCAAAAAAAGGGAGCAATAAGAAAGAAAAAGTAGGAAAACCCTTGGGATGTGGAATTGAACTCTGTGAAATTCTTCCGAGCATCAATTAAAAATGACATGTAAAAAAGGAAGAAATAAATGGAGTAGCTACTAAAATTTTGATGTCTAGGAGAGACCAGGTCATCCAGCCCTACCAACTACTCAGGTTGTAAATGGACTGTAACAAATTCACTTATCTTGGCTTTGATACACTTTTAAAAATCTGATGATTATAGAAAAGTGAAGTATACTAGCATTGTAGAGTCAGTGCCAATTAAAACAGAATCAAGAGGCTGAGTGATAAGAGGGCCAGGGTCTTGGCACAATCCCCAGTAGAGGAACAAAGGTCATTTGCATTGAGATGGATTTTATGGACTGGAGCTGGTGAAGAAAATATATTAGAATTGCTGGACCCTGGTGTTAGTATATTATCCTTTTATGAACCTGCTAATGAAAAGTTAGAAGATAATAAAATTAGTAGGATACAATGATGCAAATATAGAAAGTTGTCAGGTGGAGATATATCCCAAAGTAGGAATTTATGATGGAATGTTATTTTGGGGTTTTGGTTCACCATTGACAGAATATGGAGTTCCTGTTGTGGCTCAGTGGAAAGGAATTCCTGTCATGGCTCAGTGGAAATGAATCTGACTAGGAACCATGAGGTTGTGGGTTTTATCCCTGGCCTCACTCAGTGGATTAAGGATCCAGAGTTGCTGTGGGCTGTGATATAGGTTGCAGTTGCATCTTGGATCTGGCATTGCTATGGCTCTGGCATGTAGGCTGGCAGCTGCAGCACTGATTTGAGCCTTAGGCTGGGGACCTCCATATGCCACAGGTGCGGCCCTAAAAAGAAAAAAAAATAAAAGGACAATATATTATTGAATATATGTGATAATTAAATGGAAGAGTTCTCCCTTATCCAAAATATAGAGAAAAGGGGTGATATGCAAATATGCTTTTCCAGCTGTTTTGATTTGATAATTTACACGGGAACATTTAGAATAATCTAAATGTACTCAAATGCTCCATTTAAAATAATTTAGGATACCTGGAAAGTATAACTCTTCTGGTTTAATAAAGGAGCTATTAGATGCAAATATATTACTATCACCAAACTCCTTTTTTAAATAGTCCATCATGGCCCATAAAACACTGATGAAATTTGAAAGATAACTGTAGATCATGGAGAATAGCATAAAATGGTGCATTCAAAAGCATCAGTTATACCTATGATGGTATCAACAATTCAGAAGTTCAACAATTCAGAAGTTCAAAATATGCCACAAACTAAAGGACATAGTTTGGTTTTGCTCTTGGTTTCTTTTCTAGCTTTATTTAGAAGAAAGTTAAAGTTTATTCACATTCACCTGTATTGACTCTAATATGCATTTATTGTGTAACCACAAGAGTATCTAATTTCTCTTTGATTGCCACAACTTGGCAAGAAGAGATATAGGTTTGATCTAGTTGGAAAGTGCTGTTACTCATTATATTAATAATTGATAGCCCATGCAAAAGATTGATTCAAGAAATAATTAAAAATTCTAAGTCATATGACCATCAGAGGATGGCTAATTAACCCAAATAAATTACAGAACTCAAAGCAAATAATAAAAATTCTTATCACTTAAATAGGGGTCAATAGAAATATTGCTCAATCAGCAATAAGTTATTACCTCTGCTGGCTCCAAAATCAGTTAAGAAATATATAGATTTATTGGGTTGTTTAGTTTCTAAAGATATCTTGTAACAAACTTGGGAATATTATTAGTACCTGTATACAAAGTAACCAGCAAAATACTTAAATTTGATATTTTTTGTTGTTGTTCAAGAAAAAGCTTCCTTGGAGCTTAAAAAAAATTCATGGTATAATCCAGTATATACAGATAATTTTGGAAGTATTTGGAATTTGGGGCCATAATGGTCAGGTACTAGGTTAAAGCCTGTTGCTGCCACCCAGCAGAGATCATCTGGATTTGGGACAAATTTACTGCTACAGTTTCAAGTCATACACTATTTCAAAAACAGTTGCTAGTTTGCTGTTGGGAATTAGTTTCAACTGCTTCTTTTACAGGGGGACAAAAAAATTATCTTGACACTCAAGGTATCCATTGTTTCAAAATACTTGCTCCATTCCTGACTTATCAACAGCGTCTTAGTGCATATAGAGCATTTGTGTGCATTTGTGTGTTTGTGGGTGTGTATGGAGGGAAGTGAGGGAAATTGCTAAGGTAAAGAACACTTGGAAAACAGAGATCTGTGTTGGCTTAGAGATGAATAGGTAGCATATATTCTTGCTTCTAACAGCTCAAATGGCTGCCAAGTATGCCTGTGAGAAACTTAGACATGCTCACACTAAATTCTGTTTTGATGATTGCAATCCATATGATACTGCCCTGGGAAATTCAACATTTTTGAGTCCAAAATATGTACTCAGTCTGTAAGTATCAAATAAATATTCTAAGGCAACAAAATGTTTGGTAGATAAACTAACATTTACTGAAATATCCTACCTAAAAGAGCCCTGGGAGAAGTTGGGACAAGTATAGGAATTCTTGGACAAGGCCAATTTTGCTTTTGCTAAGGAGAGACCTACTGAGGACAAAGTCTTACTGGCCTTTATTGGCCACTTAAAAGGGAATTTATTTCAGGAGAAAAGAAAAGAATGCAGGCCCCCTAGCAGATCACACTTCTTTGAAAAATGGATATAATAACCTCAAAGGATAGTTAAAAAGTGTGATAGTTACAATAGGAAAAGCGTGGACACTGAACCAAGAGGTGCTAAGAAGGTTCCTTGAGCTGAAACCAGAGGTAGCTCAAGGACAATGGTCTGAATCTTGGCAACAGAGGAAAAGCGACAAACTTTATGGGAGACTTTTGGTCTACCTAGTGTTATGGAAATCCCTAAATGAAGGATGGAATTTGCATAGGTGCTAACCAGCTGTCAAGGCCCTGGGTATAAACAAACATCAGATATACCTAATAAAATAGCTGGAATTGCAAACCTTTCAGCTTAACCAAGACTTTACGTGTGTGTATGTGTATGTTTGGGGGAATGGGGCTGGGAGTAGTTGAAAATTTACTTAAACATAAGGCTCATCATGAAACTTAGCATAATCTTGTAGTATAGAACAGGTTATATGGCTTTGCCCCCATAAAAGACGTGAGGTAGAGAATTAACAAAAAATTGACTCCTGGGGTTTCTGTTGTGGCTCAGTGGTAACAAACCAGACTACTATCCATGAGGTTGCGGGTTTGATCCCTGGCCTTGCTCAGTGGGTTAAGGATCAATCAGCATTGCCATGAGCTGTAGTGTAGGTCACAGATGCAGCTGGATCTGGTGTTGCAGTGGCTATGGCATAGGCTGGCATCTGCAGCTATGATTCGACCCCCTAGCCTGGGGACTTCCATATGCCGCAGCTGTGGCTGTAAAAAACAAAATTTGACTCCTGACACAATCCATGGCAGCATTTGATGATACAGACAAGACTGCTTTGTTAGGAAACCCTAAAATAAAAACTATTATAATTCTAAATGACTTATTTTGTAATAATTTTGGATTAACTAATAATACAGTTGGTATTTAGTGTAATATGATATAATTAGTAAGAATAATTTGACTTACCTATACTTCATTTGATGATGCAAAAATAGTATTTGTACGTTTTTCTTTTGCTTTTTTGTTCTATGAATATTTCAAAAAATGCATGGGAAGAAATTATCATAGCAATTCATAATTAAGGAGACTTTCTCAAGTGTCAGGAGTTGACTTCCTAGAAGAGAGTGAATTTACAGCTGAAATGGTAAACTCTGTCTTATCTTTGGGAATGCCAGTATGTTTGGTTTTGACTCCTGTCCAAGATGAAAACAGTGAGATTTATTTATGACATGCTATTTAAAGTTCAAAATTCATTTGGCTACCCCCAGCTCAATTTGTTCACTGATGATTGTCAAAAGGCATAACAGATCAGACAGCCTCACTAGACGACGTAACCAAAAATATGGCAGGAAACATCTCCTTTGTGGTCTCCCCAGTTAAGATTTATAACACAGGTAGGGATTTACCTTGTAGACAAAACATATTCATAATACACATAAGGTCTCTAGAGAGCTTGTTCCTGGATGTGTCTCAAACCTCCTGTGTTACCTGTTCTGTTTGTCTTTGCCGGCACCATTTATTTTCCTTTAAATAAAATTCTTATAACATTATGCTCTGTGGTTTCTTGTGAGCCCTTTTGATATATAAACTTGTGAAATATTTTCAGTTATCTTATTCAAAATAGTAGCCTCAACCAATCATTTTTTTTTTGATCAGCAACAAAAGATATTATAGAGGCTAGTAAAAGGATGAATGGGACCTTCCTGAAAGTATGCAATTGTAGCGCGCCTCAATCTTGCTAACCCCCCGCCCCAGGACACTTTTGGTAAGGCTATAGCCAGGTCAGTCAAGAACTTTTAGGGTTATGTTTCTTAAGTGAAAGATGTCTTTGGGCGAAGGACAATTAGGAACAGATTGAATATCTAACACGACTATAGATGGTAACTGTGATCGGCTGAGTAATGACCCACCGAAGATGTTCACATCTTCAGATGTGGTTAAGGTAACAATGGATATATTACCTTACTTGGCAAAAGGGGATTTAAAGATGTGATTGATTGCATTAATGACCTTAAGCTGGCAAGATTAAACTTGATTATCTCAGTGGACACAGTGTAATCATAAGGGTCTTTATAAGAGGAAATCTGCAGTCAAAGTCAGGAAAATATATGACTGGAGACATGGAGTGATAGATGTGGCGAAGGATGGGGCCATGAATCAAGGAATTTGGGCAGCCTCTAGAAGTTAAAAGAAGCAAGTGAAGAGATTTTGCCCTGAAGCCTCCAGAATGAATGTAGACACCTTGGTTTTGGTCCCTTAAGACTCATTTTGGGAGTCTCACCTCCAAAATGGTGAGGTAATAAATGTTTGTAGTTTTAAGCCACTAAGACTGTGTAAATTTGCTATAGGAGCTGTAAGGAACTATAGAGTAACCAGTGTGGCCTATCATCAAATTATAGTCCAGTGGTTTTTCTTTCTAGAATTTCCAGAAAGAGACTGGTCCACAATTAAAATGACATCACATTTACAAAGTAAGTCTTATTAACTTGAGCAGAATCACAATTTTTTTAAGTGTTTTAAAAAAGATACTGCAGACACAGGCAGTAGCTGAGATAAGACCAAATCTGAAGGTTATTTGAGATTCCTACTACTGAAAGTCTTTTTGTTATCCTGACAAAGGAATGATGAAAGGAGGAAGGGTTTTTGGTGAACAGTAAAGCCTAGATGTGATTTCAATAATCACATTCCTTTTGTGTTAAAGAAATTGTGGGTAGACAAGAGGGACTGCTTCCTTGGAGAGAAGTCATTCTATCAAAAGAAATTGTGGGTAGACAAGAGAGACTGCTTCCTTGGAGAGAAGTCATTCTATCAAATCAATTTTCTTTCAGTGTTTCTTTTCTTTACAGTTTTGATGGTGTGTCTTTTCTAGACTAGCCCTGGTGTCCTTATCCTGGGTTCAGCTAATGACTTGATCTTAAGTGCTATTAATTTGTTGTGTAATTTCTCTTTTTTTCTACGTCACAGTATCTTCCAAGAGCTCAGCAAGTGCTTTGAATTTAGGAGAAAAAGGCAATCTGCCATTTTATTTTCTGTTTGTAGCAGAAAGTTTAGTATGAGCAACAAAGAGCACAGAGACAGTTTTGTGATACCTTCACCCTTATCTTGAGCAGTGTGTTTCCAGAAGGTGACATGTAAGTGGACTCTGAAATGGATGCTTATTTCCCCCATTTACCAGACTGAATTTTTGATCAATCAGTTTTAAGAAAAAGACCACAGATAGAAATACTAAATTGAATTTTCCTATTCTTATATTAATTTTATATTCATCTGTGGTCAAATTTTGATTCATACATTTGATAACCTTTTTATAATCAATTCTTCTTGCTTTTTCTAACCAAGTTTTCACATATCTAAGATCTGCAAAGAAATTTACTTATAGAGATCAGAGATTCCTGGACTAAAAGTTCATAGAACAATCATAAATTCTTCAATAAACTTTCATTTTTCCTGACTGCAGTTATGATCTCAAGCAGAATTTCAAATTAAGGAGCCAGAGTTTGGTCATTATATCCCATCACAATATAAGGCATTTTAATAAGGTTCAAAGAGTGGAGTATGTTTAAGAAAGCCAGTGTGTGAAAGAGTAAAGGGTCTGGTGAAGTGCAACAGATACAGGAAAAGCAAAAAAAGTACAGGAAACAGAATGCCAATCCTGTGTTGCAACAGAATAGGGTGAGGAAAATTTAAGTTTGGATGTTAGATATTTCACATTTTCATTAGGTTTTATTCATGAGTCTCTAGGAAGAATAACTTTAGAATTTTTTTGTCCTTTAATGGTTTTTTTCAGGCCAATCTAAAATTGGCTTAACCAATGTTAGCCATTACTTAATTAAAATTTTTGAAATTTTTGATTCTAATGTACATAGATATTATTTATACTAAATTATTCAGGGTAGACACTGAGACTGAGAGAAAACGAGATTGATTTTATAAAATTTTAGTAAAAGTCTTCAGTTTCAGAAGTAATTCATCAAAAAGTTTCTCAAAAATGGAGGAATCATTCTTATAGAAGTAGGAAGTTTTGGTTGGTCAGTTGGGATTTATCAAGAGGGCTGGAGAGGAACAGGTAGAGATTAAGGTGATTCATAAGAAATAGGTAGTAGCAGTTGCAGAGACCAAGTGAAAAATTTCACTTTCTCTTTCATAAATTATTAACAAAATTTTAAGAATTCAGTGGTTTTCATTGATCATGTGGGAGTGCCGTTTATTTTTATTTTTACTATTATTTTTTTACTAATTTGACTAAATGAAGCCTATGCTTCACCATGCTTTACAATTCATAGTCTGGAATGCCAGGGCTTTGCTGGTGTGTAAAGGGATAAGTCTAAGAGGAAATAAACCGTTAAAGTTGTCCTGTTATGTGCATCCTGCTCAGCTATCCTTGAACCATACTCTAAAGGAGGGTAGGAGGACATTTTCTTTAAGGCATTAAAACTGCCTTGGTGATAAGGGACATATTCAAGATGTCCTTGAATATCTCTAGGGCCGGGATGAAGGTGAATGGATAAAAGGAGATACTGGAATGGCGATAGTAGACAGAGAAAATGAGAATACAAGTGCAACAATAAGCTAGGGATAGGATGATATTAGAGTGTTTTGAAACAATTTCAGGGTCCTTAGGAATTAAAACAAACCCCCCAAATTGTTTATGCATTGAAGATCTCTTTAATACAAAAGTATAGAGACTTAGATCCAATGGACAGAGATCTAACTTGAGTTACTATCATAAATATTCACAGGACTCTTCCCCTCTTCTAAGACAAGCATTTGATGAGGGGCAAGCTGGGTCTCTTTGAAGAACCCTTCAACGTAGTCTCAGTTTATATAGTGAATAATCTCCTGGACCTTCTCCACAGGGATCCATGATCCTTAAAGATGGTGACTTAAGAGATAGGAAAAGGGAAAGAACCAGGTCTTCTCTCTGTATTGTGCATATTAAACATGGTTCTAAACTGAAACTATTCCATAGAAACTCAAAATAGCCTGTGGCATATTTTCCAGAATGTGAACTTAAATTTTCTCATTTAGATATCCTGAGGCATGCACCCAGGGTGACTAAATTTAAATACTGATTTCTAATGCATTTATTTATGTGACAATATATAAATACAGAAAGTATTTTAAATATTCCTATATTTAAGGAAAATGTGCTCAGAAAATTATAGAAACATTAATGAATAGATTTAAAAGATAAAGGGGTAGAGTTTGCTGGGATTTAGTTGTGTTCATTCTTTTCGAGGACAATAACAGTGGAATTAGCATGAGAGACAAAGACAAAGTTAGATACTACAAAATTTAAATTCCGTAACTCATGTTCATCTGCCCTTAAGGATTTTTCTAATCTTAGATGAGTGTTTAGAATATTAACAATTCATGTCACTTCAGTATTCATAAGTAATGTCTTCCTTAAGCCTCTAACTTCTAATACTTCCAAAGGAATGTAATAAAGCAATAAAATAGATTCCTTTAAAGAAATAAAGGAGGTACCCAGGAAGGGCAAGTATCATAGGCATGTACATTAGAAATAAAAATGAAAATACATGTATATTTATTAAATTTGTTGAACTAGTAAGTCTAATGAATTTGAACCCAGACTTCAAAAGTAGCATAATTTTGGGTCTAGCAGAAAAGCCTAACAAATGTCTCCTAAATATTTTGTGTATAAAATATTGTAAAATACTCTCAAAATATGGTATGAATTAAAATGGCAATAAATTTATTTTGTTTTAACATAGTTATACCTGGTTTAGAAAACTTGATCTTTGTATCATATTTTTGCCTCTTTTTTTTCTTTCTATTTTAACAAAATAAATAGCCACAGGAACGCCAGATCTGAGTGTGTCTGTGACCTATACCACAGCTCATAGCAATGCTATGGTTACCAGTTGTTACTGCTGAGCCACAATGGAAACTCCCTCTGCCTATTATTTTATAGAATATAATCAGTTGTAAATGAGAGATGCATAAAGAAACAATTTTATTATTATGGGAAACTTTCTGATGAGCAGAGACTTTATTATATTTTATTTTACCATTTAAAAATTCACTCTCTTGCACTTGTAAAATGATAAAGGTATGTATACCTATTATAAGAAATTTAAGCAATATGGAAGAATTACAAAATTCCAAAACCCATGAGGAAAAAAATAAATCATTATTTTTGACAACATTATTATTCCAGATATTCCTCTACATATTTACAGAAAAAGATGAGTAGATTGATGCTTAGAAACATGTTTATAAAAACAATAGTCTTACACATTATCAAATAGAATATACATTGAAATCAATAGAAAACAGGAATAAAAAGAATGACCTACCATATTTCAAAAAATATTCCCTTACCAACACAAATATACTGAACCAAAGCAACTCTGGTCATAGTAAATGAAAAGAATTTAATCTGTGGTGATTGTGGTTTATTTTTCCAAACAAGTTTCAATTACATATAATACTAGTTAACTTTTGGTTATGAAAGATCTCTATATTAGCACTTTCATAATTTTCTCAAGTGCTTCCTTCCATCTGCTCCTCCTTGTTAATAATGTTTTTCACATTATGCTGCCAATGTTTATACAATTTATATATATTTTTGCAATTATTCTTCACTATAATAAGTATTAATTATTCCAGTGTGTTTGATACTATGAGCCCTGTTACCATAATTTTTCTGTTACGAGATTATTCATGCTGATTCTTCATTAACATTATTTTCATTGTCAAAAATAATTTTGTTTTGTTTTGGCTGCACCTGCAGTATGTGGAAGTTCCTGGGCCATGGATTGAACCTGCTTTACAGTTGTGACCTGCGCTGTAGCTCTGACAAAGTAGGCTCTTTGACCCGCTGTATCACAAGCGAACTTCCTGTTTTATTCTTCTTATAATAATAATTTAACAGTAACATACTATAAATCAATTTTTTAGATATCAGATTGAATTTTATTTTTTATTAAAGCATAGTTGATTTACAATGTTGTGCAATGTTGTGCCAATTTCTGCTATACAGCAAAGTGATTCAGTGTACACACACACACACACACACACACACATTCTGTTTCTTTTATTATCTTCCATCATGGTTTATCTCAAGAGACTGGATATAGTTTCCTGTGCTAAACAGGAGAACCTTATTGCTTGTCTAATTTAAAATGTAATAGTTTACATCTACTAAACCCAAACTCTCCATCCATCCTACTCCCTCACTGCTCCACCTGTCAACCACAAGTCTGTTCTCTATGTATGCGATTCTGTTTCTACTTTGTAGATAGGTTTATTTGTGCCATATTTTAAATTCCACATAAAATTGATATCATGTTATTTACCTTTCTCTTTCTGACTTACTTCACTTAGTATGATAATTTTTAGTTATGCCCATATTGCTGCAAATGGCATTATTTTGTTCTTTTTTATGGCTGAGTAATATTCCACTGGGTATATATACCAGATCTTTTTAATCCATTCATCCATCAATTAGCATTTACATTGTTTTATTGTCTTGGGTGTTGTGAATACTACTATGAACCTACAGGTGCATATAACTTTTTGAATTGTAGATTTGTCTGGATATATGCCTGGGAGTGGGATTGCTGGATCATATGGTATTTCTGAATATTTATCTGTGGAACCTCCATACTGTTTTCCATAGTGGTTATACCAATTTTCATTCCTACCAACAGTGCAGGAGGGTTCCCTTTTCCCCACACCCTCTTCAGCACTTGTTATTTGTAGTCTTATTAATCATGACCATTATGACCAGAGTGAGGGAGGTAAAACCTCCTTGTAGTTTTGATTTGCATTTCTTTAATATGAGGGATGTTGAGTATTTTTTCATATGCCTGTTGGCCATCCATATGTCTTCTTTGGGAAATGTCCATTTAGGTCCTCTGTTGTGAGACATGTTTTTATAATATTTTATTAGCCTCTTTGCTGAAAACTCCATCTTGTCCTTCCTTACTTTGTCCTGTCTTCCTGCTCAAGAAACAGTCTCGGTGATGGTAAATGACTTAAGCTTAAGAACAAAGACCTAAGGGTATGAGTTATTCACGGGGTCAACTGAATGTGGATATAATACAATGGTCTAGGTGCACTGGACCTGTGCAGAATGGCACACCATTTGCACAAGCATATGTCCTCTAAAGAATAAGAGAAAGAGGAACCTCATGACCAAGTGGTTTATAAGTGGTCATTAACAGAATATGCATTAGCAAAGAGAACCAAGGTGCAAACCTAGGCACCCAGGGTTGCCACAAGTAAGCATGCCTTTTGCAGAAGCACAGTGAGGATTCTCTGAAATGCTATGCATAGATAGCTAACTCAAATGCTAATGATTCTTACATGCCTACAGTTTAGAGTAAAAAGTTTAACCATTTACCAGCTAAGGGACTTTTAAAATAATAAAAAAAAACCTATACCCTGCACCTACAATCCTAGAGAGCACAATAGAAGCAGTGTGGTTTCTTGAGGCAGGGCTCTTGGTCCCTGAGACCTTGAGTCCCCCGGTTCCCACCTTTACTTAAGATAAATGTCTCTGTGTCTTGTTTTATGTTAACTTTTTTTCCTTAAGTTCCATAGCACCCGTTCTTCAGCCCCATCCTGCTGAGCTGGTCTCGGCAATTCTCTGCCTATTTTTCAATTAGGTTATTTGTTTCTTTGTTGTTGAGTTGTATGAGTTGTTTATATATTTTGGAGTTTAAGCCCTTGTCTCTTGCATCATTTGCAACTACTTTCTCCCATTCCATAAGTTGTTTTTTCATTTTGTTGATGGTTTCTTTGGTGTGCAAAAGCTTCTAAGTTTGATTATGTCCCGTTTATTTTTATTTTTGTTTCTGTTGCCTTGGGAGACTGACCTAAGAAAATGTTTTTTGTATGGTTGATGTCAGAGAATATTTTGCCTACGTTTTCTTCTAGGAGTTTTATAATGTATTGTTTTATGTTAAAGTTTTAAAACCATTTTGAGTTTATTTTTGTGCATGGTGTGAGGGTGTGTTCTGGTTTCATAGATTTACGTGCAGTTGTCCAGTTTCACCAGCACCACTTGCTGAAGAGAATTTTTCCCATTTTATATCCTTGTCTTCTTTGTCAAACATTAATTGACCTTAGGTGTCTTGGTTTATTTCTGAGCTCTCTACTCTGTTCCACTGAGCCATATGTCTGTTTCTGTGCCAGTACCACACTGTCTTGATTACTGTAACTTTGTAATATTTTCTGAAATCTAGGAGTGTTATGCCTCTTGATTTTTTTTTTTTCTTTTCCCCCCTCAGGATTGTTTTGGCAATTTTGGGTCTTTATGGTTCCATATAAAATTTTTAATTGTTTTTTTCTAGTTTTGTGAAAAACATAATGGGTAACTTAATAGGGATCACATTTAATCTATATATTGCTTTGTGTAGTATGACCATTTTAACAATTTTGCTAATCCAGGAGCATGGGATATGTTTGAATCCTCTTTAATTTTGTTGATTAATGTTTTACAGTTCTCAGAATATAAGTATTTAACCTCTTTGGTCAGGTTTATTATTATATATTTACTTTTGAGGGGTGTGATTTTAAAAGATTTTTTTTTACATTCCTTTTCTAATTTTTCATTGTTAATACACAAACATGCCATTGATTTCTGAATGTTATATCCTTCTACTTTGCTGAATTTGTTGAGCAGCTTGAGTAGTTTTTACATGGAGTCCTTAGGGTTTTCTATATATACTGTCATGTCATCTGTGTATAGTAATAATTTTATATCTTCTCTTCCAATTTGGATATGTTTTATTTATTTTGTTTGTCTGATTGCTGTGGCTAGGATTTCTAGTACTATGCTGAATGAAAGTGGTGAGAGTGGGCCCCCTTGTTGTGTTTTAGTTTTTAGTGGGAAGGCTTTCAGCTTTTCTCCATTGAATAATATATTCGCTATGGGTTTGTCATAAACTCCTATTATTATGTTGAGATATAATCCACTTTTGTAAGAATCTTTATCATGAATGGATATAGAATTTGGTCAAATGCTTTGTCTCTGTTTATTGAGATGATCACATGGTTTCCAACTTTTGTTAATGTGGTGTATGAGGTGGATTGATTGGTTTATGTTGTATCATCTTGTGAACTTGGGATGAATCCCACTTGGTTGTGATGTATGATATTTTTTTATGTGTTGTTGGATTTGGTTGGCTAAAATTTTTCTGAGAATTTTTGCATCTATATTCTCCAAATATATTGGCCTATTATCTTTTTTCGGCAGTATCTTTGTCTGGTTTTGGTATTAGTGTGATGGCAGCATCATAGAATGTCTTTGGTAGCGTTCCTTCTTCATCAATCTTTTGTAAAAATTTAAGAAAGGTGAATATGAGTTCTTCTTTGTATTTTTGGTAGAATTTGCCTATGAAGCCATCTTGTTTTGGACTTTTGTAGGGCGTGTTTTTATTATATATTCAGTTTCATTTTTAGTGATAGGTTTGTTTAAATAATCTGTTTCTTCTTGATTCAGTTTTGGTGGGCTGTATGTCTCTAGAAAGTTGTTCATTTCTTGTAGGTTGTCAAATTTGTAGGCATATAATTGTTCATAGTATTCTCTTGTGTTTTTTTTATTTTTTCTGCAGTATTGAGATTTTTTCCTTTTTCCTTTTTTATTTTCTTTATTCGTGTTCTCTCTTTTTGGTAAGTCTGGCCAGAGGTTTGTTAATTTTGGTTACTGTTTTAAAGAACCAGCTCTCAGTTTTATTGCTTTTTAATATTTTTTTGAATCACTTTTTTATTTCCTCTCTGATCTTTATGATTACTTCCTTCTGCTGACTTTAGGTGCCAGTGTTTAGTAGATGTCCCATGTAAGTCATTCTACATTAAAAAAATTTTTTTTTGATGTGTTTGTGGGAGAAGGTGAGCACCAAGTATTAATCTTCCACCATCTTGATCCCACCTCCTCTTTTTTTTTTTTTTTTTCCTGTGCCCAAGGCATGTGGAAGTTCTTGAGCCAGGGACTCAGAGATTGGATCCATGCTATAGCAGTGACTGCAGCCACCACAGTGACATCACCAGATCCTTAACCCAATGCACCACAAGAGAATTCCTGTTCAAATTTCTTTACTACAAAATGTTGTCTGCATTTTTTCACTGCCTTCTGGCACTAAATGTTGCTCAGACATTCCCTCATAGTAAGCTTATCTTTCTCATTGTAAATGATCTTTCTTTTTTTCCAAGAAGTACTCTTTTTTTGTGACTTGTATGAGGTCATCTTGGAGTATAGGATGGTCTTTCAACCTGAAGAATTAATTCTAGTGTTAAATATTTGTCTTGTATTAGAATTTTAATTTTTACTGGCTGCTTTGGTTTGATGGTTCTATATTATATTAAATTACCTTACTTTTTATATGAATAATTGACAAAAAATTTTTTCATTTTGCTATTACATAAGAGCGTTTGCCAGTCTTTCTATTGTCTCAGAGAGAAAGTGTCTTAACATGTTTCCTCCTCTGAACTGAATCTGTAGACTTTATATGGATCCTAATTGTATGATAAGAGGACATTCTTGGTTACATGTATGTCATGTTTCATTTGTAGAATTTACAAGTGTCTTTCTCTTTCAGTTATATGTTAACGTCCATATCAGTGTTAACTGCACCTATTTGGGAAATGGACCTCATTCGCACAAGAAATTCCCTGAAGGTTAACATTAGTCCCTAACCTTTTTGTCCTTTTCTTTTTCCTTGCACTTTTCACCAAATACAAATCACACCACATTAGTGATATTTAATACTTTCCAGTTAAGATAGAGAAGGCCGAAATTGAAAAAGACATTGAGACAAAATAAATGGAAATCAGAAGATAATGATCAGAAGTGGCTTTGAAAGATAATAGTATTAGTAGATGGGAAAATATTTATATAAGAAATAGGCCAATTTGAGAACAAATAAAGGATGATGGTGGAAATATTTATGCTATTAATCATAAAAATAACAAAATAGTAATAAGATAAAACATTCAACATAAGGCCTATTTTTATGCCAGGCACTTATTTTTAAGTGTCTTACCTGTCTTAAGCGATTTTATTCTTTCAACAATCATATAGAGCTGGTATCACACTTATCCTTATTTTGCAAGTGAGACCAATGAGGCACAAAATTATTTGATTTACTTTATTGCCCAGTGGTTAATGGCATGATTAGGATTTTAATCCACATAAGAATTTTGGAACAGATGCTCTGTTAGTTGACACATGGTCAAGTCTGATGAAGATTAATTGGAAGAGATTGAAAATATTTTAAGCTATTAAAATATATATTAAAGTGAAATGGTATAGTATATTGGTAAGATATCATTTAATATATAAAATAAAGCTTGAATATTGACAAGTCCAATGAGGAAAAAACATGGATGGGGAATTGAAAACATAGGGAAGATAATAATATGGTTTTGTATTAAACTGAGGTTGAAAAAATAAAATTACATCACCAGAAACCTGAGACTCATTCCTACAGTATAAGATTATTTAAAATTGGATATTTTAGGAGAATTTTTTCATTGTTTACTCTTTCACACAATTAGTAGCATTCTGTGAAGAAAGAGGAAAGGAATAGTAGCTATTTAACTCTAATTATGCCCAACCATATTGCAAATGTAAGGAGTTGTAATAAGCAAGTTAGACAAAGTGCCTGGTATTGATTCCATAGTCGTAGAATTAACTAGAGTTTTGAGTTATACTGTGTATGTAGGTTATATTACACATGTTGTCATTAGTTGTCTTCTCATGAGTAAATAAAATGTGTTGTAGTTAGAAAACTTTTCTAAATGTTGTTTACAAATAGACTTCTGGCTTCAGCGATGTTAGAGATTTATGATACATTTACTGTAATTCCAAAATCTAAGAATCCTTAAAATATATTTTTACAATTTATTTGGAAATTACCTAGTCTGACCTGAATCTATTCTTTTCATTATTCGTTTAGTGTGAGCATTTTTATGCATGAAGAAATATTATTTATTCATAAGATATTGCCATAGACAATGATGAGCCTATTGCATGTGCTTTTTATAATTGCACAGTTTCAGGAGAGAAATTGACATGATAGAGAAGGCAAATAATGATCACTAGTAAGACTGATGTGAGAAAACTGTGGGAATTGAGCCATGCTTGCTTACTGCTAGTATTATTTGGTCAGATGTTCAAGTCCAAGCTGTCAATTACAGGAATTAAATTTTATTAGTTAAAATTATTTTCCCTGTTTCCTAACCATCCACCATTTTCTCCTCAACTGATTATGAGCAGAATTTCATCCCCTCACCTGTCCTCATATGATCTGTTATTGTCATTGATAACTTCCTTATTACCATCCCAGTGGTTATTTCTCAGTTCTTTTATTTCGCCAGTCAGCAGTGCTTAACATGATTTATCCCACCTTCACCCTTAATAGAAGGTTTTCTTTTTTGCTCTCACTAGCCACATCTTTTCAGTTTCCTTTGCTTCACTTTAATTTTTCAATGTTGACATTCTCTAGGACTTTGCTCTCTAAACTCAGTCCCTATGTGATCATATGTAGTCCCACATATTTTAATATCATCTATAATCTGACTCTACCCAAACTTAAAACTAAATTAATCTTCTTAATATTTCCTCTTTGATATGTAAAATGTATCAAAATTAACATGTTTTTTAAAAACTTCATTTTCCTCAAAGCCTGATGATCTCTCAGTATTCTCTGTTTTGGTAAGTGACTGCTCTTGGTGACTTTTGTCTCACAGGTCAAATAATCAATCAGTAATCTCTGTTGGTGGGTCTTTAAGCTCGGGCTTTCTTGTCAGCTCCACCACAGCCATCTTACTGTAAAGAATTTCACCCAGAACATATGTGGGATCCACATACATACATCTAAATACTTAAAAGTTATAAATGCAATTTTACTCACAGCCTGCTCATCCCTGTTGTAAGAGACATGTGGCTCCTTGTCAGGGATTTCTTCATCATAGGAAAACAAAGGAGCTTCTTTCTTTCTTTCTTTCATTCTTTCGTTCGTTCTTTTGTTCTTTCTTTCGTTCTTTCTTTCGCCACACTTTCTGCCTATGGGCCATGCTGTTGGCAAGGATGTGCTGAGGCAGGATGTCATGAAAGTGGCCTGAGGCCCAGGACTCCTGGGACAAAAACTATGACTGACAAGGTCAAAGACTCCAGGGTAGTAAAACAGGCTGGTTCCCCTCCCCCATACCACACTTCACTCAGCAATTCCCAGACTTAGAACAGCAGAGGGTAGAAAAGAAGGACCTTTTGTCTGGGGAACTGGGTGGTTTAGACACACCCTCCCAGTGACTTGAGTTCTCTCCTCCCTTCCACCTGCTCACATGTTCTCAGTTTCATTGTGTCTTCTGGCCTGCCATGGAAAGTTCTCAAAGCACATGCTCTAGTATATTTCATTCACTAAATTAGTTACAAATTTTCAACAAACTTTCTTGAGAGAATGTAAAGAAAGTAATTCTATATGTAATGAATATATTTACAGCTATATATATTTTCTAAAGTATATATATATATTTTGTCTTTTGTCCTTTTAGGGCCGTACTCATGGCATATGGAGTTTCCAAGGCTAGGGGTCCAATTGGAGCTGCAGCCGCCAGCCTACACCAGAGCCACAGCAATGCCAGATCTGAACCACATCTGCAACCTACACCACAGCGCACGACTATTAGTATACATGGGACCCTCCATAGTATGTGGCCCAGAATAGGACCCTTTTCCATGTGGTATTTTTCATATCTGTCACCAGGTGGCTCCTGGGCCACTTCATTACCTCTGACCATAACTACTGCATGTGAGCTAATTACATTCCTAAATAAGTCATTAGTTATATTTCATTCTAGTAATACTAATTCATTTTTAACAGAAATGAATATTCTTAAAAAACAAAGTAAAATGAGTTATTCTAACCCAGTAATACATATTCCGAAACTTCTTCACTGTTTCCTGAAGATAGCAAGAGAAAGAAAATTCAATAAATTGATGTAAATTTACCAGTTTACTTAAAAATGCAGAATGCCATTATTTGGGCATTCTCCTGAAAGTACATTTCTGAAAATAGAACTTGTTTCAAAACTTTTGAAAATTATAGGCTCTATAAATAAGTATGATTTGTTTGGAAACTGTTGATTTTTATTCTCAATTTTCACTTTGATTTTTGAGAACAGTTATTTCCAGATGTTTCAGCTAAAGTACTGTGCTACACTGCAGCTTATAAGGTTATATGCCACTCACGCTGCACCGCAAAGGCAGAAATATCAGTTGAAAGGCATTTCTTAAAGCTTGACTTAAAAGGCATTATCATTTTAGAACATGGTCCAGCAAAAAAATCCTTTGAAGGTTTATCTTTTTATGTGGATGTTGCTGGTGACTCAAAAGATGCTTTCACCTCTATCACTAAGAGCCTTTCTATAAAGAGCCAAAAATGGTTTACATTGAAGAAAAAAGTGGCGTCAGCAATTTGTTATTGTTGAAAGTACATGGAACATTCAATTCTGGCTTCACCTTCTTTATCAACAGTTTAAAGGACATTTAAAACAAAAAGAGATAAAAATAGATTAGGTATTTTTTTTTCTTTTCCTACATAAAATTTTAGTCATTTTAAGTGTTTCAGAACCTCTCTGGGTCAATAAAATTTGGTGGTATGTAAAGTACTTGCCCTGAGAAATATATGGAAGATTAAAGTACAAACTACTTAAATATCCTTGGGCTCATCCACAATTTATGCAAAGCTGAATAAAACTATTCCACTGAGTCTGTCACTTCTCCCTTGTTATGTGTTACAGCCATATTCATTAAGTTCTAATGCATATCATACATATGTTAATTTTACATACCATTCAAAAGAATAAAATGTAACTATATGGACCAATGGGGAAAGTTCCCAGGACATATAGTTTATGAAAAGGAAGTGTTCAAACTAATTACTTTGTGTAAAAATATATTAATAATGATATGAGATGCATTAATACTCTTTAAGCAAAAGTGGAAAGCATATATAATTATATTTTGCCAATGCAGGGATTAAGTTTACTTTTATTTTCCATACCACATAGATAAAGATATGGTCTAGAAAATAAATGTTCAAGTAATTGCATTTGCAATTAACAAAAAAAATTACCATATGGCACCTATAATTTTTTAAAGATTTTAAATTTTATGATTATATGCTTCCCCCCCTTTTTTATATCAATGTGTTAAATTTGTGACCTTATGGAGATACACATCATTTGCCAAGCAAATTTGGGAATATTCTCAGAATTCTCAGCAATGAAACTAAAATGCATTACTCACCAGATTCACATTTCAGGCAACATTAACTAAAAAGGAACTCAGGCTAAAATAATGATTATATAGGTTAACCTATTTGAAATAAACTTTACTAATTCACACCTAATGAATAGCAAATCAGGGTCAATTAGAACCATTGTTAGATCATTAGAAAATGACTTGTCTTGATTCTGTTATAAGCCCGATACTCATTTACTTACCATGAATATCAATTTGCTAATACTATAGTGGTTAATTTCCAAGAAGTCATTACATCTACCAAGTAAATGCTATGTGCCTTGCTCATACTGGCTAAGGTTTTTTCATTTACTCCTTTCATTTGCCTTAGGAGGTCAGAACTGTTATACACAGTTTAGATGAGAACACCCTAGGCATAGACAGGTCAGGTGATCTGTTTACAGTCACATGTCTATAAAGAACTGAACCAGGAGTCCAGTCCAGCTCTGTCATTTCTAACGCCCATTAGCTTTAGCATCTCTACTGTTTTGCCTCTTTTGTATGGTTTTCCTAAAGGAGCAAATCATTCAAGAGCCCAAGACAGAATTAAAGTAATGATTGTATCTGTGCACCAGAATAAATGAAATAAAATTGTATTAATATTTCTAGATTTAAATGTAAATTTCTGCTTCTGCGATACGTAAAAAATTAAGCCCAGGTCTTTTAATATTATAATTAGTGTTAAACCCAATTATTTCCTGACAGTCATTTTAGCTGCAGGCAATGCTAAAATAGTATCTACAGACTTCTATAATTAGAATATAATTTGAATTTACATCACAAGCACTTTCAAGTATATATCCCAAAGCTGGGCTTCAAAAATGAGCAATATAGCATAAACAGAACTGTCATGTTTACTAAAGTTGCTTTTTGCTGTTTCTACTTATACGTACAAAAATGGCAACTACAGAAAAGTCTATTTGGTATTTTCTACACTTATGAATATCACCAATACATGAGAGGATGATAAAAATTACATGAGATAATATATAAAGTATGTAGAAAAATGTTTGGCATGTTTTTTGTCCAATAAATGTAAGCATTATTTTTGCTATGTTTGCTATGTTACTATTTCTGTCAGGTAATCTTGGTAGTCAGGAGTCAAGTAATAATATTTTCTTTGTAGAGGCTAAAGCAGAAATGAGATCAATATATTTTTATAAGTCTGTGAGGATTTGAAACATTTTAAATGGGTTATTTGGGTTAAATTATTTGGTTTTATGAGAAAGTTGATTAAAATAAACATATACTTATTTAAAAATATAGGATTATTTTTCAAACAGAGTTTAGCATAGATACAGTTCCTCAATCTATCCATTTGTAGTTTATATTATTGGAACAGATGTAGGCTTGTTTTCATGGTTTAAAATTACAAGTGCTTTCTAAACTAAATAGTACAAATTCCAGATATTAATATCATTTTGGATATACAGGAAATATAATTACAAAATTAATTTGTAATTTCATAATACTTTCAGATTGTTACAGTGTGTACAAGGGATGTGATAGGGTTATTGTTACCAAAATAGAGTGTTGCTGCTGGCCACTCAAAAGCCAGTACTTGATAAGCAAGTGCTGGTTGAAAGGAAAGTTGCTTTAATCAGAAAAGCTGACATTCTGGGAAGAAGGCAGACTCATGCCCCAAAACCAACTTCAAAGATTCTGCTCAACCATGACAGTTTTTAAAGTGGTAAAGGGAAACAATTGAGTTAACCATTGCAGCACAGGGTTAGTTTCTGCATCATTTTCCATTGCATGCAGGCTGGTTGACTTCTCATGATCTTTCTTCAGGGATGTTACCTTGTCCTAGTTGTCTACCTGTAGGATAGCTAAGGAGGCTATTGTAAATTGAGAGCTTGTCATTCTTTACTTACTTAATTCTTCATTCCTACTTCTTTTAATCTGGGAAAAGAATCAACAGGTTAGGCAAGGCATCACGTGCATCCAATAGAGCATAAGTCAAGAGTTAGGCTAATGTTACATAGTGACCTCATTTTTATAATTAAGGTTTACTGGGAACAGAAATAGGAAAGGGGAGAAAGAGCTGCTTACAAATCCTACCTCATCCAATATAATTCCACTTCTATGGGATTAGGGGCAAAAGTCCATCTTCTATAGCTTCTTCATGCCGACATAGGGTGCTGTGTTCTCATAGTGGAAGATGTTGACATGGATCTGTAGCATCTTGTGGCTGACAGTTTGGTTGCTATCTACATATACGGGCAGAGAAAGTTACAATTATTTTGATGCCCACAAATATATAGATTATTATGAGTAATAATGTTAATCCTGTTTTCTTGAGGCCAGTTCTTGGAATTGTGCTAGCCTTAGATAGATCAACTAATGTCATGACTAGAGTCTAGGAATCATGCAGTTAGCTTTTTACCTCTGGTGTGAGTTACAGTATCTATAGAATAACTCAGGAATATTCATCAAACCCTAAATGCTGTCCTAATCATTAACTTCTGAGTCTGCTCTTTTGTGACTCGGTGAGGCCTGGGAGACTTCTCCTTTTCTACAAACAAGAGGCAGGGGACAGGGAGAGATCTTTGTAGTTGGAGTGGGGGGGCTCCACAGAGTTCTGCTCAGTTTCAGTACTTCCCTCTTTTCTTTGATACTTCTCAATCATGAGGAGAAAAATGTGCAGAACATGAAAAAGAATAAAGTTTTGGATAGAGAGGTTAATCATAAACTTGACAGAGGAACTCATAGGGCCCTGCTCAGTTTCAGCAACAGACAGTGCTTCGAAATGGCTGATGGCATCCTGAGTCTGACACAGCTCAGGAAATGCCAATTCTCAAAAATAGAGGAATATGTCTGAAATCATCCGCAAGAGCCAGTTGGCATTACCTTGGATGTCTGAACTACAGCTACTTCATTTTGGCTTTCAAATAAATGCATTTCTTCTCCTCAGCAACCAAAGCAGATGTATAATGCATGGCCAAAAGGCTATAAAACAGGCTGCTTTATTCAGTAAAGTTCAGGTTATACCATGGATAAGCCAGAATGACTTCCCCATACCACAGTATGTGCAGATTTTTCTATCATTTCTCCTTTTGATTATAAATATTTCAGCAGAAAGTACTGATGATAAAAATATCCATCCCTCAAAGCCAAGGTGGATCCCTGGTCCAGATCATGTCCTTCAGTGCTATGCCTCCTTTATATTTGCCTAGTTATCCATGTCGGGGTAAATTAATCCAATATTGTGAACCAGCTCAGAGGTATGTTAATTGGGAAACACTTTATAGGCCATATATTTGATCACTTATACCCGATTGTAACACAAGCATTGTACATGTGCCTTTAGCAATAGGCTTCAAGCAGTGTTATACATCATAAGCAGTTACACTCTGTGACAACTCCATTAGAGGATTACCTTCACATCTCAAAACACTGAGGAAAACAGTGTGATTGGAAGTAAAACAGTAATTTTCAATGTTGATAAACAGTTTGGTAAATAGCTCAATTAGGTTATTATGATAGGTCTTACAGGCATGGTCCACACTCCTAGGTCAGCTGCCCACCACGCTTGTCTTTTGTTTTTTCCTTCTTATTCTGGTGTGGCTGTCACTTGGGGTCAGCAGTTCACTCTACAAACTAGCCCCAAGCAAAGGCCCTTTTTAAGTGGGTAATATGAATCTAAGGGTCAATTTCATTGTTTATTACACATGAGCTAGTTAAGAGTGCTTGATAAGGGTCCTTTTATCTAGGTTGGAGACAGTCCTTTAAATGATGCTTCTTCCAGTATATACAATCCTCTTGCTGCAGGTCTTGGGACATCCGATACTCAACCATAGATAGACTATTGCGATAAGCTTCAGAAACACATTTAGAGTATTCTTTTAGTAATTTATTTACCTTTATGATTATGTAGCATGACAACAAGGAAGTACCTGGGAAGTGAGTCTTAGACAGTAAATGCAGACCTCACTTAACAGAGTCAGAACTTGATATCCTTTGAGAATAATTTTTTTTCTCTCTAAAATTACCCTCATTATTATCAAATATAGACAAATCAAGATTAACTTGTCTGCAGAGTATGTCTGAACTATTGATCATGCAGGCTCTTTTAAACTGGCTGTCCTGGAACTTTTCATAAAGGAGTCTCAGACTAAACTTTGAAAAGTCTCTCAGGGCCAGGAAAGTTATGCTATAGAATTGTCACAGATTTAACCTTACAGAATTGGGTGAATTCCTCCTTTTTCAAAGTCCCCAAAATACCTTATAATTTTTGCACCTCTTCAGAAGTGGACTTCCTAATTTACCTGATAAAGCTTTGGTACCTAAGAGTTGCTAATTTCTATAGGAATCTGATAGAAAAATCTTTCAGTTCTACTTCAAAAGTATGATTTACCAACTTACTATAAGTCATAGTTGGTTTAAGAGGAAAGGTTTCCTCATATCTGGAAAAAAACAGATTTAAAAGCCAATAATATTGCAGAGGAAAACAAAAAATTATAACCACATTCATCAGTTTACTCAATCCTAGGTAACCAACACTTCTTCTTTTTTTTTTTTGTTAAATTTTATGAAATCAGGGTTTCCATTAGAATTTTTTTGTTTTTTTTTTTGTCTTTTTGTCTTTTCTAGGGCCGCACCCTGTGGTGTATGGAGGTTCCCAGTCTAGGGGTCCAATCGGAGCTGTATTCGCTGGCTACGCCAGAGACACAGCAACACGGGATCCGACCACAGCTCACTTCAATGCTGCATCCTTAACCCACTGAGCGAGGCCAGTGATCGAACCTGCGACCTCTTGGTTCCTATTTGTAATCGTTAACCATTTAGCCATGACAGGAATTCCCCCGATCAGACTTTTAAAATTATCATACCCAGTTCAAGAATATGATTTAAAAATTATCAAAAACTGTACTTGTCAAAAACTCCTTTGAGTCTTCTTATAATCAGTTTTGCCAAGCATCAGCTTAAATGTCTGTGAATAACAAAGAACTGAAAAGCAAAGTTAAAGATCTGATTATATTTTTTGACAAAGAAGCTTAAGCAAGTTGCTGTGACATACATTTTAAAATAACTAGAATTACATTAGACAAGAACATATCCAAATTTCAGAAACTTCATACAATTTCAAGAAAGTCTCTCTCTCTCTATATATATACATGTATGTGTGTGTGTGTGTGTGTGTGTGTGTGTGTGTGTGTAGGGCCAAACCTGTGGCATGAGGAAGTTTTTTTTTTTAATCCAGTCTGCCACTCTATGTCTTTTTGATTGGAACACTCAGTCCATTGACATTTAGGTAATTTTGGATAAATATGTATTTATTGTCATTTTAAACCTTGTTTTCCAGTAGCTTCTTTGTTTCTCCTTTGTTTCTTTCTTTTTTGGTTGAAAGCTTTCCTTTTATTTTATTCTCGTGTTCTCTTCTTTTTAGTTTTTGTGAATCTATTTTTTGGTTGTGATTTGTGGTTCCCCTGTTTTTCAAGTAAGTTAACCCCTTCCTGTAGCTGCTTGTTTTAGCCTGATAGTCATATGGGCTCAAACACATTCTAAAAATGAAAAATGTAGATTTTCTTCATTTCCTTTTCCACATTTTATGATCTAGATGTCCTTTTTTTACAACTTTATGTTTATCTTTTCCTATTCCTTGTGTTTATCATTACTTTTATAAATAGTTTTTTTTTTCCCTTTTAGAGCTGTATACTGGTTTATTTAAGTGATTACTTTCCAGTTGTGATTTCCTCCATCCTATGTCTTCATTTATCTTTCCTCTTCAGAGGAGATCTTTCAGTATTTATTTTAGAATAGGTTAATATTGCTGCATTCTTTTAGTTTTTGTTTATTGGAGAAATTATTTATTTCTCCTTCATTTTAAATTAATAATCTTGCTGGGTAGAGTATTCTAGGCTGCAAATTTTTCCCTTTTAGAACTTTGAATATCTCTTGCCACTCTCTCTGGCCTATACTGTTTCTTGAGAGAAAGTAGCTGATAGCCTTATGTGGGTCCTCCTATAAATTTTTTTTCTTGCTGCCCTTATAATCTTCTCCTTCACCTTTTGCTAGTTTAGTTATAAGTCTTGGTGTGGGTCTGTTTGGGTTCAGATTGTTTGGGGCTCTCTGTGATTCCTGTGTATTGATATCTGTTTCCTTAAATTTAGAAAATTTTCAGCCATAATTCTTCAAATATATTTTCAATCCCCTTTTCCTTTTCTTCACCTTCTGGAATCCTGATTATGCATAGACTGGCCTGCTTTATATTATCTCATAGATCTCTTATATTGCTTTTATATTTTTTCATTTGGTTTTCTGTCTGCTGTCCTGACTGGGTAATTTCCATTATTCTATCTTTCAAGTCACTTATTTGTTCCTCTTCATTATTCATTCTGCTCTTCAGTGCCTTTAACTCAGCTTATATCTCTGTAAATGAATTTTCTAATTTTTCTCGACTTTCTTATATTTTCTAGTTCCTTTCTAAAGTAATTTGTATTACTGTTCATATCCACTCCTAATTCCTTCAGTATTTTTACTCTCTTTTTTGAACTTGGTGTCTGATGACTGCAGAGGTCTGTTTTATTGTTTTCTCCTTCAGGGGAATACTCCTGTTTTTGTTTGTTTGTTTGTTTTTGTTTTTTAACTGGGAATGGTTCCTGATCTTCATGTTGCTTATATTATTCTTACTCTTTGAATTTAGAGAAAACAATTACTGTAGTCTTGGAGGGCTATTTATATGTGAGACCCACGGGTGGTTTGTGAGGGCTTACTATTTTTTTTTGTTGTTTGTTTGAGGGGTATCTCTTATTTGGATGCTTGCTGTATCTTTCTTCACTGTATGCAGGCTGTTATCGCCTTGATAGGGGGTGTGCCAGTGTATGGCCTGTGCATGCTTCCAGGAAGACAGAGGCAGTGGGCTGGGCCTATAGCCAGTGCCTGGTGATGGGCCCTTAACAGTTTTGAGAAACCATGGGGAGGTTGTGCATGGTTCTCCTTGTTGCAGTGCCCTGGGAATTGGCAGTGACTCTCAGCAGCACCCAGAGCCTTTGGCAGTGGCAATAGCAGGGTATATGCATTCTTGTGGGAGAGGGCAATGAGTGGCACTCAGCTGCAGTGCCCTCCTCATCAGCAATCTCTGAGGTGACTAGGGCTGCAAGTGGTGCCTTTTCACGGACTCCTAAATGTGATGGGCAGTTTCCACCTCTTGCAGTCTGAGATGACTATGGTGGTTCATCTCTGCTGCCCATAGCCACCCAAAGCCCACACTCCTATGCCCAGAGAAAGATATTTCCTTGATAGTCCTGTGTCTCCTCTCTCTTTCTCCCCATCAAGGGCACCTTGCTTCTCTTGCAGGCCCAGGCCTCCTCCTGTGCTCCCTCGGACATGATGCTCCACTCCCCAACCCATGGTGGACCAGGCTCCCTAGCCCCTCAGGCTGTGTCAGAAATAAAATAATAAGACTATAGTAGACATACATGTATGGCTATAAGCATAAAGGATGCCATCTTGGGCCTCTTCAGTTCCTCCAGTCCCTACCTAGGGCTGTACTGTATCATAAATCTCTTCTCTGTCATAAAGAGCTTTGTAATTAATAGATGTCATTTAGTGATAGTTAGGTCCAAGTGGCCTCTATGTTCAGTTAGTCTCCAAACAATGATGAAAAGCTGACATATTCCAGTCACCCATAAAACTAGTTATCCATTCATAAATATTGACTTAGGAATGTACTTCATGTTTCTAAGCCCATACATCATAGTAAGGTTAACTATAAACTGTTGCATTGGCTTTCCAGTGGTACAGAGTGAAGTTGTGAATACTTTCAGATTGTTGTCCACCTGAACCTACCATATAAGTAAATTACCTTGTAATAAGCTGATCCACTGATGATATGGCGCTGCCTGCCTCATTTTTCTTCCTCAAAATAACCTTCTCAGTTTTGGTGAGCACTTTTCATTCCCACGATCCTCCAACACATAAGATATTGTAGCTTCTAGTAACATAACTCTAAAATATATTGTTAATTTGCAATTCAAGTAGTTTTTCATCAGTCATTGAATTATAAATATTTTTCCACAAGTGTTTATTAGGCAGTTAATTTGTCCTGGGAATTTGAGGAGCATTTGTGGATACATGTTTGAAAAAGTATATTCTTGCTTTCCAAAAGCATGGGAAAGAATATAATAGATGCAGTTAACTGCAATATTAAAAGATAAACGCTGTGATGAGTATATGCACAGAACACATGGAAATATATCAGTAAAGTAATTTAGCCAGTCTTCTGGCTTCCTAAAGAGAATTTTCATGTGAAGTGCTTGCCGAGTAAAAGTTAACAAGTCCTAAGTGGGAAAGCATTTAGGTATGTTTCTGAAGGTGAGAAACCAGTGGAGGAAATCCCAGACAAGATAGGAGTCATGAATAAAAAGGTAGAAGAGGATACAGTCATTGGGGAAGAACCACTGTTGTGAGTAGAGACCGCAAAAAAGAATGTCGAGTTCCCTTCTGGCACAGTGGGTTAAGGATCTGGCATCGTCATGATAAGAGCTTAAGTTGCTTCTCTGGTGCAGGTTTTATCTCTGGCCTCAGAACTTCCACATGCCAAGGGTGGGGCCAAAAAAAAACCCCAATAGAATATGATTTATCAATGAAAGTAAACAAGTGATTCATCATGATGATGGGTCTTTTTTAGTAAGAAATTTGGATATTTATCTTCAGCTTTAGTATTTGAACTTTAGAAGTTGTTGATAATCAAACCCTTAACAGTTGTTAAACAGGAGAAATGCTAGGCAGATTTTTCTCAGAGAAAGAAAATTTTATTTGTTGTCAACTATGTAGTTTTTTCCTTTATAACGTTTATATTAAACATATATTGACATTTTAACTCATTTTTAATTATATGACTAGATTCAGAGAACAAGTTTTTATTGTTCTTTTGTTTAGTGCCTTATAATAGCACACATAGATATGTGTATTATTAGCTCAGTTTTTTTAAGTTCTTAGTCATAAAGTGACTGATGTAGGGCAGTTTATTCACTTCAATGCTATATCATTCTACTAAATACCAGTCATTTCTCTTATAAATTCATATGAAGAAATACAAATTATTAATGAGAAGACCTTCGAGTTATGTTTTATTGAGTATAAGTTATGTTTATTAGTGACAATTTGCACATTGGCAAATTGCTGCATATAATCACAAGAATTAAAAGTATTTTAATCCAATATGCAGAGGAAAGCGAATTAAATATCTGAATTATCAGGAGTTCCCATCGTGGCGCAGTGGTTAATGAATCTGACTAGGAACCATGAGGTTGCAGGTTCGGTCCCTGGCCTATGCTCAGTAGGTTAAGGATCTGGTGGTGCCCTGAGTTGTGGTGTAGGTTGCAGACGCGGCTCGGATCCCGCATTGCTGTGGCTCTGGCGTAGGCCGGTGGCTACAGCTCTGATTCAACCCCTAGCCTGGGAACCTCCATATACCCTGGGAGCAGCCCTAGAAAAGATAGAAAAAAAAAATCTGAATTATCAGTCAGTGGTAAGCAAAACACCATAAAGCCAACTACATTTCCTCCCAGTTCCAAACTGGAAAAAATGTGGAATCATTTTATATAATACATATTTTTATTTTTTAAACACTCTACCTTTAACATAAAATGCAAAATAAAATTTTCTTATATGCTAAATTAATTTTATATTTTGTTTTTAGATATCTAAAATAAGATGTTTAAAGTTTGCCTTATATAAATAATTGACTTCTTAACTGCTTTATCAAAAACACTGGGTACAGTTACTAAGAAATGAAGTACTTCTGTGATTACAAAGGTTTTTTGTTTTTTTTTGTTTGTTTGTTTGTTTGGGTTTTTTTTGGTACTTTTTGGCTGCATCTACATCATGTGAAAGTTCCCAGCCCAGGGATCGAACCCATGCCACAGCAGTGACCCATGCCACAGCATTGACAATACCAGATCCTCATTCACTATGCCACCAGGGAGTTGCCAAAGTACTTTATAGTATGCATAGAGTTTTAAGTCATCCATGCTTTTTGTAAATTAATGAACAGCACTGACTTCCCTCTGTGCTAAAAAGTCTCTTTTCCTCGCAAACTGGTTTTTTTTTTTATTTATACTTTGATTGACTTATTGACTGATTAATTGATTTTTCTTTTGAGGGTTGCCATGACACATGGAGGTCCCCGGGCTAGGCATCTAGTCGAAGCTGCAGCTGCCAGCCTACACCACAGCCACAGCAATGCCAGATCCTTAACCCACTGAACGAGGCCAGGGATCGAACCTGCAACCTCATGGTTCCTAGTCGGATTCATTTCTACTGCACCATGGTAGGAACTCCACAAATTGTATTTGATACTAGATTACATATTTTGAAATAGTTTTGTCTTGATAATCATTTCTTCTCTGTATAGAATGTATGAAGATTTCGTAATCCATACATCTTAAATGAATACTTTAACAAAGAGCATAGATTATTTTTCCTTTTATCCTTAGATGCTTTGTATATGAATTTGTCTGTGCAGTCTACCTCAAATATATGCAATGAATCATTCATCATATTTGCGGCTCAAGAAAGGTGCTATGAGCCAAGGACTGTGAATGGTCATTGAAAGGTTTAAAAAAAAGTGAGGGAATAGATTCTCCACTAGGGCCAACAAGAGACCTAGACCAGCCTTGCCAACCCCCTACTTTCAGCCCAGTGAGCTCCATTTTGGACTACTGACCTACAGAACTGTTAGATAACATATTTGTGTTGTTGTATGCTGGTAAGTTTGTGGCTTAAACAGATAACAAAAACTAATACACTTTCCTTAAGCTACATGGTTATATTTTTGGCCAGTTAGTTGACAAAGTTTCCAATAGATTCACACACACTGGATTCCTCCAATGGACAGACAAACTGTGTATTAAGAGGGTGGGAATGATGGTCAGACAAGTATATTCTGGTAAGTAATATTTTTTTAAGTTTTACTGGAGTATAATTGACTTATAATATTGTTATCATGTCAGGTGCACAACAAAGTGAATCAGTTATGTATAACACACATGTTCTTTTTCAGATTATTTTCCCATATAGGCTATCACAGAGTACTGAGTAGATTTCCCTGGGCTATGTGGTAGGTCCTTGTTACTTATCAATTTTTTATATAGTAGAGTGTATATGCCAATCCAAACCTCCCTATATAGTCCTCCCCCCACTTTGGTAACAATAAGTTTGGTTTCAAAATCTTCCATTCTCTTTCTGTTTTGTGAAAAAGGTCTTTGTATCATTTTTTATTAGATTCCACATATTAGTGATCTCATTTGATGTTTATCTTTCTCTAACTTACTTCACTCAGTATGAAAATATCTAGGTCCAGGCATGTTGCTACAAATAGCATTATTTCATTTTTATTTTATGGCTGAGTGATAGTCCATTGCATATATGTACTACATCTTCTTTATCTTATCCTTTGTTTATAGACATTTAGATTGTTTCATGTCATAGCTGCTGTAAATAGTGCTGCAGTGAACACTGGGGTGCATGTATCTGATTGAATTATGTTTTCTTCTGGATATATGCTGAGGAGTGGGGTTGTGGATCATATGGTAATTCTATATTTAGTTTTTTAAAGAAACTTCATACTAATCTTCACAGTAGTTGTACCAATGTACATTCCCACCAACAGTGTAGGAAAGCTCCCTTTTCTCCACACCCTCTCCAGCATTGTTGTTATTTGTAGACTTGTTAATGATGGCCATTTTGACAAATGTGAGATGATACCTTATTGTAGTTTTTATTTACATTTCTTTAATAATCAGTGATGTAGAGCATATTTTCAAGTGATTTTTGTCCATCTATATGCCTTCTTTGGAGAAATATCTATGTTGTCTTATGACCATTTTTTGATTGGGTTGTTTGGTTTTTTTGATCTAAAGTTGTCTATGCTGTCCTATATTTTGGAGATTAATCCCCTGTAACTGATCATGTTTGCAAATATTTTCTCCTATTCTGTGGCTTTTTGGGATTTTTTGTTGTTGCTGTTTTTTATGGTTTGCTTTGCTGTGAAAAACTTTTAAATTTGATTAGGTCCCATTTGTTTATTTTTGTATTTATTTTTATTACTCTAGGAGGTGGATCCAAAAATATATTGCTGTGATTTATTCAAAGAGTGTTCTGCCTATATTTTCCACTAAGAATTTTATAGTATCCAGCCTTATATTTAGCTTTTTAATCCATTTTAAGTTTATTTGTGCATGGTTTAAGAGAATCTTCTAATTCATTCTTTTACATGTATCTGTCCAGTTTTCACAGCACCAGTTATTGAAGAGGCTGTCTTTTCTCCATTGTATGTTCTTGCCTCCTTTGTCATAGATTAATTGATCATAGGTGGATTTATCTCTGGGCTTTCTATATTTTCCACTGCTTTTTTATTTCTGTCTTTTTTGCCAGTACCATACTATTTTGATTATGGTAGCTGTGTAGTAAAGTCTGAATTCATTCTCAAGATTTATTGAGCTATATGGAAACTTTTGTATTTTTGTATTTCCATACAAATTTTGGTTTTGGTAGTTCCATGAAAAACTATTTGATAATTTGATAGGGATTGTACTGAATCTATAGATTGCCTTGGGTAGTATAGTCATTTTGACAATGTTGATTGTTCCAATCCAAGAGCACTGTATTTCTTTCCATCTGTTTCTGTCATCTTCAGTTTCCTTCATCAGTGTCTTATGGTTTTTAGAGTTTCCTTCATCAGTATCTTATGGTTTTTAGAATGCAAGTCTTTTGCCTTTTTGTGTAGGTTTAGTTCTAGGTATTTTATTCTCTTTGATGTGATAGTAAATGAGATCATTTCCTTATTTTCTCTTCCTGATCTTTCATTGTTAGTTTATAGGATTACAAGAGATTACAACTTAAAAGAGATTTCTGTGTATTAATTTTGTATCCTGCAACTTTACCAAATTCATTGAGGAGCTCTAATAGTTTCCTGGTAGCATCTTTAGGATTTTCTATGTATATTATGAAGTAATTTGCAAACAGTGATAGTTTTACTTCTTATCCAGTCTGAATTCATTTTATTTCCTTTTCTTCTCTGATTGCCATGGCTAGGACTTCCAAAGATATGTTGAATAAAAGTAGTGAGACTGGACATCCTTGTCTTACTCCTGATCCTAGCAGAAATGCTTTCAGGTTTTCACTGTGGAACATGATGTTAGCTGTGGTTTTGTCATATATGGCCTTTTCTGTTGTTGTTGAGGTATGTTTCCTCTTTGCCCACTTTCTGGGGAGTTTTTGTTTAAAAAGTTGGTGTTGAGTTTTGTTAAAATATTTTTCTGCATCTGTTGGGATGACCATATGGTTGTTATTTTCATTTTTTTAGTGTGATGAATCACACTGATTGATTTGCAGATACTGAAGAATCCTTGCATCCCTGGGATAAAATCTGCTCAAGAATGGTGTATGATCCTTTTAAAGTAATGTTGTATTCAGTTTGCCTTATTTTTTGAGGATAGTTGCATCTATATTCACCAGTGTCATTGGCCTGTAATTTTCTTTTTTTGTGGTGTCTTTGTCAGATTTTGCTGCAGGGTCATGGTGGCCTCATAGAATGAACTTGGGAGTGTTTCTTTGCAGTTTTTTTGGAAGAGTTTCAGAAAAATAGATGTTAACTCTTCTCTAAATGTTTGGTTGAATTCACCTGTGAAGCCATCAGGTTCTGAACTTTTATTTTTTGAACACTTTTTATTACATTTTTAATTTTAGTACTTGTTATTTGTCTATTCTAATTTTCTATTTATTTCTGGTTCAGTTTTGGAAGTTTGTACCTTTCTCATAAATTTTCCATTTCTTCTGGGTTGTCCATTTTTTTGGCATTTAGTTGCTTGTAGTAGTCTCTTATGATCCTTTATATTTCTGTGGTATTATAACATCTTTATCATTTCTGATTTTATTGATTTGCGTTCTCCTTTGTGTCTTAATGAGACTTGCTAAAATTTTATCAATTTTGTTGATCACCGCAAAGAAACAGCTTTCAGTTTCATTGATCTTTTCTGTTGTATATGATTTATTTCTGCTTTGATCTTTATAATTTCTGTCCTCTTACTAGGGTTTTATTCTTCTTTCTACAGTTGCTTTAGATGTAGGGTTAGAGTGTTTATTTGGGATTCTACTTGTTTCCTGAGGTGAGGTTTTATTCCCTCTCAGAACTGCTTTTGCCCATAGGTTTTTGTGTATCTTATCATATTGTCATTTGTCTCTTAGCATTTTTTATTAGTTCTTTGATTTCTTCAGTGATCCATTGGTTGTTTCATAGCATATTGTTTAGCCTCCACATGTTTATGTTTTTTTGCAGTTTTTTTTTTCTTGTGGCTAATTTCTAGTCTCATAGCATTGTGGTTGGAAAAAATACTTGATATGATTTCAATTTTAGTAAATTTACTGAAGCTTGATTTGTGCTCAAAGATGTGATATATCCCTGAGAATGTCCCATGTGCCCTTGAAAAGAAGGCATTCCTTTTGGGCTCAGTGGATTATGAAACCGGCATACTCTCCATCAGGATGTGGATTCGATCTCTGTTCTTGCTTAATGGGTTAGGGATCTGGCATTCCTGCAAACTGCAGTATGGGTCACAGATACAGCTTGGATCTATTGTGGCTGTGGTGTGGGCCTGCAGCTGTGGCTCCAATTCACCCCCTGGCCTGGGAAGTTTCATGTTCCTCAGGGGCAGCCATACATTGAAAGAAATATAAGAAAAATAAAGTTGTCCCAGAGGTCTCTTAAACTGTCCTCATTTCTTTTCATTCTTTTTCTTTATTCTTTTCCATGATATTGATTTCTCTGTCTTACACCTCACTCATTCTTCTTCCACAGTTATTCTATTAATTCCTTCTAGTGTATTTTTCAATATTGTATTGTTCATTTTTGTTTTCTTGCTCTTTTAATCTTCTAGCTCTTTAATAAACTTTGTTATAACTTCTTTATCTGTGCCTGTATTATTTTTCCAAAATCTTGGATCGCCCTTACTGTCATTATTCTGAATTCCTTTTCAGGTGGATTGCCTATCTCCTCTTCATTTAGTTTATTTTGTAGGTTTTTATATTATTCCTTTTTTGAAATATATTACTTTGTCATCTCATTTTGTCAAATTCCCACTGAAAAGAGTAGCCACTGAGTATTCCTCCGCCGGAGCTGTTCACCTGTGAGTGTGCTCTGTTGTATCATCTTTTCCCCATTGTGTGGGCTCATAAAGCCCACTGTTGTTGGCGCTACTCTCAGCCCCACTTCAACCATGGGTGTGTCTTTAATTGGTCTGAGTTTCTCTTAGCCATTGTTTTGACTAGGCCACCAGCACAGGTACACAGAGGTCAGGACCCAGGACTGCAATATTCGTGTACCTGGACCCACTCTGAAGCTCCAACTCTAGGTTGGTCTAACCCTTGTGTGTACGTCCACATTAAGCCCGGAGTTGTTAATGTCAGACTCACCTCAGCTGTGAGAGCATTCAATTTCAGATGTTCCACTGGCACTGAATTTATTAGGCCATCAATAGAAGTATTAACCCACCGTTCACCTACTTAGAAGGAGAGATTTCAGCTCTTAGTCACAGATCTGTTTTTAGTACATGTGCCTGTCTCTTCTTTCCTCGGCTTTTGCTGGCCTTCATCCCCTTGACAGTAGGTACACAGATGCAGTGCTGGCCATCATCCCCTTGACAGTAGGTACGCAGGTATCTAGTCCTGGAGTTGTCGGTAGTGGCAGTGGCTAACAATAGCACTCAGAGCATGTGATAGGACCAGCAGTGCCTCAAAATTGCTCCTAGACCTGGATGCAGGCTTGGGATGAAATCTGTTAGGGAGGTAGCAATGTCTTTCATGACCCCTCCCAGAGCCCAGTGTTGGTCAGCTGTTGTCACCTGGTCACAGGCACTTTGGTGGTAGCTATGGGCCTCACTCCCTCTCAGGTGGTAAGATGGCAAGGGCAGAGGTTGGTGCCCAGTTGCAGGATGCTCATTGGTGGCCGCATGCACTCCTGGGAAAGTAGGTGCAAGTGTTGGTGCCAGGTTGAAGGACCCTTGATGGCAGCAGCACTGGTGGCAGGCTGCATGCACGCTCCCAATGATACCAAAGGGTCATCACCTCGTTTAGGAACCTTGATGTAGGGGATGGGTCACACTCACTCCCAGGAATGTGGGGCGGGGGGAGAGGGTCGGTGCTTGGTTGTGTGGCCTTCAAGGGTGATGGCAGTGGTAGGCCATGCACACTCCTGGGAAGGTAGCGGTAGGACCACTGCCCACTCCTGAGACCCTCAGTGAAGACATTGGTCTGCATCCACCTCTGGAACTGCCCCAGTAGCTCATCCAGGGCCAAGGTGCCATGTGGCCTGAGAACCTGCATATGAAAAAAGAAGCATTTCTGGTTGTCCCGCCCCTCCCCTCTTGCACCCTCCAACGGTGGTGTCCTGCCTCTCTCAGGCCTAGGCTTCTTCCCACACTCCCCAGGTTATGGTGCACCACACCACACCCTAGGCCCCTCGGGTGGTCTGTACACAGCCATCCCCAGGTCTGTTCTCTAAAACCCAAGCCCTAGCGCCCAACCCCCCACCCCCACCTCAGGGGACGAGCGTCTCAGGTTTGGGTGTTCTGGGCAGCAGCACTTGACTGTGCGGATCATTCTCTGGTGTGCCCTCCACAAACCAGTTCCTGCAATCTCCTTGGCAGCTCTGAAGCTTCCCCTCTGTCCTGGCTGGTCTCCCTGCCAGTGAGAAGCCTTCCAGGGTTGGGAAACCTTTCCTCTTTCACAGTTCCCTTCCAGGGCCTGTGGTTCTGTCCCACTCCCTTTCTCTTTCTCTACCTTTTTTCCTTTTTTTCTTTTGTCCTACCCAGTTTACAGATATTGTCACCCCCTTTGAAAGTCTTAGATCTGCCAGCATTGAGGAGATGTTCTGTGTTCCGCATAGAGATGTATTTCTGAGGTATTTGTCTGAGAAGGTTTGCTGCATGTCCTATTCCTCCACCATCTTGCTCCCAAGCCAGGAGTATCATTTAAAAATAATATAAGGCAGTGTTGATAAGAGTATTTGCATCATATGAAACATTGATCCCAAAATTGTTTGATATTGATTTTTGTAGCATAAATAGAATTAATAAATAATTCTTTAGTGTGCTCTTTTTATCTCTGACTTGTTGGTTTTACCAAAGTAAAAATATTTACTTCATTTTCTTTAAAATTTTATTTCTCAAAATATGTAGTTATTATGTTCATTTAAGTTGTAAAATCTAAGTTTGATTTTTCTATTTTGTTATCAGTTAATGAAAAATAAAAGAGCCAAACTGTACTTAAAACATTTTATTTCTTTATTACATGGCACTTTTTTTGAAATGCTACCGTAATCATATGGCTAGTAATAATGTTAGAAACATCTGGCTAACCTACTGTTTTTCATCAAATAAAGATAATATAATTAAATCTAAAATGAAAATTTAAATATTTCTTCATAAAGCTTGCTATAAATATTTTGTTCACCATAAAAAATTAACAATATAATGGCTCTATTTAAACAGTATTTGTCTTATTCAATTTCTTATATATTCTCCCTCTTTTTACATGAAAATAGTAAGGAAAAGCTTACCACTTCTCAGTTCTTATTTGTGTGAAAATTTTGTTGTTGTTTTTTCTGGACACATCAGCCTGGTCAACTTAGAAGCTTTTGTTTTAAAGTTTATCCTGACACAGAAGTACAGGATATGGAAGGTTAATTTATTTGCATGAGATTTCAGTGTTTCTCTGAAAAGAACTTACTGGCATTTTTAAATGGTGAGTACTATTACCAAAAATACATTAAACTAAATATTTTCAGTTATTCTCTTCCAATATGAAAAAGCTATTATTCATTTTGAAATGTTTCTACATTACATTTTAGTTTTGATCTGCTATGTGCAAGTTAATTCCCAGATAATAACTGAAAATTACTTTTGACCTAAAGTAATAAAAAGCATCTGAGGAAGATTTATGATGTTTTAAAATGTTGATACCTCTAAATAGAGACTGAAAGAATGTTGAATATAGTGCATTTTCCTTGGTTTCCAATGTCTGTTAATAGCAAATGGCATTTCTTTGAATAAGATGCAATATCTTTTACCTCCATTAGTTATATGGTGAAATAGCTAGATGGTACAATAATATTTGTCCCTCTCAGTGATAATCAAAGGACATTCAGACCTCATCTTTGTCAGTCTATACTTCTTTCAGTCTGTCTCAGCTTTCGCTTAGCATGACTTGGCATTGCACCTGACAGGCTATATCAATAGCTGCTAAGTGTCTATAGAGGCAATCCACCATGGACTCTGAAATCCCCTGTAAGTTCTTGTTGACTCTGCCAAGAATGCAAGGCCTTTACTGCTCATTAACTGGATCATTCTTCAATGCTATGTTTATAATAAACAACTTTGAGGGATGAGGTTATATCTTCCCTTTGACAGAGAGCAAGCTTGCTTCTACTTATTCTAAAATCAGGCAAGCCCACAATGCAGTGATCCTTACCTGTCCTGTAACTCCCATATAGAGGCGTTCTTCACAGGCCCTTAGATTAACCCCTGTAGGGACTGAGAGAAAAGAGAACTGATACACTACTGCTTTTACCATGAATAATAAAGCCCTGTTTCTCACTCAGGAGTCTTCTGCCAATATCCATGAAGCAGTAACTAGCTAGCTTATAAGCTTGTAAGTAGAGTGAAATCTTAGACAATCCACAATTCTTGATATTAAAAAGGAATTTCAGTGTAGTGTTGTTCTACTACAATATTTGGGATCGAAGCAAAGAAATATAAGTGGACAGAATTTAAACTTCTAAGGACAGATTTGTCAGGAGTTTACTTTTGCCAGTCTGACGTTGTCTGTGCCTTGTCTAATATTTGTCATTTCTAACCAGCTCTGTTTCACATTGTATTTACTTGCCTTTCTGTATATAGGGACCTCTCAGTAAACCAGAAATTGACTCAGTGTGCTTTCTTGATGCATGACTGTGATCCTTGTTTCTCAAGTTTAATCATTACTCCACTTCCCTTTACCTTATATAGAACTGACATTTCCAATTAAAAACAAAACAAACTTGATCTGTTGGACTTCTACAGATTGCAGAATAGTCCCACATTCTTGACTTAGAAAGCCTAGAATTTTAGAGCCTATTGCTACTACACTTTTTTCATTAATATGTTATAGGACCACTGTTTAGGCTTGTTATATTTTAAATTGTTTTCTTTTTCCTCTCTAGTCATTTATCTCTACAGCCTTATTCCACCTGCATACAGTGCATAATACCATTAAATATCCTTACACTATCAAGAAGGAATTCCCAAATAGTTTGTCTCCTTCTCAGCTTGTGTGAATGAAATATACACAATATGCCCTTAAAATATGGAGCTAAATTCAGTCATTAAACAAATATTTTCCGAGCCCTATAATCCTTTACTAGAATTTGGAATTTAATTTTATTCTTGAGAAGCTTCTAGTCAGGAGTTCCCATCATAGCTCAATGGAAAAGAATATGACTGGTATCCATGAAGGAGCAGGTTGGATCCCTGGCCTCGGCCAGTGGGTTAAGGATCTGGCATTGCCATGATCTGTGGTCTTGGTCACAGATGTGGGCTGCGGTGTAGGCCAGCAGCTGTAACTCTGATGTGACCCCTAGCCTGGAAACTTCCATATGCCACAGGTGCAGTCCTAAAGAGACAAAAAAAAAAAAAAAAAGGCATCTTCTAGTCAGTCCTTTGATGAAAACCAGAATGTCTTCTGAAAAAAAGTAACAGTTAAGAAGAAAAAAGGGAGTTCCCCTCGTGGCGCAGCAGAAACGAATCTGACTAGGAACCATGAGGTTGAGGGTTCAATCCCTGGCCTCGCTCAGTGGGTTAAGGATTTGGTGTTGCAGGGAGCTGTGCTGTAGGTCACAGATGTGGCTTGGATCTCGCATTGCTGTGGCTCTGGCGTAGGCCAGCAGGTACACGTCTGATTAGACCCCTAGCCTGGGAAGAAGAAAAAGATAGTTGAAGGGTAGGTTGAGGAAAGATAGTGGAAAATTCTAAGGAGAGGGAAGGGTATATATGAACATCAAGAATATAATATAATATGTTTTACTCTAATATGATTTTATAAAAATAGTCATTAGGTTGCAGTGATGGAGATGTATGTTTTAAGGACTGCTAGCCTCTCACAGACACAAATAACCACCTATCCACCCTCATCCTATTTGTTTTTTTAAGCCACAAAGAAACTAGAGCCACTATAATAAAAAACAATACTAGTAATTTGACATTTATTGAGGGCTTATTATATGATATATGATATGACATGCTATAATAGATTCTTAGAAAAGCCTTACAGTGAGTTGCTACTAGTGAATATGAAGTTGCTACTAGTATTATCCTCACTTTGAAGCTAATGAGATGGGGTAGAAGCCAAGTCAGTTTTATATCATCTACACACTCGTTCACATTTCTGATAATGTGTGGTTTACCAAAGCTGCTGCATGGTAGAATGTGATTGTCCATCCCTAAAAGAAGTTCCAACAAGAGTCTGAACATGTCACATGAATTCTAGAGAGAAAGTACATTAATATGCAAAAATAAAGGTTTTTTCATAATTTGAAATTCTCATCATGGAACTAGTCAAACTAACTTTTATTCAATTATTCTGCTCCATCCTCTGGTGAAGAAGTTAAAATATTTTGATAACATTATATATATATATATATATATAATGTATATATATGCATACATATATATTGCATGTTAAGCAGCTCCATCCTCTGGTGAAGAAATTAAAATATTTCGATAACATTATATATATATATAAAGTATGTATGCATACATATATATTGCATTTTAAAATATTTAACTTTTTTTCTAAAGTTAGGTAATTAGTGCTGTGTTTATAAATAAGAAGTAGTTTGCAATGATGAAAAATCTCCTTTATATAGTTCCATAAATTGATTAAATTTATCCTTGATATGTTGCCTTTTTTTTTTCAGTTTAGAAACCATACTGTTGCTTGAAAACTGATATTGTGTTTGTTTCAGTCCAAAAGATACATAGTTAAATATATTGTATAGTTTCAGGAGACTAAAAAAAGTCAGGATTTGTTCAATTTCATTATAAAGGAAAAGCAAAGACAATATTTAGTAGAGCTATGATTTGAATGCACATTGGTTTTATAGCCCAAGATATTTTTCATTAAATCATAAACAGAAATCCAAATTTAATATTAAGTTATATCTAAAACATATCTGGTTTTTTTTTAGGGCCACACCCATGGCATATGGAGTTTCCCAGACTAGGGGTTGAATCAGAGCTGTAGCTGCTGGCCTACTACCACAGCCACACCAGATCCAAGCTGCATCTGCAACCTATACCACAGCTCCTAGCAACACCAAATCCTTAACCCACTGAGCAAGACCAGGGACCAAACCTGTGTCCTCATGGATACTAGTCAGATTTGTTTCCACTAAGCCATGAAGGAAACCCCAGCATCTTGTTTGATCTAAAGAATGGTTTCGAAATACGTATTCACATCTTGTCAAAAGAGACAAAACAAATATAAACTATTAGTAGAAAGAAACAGGTGTGATTTACTTATGCCAGAGACTAAAGCGAAACAAGATCTTTCTAATTAAGCAATTCTTAGTAATGCTTTCTCTGCAAATTAGTGAGGAACAAAGGAAAGTAAAACTAATGTTTTCAAGGGTTTTTGTGTTTGGACTATTTTTATTGTGATAAAATATACAAAATAGAAAATTTACTGTTTTAACCACTTTACTTTCTATGATTGTGTCAAAAAGACTTAGTACAAGATGTACACTCATGTGTATATTCCCCTTCTGGATTTTCTGCCCATTGATGTAAGGAGATATTAGAGCCCCTCCCCCCCCATTATTGCATCATTGTCCATTTCTCCTTTTATATCTGTTAATATTTGCTTGCTTTATTTAGATGCTCCTATGTTGGGAGAATATATATTTACAAGTGTTTTACCTTGTTACTGGATTGATACTATGATCCTTATATAGTGTCCTTTTTCATTTCTTGTGAAAGAAAGCCTTTGTTCTAAAGTTTGTTTTATTGGATACAAGTACTGCTACTCCTGGCTATCATCTAATTTCCATTTTGTTTTTAAATACATTTTCCAACTCCTCATTTTCAATCTGTATTTCTTTAGATGTGAAGTGAGTCTCTTGTAGGCAAAATATTTATGGGGCTTGTTTTTATATCCATTTAGCCATTCTATGTCTTTTGTTTGGCGATTGTAGTCAATTAACACATAAAATAATTATTTACTGCCACTTTGTTAACTATTTTGGTGTTGTTTTTATAGGCTTTTTTGGTTCTTCTTCTGTTTGCTCCCCTTGTAATTTGATGATTATTTTCTTTTTCATGTGTCTATTATAGATTTTTGGTTTGTAGTTACCATAAGGATTATATATAGCAATCTATATATATGTGTGATTATTTTAAGTTGCTTATGTATTAATTTCAAATACATTTTAGCTACCCTTTATTTTTACTCCAATCCACCCATCAGTAGTTTTACATCATATTTTACGTTTTTGTTTTTTGTATCATATGTGTGTGTATATATATATATATATATATATATATATATATATATATATTATATAGCATTCCTTCCAAAAATAGCAGAATATAAATTTTTTAAATGCACATGGAATATTCTCAAAGAACATCATATGTGCGGCCTCAAAACAAGTCTCAGGAAAATTAATTGAAATCATATTAAGCAACATTTCCAACCAAAATTGTATGAGAGTAGAAATCAACTATAAAAAAAATGCAAAAAATACAACTATGTGGAAGCTAAATGAGATGCTACTGAACAGCCATGAATCACTAAAGAAATTAAAGAAGAAATCAAAATATATACCTAGATGCAAGTGAAAATGAAAACACATCCTCCCAAATATGGTATACATCAAATTGGTTCTAAGAGGAAAGTTTATAGTTTCACAATCTTACCTCAGGCTACAAGAAAACAAACAACAAACAAACAAACTCTAACATTACACCTCAAGGAACAAGGAAAAGAACAAACAGCCAAGTAAGTAGAAGGAAAGCAGTAATAAAAATCAGAAATAAACTAGGAACCATGAGGTTGCGGGTTTGATACCTGCCCTTGCTCAGTGGGTTAACCATCCAGCGTTGCCGTGAGCTGTGGTGTAGGTTGCAGACACAGGCTTGGATCCTGTGTTGCTGTGGCTCTGGCATAGGCTGGCAGCTACAGCTCTGATTAGACCCCTAGCCTGGGAACCTCCATATGCCGCGGGAGCGGCCCAAGAAATGGCAAAACGACAAAAAAAAAAAAAGAAAGAAAGAAATGAAATAGAGACTAAAAATAAACAATAGAAAAAGCCAATTAAACTAAGAGTTGGCTCTTGAAAGGTAAACAAAATTGATAAATCTTTAAGACAGGCTTATCAGGATAAAAAGAGGGTCCAAATAAACAAAATCAGAAAAAATAGTTGCAACTGAATCCACAGAAATATAAAGGCTCTTAAGAGGTTACTACCAACAACTACATTCCAATTAATACTTTCAAGAAATGTCCAATCCTTTCAAGAAATGTCCAGTCTCCTAAGATTTGAACCAGGAAGAAATAGAAAATACGAACAGACCAATATCAGCAATGAAATGGAATTGATAATAAAAGTCTCCAACCAAACAGAAGTCTAGGACTAGATGGATTCACAGGTGAATTCTACCAAATATTTAGAGAAGAATGAACACCTATCTTCTCTAACTATTCTTCCAAAACCATTTTACCATTTTACCTGATACCAAAACCAAAAAAAAGGAAAATTATAGGCCAATATCACTGATGAACAGAGATTAAAAAGTTCTCAAAGTATTAGCAAACGAAATCCAGTAAAGTACATTAAAGTTCATAAATCTTGATCAAATGTGACCAGGGATGAAAAGATGGTTCAGTATCCTCAAATCAATCAGTTTGATGTAGCACATTAATAAATTAACAACAAAAATCATATAATCATCCCAATAGATGTAGAAAAAGCTTTTGACAAAATTCATCATCCGTTTATGATAAAAACTTCACCAAATAGGTACAGAAGGGATATATCCCAACATAATAAAGCTCATATGTGATAACTGCATAGATTATATCATACTCAATGGAAAAAATCTCAAAAGAATTTCCCTAAAGATCAGGAACAAGATAGGGATGCCCATTCTTGTCACTTTATTTAACATAATGTTAGAAGTCCTAGCCCTATCAAACAGGCAAGAAAAAAAAAGTAAGTGAAATTGAAAAGGAAGAAATAAAACTGTCACTATTTGTAGATAACATACTATACATGGAAAATCCACAAAATGCCAACAAAAACTATTAGAACTCACCAATGAGTTGGTTAAAGATGCAGAGTACAAAATGAACTGAAATCTGATGAACTGCTATGCACTAACAACAAACTATAAAAAAAAAATAGGGAAACAATCTCATTTACCATTACACAAAAAGGATTGTATTGCCTAGCAATAAACCTTCCCAAGGAGGAAAGGACTGGTATTCAGAAAACCATAAAATATTGATGAAAAAAATTTTAAGATGACACCAATACGTGAAAGATAACTGATGTTCGTGTATTGTAAGAATTAATGTTGTTGAAATGAACATAGTACCCAAGGCAATCTACAGACTCAGTGGACTCCCTATCAAAATACCCATGAATTTTTCCACAGAACAAGTAATTTTCAAATGTGTATGGAGGGAGTTCCTGTTGTGGCACAGTGGAAATGAACCCCACTACTTTCCATGAGGGTGTAGGTACAGTCCCTGGGCCTGCTTGGTGGGTTAAGGATTCGGCATTGCCATGAGCTGTGGTGTAAGTCAGAGGTGTGGCTTGGATCTCATGTTACTGTTGCTATGGTGTAGTTCTGATTCAACCCCTAGCCTGGGAACTTCAATATCCCATGGGTGTGATTCTATAAAGCAAAAAAAGAAAAAATTGTGTATGGAAATACAAAAGACCCCAAATAGCTGGAACAATCTTGAGAAAGAACAGGGCTGAAAGTATCACACTTCCTAACTTCAGACTATCATTGTAAATATAGCATTGTAAATCAAAGGTACAAAGCTACAGTCATCAAAACAGCATGGTGCTGGAACAAAAACAGACATAGATCAATAGAACAGAAGAGAGGGCCCAGAAATAGGCCCACACACTTATGGTCAATTATTCTATGACAACCGAAGCAGGTATATATAATGGGGAATAAAACAGTCTTTTCAATAAGTTGTGCTGGGAAAAGTGGACAGCTACATGTAAAATAATGAAATTAGAACATATTCTCATACCATATACAAAAAAAAAGTTCAAAATATATTAAAGACTTGAAACAACAAAATCCCTAGAAAAAAAGCATAGGTAAATTGTAGTAATATTTTTTTGTTTTGTCTCCAGGGGTACAAAGAAGACAGCAAAAATAAATGAGACCTAAATAAACTTAAAAAATTTTGCAGGGGGAGGACAAGATGGCGGGGGAGTAGAGGGACACGCTCGCCCTCTCCCACAAACACAACAAAAAAAAGCACATCTACAGAATAAATGACTCACACAGAACAGCAACCAATCGCTGGCAGAAGAACCTAAACTCCAACAATGACAAGAAGTTCGTGACATTACAGGGCAGAACGGGAGAAAAGAGGAGAGTGAGAGAAGGTGAATCCGAGCGGGACGGGTGTTCCCTGAAAGGGAACTGTGGAGGAGAAAGGGATCCCGCACCCTGGAAAGTCACCTACACGGGGGAAAGATCAAATGAACCTGGAGCAATCTCCAGATGCAGAGAGAGTGTAGCAGTAAGTTGGAGTACGGAAAAGCCGATTAAGAATCAAAAGGACCATCTGAACTATGGGCACAGTCACCAAAAATTGAGATGCCTGGGTGGGGGCTGGGTACCGAGACCTCGCCTCTGAAGGTTAGTCCCTGAGAAAGGGCCGGGGGACGCCTGAGTGGGGGCTGGGCACCGAGACCTAGGCTCCAGAGGATAGTTCCTGGGCTGGGGGGGCGGGGCGGAGCGGAAACTGCTTGGGAGGTCTAGAAATCCTTTGACCGGGCAGAGACTGCCTGGGAGACTAGAAAACAAAGCTGTCGCAGAGGAAGGGAGCAATAATCTAGGGGCGGGGAAGTGGAAAGCCACATCAGAGGGAACCTGGGAGAAGAGCCTGGTCTGCACCTGTGCTGGGGAGGGGAGAGAAGAAGGGGTGGGTCCCCATAGAATACCCCCCACGCCACAGCAAGCTTACACGCCCACTAGCTAGCTGAAAGCTGTCCTTCCCAGTGCATCCCCTCCCGCCACCCCCGCCACCCCCTACACTCTCGCGGAACCTGGGGCTGCCTGCCATCCAGGAGGGCTGGCCTTGACAATTGCCTGAAGCCTCCCACCGCAGGGGCTGTCCCTGCACAGGCCTGCTTGCCCTTTGGAGGGGCTACACTTCCGCAGAGTAGCACCAAACACCACCAGCCCCTGAGAAAAGGCCTGCAGCCCAGAAAAGCTAGAACAAGCCTAGCCAGGCAGTGAATAGATCTGCCTAATTCTCGGACGGTTTTTCTGAGTCAGGCTGCCCCGGGGAGGAGTCTCTTCGGTTTGCAACGGCCCTGCTACCCGCCCAAGCCCCCAGGGGGTGCCCTAGTGGATCAGCTGCATAGGACTGCCAGCTCCAGGCAGGACCCCCTACAGCCCAGAAAAGCTGCAACAAGCCTGGCCAAGCCGGGAAAAGATCTCAGATGGTCTTTCTGAGTCGGGCTGCCCTGGGGAGGAGCCTCTTGGGTTTCCAGTCGCCCTGCTACCCTGCCCAAGCCCCTACGGGGTGCCCCAGTCCCTCGGAATAGCTGCTCAGCACCACCAGCCCCCTAGAAGAGCCCCTGCAGCCCAGAAAAGCTGCAACAAGCTTGGCCAGACTGTGAAAAGATCTGCCTACATTCTCAGGCCGTCCTTCTGAGTTGGGCTGCCCTAGGGAAGAGCCTCTTAGGTTCTCAGTGACCCAGATAGCTGCTCCAGCCCCCAGGGGGTGCTGCACTCCTGCGGAACAGCTGCCCAACACCGCCAACCCCCTGAAAGAACCCCACAGCCTAAAAACACCAGAGCAAGCCCTGCATGACCAAGTGAAATCTGCTACCATCGTGGTGTGGACCTCCCAGTCCTGTCTGCCCTCAGGAAGCCCTCCTTTGCTTCAAAGAAACCCTGTTAGCCCCATCAACACTCCAGAAAAGCCACACTGCCTCAAAAAAGATTGACCAACAACGCCAGCCCTCAGGAAATATTCCACGGCAGTGACAAGGCAAACACTGCCCGATAATGGAGAGTACAACTCCCTCAGGAGAAAGAAATCAACAAGCAAGATGAAGAAGCAGAGATACCACCCCCAGTCAAACCAACAGGAGAACTCACCTAAAACAGTCAACAATGAAACAGATCTCTGCAGTCTGACAGACCTGGAGTTCAAAAGAGAAATAGTGAAAATACTGAAGGAATTAAGAGAAGATATGAACAGTAATGCAGATACCCTCAGAAAGGAACTAGAAAATATAAGGAGGAGCCAAGAAAAACTAGAACATTCATTTGCAGAGGTGCAAACTGAACTATGGGCAGTAAAAACCAGAATGAATAATGCAGAAGAAGGAATCAGTGATATGGAAGATAGAATAATGGAAATCACTCAATCCAGTCAACAGACAGAAAACCGAATCAAAAAACTGGAAAGCAATATAAGAGACCTATGGGATAATACAAAGTGGGCCAATCTACGCATAATAGGAATTCCAGAAGGAGTAGAAAAAGATAAGGGGATGGAAAATATATTTGAAGAAATTATCACTGGAAACTTCCCAAATCTAAAGGAGGCTGGGTTCAAGATACAAGAAGCACAGAGGGCCCCAAAGAAACTGAACCCAAATAGACCCACAGCCAGACACATCATAATCAAAATGGCAAGAGTTAGTGATAAAGAGAGGATCCTAAAGGCAGCAAGAGAAAAACAGAATGTTACCTACAAGGGAACCCCCATAAGAATATCAGCTGACTTCTCTACAGAAACACTACAGGCCAGGAGGGAATGGCAAGAGAGATTTAAAGTGCTCAAAGGAAAAAATATGCAACCTAGAATACTCTATCCAGCAAGAATATCATTTAAAATAGAAGGGGAAATAAAAATTTTTTCCAACAAACAAAAACTTAAAGAATACAGCAACACAAAACCCAGGTTAAAGGAAATATTGAAAGGGCTTCTCTAAACCAAAAAGAAAGGAAGGAAAGGGAAGAAAAAAGAAAAGAAAAAAAAAAGAAGAAGAGGAAGAACTAGGACTGAGGAAATCGCAATCAGAGAGCAGTCCCTCAAGCCAGCATACAGATTTAATCATGAACATGCTTCAAACAAAATAAAATTAAAAAGAAAAAAATAAAAAAGAGTCATCAAAACCATAAAATGTGGGCAAGGGATGTTAGGAAGTAAATAACCCTTTTTGTTAGTTTGTATGTTTCTCTTCTTAATTTTAATATAGTAATGAAGTGTTTGAACTTACAGGACCATCAGGCTAAAACACACAATTATGGGAAGGGGTTAGCATACTTAAAAAATAGGGCAACCACAAGCCAAAACCAAATATTGCATTTGCAAAAAATGGAAAAAAAAATACACTCAAGCAGATAACAACAGGAGACCATCCAACCAAAAAAAAAAAAAAAGGAAGAATGGAGAACCATAGAATCAACTGGAACATGAGGTTCAAATGGCAATAAGTAATCACCTATCAATTATCACCTTAAATGTCAATGGACTGAACGCCCCAATCAAAAGACACAGAGTGGCTGAGTGGATAAAAAGGCAAAAACCTTCAATATGCTGCCTACAAGAAACTCACCTTAGGACAAAGGATACATATAGATTGAAAGTGAAAGGGTGGGGAAACATATTTCACGCCAATAGACATGACAGAAAAGCAGGAGTTGCTACGCACATATCAGACAAAATAGACTTTAAAACAAAAGACATAAAGAAAGACAAAGAAGGACACTACTTAATGATTAAGGGATCCATCCAAGGAGAGGATGTTACTATCGTCAACATATATGCCCCAAATACAGGAGCACCCAGATACAGACAACAAATATTAACAGACATAAAGGGAGATATTGATGAGAATACAATCATAGTAGGAGACCTTAATACCCCCCTCACATCAATGGACAGATCCTCTAGACATAAAAGCAATAAAGCAACAGAGATCCTAAAGGAAACAATAGAAAAGTTAGACTTCATTGATATCTTCAGGACACCACATCCAAAAAAAGCAGAATACACATTCTTCTCAAATGCTCATGGAACATTCTCAAGAATCGACCACATATTGGGACACAAAGCTAATCTCAATAAATTTAGGAGCATTGAAATTATCTCAAGTATCTTCTCTGACCACAATGCCATGAAATTAGAAATCAACCATGGGAAAAGGAAAGAGAAAAAACCTACGACATGGAGACTAAACGACATGCTACTAAAAAACCAATGGGTCAATGAGGAAATCAAGAAGGAAATTAAAAACTACCTTGAAACAAATGATAATGAAGACACAACCTCTGAAAATCTATGGGATGCTGCAAAAGCAGTGCTCAGAGGGACATTTATAGCAATACAGGCCCTTCTCAAAAAAGAAGAAAGATCCCAAATTGACAACTTAACCCTCCACCTAAATGGCTTAGAAAAAGAAGAACAAAAAAGACCTAAGGTCAGCAGAAGGAAGGAAATTATAAAGATCAAAGACGAAATCAATAAAATAGAGACTCAAAAAACAATAGAGAAAATTAATAAAACCAAGAGCTGGTTCTTTGAAAAGGTGAACAAAATTGACAAACCCCTGGCCAGACTCACTAAAAAGAGGAGAGAAAGAACCCAAATAACCAAAATTATAAATGAAAAAGGAGAAATCACAAAGGATACAGCAGAAATACAAAAAACCATAAGAGAATACTATGAACAACTATACGGCAACAAATTTGACAATCTGGAAGAAATGGACAATTTTCTAGAATCTTACAGCCTGCCAAAACTGAATCAAGTAGAAACAGACCAACTGAACAGACCGATCACTAGAAATGAAATTGAACAGGTCATAAAATCACTCCCTACAAATAAAAGTCCAGGACCAGATGGCTTCACAGGTGAATTTTATCAAACATATAAAGAGGAATTGGTGCCCATCCTCCTTAAACTCTTTCAAAAGGTGGAAGAAGAAGGAATACTCCCAAAGACATTCTATGACGCCACCATCACCCTCATTCCAAAACCAGACAGAGATACCACCAAAAAAGAAAACTATCACCCAATATGCAAAAATTCTCAACAAAATCTTAGCCAACCGAATCCAACAACATATCAAAAAAATTGTACCCCATGACCAGGTTGGGTTCATCCCAGGTTCACAAGGATGGTTCAACATACGCAAATCCATCAGCATCATACACCACATTAACAAAAAGTCAAAAATCATATGATCATCTCAATAGACTCAGAAAAAGCATTTGACAAAGTCCAACATCCATTCATGATCAAGACCCTCGCCAAAGTGGGTATAGAGGGAACATTCCTGAATATAATCAAAGCCATTTATGAGAAACCCACAGCAAATATAATCCTCAATGGGGAAAAACTGAAAGCCTTCTCACGCAACTCTGGAACAAGACAGGGATGCCCACTCTCACCACTGTTCTTCAACATAGTTTTGGAAGTCCTAGCCACAGCAATTAGACAAACCAAAGAAATAAAAGGCATCCATATAGGAAGAGAAGAGATCAAACTGTCACTGTATGCAGATGACATGATACTATACAGAGAAAACCCTAAGGACTCAACCCCACAACTCCTTGAACGGATTAATAAATTCAGCAAAGTAGCAGGATATAAGATTAACATTCAGAAGTCAGTTGCATTTCTGTATACCAGCAATGAAATATTAGAAAAGGGATACAAAAATATAATACCTTTTAAAATTGCACCTCACAAAATCAAATACCTCGGAATACACCTGACCAAGGAGGTAAAGGACCTATATGCGAGAACTATAAAACTTTAATCAAAGAAATCAAAGAAGATGTAAAGAAAGGGAAAGATATTCCATGTTCCTGGATTGGGAAAATCAATATTGTAAAAATGGCCATACTACCCAAAGCAATCTACAGAGTCAATGCAATCCCTATCAAATTACCCATGACATTTTTCACAGAACTAGAACAAATAATCCAAACATTTATATGGGACCACAAAAGACCCAGCATCGCCAAAGCAATCCTGAGAAACAAAAACCAAGCAGGAGGCATCACTCTCCCAGACTTCAAGAAATACTACAAAGCCACAGTCATCAAAACAGTGTGGTACTGGTATCAAAACAGACAGACAGACCAATGGAACAGAATAGAGAACCCGGAAATAAACCCTGACACCTAGGGTCAATTAATCTTTGACAAGGGAGGCAAGAACATCAAATGGGAGAAAGAAAGTCTATTCAGCAAGCATTGCTGGGAAACCTGGACAGCTGCATGCAAAGCAATGAAACTAGAACACACCCTCACACCATGCACAAAAATAAACTCAACATGGCTGAAAGACTTAAATATACGACAGGACACCATCAAACTCCTAGAAGAAAACATAGGCAAAACACTCTCGGACATCAACATCATGACTATTTTCTCAGGTCAGTCTCCCAAAGCAGTAGAAATTAGAGCAAAAATAAACTCATGGGACCTCATCAAACTGAAAAGCTTTTGCACAGAGCAAAGAAAACCCAAAAGAAAACAAAAAGACAACTTACAGAATGGGAGAAAATAGTTTCAAATGATGCAACCAACAAGGGCTTAATCTCTAGAATATATAAGCAACTTATACAACCCAGCAGCAAAAAAGCCAATCAATCAATGGAAAAATGGGCAAAAGACCTGAATAGACATTTCTCCAAAGAAGATATACAGATGGCCATCAAACACATGAAAAAATGCTCAACATTGCTGATTATAAGATAAATGCAAATCAAAACTACCATGAGATATCACCTCGCACCAGTCAGAATGGCCATCATTAATAAATCCACAAATAACAAGTGCTGGAGGGGCTGTGGAGAAAAGGGAATCCTCCTGCACTGTTGGTGGGAATGTCAACTGGTACAGCCACTATGGAGAACAGTTTGGAGATACCTTAGAAGTTTATACATAGAACTTCCATATGACCCCGCAATCCCACTCTTGGGCATCTATCCGGACAAAACTCTCCTTAAAAGAGACACGTGCACCCGCATGTTCATTGCAGCACTATTCACAATAGCCAGGACATGGAAACAACCCAAATGTCCATCCACAGAGGATTGGATTCGGAAGAGGTGGTATATATACACAATGGAATACTACTCAGCCATAAAAAAGAATGACATAATGTCATTTGCAGCAACATGGATGGAGCTAGAGAATCTCATACTGAGTGAAATGAGCCAGAAAGACAAAGAGAAATACCATATGATATCACTTATAACTGGAATCTAATATCCAGCACAAATGAACATCTCCTCAGAAAAGAAAATCATGGACTTGGAGAAGAGACTTGTGGCTGCCTGATGGGAGGGGGAGGGGGGAGGGAGTGGGAGGGATCGGGAGCTTGGGCTTATCAGACACAACTTGGAATAGATTTACAAGGAGATCCTGCTGAATAGAGAACTTTGTCTAGATACTCTTGAGAACTTTGTCTAGATACTCATGTGGCAACAGAAGAAAGGGTGGGGGAAAAATGCAATTGTAATGTATACATGTAAGGATAACCTGACCCCCTTGCTGTACAGTGGGAAAATAAAAAATAATAATAATAATAATAAAAAATTTGCACAGTAAACTATTGACAAAATGAAAAAACAAGCTAGTGAACAAGGAGAAATATTTACAAATGGCATGACCAATAAGAGGTTAATATCCAAAATATATAAACATCTTATACAACTCAATGTCAAAATAAGTAAACTCAATTAAAAAAATGGGCAGAAGACCTGAATAGACATTTTCTCAAAGAAGACAAGCAGCTGGCAAACAGGTACATGAAAAGATGTTCAGTGTCACTAATCATTAGGGAAATGCAAATCAAAACCAAAATGAGCTATTACCTTACACCTTTCAGAATGGCTGTCATCAGAAAGACTACAAATAACAAGTGTTGGCACGGATGCGGAGAAAAGGGAACCCTTTTACACTGTTGGTAGTGATGTAAGTTGGTACAGCCACTATAGAAAACACTATGGAGATTCCTCAAAAATTAAAAATAGAACTACTATATGTCCCAGCACTTCCACTCCTGCTTATATATCTGAAGAAAATGAAAATAATTAAAAATGATCCGTGTACCCCTATAAATATATGGAATAGTTGGTGAGTAGGAACATTCTATATAGCACAGGGAACTCTACTCAGTATTCTGTCATAAGTTATATGGGGAAAGAATATGAAAAAGAATGAGTGTATATGTATAACTGAATCACTTTTCTGTTTATCAGAAATTAATATAACATTGTACATCAATAAATTTTTTCAAAATTTAAAATTAAAAAAATGTAAAGATACGTGTACCCCAATGATCATAGCAATATTTCTCACCATAACCAGGATATGGAAGTAACCTAAGTGTCCATCAAAATATAAATGGAAAAAGGTGTAGTATATGTATACAATTGAAAACCACTCAGCCATAAAAAGAATGAAATGTTGTCATTTGCAACAACATAGATGGACCTGGAGGATATGATGTTTAGTTAAATAAGTCAGAGCAAGACAAATACTCTATATTATCACTCATTTGTGGAATATAAAAAATAAAAGACAACAATGTAGAAGGACTCACAGATACAGAGAACAAACTATTGCCTACCAGTGTGCACAGTGAGGTGGAGAGGGGAAAGATAAGGTTAGTGGATTAAGAGGTACAAACTGCTATGTAAATAAGCTACAGGCTGTATTGTACAGAACAAGGAATATAACCATTACTTTAAATGGAGCATAATCTATAAGAATCTTGAATCACTATGTCATATATCTGAAATTAATATGTCAACCATACCTCAATAAATAATTTTTTAAATGTTCTTAAAGAGTTGTATGATTATATTTCCATAAAATTATAGGAAATATAAACTAAGTTATAGTGACAGAGACACATCTGTAGTTACCTGTAGGTGGAGTTGTGTCTGTATGTGAATGAGGAAAAATTGACAGTGAGGCTGAAGAACCTCTGGGGTGATAGGTATGTACATTATCTTAATTATAAGTAATGGTTTCATAGGTATTCACATATGTCAAAACTTATCCAACTATGTAGCTTTAAAATTTACAGTTTGTTATTTTTCATTTATACCTCAATAAATCTGGGGTGGGGGGAAGCAATTAAAAAAGAAAACACCAGACGCATAAATCAATGAAATAGAATAGAGAGCCCAGAAGTAAAACCACTCATATGTGGTCAATATGTGATTTTAAAAAAAGGCAAGAATATCAGTGAGGAAAGGACATTATCTTCACAAAAAAATGGTATTCCAGAAATTGGATAGCTACATGCAAAAGAATAAAACTAGATGACTATTTTACACCATAAACAAAAATCCATTCACAGTGAATTAGACTGGAATGTAAGACTTGAAATCATAAGATTCCTAAAAGAAGATGTAAGCAGTAAGCTTCTTGACTTCAGTCTTAGTATTTTTTTTTTTTTTTAGATCTAACTCCAGTGGCAGAAGAACAAAAGGCATATAAACAAATGGGACTACATCAAAATAAACAGCTTCTGCCTGGTAAAAGGAAGCCAACAACAAAATGAGTTTTTCTTGAGTAGAGTTTCTCAGATTTGCAAAATTTCTAAACTACTTGATGGTCATCCAAGGCATGTAAGACAGGTCAGTGTTCTCTCAAATTTTGTGTTATTTTATATAATAAAATATGCTCCTGTCACTAATGGGGATAACTATTATTTTGTATCAAAGGAATACAGTTGTTTGCTTTGTTATTTATATCTGACATAATGATATTTGGGGCCCTATTTCAGACACTATATCTAGTTGTCTGGTTTGGATATTGTTTTCCCTCTTTTATCTATTCATGTCTACTGATGTCTTAATCAATTTTGGGTTGCTATAAAAAAATGCCATAAATTAAGTCACTTATCGGCAACAGAAATTCATTCACTCACATTTCTCTGAAGGCTAGAAGTCCAAGATCAAGAGGCCAGCATGGTCAGGTTCTGGTGAGAAGCCTTTTCTTCATTTCAAGCTGCTGACTTCTCCTTGTATCCTCACATGAGAGAAAGAGGAGAGAATGATCTAGGATCCTCTTTTATAAGGGTGTTAGTCCCCTTTATCAGTACTGTACCCTCATAACCTTAAAAACTCCCAGATGCCCGCCCCACTTGCTAATATCATCCCATTGAGGGAGCAGGACTTCATCATATGAATTTTGAAGAGAAACACGCAGTCTGTAACAACTGAAATTTTTGGTTGAATGTCTCAAGTTTTAAATGCCATCTCTCTGTAGACAACTCTCACCCTTACAGTATACATCTCTCCTCTGAACTAGAAGCACATATATTCAAATGCCTCTTTGACTCTACATTTTGGTATTTGATAGGCTTCTCAAAATTATTACGTGTATAATAATGAAATGCCTCATCTTTGCAACACCACCTTCAGTTCAGGTTCTGCTACAGCTTTGCCCATGTCAGCAAATTGCAAACCCATTTTTCAGGACCAAGTTTGTAAGTCACTCTTGATGCCTTTTATTATTTCTCACCTTAATTCCAGTCAACCAGGTAAACCCATTGGCATTTCTTTCACAGTATAAGAATGACTGCTTTCATAACCTTCACTGCTAGCATCTTGATTCAAATCACTACCATTTCTCACAATTATTATATTCCTTTCCCCAGTTATCTTGCAGTTCTGCCCCTTACCTTCCGCAATTTATCATCACTAAGCGCTAATAATAAATAAAAAATAGACTTATAAGAAGTGATTAATGCAGGTCATGCTAGGCCAGATTAGGGTTTTAAATTTTGTCAATGAGAAGTCATATGAGCCTTATAATCTATGAAGTTTTAAAGAGACCACTCTAATTATCATGGAGGGAATGTTTTTTGGATGAGTAAATGTAAAAAGAATCCATGGCTGTGATTGTGTGTTGGACTAGTTTGTTTAAAAAACAAACAAACAAAAAACAATAGAGTGGAATGGATTATAATTTGAAAAGAAAACTTATGGATGCCTTATTCGTGTGGCATAAAGGTATAAGTATAATCAAAGATTGATTAAATGGTGAGTAAATGATGGTAATTTTTAAAGAGATGTTGAAGCTTGAAGAAAAATAGGTTAAATTTTATATTAATATAATTATTAATATAAATATTAATTTTAGAACATTATAAATAAAACAAGGTAGTACCTCAGTCAGGCATTCTTTATCTCATGAGAATCATCAATTCTGATGCTATAAATTTTTATCAAGAAATTTATAACTAGATCTTAAAGTTTGAAAGGCACTCAGTAATTAATACCCATTGCTTCCAAGATCCTAAGTAAATTTAGAAATAATACTGAAATTTTTTTATATTGTAATTAATATTTTGAATTTCTTTTGTATAAATTTTTATTTAAAAACAAAATTATTTGAAATCAAAAACATAAATATAATATTAAAATTAGCTAAACATTTTAATTAAGTTTGAATTAATATTCTCACTGAATTCACACTGAAAAAGCTTTTGACAGTTAAATTTTTTTTTTTTTTTTTGGCTGCACTCATGGCATGTGGAAGTTCCTGAGCCAGCGATCAAACCCATGCCACAATAGCAACCCATACTGCTCCAGTGACCACATTGGATCCTTAACGTGCTGCACCACAAGGGAACTCCAACAGTTGATTTTTTTTTTTTTAAAAAAACACAATTTGGATACATTTAATTTGCATTTTGATGCATTTAATGTAATAAAGACTTTTGAAAGCTTGTGAAACGCTTTTGAAACACTTAGTTTGTCAAATAAGGAAAATATGTAATCATCTTGTCATAAGGAACATTTGACAGTTAAAATATTTTTGAAAATCTGGTTATATTGATAAGGACAAATAAACATTTGAAAATATTGAGAAATTATGTCAGTATTTACAATCACACATTAAAGTGTTCTAGGTTATTCTTGTATAATTTTTTAATAAAAAGTAAATCTGATTTCAAATTCTGTATTGCTTTATAATATGAATTTGTCATGTTTTATGAGCTATGTAGACTTTAATAATGTGCTGCTAGTTGAAAGGGTTTTCAATGACAGTGATATCTTTATTGAGAGTGACGGTTTCATATCTTAGAGATTATAAAGCTTGAGTACAAAGCATTTAAAAATACACAGGTGTTGTGATTGCCTTTCTTGGAACTACATCCAAACCCCAGACAGATTTTAGCATTCTTGGGATCAATAATTGGAAACTGAGTTTCTGTTACTTTTCACACATGGTAAGACATCCAGAAACAGCAAATGGTATTTATATTGGCAATACTATAAATGAAATTTTAATATAAATGAAAAAATACACTAAGTAAATTTAGTAATTTTAATAATAGTGTTTTACTGCATAAATAACAATGATGAAACTTCATATTAAAGCATTATATTTAATTAAACCAAAGGTGAGTTAACAGTTCTGTAATTAATTGCACTGTCATGAGTTCCTGACATTTCTATTGATTCTAAATCTTTATTCTTACAGTCCTGAAGTCAGAAACCACCAAAAACTCAATAACTGTGGAAAAATTAAAAACTTAGATGAAAATAATATGCTCTACCTTTTATTTATAAAAAATATTAAATGTGCCTTTTTTTCCCCTACTAATGAGCTAGGAAACAAAATGATAAATCAAGTCTAAAACTGTTTTATAACCACACCATATTCTGTTAAGCTTATCACTGCCACCATCATTTGGCACAATTAGCTATCCATATGTTACAAACTATTATTAACTATATTTGAGGTAGAAAAAAAAAAACAGAATGCTTCTTAAAAGAGAACAAGATTCATGACCTAACTGGAGAGTTTCAACAATTATCATGTTTATTGTTAAGTAATGATTTTAAATTTAGATTTAAAGCATTCCTTCTCCCTTTGCCACTTATATTGAAGGGAGAATTGTTCCCTGATTATCTAGAGAGTCTCAGGATTTCTTTAGTGCATCTTCCATCAGTTGCAAATTATTATGGTATTTGTGCTCTAAGAACATCTATTTATTGATGGAAAAGTTAAGGAAGAACAGACAATGGTTATACTATGGGCATGCCCTCCTTGTATATGCTCCTTGATAACAAGTAATTTATCTTCATCCTCTTCATATACTCTGTAATACATAGTACAATGCCTTGGACATAATATAATTCTCTGTGTGTGTATATATATATATATATGAATTTTAAAGAATCTCAATTTCTGGGCCTACTCTGGCTATTTATTCTACCAGTGCTTAATGTAATTCACATATTACATGTCCTAGTTGCCATGACTCACCTTCCCTTATATCGTTTAGTAAAATGAGAAATTCAAATTAACAAGTTGTTTAAAAATTATGTTCTCTATAAGGTCATATAATTATTTTGATCTTTATTAGATTCTTAATACCAAGGACCAAAATATTAAGTTTTGCTTAATAAATTGACAATTCATTATGGTGGTTTACTGTTGAAAGAGGAAAACTTTTAATTTCCTATTTTAAACAACAATGAAAGAAAATGATAAGATTTATTTATTTATTTGTTTTTTAGGGCCACACCCGCATCATATGGAGGTTCCAGGCTAGGTGTCTAATTGGAGCTATAGCTGCAGGCCTACACCACAGCCATAGCAACACCAGATAAGAGCCACGTCTGTGACCTACACCACAGCTCAGGGTAATGCCAGAACCTTAACCCACTGAGCCAGGGATTGAACCCACAACCTCATGGTTCCTAGTCAGATTCATTTCTACTGCACACGATGGGAACTCCTGATAAGCTTTATTTTTAACAATGCTATATCATGTTTTGTAACACTGAATATGTTTTATTTTTCAGTGATATATATCTACATATAAACATATGGGGTCATATCTTCTTTTGTTCTTAACAATTTGAAGTAATCTGAAAACACTGACATCATAGTTTTATAAAGTTAAATATCTTTTAAGTTAAATTGATTCATTTTATGTTGTTAAACTGTAATAGATTTTATACATCTTTTTCTGGTGAGGTTAAATTTACAGACTTCAAGGTAATAGAAAGTTCTCTTGATAATTTCCAGTTTCTCACTCAAAACAAAACTATCTTTTCAACAGAACACCTGTCTAAAGGGAGGATGTGGGGAACAGTAGTGCCTAAAATCACTATCACTGGTTTTATAGAGGAGAAAAAGAGATTCCCTAAGCTACCCAGACATGTGGCTAGTTTTGCCAGAGCTTATATTTGAAACTCGGTCAGTCATATTGCCCAAGTAAAGTGTCTTCAAGAAAATAGTTTTATCCAGTCTCTTCCTTAGGCCACACTCTAAGTCGAATTGGAAAATCCTGCAGGTAAACACAGTGTTTAATCCTTTATTTTCTAGCTAGCTAGCTGGCTGGTTGATTGAGGAAAGAAGAATCTAGACAAAAACATACAGAGAATTTTCCACACAGAAATAACCATCTCTTCTCACCTTGTGTTGTACTTAAAATTTCCACATTCATTGTTCTGATTGTGTTTTCTTAGATTCTGTATGTCTTTTTCCCCTCCATCAACACCAAACCAAACTATCAACCAAAGTATTTACCTCTCTCCTGTAAGTCAGCTTGCCTTTCCTGTAAGGACCTGCTGATCCAAGACTGTGACCCCACCCACCTTCTTATGTATGGCTGTCTCACACACTAAGCTCCCCTGCCCAAAATTACCCCAGGGACAAGTACAGGCAATGGAGTCAAACCCTCTACTCCAGGCCTGGCTTGAATTACTCAAGTAGCCAGTCTGACACTCTCTCCTGTGCCATGCCTTACCTTTCCTGCAGAGACACCAGCCAAGGCTCTGGTTCAGGTTTTCTCAGAGCACCTCTCTACTGCTTCCTTGTCAAAACCTGGTGTTGGCCACTTGGGCCTGTGTGGCATGGCATGCCCCCTTCTGTGGTAAAATGTAAATAATGCGTACTTTACACAGAGCTTCTCTTAGCACCCAGTAATACCTTTATACATTAAGATCCTGGCACAGAATAATCGTGACAGTTCATAACATATACGACACAATTAGTCCTTTACATCATTCGCATATATATAATATATATATACACACACACACACACTCTCTGGGCAGTGCCCATATGCTTGATCTCTGTCACTTTCCAGGATCCTGCAACTAGGAGCAACATATAAAGCACCTCCTGTGTGAGCTAAGTGAGACAGTGTGCTTCTTAAATGGTCTACAGGTGGTCAGGGCAAACCACCACAGTTATCTCTGACTCCAGAGGAAGGCATGGACTGCTACCACTAGAGGTCCCTGAACAGGCACCACTTGGGGTTCCAATCACCTCGGAGGAGGGCATTGCAGTTGAACACTACCTATTGTGGCTCTCACTCCCCTGGGAACTCACATACCCTGCTGCTACCACTGCCAAATGCTCTGGGACACCTTGTAAATCTGCCTAGGCTCATTACCACTTCCCATGGCCCTCCAACTAAGAATAGCCTGCACCACTTTCCTGCAGGTCCTTGTTGCTGTTTAAGAGCCCAGCAACCAGGCACTAACTACTAGCCCTACCCATTGCCTCCTTCTTGCTGGAAACACACTCAGCACCCTGAGGATAACAATGTGCTCACACCAAAGAGACAGCAAATATTCAAACTCCCATGCCAAAAATAAATATTACCCCCCCAAAATACAAAGGGGCACTCTTGCATAGAAGTAGCCCTCCAAGACTATAGTTTGGCTTCCCTAAACTCATCAAAAAACATAAGCAAGATGAAGAAGCTCAGGAACAATTCCCAGTTAAAAGAATTCACATGAAGGACCAAACAATGAAATAGACTTCTGCAATCTGACAGACACTGAGTTCAAAAGGGAGGTAGTGAAAATATTGAAGGAATTAAGGCTGAATATCAAGGAATTAAGAGCAGATATCAACAGTAATACAGATTCCTTTAGAAAGGAACTATAAGATATGAGGACCATAGAAAATTTAAAAAATTCATTTGCAGAGACGCAAACTGAGCTAAAGACACTAATGAGCAGAATGAATAATGCAGAGGAAAGAATTAGTGACTTAGAAGATAGAATAATGGAAATCACCCAAACAAGACAGCAGACAAAAAATCAAATGAAAAAACCTGAAAGCAATATAAGAGATCTATGGGATAATATAAAGTGGGCCAATCTACACATAATATGAATTCCAGAAGGAAAAGAAAAGGGGATTGAAAATATATTTGAAGAAATTAGGTCTGAAAATTTTCCAAATCTGACGGAAACTGATATCAAGATACAGGAAGCACAGTGGGCCCCGAACATGTTGAACCAAAATAGGACCACACCAAGACATATAATAAAAATCACTAAAGTTAAATATACTGAGAGGATTCTAAAGGCAGCAAGAGAAAAGCAAAGCATTAATTATAAGGGAACCCCATAAGGCTATAAGCTGATTTGTCTGCAGAAACACTAAAGAAGGAAGTGGCAAGATATATTTAAAGTTCTGAAAGGAAAAAATTTGCAACCTAGAATACTCTATCTAGCAAGAATGTCATTTAAAATAGAAGGGGAAATGAAGTTCTCCAACAAACAAAAGCTAAAATAGTACAGCAATACTAAACCCATTCTAAAAGAAATACTGAAAGGGCTTCTCTAAAAAAGAAAGGAAGAAAGAGGATGGAGGAAACCACAATTGGAAAGCAATCACTTAAGCAGGATACCAATCTAAACATAAAGATGTTAAAAAAAAAAGACTTCAAAATCATAGAATGTGGGGAAGGAAAGTAAGAAAATATAGATTCTTTTTTTTTTAATTTAATAATGTGTTTAAGCCTATATGACTATCAGGCTAAAGCAAGCAGATATAGGAAGGGGTTAACACACTTAAACAGGGCAACCACAAATCAAAACCAAACATTACATTCACAAAAACTAAAAAGTACTCAAGCATAAAATAAATGGAAATCATCCACCCTAAAAAAGAAAAGAGAAACATAGAATCAACTGGAAAACAAGATTTAAAATGGCAAAAAATATGTATCTATGAATAATTACCTTAAATGTCAATGGACTGAATGGTCCAATCAAAAGACACAGAGTGGCAGATTGGATAAAAAAGCAAAAACCTACAATCTGCTGTCTAAAAGATACTCACCTTAGAGCAAAGGATACATATAGATTGAAAGTGAGGGGATGGGAAAATATATTTCATGCCAACAGACAAGACAGGCAAGCAGGAATTGCAATACTCATATCAGACTAAGTAGACTTTAAAATGAAGGCCTTAAAGACAGACAAAGGACACTCTTTAATGGTTAAAGGATCCATTCAACAAGAGGATATTACAATCATCAATATATGTGCCCCTAATATATAGGAGCTCCCAGATAGCTACAACAAATACTAACAGACATAAAAGGAGAACTTGATGGGAATACAATCACAGTAGGAGACTTTAACACCCCACTCACATCAAGGGACAGATCCTCTAGACAGAACATCAATAAGGCAACAGAGAACCTAAATGACGCAATAGAAAACTTAGACTTAATATTTTAAGGACCTTACATCCAAAAAAATCAGAATATGCATTCTTTTCAAGTGCACATGGAACATGCTCAAGGATCGATCACATACTGGGGCACAAAACTAACCTCAACAATTTAAGAGTATAGAAATTATTTCAAGTATCTTCTATGACCACAATGGCATGATACTAGAAATCAATCATAGGAAAAGAAATGAGAAAAAACTGACTACGTGGAGACTAAACAACATGCTACTACAAAACCAATGGGTCAATGAGGAAATCAAGAAAGAAACTAAAAAATACCTTGAGACGAATGATAATGAAGACACAACCGCTCAAAATCTTTGGGATGCCACAAAAGCAGTGCTCAGAGGGAAGTTAATAGCAATACAGATCTTCCTCAATAAAGAATTGTGGGGAGCCAAGGAAATGCAGGGACTCAAGGAAGGGACCTTGCCTGATGGCAGAAAAACCTGAAGGCAGGTTCCTAACCAAGAAAGGGAGCTCACCTGAACGGTGCAAGCCGAAGGTGGGCTTCTGGTCAGGATAAAAGGCTGCCTGTATGGTGAAAAACAGAGGGCAGTCTGAAGACTGCCTGTATGGTGAAAAACTGAGGGTAGGCTGAAGACTGCCTGTATGGTGAAAAACCGAGGGCAGGCTTTTATCCTGACCAGAGGCCCACCTTTGGCTTGCACTGTTCAGGTGAGCTCCCTTCCTTGGTTAGGAACCTGCCTTCAAGTTTTTCTGCCATCAGGCAAGGTCCCTTCCTTGAGTCCCTGCATTTCTTCGGCTCCCTACAAAGAATAAAAATCTTAAATTGACAACTTAACCCACCGCCTAAATGAATTAGAAAAGGAAGAACAAACAAAACCTGAAGTCAGCAGAAGGAAGGAAATCATAAAGATCAGAGAGCAAATCAGTAAAATAGAGATTCAAAAAACAATTGAAGAAATCAATAAAACCAAGAGCTTATTCTTCAAAAAAGTAAACACAATTGATAAAACTCTGGCCAGACTCACCAAGAAGAGGAGAGAAAAAACCCAAATAAACAATCAGAAATGAAAAAGGAGAAATTACAACAGATACTTCAGAAATACAAAAACCGGAGTTCCCGTCGTGGCGCAGTGGTTAACGAATCCGACTAGGAATCATGAGGTTGCGGGTTCGGTCCCTGCCCTTGCTCAGTGGGTTAAGGATCCGGCGTTGCCGTGAGCTGTGGTGTGGGTTGCAGACGCGGCTCGGATTCCGCGTTGCTGTGGCTCTGGCGTAGGCCGGTGGCTGCAGCTCCGATTCGGCCCCTAGCCTGGGAATCTCCATATGCCACGGGAGTGGCCCAAAGAAATAGCAAAAAGCCAAAAACAAACAAACAGAAATACAAAAACCATATGAGAATACTATGAACAATTGTATGGCAACATATTTGACAACCTAGAAGAAATGGACAACTTTCTAGAGATTTACAGCCTGCCAAAATTGAATCAAGAGGAAATAGATCAAGTGAACAGACTGATGACTAGAAATGAAATTGAATATGTCATAAAAATACTCCATACAAATAAAAGTCTAGGACCAGATGGCTTCACAGGAGAATTCTACCAAACATACAAAGAGGAACTTTTACCCATCCTCCTTAAAATTTTTAAAATGATGAAGAAGAAAGAGCACTCCCAAAGACATTTTCTGATGCCACCATCACCCTAATTCCAAAACCAGACAAAGATACCACCAAAAAAGAAAACTATAGGCCAATATCTTTGATGAATATAGACGCAAAAATTCTCAACAAAATTTTATCCAACCAAATCCAACAACATATGAAAAAGATCATACACTACGACCAGGTGGGATTCATCCCAGGTGCACAAGGATGGTTCAACATATGCAAATCAATCAATGTCATACACCACATTAACAAAAGAAAAGTCAAAAACCACATGATCATCTCAATAGATCCAGAAAAAGCATTTGACAAAGTCCAACGTCCATTCATGATCAAAACTCTTACCAAAGTGGGTATAGAGGGGACATACTTTAACATAATAAAGCCATTAATGACAAACCCACAGCAAATATAATACTGAAAGGAGGAAAGCTGAAAGCCTTCCCATTAAATGTGGAATAAGACAAGGATGCCCACTCTTACCACTGTTATTCAACATTGTATTGGAAGTCCTAGCCACGGCAATCAGACCAACAAAAGAAATTAAAATATCCAAATAGGAAGAGAATAGGTAAAATTGTCACTGTATGCAGATGACATGATACTATACATAGAAAACCCTAAGGACTCAACCCAAAAACTACCTGAACTGATCAATAAGTTCAGAAAAGTAGCAGAATATAAGATTAACATTCAGAAATCAGTCGCATTTCTGTATACTAACAATGAAATATTAGAAAAGGAATACAAAAATACAATACCTTTTAAAACTGCGCACCAAAAAAATCAAACACCTGGGAATAACCTGACCATGGAAGTGAAAGACATATGCTGAGAACTATAAAACGTTAATCAAGGAAATCAAAGAGGATGCAAAGAAGTGGAAAGATATTCCATGCTTCTGGGTTGGAAAAATTGATTTTGAAAAAATGGCCATACTATCCAAAGCAATCTACAGATTCAGTGCAATCCCTATCAAATTACCCATGACATTTTTCACAGAACTAGAACAAACAATCCAAAAATTTATATGGAACCACAAAAGACCCAGAATTGTCAAAGCAATTCTGAGGAACAAAAACCAAGCAGGAGGCATAACTCTACCAGACTTCAGGAAATTTACAAAGCCACAGTCATCAAGAAGGTATGGCACTGGTACCAAAACAAACATACAGACCAATGGGACAAAATAGAGAACCCAGAAATAAACCTAGACTCTTAAGGTCAATTAATCTTTGACAAAGGAGGTAGGAATATAATATGGGAAAAAGAAAATCTTTTCAGTGAGTGTTTCTGGGAAAACTAGACAGCTGCATGTAAATCAGTGAAACTGGAACACACCCTCACACCATGCACAAAAGTAAACTCAAAATGTCTTAAAAACTTAAACATAAGACAAGAAACTATAAAACTCCTAGAAGAGAACATAGGCAAAATATTATTTGATATCAACCTTACAAATGTTTTCTCAGGTCAGTCTCCTGAATCAACAGAAATAAAAGCAAAAATAAACTAATGGGACCTAATCAAAGTGACAAGCTTTTGCACAGAAAATGAAACCATAAAAAAAACAAAAAGACAACTTACAAAATGGGAGAACATAGTTTCAATTGATGCAACTGACAAGGGCTTAATCTCTAAAATATATAAACGACTTATACAACTCAACAGCAATAAATCCAACAACCCAATTGAAAAATGGGGAAAAGACCTGAATAGACTTTTATCCGAGGAACATATACAGATGGCCAACAAGTGCATGAAAAAATGCTCAACATCACTGATTATTAGAAAAATGCAAATCAAAATTACCATGAGATACCATCTCACACCAGTCAGAATAGACATCGTTAATAAGTCCACAAATAACCAATGCTGGAGGGGGTGTGGAGAAAAAGGAACCCTCCTGCACTGTTGGAGAGAATGTAAGCTGGTACAATCACTATGGAGAACAGTATGGAGGTACCTTAGAAAACTATACATAGAACTATACATATGACCCAGCAGTCCCACTCTTGGGCATATATCCGGACAAAACTTTCCTTGAAAATGACACATGCACCCGCATGTTCATTGCAGCACTATTCACAATAGCCAGGACATGGAAACAACCCAAATGTCCATCGACAGATGATTGGATTAGGAAGATGTGGTATATATACACAATGGAATACTACTCAGCCATAAAAAAGAACTAAATAATGCCATTTGCAGCAATGTGAATTGAACTAGAGACTCTCATACTAAGTGAAGTAAGCCAGAAAAAGACAAATACCCTATGATATCACTTATACCTGGAATCAAATATACAGCACAAAGGAACCTTCCCACAGAAAAGAAAATCGTGAACATGGAGAACAGACTTGTTGTTGCCAAGGGAGAGGGGGAGGGAGTGGGATGGATTGGGAATTTGGGATTAATAGATGCAAACTATTGCCTTTGGAATAGATAAGCAATGAGATCCAGATGTATAGCATTGTAAACTATGTCTACTCACTTATGACAGAGCACGATAATATGAGAAAAAATAATGTATAGATGTATGTGTAACTGGGTCAGTTTGCTTCAGTTGAAAACTGAAAAATCACTGCAAACCAGCTACAATGGAAAAAATAAAAATCATTATAAATGAACTGGACACCTGTATTGGTAGACATTTCTTACTTAATATTTAATATAATTTATGATAGTAATAAATATCTCTCTGCTTCCAGGAATACATTCTGATTGGGACAAATTAAATTTATCTCAGTTCGATGAAAAAGGATTATTCCTGAAGTCAATTCCTGGAAATATATTTTTTTAATTAAAATGAAAAATAGTATTTTAATTTTTCAAAATGTAATAATTATCTCTGATAATATTTTTTTTACCACTAATAATCAATGGGCATGGCTTGGGTTATAGCATGAACAACTAAGCAACAGTCATGTAGTTGAATAATAACTACATTTTGTGCAACATTTTCAAGTTCTTTTGTTTTGTTTTGTTTTTTTGTCGTTTTGCCATTTCTTGGGCTGCTCCATGCCATATGGAGGTTCCCAGGCTAGGGGCCGAATCGGAGCTGTAGCCACTAGCCTATGCTAGAGCCACAGCAATGCGGGATCTGAGCCGCATCTGCAACCTACACCACAGCTCAAGGCAATGCCGGATCCCCAACCCACTGAGCAAGGCCAGGGATTGAACCCGCAACCTCATGGTTCCTAGTAGGATTTGTTAACCACTGAGCCACAACGAGAACTCCCACATTTTCAAGTTTTAAAGCATTTTATACCTAATTGCTCATCAGATACCCAAACTAATTATTCTTTTCTCAATTATGAAGATCAGCAAGGCTACTTTAAAAAATAATTCTGTACTTTCACACCTGTGAAAACAAACATGCATAGAGATAATGATTCCTAAGCTTACGCTTTTGTTAATTCTCCTGTAAATATTGTTAAAATAGGCAACAGTATCAAAAGCAAGCTATACAATCTGTTTGTCATTAGTGCTTTTTATATTGTCATTTCTGGTTTGATTACCCTCATGGGATCAAAAGCGGCATCAGTATTTCTTTGAGACACTTGGATATGTAGATATTATTTTTATATTCAGCATCTTTTTGGAGATATTTTAGAAGACTATTACTACGCTAAATTACATAAATGCAGCTTAATGTGAACTAATTTTCTAGCAGTCACGCTAAGGTGAATTGGTGCCAAGCTACTTTTATATTTAATAGCTTCTGGGATGCTGGGATCTTACTTCCCAGTAGACCATCTTCTGAAGGACTGAAAACATTTCAGTATTTTTTCTTTTCCTAGTACAAAACAGAATTCCTGAACAATGGTTTCCAAACAGCAGGAAAGTTTAATTAAATTAAAGCACTGAGTCAAGAAAACAAGTATCATCCTATTAGCATCAAGAGAAAAGGGCTTTTGAACTTTGGTTTAAAAATGAAATCCTACCCCAAGATTCTGGGAATGGAAATCAGAAATTTTTAATGAATTCATAGAAATTATTTAAGGCCAAATATAATAATGCAGTTGTAAACCTTACAGGAATTATAGTTTTAGTCACACTGTGGCCGAGGTACAAAATACAGCAAATCATTTCTTCCTATTACTACTCTTTTTAACTTGACGTCATGTTTTCATATTTACTTGGTAGAAAAAAAAAATTTGTTCAATTTTCATGTATGTTTGAACTGAAAAGATGAGCTAAAATTACTTTATCTAGCTTAATATGCTATGGTGATCTCTGATACCTCTCATTCTTAATGCAGTTTTTTTGAAGTAATGTGAATTTTTAATATTTATGAAGTTTCTACAATACAGCTATATTTTACCATCTCCTTCAAAATTAAATAATACAATTCTGTAATCTGAAGTACAGAGTGACTTTAAAATGAACTGTATTCTTAAATTTTAGGTTGTCATTTTGATCACTTTTAACGAGAGGATTGAGAATTGACTTAATGTTGTTTTTTTTCTCATGACAAGGTAAATTCATAGCATAAAGACACAGCACTTACACATGTAGTACATAAAGAAATATTGACTACTATAACTTTTTTTATTGCTGCCAATGACTAAGTTAAGATGAGGGATACACAATGTTAAAATCGATTTTATTCAGGCCATTGGACACTCAGCTCAGCATGATTTTTCAATTTTATAAACAGTAGGAGACTCTACAAGAGATAATGAGGGAAAACAGGACGTGAAATCTCTAACAGTGTTATTTTCTTTTTCTTTGGCCACTCAAGTTCAAAATTCAAAACTTTTAAAAACCAAAGCTAGATGGAAATTATGGAATTCACAAGTAACCATGATACTTGTATGTGTCATACATATACAGTGAATGCCCAAGCTTTTACCCTTTCAAGAAACATAACATTGAAAAATTACAAAAATAACTTGGAAAAATGGATTGTATGCTTTTCAAATATTTAAAAATTGGACTTATTCACTAGAGTAAAATGTTAAAATATAATTCTGAATCCAGAGATATTGTCTCATCTTTATTTTTCAGAGCTCTAGGATGATTAGTCACAGGATTTTCATCCCTCTTTGAACATGACATCTTAAAGTCTGACCATTTCTTCTCTATAGATGCGATATCTTACCTACCTGGTTACATGCCTCTTGCCTTCTGCTTATTCACATCATCCTATATATAAGTCTTTGGAAATATCAATCAGCCATAAGGTGTGGCAAAAATTTTTGCCTAGTTGTAGCCATAAACTTCTAGCTAGTCTTCAAATTTCAACAATTGAATTTTTACCATGAGAAATATATATGGTGCTTATAGTATTATTTTTATTATGCACATGATTATTGCATACTGGTCATATATTCTTTGAAAGTGAATGAGTCTTTCAATATCTAGAACAAATGTCAGCCAATAGAAATAAAATGTGAATCACAAATGTGAGCCAAATACGTAATTTTACATTTTAAAGAATCACATTATGATCCAGAAGAAAGTTGAGTTAAATTTTAATGGTACATTTTGCTTGATTCAATATTATAATTTCAACATATAATCAATATAAAATATTAGCAAAATATTTTACATTCTGTCCTAAATGTAACCTAAGTATTGAAAATCTATTGTTTATACAGAGCATGTCAATTCTACTGGCCTGTATTCAAAGTGCCTGAATTGAATCATATGGCTTAGTAGACACCATATTGGACAATTTAGATCAGAATGATATTGGAACATGACAGGTGCTTGTTAAATTGGCTGTTTGTGTGTGTGTATATGAAGTAAAATAGGACTTTTGACAACATGATACAATAAATAGATATGGTCAAATTAATAGCCGCATAAATGAACTGTACTAGGAAAAGAAGTAACATGATTCCATAGCTAGATATACAGAAGAGACAAGTAAAGAGACATGAAGGCATATAAAAGAACCAACACTTAATAAGTGAGAACAAAATTATTCAATAAAAAAATTTCCCTTTTTTAGCACCATATTTAATGTGCAGCTGGTTTTTAGATGATGTTTATCTTTTTATTTAAAAATTTGTGTAAAAATTTTGGTAGAGGACATGGTATTATTTACATTTATAGCAGAAAAGTGAGACAGGGCATTCCCACTGTGCTCAGTGGAAATGAATCCAACTAGTAACCATGGGGTTGCAGGTTTGATCCCTGGCCTCGCTCAGTGGGTTAAGGATCCAGCGTTGCTGGGAGCTGTGGTGTAGCTCACAGATGCGGCTTGGATCCTGTGTTTCTATGGCTGTGGTGTAGGCCAGCAGCTGTAGCTCCAATTGGACCCCTAGCCCGGGAACCTCCATATGCCGCAAGAGCAGCCCTAAAAAGACAAAAGACAAAAAAAGTGAGACAGTGTATCTTATGAAGCAAAAATGGCCAAATCTTGTATTTTTATCCAATTAATTATTTTAGCCCTCTGAATTTAAGAAAAAATTAAGTGATTGAAAAGTCATTCAAGCTGTCCTAGGTTTATTATAAGAAGAAGTATTTCACAGATTCAAGGAAACACTGAACCAGGGAGCAAGTATAGAAACCAAGACCCTTCTAGAACTCCTGTCCACAGAATCTTAAGTACATCTAGCACCACTCTTATTAGTAATTAGATACATTAGGGCAACTTGTTTTCTGTTCACCAAAAAACTGGCTCAGTCTTCCAGTGTTCAAGTTTCAAATACTTAGCAGATAAAATCTGATTGAAATTGAATCTTCCTAAGTCATTATGACTAGGAGAGTAAAATTGGTTACATGATGCATAAAACTATCCCCTTCGGTGACTGATTGTTGAGTAAATTCTCTCAAGAGAAATAAAGCAATGAAATGGTCTCTGTTGTAAACCTATCATACATTATAATATTCACTACATAACTGCTATCATGTACTTTGTTATACTATTTTCCTATTCTTGTCCCCAATATACATTTTAAAAGAAGACATTTTAATAAATTAAAATTTTTGTGAATACACCAAGAAATACTTATTTTGCTAAAATGGCATGTTTTTAATATATTATTAAGGCTATTTCAAGCATTATGTTTCCTGTCCAGACAGTACATAGACAAAGGTAAGTTTCTGACATATGCATCAAAAATAATGTGATGTTATCTCATAAAATATTCCTGAGAAAAGAGTCCTTACATAGTCTCATAATACAAAGTGCTCTCAAAATTAATGCTTTTAAAACAACCAAGTTCTATTGAGGGAAGTTTCATTAGACATTTCAGGTCTCAGTCATTTCTAACATTGATCGCTTATGGAAGATTTTACCTGTTGTAATTGATTTATTTTAAAAAGTGCTCAATTAAAACACAACTCAATAGTTATAATAATATGAACATGAAATTGCAGGAATTGAATTTTTCGAAATTAAATTTTATTACAAATCATTACTGAAAGCAATAAAATTATGCTTGAAATACTGTTAAACACTACCAGAACAAGTAAGGGTGTCTGCCAAATTTTTCTGCCAGTGTCTACTTGTAGGATTAAATTCTCATCTTCCAAAAAAAAAAAACCTAAAACATTCACTGGGACATGCAGATGATGTACTGTAGAAAATCATTACCTTTCTCAACTCACAAGAAGCTCTAATGATGACAAAATCACTAATGTCAAAGATGAATACTAGGAATTTTAACTAAAAGCATTACATGATTTTAGAGATTAATCCCTTGTCAGTTGTTTGATTTACAAATATTTTCTCCCATTCTGTGGGTTGTCTTTTTGCTTTGTTTATGGTTTCCTTTGCTGTACAAAAACTTTTAGGTTTAATTAGGTCACATTTGTTTATTTTTGTTTTTATTGTCATTACTCTAGGAGGTGGATCTGAGAAGATGTTGCTGTAGTTTATGTCAGAGAGTGTTCTGCCTATGTTTCCCCTACAGGTTTTATAGTGTCTGGTATTATATTAAGGTCTTTAATCCATTTTGAGCTTATTTTTGCGTATGGTATTAGAGAATGTTCTAATTTTATTGTTTTGCAAGTAGCTGTCCAGTTTTCACAGCACAACTTATTGGAGAGACTGCTACAGTTCACCACCTTACACTAGCCAGAGTGGCCATTATCAAAAAGTCTATAAGTAATAAATGCTGGAGAGGGTGCGGAGAAAAAGGAACCCTCTTACACTGTTGGTGGGAGTGTTCATTGTGCAGTCACTATGGAAAACTGTATGGAGGTTCCTAAAAAATATAAAAATAGAACTACCATATGACCCAGCAATCCCACTCCTGGGCATCTAACCAGAGAAAGCCATAATTCAAAAAGATACATGCATCCCAGTGTTCATTGCCACAGTATTTACAATAGACAAGACATGGAAACAAGCTAAATGCCCTCCACAGAGGAATGGATAAAGAAGATGTGCTGTATATATATATATATATATATATATATATATATATATACAATGAAATATTACTCAGACATAAATATAAAATAATGCCATTTGCAGCAACATGGATAGACTTAGAAACTATCATGCCAAGTCAAGTTAGACAGTGAAAGGCAAATATCATATGAGATCACCCATATGTGGCATATTTTAAAAATGGATACAAATGAACTAATTTGCAGAACAGAAGCAGACTCAGAGACTTTGAAAAACTTATGGTCACCAAAGGGGACAGGTCGGGGTTGGGAATGATAGATGGGGGGAGGTTGGGATTGGCATATGCACACTGAGGTATATGGAACAATTGGCCAGCTGGGACCTGCTGTATAGTACAGGGAACTCTATCTAGTACTCTGTGATAATCTATGGGGGAAAAGAATCTGAAATAAAATGGATATGTGTCTATGTATGACTGGGTCACTTTGTTGTACAGCAGAAATTATCACAGACTTGTAAATTAACTATACTTCAATAAAACTTCAGAAAGCATTTCACGAATGAGAGAATAAGCCAAAATGTCTCAGTAAATATATTTTTGTATATCATATTTAGAAAATGTACAAATAAGTTAGCATGTTTGATGTTTTAAATATATATTTGATTATATTCATCTGTATTCCTAAATTTAAATATCTTATTGTTGAAATAAGGTGTTATGTATTATCCAGAACTCTTTTAAATGTGTGCCTAAGAACGTATGTTTTAATTATGTGCACATAAAAACAAGTATATAAGCTAGAGTTTGAACTGGAAAACAAAAAATAAAAAAATAAATATGACTGGTTCAAAGAAGGAGAATTCAATTCATGAATATAGTTAAAATGATAAAAAGTCAAACGAGTTGGTGATACTTCATGATAGAATCATGAGTAAAGCATAAAGCTGAGAGCAATAAAGGAAAACTAAAAGAGGAGGCAAGTACATGATGAATCTGGAACAATGAAAGAGAGATGTTCATTGCTGTAGGTAGATAGTGCTCAAGACCAAAAGCAAGAGAAATATATCTTGGCTTCTCCCTTCGTGTTTTGCCATCTAATTCTATTCCAGTGTCACCTGTTGTCCAAATTCAACCTGTAACGATGTGTGCAGGTGGATCGGGGAGGCTGAGGCAGACAACCCACCCTTTGAAACTTAGAATAACAGAAGATGGGTGAGTAATATATTTGAGGGCATATAGAGCAAAGATGAATAAATCCATACAACCATTTGATATGACTTTTATTTAAAAAATGAAAATAGTAACCAATATATCATAAAAACAAGTGGAAGAAGAATTTATTTCAGTTTAGGAAGACCTAGCCAAAAAGCTATTGATGATTGTCTCTTATTTTCCATGAAATTACACATGGAGATTTATGAAAAATTTTTTAAAAAAATACAATCATAACATCTACATTTAAAAAAAATTATAAGGATTTGGAATAAATTTCTATTAAAAAGAAATTGGATATTGTTGGGGAGAAAAGACCAAAACCTACTAGTCATTAACTCATGTAGGAGCATAGTTCAAATAATACCAACTGCCTCCAATGATTGTTCTTTCTCTGGATGCTGACTTTTAAAGACTAGGAGTTCCTAGGAAAAAATTGAAGAGAATGATCATTTTATAACTACGAATATTGTAAAATAATTTTTATTACATTACACATTATTTCTTTTATAGTCTCAAGTTCATTTTCATCCAGGTAATAGGTAGCCATTTCTTTGATTAACAAATATTCAAGAAGAAATCTCCGTTTTCAAGGTAGTGGGAAACAAAGTTCAAACTTTGTACTTCACAGAATAATCCAAGAAAATAGGCATTCAATAAAAATTGCAATGCTGTTAACACATTGAAGGGAGAAGTAAAGGTAAAATGGGACCGTGGGGAGTAGGGTAAAACTCTCCAATTTGCCCTTGTCATGATGTCCTAGCTGTGATTGTCCTAAACCCTAAAATGTTCGAATTGTGAGGGTAGAACATACTGGATTATGGAGGTGGGCCCAATCTAACACATAGGTACTTAAAATCAGAAATTCTTTCCCACCTGTGGGCAAAGTGAGACATTAACTGTGGAAGAAGAGTCACAGAGAAGTGATATTGCTGATTTGAATATGGAGAAAGGGGTTCATGAGGCAGGGCTGGGGAGCAGCCTCTGGAAAGAAGAGAAGGCAAGAAAATGGATTCTTTCCTAGAGCCTCTGGAGAGGGATGCAACCCTATTGACACCTTGTGTTCAACTTCTGCAGAACTGTAAGTAATAAATATGTCAGGGTTTAAGCCACTGGATTGGTGCTGATTTGTTATGACAACAATAGAAAACTAAGACAAAAAGATACTAAAAATAACCCCTTACCTACTGTAGGGGGATCAGGCAAAATTTCATTTAGAAGATGGTATTAAAACTTCTTTTTAAAAAGAGAGCAGAGATTAGCTTGGCACATAAGCAGTCATTGCCCCAGGAAGAAAAGGCAAAGAGGTGAGGCTCTTCAGATAAATTTCCTACACAGAAGGTGAGGGGCAATTACTGAAAGGTGAAACTACAGAGATTGCTGATGGATCATAAGCATTAGACTTGATAGCCTAGATTTTCCTAGGGCAATGGATAGTCAATGTCATTTCTGAGAAAGCATGAATATTCTAATGCAGATAAGGGGGAAAGCATTTAGGATGAGAGTGAAGTAAGATCAGGGTATATAATGTTGTGGACTGAGGACAGTTGTGGCAGAAAAGAAGACAAACTGAGGACGTAGAGAGACACAGGAGAAGGAGATAACCAACGCATGGTACCTGAGTGAAATTGGTTTAGAGGACAAGAAACAGTCAAATATACACCCCTGTTGTCTGGATAAAGAAGATGAGCATAGTATGGTGTCACTCCTTGAGAGTGGGGACAGATAAGAAATAAGTGGAAGGGAGAGAATAAGTATATTTTTGGATATTTGTTTGAGATTCCTGCTGGATATCTAACTGGATATTTTATTAAGTTGTTTCATGTATGTTTTAAACACAAAAAAGGTATTTGATAGGGTATTTATATCTTGAAATTGTTATTTATATGGTCATGACGTGTGGATGTCAAATAAAGTCAAATGAAGCCAAGGAGTGGCTATCAAGCCCAAAGAAAAAAGGTTCTAAAATATATACCTAAGGAATACCAACTTTTATAGCCAGACTGTGGGGAAGAATCCAACTGAAAATATTTCTGGAGAGAGAAGGTGACATCAGGAAAGAATTATTAGGATGCCCAAGGAACATAACTACATGAAATCCGGCTCCAATAGAGGAGGAGGGGTCACCATAAGGATCTACTGTTCCATCTTAAGTCACACTTCAATATTTATCAAGATTTTTATACTTTGGGTTAACCTGTTCTGAATTGTACAGTCTTTAGTGATCAATAGGAAGATGTAGATGGATAATGTTTAACAGTTGCTTATGAGGCTATTACAAAGGCTTTTATTACAAGTAGCAATTATTTTCTTTCATTTGAAGAAGGTACCTCTTTGAATCTCAGTCGTTGTTCCTAAACCCAGAGGAGAAATATTTGATTCTCATGATACCTTCGAACTTAGTTCCAATAACCAGATTTACAGAAATAAGTTTTCATGAGCCTTTCCCATGGAAGGCATGCATGAGAAATTAAATTAAAACTTATTGTTAAGAACAAACTACAAATGCATTCAGCAACATGGGGGAAACTCAAAAACATTATTCTGTGTAAAAGAAGGCAGATTCAAAAGACTTCATGTGCATGATTCCATTGATGTTATATTCTGTTAATGGCAATTATAGTGACTGAATAAGATCAGGACTGGGAAAATGTAGAATGAATTGAATATAAGGAGCATGAAGGTATGATTTAGGGTGATGGAATGTTCTATATCTTAATGCTGGGGATGGTTATACAACTATATATATACTCATAGAACTGTATGCTTAAATATATCACCTTTGGATAAAATTTGACTTTAAAAATCTGAACAAATTGTAATGACTAAAAAGTGTACTGCATTATTATATGGAGTGCATGCACCTAATACCATATTCATAGCATTCATATTCATTCAATGAATGCATTAACATTAACAAAAGATATCTGGTGATCTCATGCTTTATTTTTAAAATACTAATTTTTAAATGAGTGAACTAACTTCAGCCTATAAAAATTTTATGTATGATACATTTCAAATTATGTTTCTCATATGTTGGCAGTATGGACGCTATTAACTGATTTAAGTTGCCATTTGGTATTTCAAGGCTTCTTAATTTATCTTTCCCTTTAAGAGATATCATTGATTTGGGTAATGGTTTTTGACATGAAATCACAGTGAAAGATTTTAAGATAAATGCTTATTCATAGTTGTGAAATTTTTTTTTCCCATTTCTGTTTTTAAAGGCTATTTACACTTAAAAATTGGAGGGAATGGGGTAGTTCAGTAGCTTGGGGTTAATATATACAAACTATTGCCTTTGGAATGGATTAGCAATGAGATCCTGCTGTGTGGCACAACTATGTCTAGTCACTTAAGATGGAGCATGATAATGTGCGAAAATAGAATGCGTACATGTACGTATAACTGGGTCACCATGCTGTACAGTATTTAAAAAAATCATATTGGGGAAATAACTATTAAAAATAATAATAACAAAAAATAAAAAGGGCAAAGAATGCAAGTATTAAAAAAGGAAAATGTCATATTTTACCTAAGCATAATGATATATAATTATTTTGAGTACACATGACTTAACAATAGTTTTAACTAAAAATTTTTCAACCTGAGGATGGTGCAAAAGCAATAAGCATTCAATAGGATCCATACTTCAGATTTTGAATTCTGATCTTTTCTATACAGCACAGTCTCTCCCATGATGCTGGGCCATGGTAGCGAGCCACAGGTCCCAATCAGCCATGCTGTCATGAGGGTAACAGCCAATACACCTACAGCCATTCTGAACCCATACAGCTATTCCATTTTCACTTTGAGTACAATATTTAATAAATTGCATGAAATGTTCAAGACTTTAGTATTATTATAAAATAGGCTTTGAGTTAGATGATTTTGCCAAACTGTAGGCTAATGTAAGTATTGTGAGCATGTTTAAGGTAGGCTGGGCTGAGTTATGATGTTCAATAGGTTAGGTGTGTTAAGTGTATCTTGACTTACAATATTTTCGATTTACAGTATGTTCATCAGGATATAACCCCATCCTAAGATGAAGATGTATATATTTACAGTAGATTATATACTATGTATTTATTCAAATTATATAAATTTTATTAAAAGTTTAAGTTTGCATTAACTCTATGGTATGAAAAAAATGTCATAACTATATATAGTTTTCACTATTCAATTACAATGCACTACCTGAAATTTTCCCTTTGAATTGACCAGCTATTTAAAAGAATGCTTTCCACATTGATTCTCATAGTAGTTACATATGTAGTTATGTGACACGCACACAACACATTCAGTGACATATTTGCAAGTATCACCATCACTGTCATATACTATACTTTCTAAGGAAATAAAAAAGAGGAATCAAATTAGGTAGTTGAATATTATTTCACTAATTACAAGGTTTTTTGGTCAAAAATAAGTAATTGTTTGTTGGTGAATTATTGGATTAATACCTGCCTTTGAATATCTCAAGAAGTTATTTTATATTGAAAGTAGTGAAACTCTTCTGCATATGTGAAACTTAACACATCATTTGCACCCTTGAAGCACTTCAACAAACATTTCCATTCAATCATCTTTAGTGTTCCTCACCTCCAGAGAGGTTCTGATTAATTTATATGTGTGCAGGTAATTCTAATTATTTTCCTTGGTGTGCATAATTAGTTATTTCTCTATATTAATTCACATCTGCTCTCCAGTTCTTCAAAAATTTAGATTGTATTTTTCTGAATTTTAACATGAGTACCCCTCCCTCTTTTCTATTAATCTTAATAATGCCTAATGATTTTATTCCTTAGCAAATAGATCAATGAATTACTTCCTCTGGAACATCACTTTGTTTTTTTATAGCACAGAGAACTCTTCACAATTTTCTGTGGGAAGAGAATCCGAAATGTGTCCACATTTATAGCTGAATCACTTTATTGAACAGCAGAAATTATCAAAGTATCGTAAATCAACCATATTTCAATAAAACTTTAAAAGTGAGAAAAAGCAAACATTCATCTTATAGCACATGTAATGCACTGTTTTCAAAGAAAGAATGTATTTTAAGTATCTAAGTCATTTTGCCATTATTTTCTCCTTGTTTCTCTCTGTCAGTAACTATAGTTTTACCTATACCTGATTTAACATATTACAAATAAGGGCTGAGTATAATTCTATTTTCTTTAACTTGAAGAGTAGTTTAAAATTTCTTAAACCTATTTCAGTAAATTTTTTTTTTTGTAAAAGCCAACTATAAATAACAAAAAGCGTGTATTCTAGAAAACTTACTAAGGTAGCAACAATTGATTTTGGGCAGATGTTCCATTCCTCTCCAATTTGGCCTTCTGATGATGACAAAAATCTGAAGTTCACTTTTAATAATATTACATCAACCTGTGTAAATTTTTAGGAGTTTATGTTCTTCCTGTTCTGTAATGCTGACAGGGTTGCAACTGAAGTTTTTGGTAATAAGGAAAAGATTCTTTTAATATAACATGAGGGCAGGGACTAATACAGAGATAGAACTGCTCATTTAAAATAGAGTATTTTACCTCAAATTCTTGGTAAAATTTTAACTTATCAGAATTTACCCTGTTCTTGGTTATTCTTTACATCTCTTCCACCTCTTAATTTATTTATTCAATTAATTAGTTACCGTGTCTTTAAATAATAGGTCTTTTATCTATTTATAGTGTCTCATATACTCTTATTTTTCTTGTTCAGAAATTGAAATTTTGATTTGACTTTGTGCAGTCTTCTAACCTCACTTCTAAATACTCCTCATAATATGTTTATCCTAACTTTCTCTCTTTGATCTCTGTCCATAAAAAACCTTGGTTTTAAAACTTCTTCTAAAAGTTATTTTGAAGAATTATGTTCCAGCCACTTTGTAAGACAGGCTAGAAGTTCCATACAAAATGAAACATTATTACCATATGATCTAGCAGTCTTTTTTTTTTAGTACTTACTCAAATAAATGGAAATTTTACATCCATACAAAACCTGCACATGAATATTACAGTAGCTCTATTCAAATTTAGGAGCACTTAGAAGCATATATTCCTTCAATAGCCAAAGAGAAAATCAAGCCAAAAGCTTTATCCAAAGATTAAATTTATAACACTCTAGAATGATATTAAAAAAAAAAGGATGAAACAAGCATTTGTTAATGTTAGAATAAAAAAGGGGACTGAGGTAAAGGGGACGGTTACTACCAGTTCTCAGGCCATTTTGAAAGATAATAACAAGATATGAAAAAACTTTATCCCCATAAAGTCAGAACTTAAATAAGTTGGACAAATGCCTCAAAAATATAGTTTTTAACTGGACACTACTTTATTAAAAATACTGAATCTATAACGAAACACCTTCTCACGAAGAAAAATAGTGGTCAAGAGACTGCCTCAAAATACAGGAGAAAAGTACAGCAAATATATAAGAAGGCATTCAAGACCATTCTAAGACAACATTTTCTAGCAAAAAGAAATTAATAGTTACTCCTTGTCTCTTGGTTTAGAGTTAAATCTACTTGTCATTTCCATGCTATTGCCTACATTTGTTTCACCACCGAAAGGAAGCATTTCTTCCTTCTTGGTATTTTCTTAATAACTAAAGAGGAAAAAAAATTCTAAATTAAATATTAATTTTGCTTTTAGTCACTAATGTCCGTTTTCACACCTTGCTGTTAATGCAAATAGATTTTAATTTAAATGTAATTTCCTTAGGGAATTTTAAATCAGTGAGGCACCATAGTGGTAGCAGTGGCCCAAATATGTTACCATTTTTAGTAATCCAAAGGAGAGCAGTGAAAACAGCTGCCATTTGTCCTTCATCTTTGCTGCATAAATTTTTCTCAGCTTTTCATACCTATTTGTCATAATAAATTGTACCATTTCCCATATGTTTCAAAATCATGTACATGTAAAAACTTGGCTCATTTTTGTGAAGTGAGAAATGGTGAAAGTCTGGAAGGAAGGCTTTGGCGCATTTGAAAATGTTAATTCACTTTTTAAGGACCTATATGATATTGCTCAGGAGGAGGAGGAGAACAACCTAATGATGATAAATCCAACACCAGAGTCAATAAAACTGAATGGAAGATAAGCCATTAGTCCTAGTACAGATTTTCTCATTAAAAAAAAAAAAAGGCTGTTTACCAGTACCTGTGAATAAATTTGGATGCATTTGTGAGGACAGGTTTTGCTCTCAACATAAGCACTGGAGCCCTGTCATAGAATAGCTATGCTCCACAGTTTCAACCTCCAGAACTCCAGGGGAATTCCCGATTGCTTTATATTGGCTTTCTTACTAATAGTACTCAAAACTTGAAACTCTTGCTCTAAGATATTGCCTCTCTTAATGATTCCCAGTTCTCCTTAGTGCCACCTCAATTATTCAGATATTGGTTTATCAAGGCTCTTCTCTTTTGCCTCTCTTTGAAATACCCTGCTGAGCCTGAATGTGCACAGAGGAATGCTCGGCTAAAATAAAGACGGTATTTAAGAGCAATAAGAGTGCCGTCTTTATCTACTCCAGTAAGAACCATGAAAACATACATGAGTTGTTTTTTTTAACTCTTATTGGATCTCACTTTCATTACAGCATCTTTACTCAGATTGGTGAGGTAGACAAATGGCTCTTCTATCATCTCCTCAATACTAAACAGCAGGGAATGGTGATGTAACTGTACCACTAAAGGATTTTCTTTCTCCCAAGATACACATACAGATGCAATAACTATTGTAGCATTTGCTTTGCAGTTTTGCAACTGTAAGAAATTCAGGAAAACAAAACCCAAAATGTAGTGTACTAATATATTCTCTATAATATGGTCTGTGAGGATCTAATATAAAATTTGAGCATCTCTCTTAATAACCCTAATTTGCTAAGCCATGCCATATTTCTTACTTAGTCTAACAGCAAATAATATTAACAAAGATTAGCATGTTAACCTTCAAAATATTCTTAAATTAAAAAATTGAAGACTTTTGCCTGAATTCTTGGATGTTTGACAAATTTGCAGTGAAATAAATATTACTGAAGTTATTAATATTATCATCCTCTCTTTTACTTAAGAAAAAGAGCCAAACTGTATCTAGAAAAGTCTAACATTATTGTGTTTAGCTGTAATTACGTATTTTTTTTTGTCTTTTTAGGGCCGTACCCACAGCTTATGGAGGTTCCCAGGCTAGGGGTCTAATTGGAGCTGTAGCTGCTGGCCTACACCACAGCCACAGCCACATCAGATCTGAGCTGCGTCTGTGATTTACACCACAGCTCACGGCAACGCTGGATCCTTAACCCACTAGGTAAGGCCAGGGATCGAACCTACTACCTCATGGTTCCCAGTTGGATTCATTTCTGCTTCTCCACAACAGGAACTCCATTATGTATTTTTTAAAGTTTTGAAAAGTTTGAGATGTTATATAGAAAATTAAAAAACTGATCTATTTGGGTTTCTTTCTTAATAATGAAAAGGAATTTATCATGAATTGACCAACAGGCCTTAATCTTCCTTTCAGTTTGAAGGCCTCCTACATTGGGAGGGGGGCAATCTGCTTTATCAGTCTTCGAAATCAGTTGTTAATCTCATCTACAAACATCCTCACAGACACACTTAGAATCATGCTTAACCAAATCTGTGGGAACCCAGTGACCTAGAAGTTGACACACAAAATTAATTATTCTAATAGAGACTTCTATCCCATGTTGTCTACTGAGTTTGAGATTCTGAATGGTACAGGCTTCAGTTTATTTGATATTTGTGGTAAATATGTGTCATTATTCAGTAGAATTATTCCTTTGAATCATTAAGGACCCATTAAAGTTACTTCAATCCTATTTTTATTGTAAATATATCATTTAATGATTTTTTATAAAAAAATAACTTGTCTATCCCATTAATTTCCATTTGCCTTACAGTTATTTTATTTCCATTAAAATTTTTTCCATCTTGCATAATGTTTTTGATGAAATGTCCAAGTAACTTAACTGGGAACATTTTGCTATAATTATATAAATGAGAGAATCACTGATTCCTAATGATATCAAGTTAATATTGTTTTATTGCAAATATTTCAAGTATTTCATTTATATTTAATAGCAAATATAAGATGAATTAAATGAAATATATAATTTTACAACTTTGTTACATTAATATTTAAAAGATTTTTTTTTTTGTCTTTTTGCCATTTCTTGGACCACTCCCGTGGCATATGGAGGTTCCCAGGCTAGGGGTCGAATCAGAGCTGTAGCCACCAGCCTACGCCAGAGCCACAGCAACGCTGGATCCGAGCCGTATCTGCGACCTACACCACAGCTCATGGCAAAGCCGGGTCCTTAACCCATTGAGCAAGGGCAGGGATGGAACCCGCAACCTCATGGTTCCTAGTCAGCTTCGTTAACCACTGCGCCATGACGGGAACTCCTAATATTTAAAAGATTTCTAAATATAGAATATGGTGTGCAGTAAAAGAATATTCATTTAAAACACATGTTCATCCTTTCTGTCCCCATTCTCCCTCTCTGCCTCTCTCCCTTACACACACATACACTATACAGAGAAGTAACTGATTCACTGAGATCAAAATCAATGACTTTTTAGTGCTTGATATCTAGTAGGTTTTTAGTCTTTGTGAGTTCTGTACATTATAGAGTTAAATATAACTAATTTTCTGCAAAAAAAAAATATATTTATGGCTACTAGAGTTTTCAATGGAATTGATTGGAATTTGTGGATAAATTTAGGAATTTGGTCCAGTTTAAAAATACTAAGCATTCCAATCTATGAACATGGTATAACTAAATTTCCTGAAAATCATTTTGTACTTTTCAGTATATAACACTTGTACATCTTTTGTTAAACTTATGCTTGTTTATTTTTGTTGCTATTGTATATAGGATCATAATCTTTGTTTTTTAATTGTTCATTACAAGTCTACAAAATATAATCAGCTTTTGTAGATTGATTCTAACTGCACTCTGCAACCTTGCCAAACTCTTTTATTAGTCCTAATACTGTGTCTTCTTTTTTTTTCAGATGAAGTAAGATTCCTTAGTGTTTGTTATATTATCTCTGAGTCAAAATAGTCTATTTTCTTCTTTTCTAATCAGGATTCCTTTGTGTGTGTGTGTGTGTGTGTGTGTGTGTGTGTGTGTGTCTAACTGCTACTTTTAGAACATACAGTCAAATGTTTTTAAATGTTGAGTACAAGTACAATGAATAGACATGTTTGTCTTGTTCCTGATATTTCAGGAAGGTATGCAATTTTTTTTACCATGAAGTATAATATTAGGGATTCATTTTTTTCTCAGATACATTTATAGATTGAAGGAATTCCTTTTTATCTGGGTTGTTGAATATTTTTATCATGAGATGATAATGGGTTTCACAAGTCTGTGTCTATTGAGATGATCCTATCGTTATTCTTTTGTCTTTAGCCTATTGATATGGTATATGATATTGATTTATTCTTGGATGTTAAACTAATCTTGAATCTCTGGAATAAATCTCACTTGGTCATGGGGTATAGTGCTTTTTTTGTTATTATTTTTGAGTTTAGTTACCCGCTATTTATTGAGAAAAATTTTTTCTACATTCATGAGTGGTATTGGTAGTTTTCTTGTCATGGTTTTGTCTGGTTTGGGTACTAGCTTGATAATTGACATTGCAGAAAGATTTAGAAAGCATTTCCTTTTCTGTTTTTTGAGGAATTTGTGAAGTATTGGTACTATTTCTTCTTTTAACATTTGGTAAAATTTACCAGTGAAATCTTCTTTCTGGGCTTTTCTTTTTGAATAGTGTTCAAAATTTTTCACCCACTGTTTTTACTTATTTTAGATCTATTTAAATTTTATATTTGATTATTATATTGGTGATTTTGTGTCTTTCTAGATATTTGTCCATTTGTTAAATATTATCTAATTTGTTGGCATAAATTATAACAGTGCATTCATATCCTTTTGATTCTATAATGTCATTACTAATTCTTTCTCTTTCATTTTATTATTATTTTACTATTTCATGACTTTTTTCTTCCCTTGGTCAACCTAACCAAAAGTTTGTCAGTTTTGTTGATATTTTAAAAAAAGACACTTTGGATTTTATTACTATTTTTCTATTGTGTTTCCATTTGCTGTTTCTGTTATTTACACTTTAATCTTTTTTAATTTTTTTCCTTGGCTAGCTTGGAGTTTAGATTGATCTTCATTTTCTTGTTTTTTAAGGTGAAAGCTTAGGTCATTGATTTAAAATCTTATTTTCCTTTTTAAAAAGATACTTAGAAATTATTCTCTATGCACCATCTTAATTGAATCCTATGAAATTGGATCTGTTGTGCTTTTATTTCAACTATCCTTTTATTAAGGATAATTTTGTGAATACTACCTTTGAAGTAGTAGTTTCTAAGCAAAACTAGTTTAGAAACTAGTTTAGGAAGGCAGCTACTTGATCTATTCATAGTGTCTTATTTTTTATAATAGAGCTCTATAGTTTTAAATAATATAGCAAATATATACTGAAACATATTGGATTCTTTTTCTATTTGACATAAATTATATAGCTCCTAAACTAGTGGAGCATTGAAAAACTGGGAAAATTATTATAAGAGTATTTTATATAAGTGGGTTCTAAGGTTTTTCAATGAAAAAAAAATCACTTCATCTTAAATTTTAGTTGTAAGATTTAAGTTATAATTTGTACTAATTTTATTACTTAACTCCTTATAATTTGTCAAGTGCTACTTATGCACTTATGTGCACAAAAATTTTTATGCCATTGGATAAAGTGAAGCCATGAACACAAATCTGAATGTATTGTTTTTATATGCATTTTAGTGTATGTTAAGGTTGAATTTTGTCTCCTGAAAGGTAAGCTGAAACCCTAGCCCCTAGTACCTGTGACTGAGACTCTATTTGAGAATGAGGTCAAAGCAGATGTTGCTTAAGATGAGTTCACACTGAAGTGATGTGGACCCTTATCCTAAAATGAGCAATGTCTTTTAAGAAGGGGGAAATCTGCATATAGACGGAGTTAAGACAACCATATTAAGATGAAATCAGAGATTGAAGTTATGCTATCACAAGGCAAGGAATGCTTGGGGCTACCAGAAGCTGGAAGAGGAAAGCAAAGATCTACCCCCAGAGGATTCAGATGGAGCACTGCACTCCCAATATCTTGATCTCAATTTTCTAGACTCAATTACTACAAGAGAATACATTTCTGAGTTTTAGCTATCTAGTTTTGGACTTTGTTCCAGCAATCCTCAGAAATTAATACAGTGTACATAAAGCTATTATTGAATAAGTGACAAATAGATATCTTAAAGAAAATATTGCATTTGTATTGTTTATATCTGTAGTTTTTATGATTTGGAAATGGCTTGAGAATCATAGAATTATATACCACAATGGAATTTAATTCTGCTAGCCATCATAGCCAACTAATGTGCTAAGCTGTCAATGCTTGGGAGGTAGTTATTCTTAATCCCATTTTAGAAATAAGCAAAGAGACTTGGGGTGGGGGTGAGGGGAGGAAAAGAGGGAGGGAAGGAAAGAGAGGACACTGGAGTCAATGCATCCATTTCACAAACAGATCTTTCTGTTGTCTCATTGGGCTCTGTAGATATTTCTAAACACCTTTACTGTACATAGTGGTATAAAGTAAAAGTATGAATTAACTTGTAGTCTTTCTGTTCCATACATTTTTAGAGCTGTTCGTCAGACAAATCATATATGAATGAATCAATTAAGAAACAATGAAAGGCAAGATATGAATAAGTTTCAAACTAAAGTCGTCTTTTGAAGGTAATTGGACAATGTATCATTGTTTTTCACACTGGGACACAGTAATCCATACTATATAATTGAGTCTATAGACTTAGTGAAGGTTTTTATATGAGATCTTTACTATGAAATATTACATAACTGAAAATAGCTCCGCTTAAAGTCTTTTTAATTACAAATAGATACAAATTGCCACTGTGTGACAAAATGTAGAAAAAATATAGCACAAATGTCTTGTGTGCGCTATTGCTCCCATTAAGAGGAAATACCTATATAAAGCACCCAGCATGAATATTAGACATTCTCTATCATTTGTTATAAAAAGCATTTTCTATTTTCTTAACTAAATTACTTTCCCCCTCTTATGACCTCCACTTTCATACTAACTCTATTCTGATATTTAATTTTCTTAGAAAATTTATGTCATATATGTATCATTTTAATTTAAAATTAATCTCATCATTTAAAGCTCTACATTTTCAACAATAAATATGCTGAAGGCACTGCTGTGCTATAAAACCACCCTAAATATACCTACTGGTGAAGTAACTTTTCCCTGAAGTGGTTATTCAAAGAAAATCAGCCTGTTAAGTACAAAAATAAAATACAGTGACAATGCTGTTCTAAATTAATAATTTTTAAAGTTTAAGTAAAATTTCATTGAAGATTTTTTAAGTATATATTTCCCAGTTATCTATTAGACTTGATTCATTTTTTTAAAGCATTTCCCAGCTTTAATAGCTTTTCCTGCTATTTATACCTTTTATGTATGGGCTTCAGTCTGTACTTCAGCCAGGATTTGTTTTCTTTGTTTTTTATTTTGTTTTGTTGCTCTTTCGGGCCACACCTGTGACAATATGGAGGTTCTAGGCCAGAGGTGAATCAGAGCTGCAGCTGCCCACATACTCCATAGCCACAGCAACACAGGATCTGAGCCATGTCTGCGACCTACACCACAGCTCACGGCAATGTGGTATCCTTAACCCATTGAGCAAGGCCAGGGATCAAACCCACATCCTCACAGATACTAGTTATGTACATTACCACTGAGCCAGAAAGGGAACTCCCCAAAATTGTTTTTTTTTTTTAATGTTTCTTTCTAGCCTATGACCTTTTAATGTACAGGTTCCATTTATTCTAGTCAATTTCTGCTCCTTGTATCTCTCAGCCTAAGTAGTTGGCCTCAAGGAAGCCCTTCTGAAGCCTTCCCTTCCTCCATGGTGCCACAATCACCATGTCTTCTCCGTGCATGTTTTTGCCATACTGTTGAATTTTGACTCATCTAAATATAACTACCTATATAAAGCTTATCTTGAAAAGAATAAAGCAAAATCATCATAGCTTATAATGAGATTATAGGAAGTTAAGTTCAGAGACCATTTAGAAGGGTCTTAAAGATGATGAGAGATGACGATGTCCTAGAGTGTTCCCTGTGCTGACTTACATGATGGGACATTTATGGTTACACGCAGTTTCTGATCTCCTAAGAGGCACTCACATGATCTGATTCCATCTCCTCCATGACCCCCTAAAATTCTCCAGTCTCTACAAGTGCTGTCATTGTCTATCCTGATAATCAAGTCGAAACTCTGGGAGTTACACTTCAGCAAATAGTGTCAATTTTGCTTTTAAAAGGTGTCTTAAATCTGCCTACTAACCCAATCATCTCTCATCATTTTTAAAAACCTTCTAAATGGCCGCTGAACTTAACTTCCTATAATCTCCTTATAGGCTGTGATGATTTTGCTTTATTCTTTTCAAGATAGGCTTTATATAGGTAGTTACATTTAGATGAGTTAAAATTCAATGGTTTCACCTCTAGCCATAAAATAAATGTCATGGGAACAAAATGTACAGCATATGGATTTTTGTCAGTAATATCAATAATTTGTAATGTATTTGCATTATAAATTTGAAAGTTGCTGGGAAATTAAATCTTAAAAGTTCTTATCACAAGAAGAGGAATGTGCAACTTTTTATGGTGAGAATAAATGGACTCCCTATTGGTGTGATCATTTTCCAATACCCACATGACAAAGCATTATGTTGTATACCTGAAACCAAAATAATGTACGTCAATCATACTTCAATTAAAAAATGCAAAAGTTTAAAAATCAAATTTGGCAAAAATTTTCCCCACTCACCTATCTCCTAGTCACTACCTGGGGAGACTACCAAGAGCAACAACAATTAGCAGTATTCTCAATATCAGATCACGTATACAAGCAAAAGGCATATACATTTCCATAATATATGTAGTAAAATCTTTAATACAGTTTATTTTAGCAGACTATTTCATTAAGTGGTATAGCATAATTTACTAAATGATGTCCTGGTTAATTAAAATTTAGATTCTATCAATCTATACTATAAACCATGCTTCAGTCTTGTACTGAATATTAATTCCCACAGGGCAGTTATATTTATAGAAGAGACTCCTAGTAGTTAAAATACAGAATTATAGGGTATCTATGTTTGTTTCTAATTTTAATAGATATTCATACAGAAAGCTGTGGCAATTTAAAGTTTCAGTAGCAATGTATGAATGGCTGATATTCTAAGTACTGGAAGAAGAGTGTAAATGCCACTATGTAAAGGATGTGTTTATAATAGAGATGCTCATGCAGCCTTCTGTGCTTATTTACTGTTACATGACTCCTATCCAGGCCAGCAGCTGCTGAATCAGTGATACATTCTCCTTCCCCAAGGAGAAGGGAATTGATAAGCTGCCTCTTAAATTTTGACATTTCTTGTATCAAAACTGTAACTTGAGAAAGCTAGTCATTTCTCATTAGTTTGAACTAAGAAGTCCTGAGAATGTGAATCAAGGAGTTTTGAAAGCCACTTTTTAAAAGTTTTGATAAGTGGAATGAGACACGATAAACTGGCAAACCACATTCAAGACAAAGTTATGCTGGAAGAGAACATGGTAGTAAGCAGGAGTGGATGATAGAAAAATAAAACTGAGCAGATGCACGGAGAAAACTTAAAGTTCTCTTAGGAGGTATGCCATGCATGCTAGATCGCAGAACAGCTCAGATCAGGATAGCTGGGAAATTCCAGACTTAATGTAATAGGAGTTTGTAAAAACAAAAACAAACCAAAAAAAAAGCCCTTATTTTAAAATTTAAATGAAATATTTTATCATATATCTGGTCACTGCCTTATTTCATTAACAAAATAAAAATAAAGTCTAGAATATAATAGCTTGCCAAGACCACACAGCTATTTTATTTACAGGGTCAGGTATATACCAAGATGAATAGTATTTTTATTATTTAACGAGTTGCTCTGTTGTGACTATATTTGTTTCTTCATTTCTTCTTTATCCTTTATTTTTTTCTTATAAAGTATTTTTATATTTTAGGTCTGGTCAGAGTTCTCTTAGCGGCTTCCTTCCTGAGACCTAAAATTATGAACTCTCTGTTTTATTTTTGTGCAACTCTGTCCAGCAACCTTCTGCTTTTGGCCGTGCTTTCATTGGGTTTATAGTTTGGAATTACATTACTATCACTCATAATGCGGTTTGAGTTTCTGTTAGCTCCTCTCCTTTGTTGTTTTCAGTAATCTATAGGTGCTGCTTTCATCACTATTTTTAAATCAAAGGTGTAATTTTCATTTTAAAATATAAAGCATGTCATTCCTTAGCTTGAAAGCATCCAAGAGCTCCCTGCTTCAGAATAAAATGCAAACTTTTAAAAACTCCTATTCAGGAGTTCCCACTGTGGCTCAATGGTTAACAAATCTGACTAGCATCCATGAGGACTCAGGTTAAATTCCTGGCCTTGCTCAGTGGGCTAAGGATCCGGCATTGCCATGAGCTGTGTTGTAGGTCACAAAAGTGGCTCACATCTGTCATTGCTGTGGCTGTGGTGTAGGCCGGCAGCTACAGCTCGGATTTGACCCCTAGCCTGGGAACCTCCATATGCCACAGATGTGGCCCTAAAAAGCAAAAAAAAAAAAAAAAAAAAAAAAAAAAAAAAAAAAAAAAAAAACCGAAAAAACAAAAACAAAAACAAAGAATTTCCTATTCAAAAGTAGTAAGCTGCTGATGACATCTTCAACTTCATTATATAAAGTCTAATTACATTGAAATTCTTTGTATACAAGTAACACCATGTCATTGGAACCACAGGTCCCATGATTTTGTTCTTGTCCACTACTAAAGGCCACTTCTCCCAGCCACTTCTCAAACATGCAGATCTTGTTTTAAATGCCACTTTTTGGGAGAAGATTTTCCTGATAATGCACCTCCCTAATTCAGAATGCATACTCTCTAAGACACTATGTCGACTCAAGTACCTTTCAATCTGATGTTTGCTTTTTTCTAGATTTTCTAGTTATGAAGGATTAGAATATAATCTCCATGAAGCCGAGCCTTTTCTCTCTTATCTACCACTCTATTCCTGGCACCTAAAATACATAGCAGGCACCCAATAAATATCTTTTACACAAATGAATTGAATAGCACAAGATCTTACAGGGTTTTCAGCTGTTAAAAACATCAATGTGCTTATTAATTTGATAATTAAATTTTATATTGGAAAGAATTCAAGGAGGAGTCTACACTTTCATCATCTTATCACCTTTTGGAAAACCCAAGTTCAGACATGGATGAAAGCATGTGGTGGAATAAATGGGAAATATATATGTGTGTGTGTGTGTGTGTGTGTATTTATCTTGGGGCTTACTAACATTAATCAATATTACATATATTTTTGTAAAGAAGGTAGCTGAATCTAGTAATTGAAGGTATTGGGAGTAGAAAAATGAGGATGGGGAGAGGACAGTAAAGAATAATATTTTGATGATCACATTATCTCTCATGGGTGGAGGTGTGTTCTCTGCAAATGGTAGGTTTAATTTTTGTTCTGTCTCCACTGTGTCTGAATCTGAACTTATTTGGAAACAGGGTCTCTGCAGACACAGTCAGTTTAAGATGAAGTTCATTAGATGGAACCTATTCCAAATCTGTACTTATAAAAAGGAGAAATTTGGATACCGACTCAGATACCCAGAGAAAGGGGGTGGTTATGTGGAGAATTCAGGATACCATGTAAAGATTGGAGCTGTGCTACTGCAAACCCAGAAAAATCTGAGGCTTCCAGAACTAGAACGAGGCAAGGAGGGATTTCACTCGTGGTTTCTGAGGGAGACAGGCCCTGCCACCACGTTGATCCCACACTTCTCGCTGAACTGTAAGATGGTAAATTTCTAAGCCACCTATGTTGTGATACTTTGTTTTATAGTAATCCTAGGAAAAAAATGAAAATGTCAAGAAAAATAGTATCAAAAAATAATTCACATAACTCCAAATGTTTATAAGATTGTACCAAATATCAAGTAACTACTTGGAACTTCCAAAGAAATCACCAGCAATCAGAAAGAAAATTATTCTCTCAGAAACAGAGATAATCTAAAATGGGGTTGTCTTCAGTAATATGTAGTGAAAGGACATTTTTTAGAATTCTTCTCATTCTTTAACATAACACAGCTGTATATATTGATCCCCAACCCCAACTGCATCTAATATTTAGCATTATCAACAGCTTAAGAAATGTAGAGTGTTTTCACATTTTTCATTTCTTTTGCTGTCATCAAAAAAGCTTATGTTTCCTAATTAAGAACTACTTCTAGATCCTTAAATTTCATGAAGTAAAACTAAATGGTCCTATTTACCTTATTCCCAGAAAAATATACTTAGAGGTGTGAATAAAGAAGGGATTTGATAGTATAAATTACAGTGATTTAGCTAGGACATTTCAAATAGAATTTTGATGTTGAGAATAACAATAAGATACCAACAAAGAAAAGAGAGTTTTAGAAGATAAAATGAGCACTTAGATCTTGTTAATTTGGTAGTCATTAGAAAGAAGTGAAGTTAATTTATATTAATTGCCAATCTGGTTGCTAAAAACAGAGTACTCTAGGTAAAAAGTAATTTGAAAAAAGCATTTCTAAATACTATTATTCTTAAATAGAATCTAGCTAACTAAAGTGGAGATTCTCCGATGAAATTCTGGACCAAAGAGCAAGTGAATGACTCCCTTCAAAACATCACCCAAAATAAATCAGTATTTTTAGAATAATACTAGATATTCATAAATATAATGAGGAATCATTAAATAAAATTCTCTTTGCAAGTTGCTTATAGCATTTTTGATGCATAGGAAAGTTAAAATTTTGTAATTAGTTAAAGGCAGAAAATATTTTCTTAAAAACATTATAAGCTTCTTACCTAGATTTATTAACTTTATAAACAGTGCATTTCAAGTTTTCCTTTTTAAAACTTCCTTTTGAAAATGTTCAACAATGATTTTTAAGTTGAAATATAGTTGATTTATAGTGTGTTAACTTCTGCTGTACAACAAAGTGATTCAGTTTTATACATGTTATATATTATTTTTGTATTATTTCTATTATGATTTATCACAAAATATTGAATATAGTTCCCTGTGCCATATAGTATGACTTTGTTGTTTATCCATTCTATATATATGTATATATATATTTTGTATCTGGAAACTCCAAATTCCCACTCCATCCCTCCTCCCTCCTTTGGCAATCACAAGTCCATTCTCTCCGTCTGAGTCTGTCTCTATACTTGTTTTGTAGAAAAGATCATTTGTGTCATTTAGATTCCATATGTAAGTAATATCACATGGTATCTATCTTTTTCTTTTTGACTTACTTCATTTAGTATGATAATCTTCAAATCTAACCATGCTGCTGTAGATGGCATTATTTAACTCTTTTTACTGCTGATTAGTATTCCATTGTATAGACATACTGTATCTTCTTTATTCATCCATCAGTGGACATTTAGACTCTTTCCATGTCTAGGCTATTGTGCATAGTGCTGATATAAACACACGGGTGCATAATCTTTTTGAATTATAGTTTGTCCAGATATATGACCAGGACTGGGATTGCAAGATCATATGACAACTCTTTTTTTTTTGAGGCACCTCATACTGTTTTCCATATTGACTGAACCAATTTACATTTCCTCAACAGGGTAGGAGGGTTCTCTTTTTCCCACATCCTCTCCAGCTATTATTATTTGTAGACCTGTTGATGATGGCCATTCTGACCAGTATGAGGTGGCATCTCATTGTAGTTTTGATTTGTATTTCCCTAATGATTAGCGGCATTGAACACATTTTCATTTGATTATCATGCTCCATCATAAGTCACTAGACACAGTTCCCAGTGCTACACAGCAGGATCTCATTGCTAATCCATTCCAAAGCCAATAGTTTGTATCTATTAACCCGAAGCTTTATATCTTCTTTGGAGAAATGTCTATTTAGGTCTTCTGCCCATTTACAAATGGCGTGGGCCTTGCTTGTTCCTGTTGTGTATTTTGGAAATTAAACCCTTGTCTGTCACATCATTTGCAAGTATTTTTTCCCAATTTGTAGGTTTTCTTTTCATCTTGTTTATGCATGGTTTCCTTTGCTGTGCAAAATCTTGCAAGTTTGATTAGATCTCATTTGTGTATTTTTGTTTTTATTTCTATTGTCTTTGGGAGACTGTCCTAAGAAAACATTGTTAGGATTTATGTCAGAGAATGTTTTGCATATATTATCTTCTAGGAGTTTTATGGTATTGTGTCTTTAAGCCACTTTGAGTTTATTTTTGTGCAGGTTGTGAGGGTGTGCTCTTACTTCATTGATTTACACGCTACTGTCCAGCTCTCTCAACACCACATGTTGAAGAGACTTTTTCCCATTGTATATTCTCACTTTGTTGAAGATTAATTGGCGTAGGTGTGTGGGTTTATTTCTGGGATCTGTATTCTGTGTCATCGATCCCTATGTCTTCATGTGTGCCAATACCACACTTTTGTGATTTCTGGATCTTTGTAGAATTATCTCAGTCTGAAAAGGTTATACCTCCCGCTTTGTTCTTTTTCCTCAGGATTGCTTAGGAAATTCTGGGTCTTTTATGGTTCCACATAAATTTAGGATTATTTGTTGTAGTTCTTTGAAAAATATGATAGGTAATTTGATAGGGATCACATTCAATCTGTAGATTGCTAGGGCCATTTTAATAATATTAATACTTCCAATCCAACATAGCGATTTAACCTAACAATCCAAATGTTCCTAAGACAGAGGGAATAAATTATTTCTCCAAGAAAAACTATAACTTGTATATTTAATGTAAATATTCATATAGTAGGGCAATTAAAGACCAAATATCAATGCACTTCAATACCAAACCCAATCAATTGAATTTTACTTTAATTTGACATGTATCATTATTTATTCTTATTCTTACTATCTCATAGCATTTCTATATGGTACAAACCTCAAAGTCTTTAAACATAGGTACCATGACAAGTTTATGTTTTAAAGAGTAGATGTGGATATTGACCACAGAGTAACTGAATTACATGGCATAGAGTTGTTCTTTATTTTACTAAACATACTGTTGGTTCATGGCTGTGAAAGAAATAAATGAACAGAAGCTTTTTGACAAAGCGTATGTTTCAATGCAATGAAAAGAAAATATGGAAGTGGCAGGGATAAAATAAAATCCATTTAACTTTGCTAATATAACAAAATGCAAGGCTTTCTTTTGGTAATTGATGTCATTACAATAATTCCCTGCTGTTTATCAAATACATCTGCCAATCTATCTGTCTAGACATCCATCGATCCATCTGTCTATATATACTATTCCATCATGATACCGGAAGACGTTAACTTTAACATATTTTTGCTTAACATTGAATTTATCTTTCAATCAAAAGTCTGTTATTTATTTTCTCTTTTTTGAACACAATGGCATAATCTTACTATTTTATTTTGCCTTTTTGTCTTTTCTAGGTCCACACCTGTGGCATATGGAGGTTCCCAGGTTAGGGGGCCAATCAGAGCTGTAGCTGCTGGCCTGTCCCAGAGCCACAGCAATGCGGGATCCGAGCCACGTCTGCGACCTACACCACAGCTCACGGCAACGCTGGATCCCTAGCCCACTGAGCAAGGCCAGGGATCGAACCTGCAACTTCATGGTTCCTAGTCAGACTCACTGAGACATGATGGGTTACTATTAAAATTTAAATACAAAACTTTGGCAAATTTAGCTTAAAATTAACTGTATAGAGATCTTAATGTGGGAAATCACTATTCAGCATTAGAGTAATTATCTCATATTTCTTACTAAAATATTTTAAAATTTCATAAACAAAACAATCTGACTTTGAAGAAATTTTTATAATAAATTTCTATTACTTTTGCATTTTTTGTCACTTGCTTATTTTTCCTCTCAAATGTTTACATGTTCTTAAGATCTGCCACAGATTCATCTCATCTAAGCCCTAATAGTAACTTTTCAATTGTAAATAGTGGCATGGTTATATATCAATAAGTATATACCACATTTATGGATAAGAAAATGTTTCTAACATTACTAAATGATAATTAGTCTTCAAAAGTGAGTGGATGAAGTAATGCTATGGTAGAAAATAATTTTGGAAAATTAATGTAATAAATTGGAAGTTTAAAAAATACAGTGAAAAAGTTAAGGCACAAGCACTGAAAAGAAACAAATGATGCATTAAAATGTATCTGTACCTTTTAACTTTTGAAATATTTATTTCCTACATTTTGCATATATTAATGTATCAGTTTCTAAGAGATCTATATACATTTAGGATAATAAACATAGGCATGAATGCATTTTAAACCTCATAATAAACCTAATTCTTATTTATATATCAAATAATGTAGCAATGTCAAGTGAAATTTTGAATTTTTAAAAGTGTGAATAATTGCACAAGGGTAATAGCAAAGTTAAGTGGCATTTACATTTACAAAGTGTACATTCCCCAGTTGGTAGTGACAAGGCAATAAGGCATAATAAACAATGAAGTGCAGTGTGTGTGCCAACTAAAGTAGATATCATGGCATTCTGTTACATCAGTAGGGAAACATGGCTATTATTCCAGTTGCAGTTCCAAAATCTAAATGAGCCTTCTGTCCCTTCTCTTCCTGTTCTCCTTTTGTAAGTCTAATAATTTGAAGATATTTTTCCCCATGGTTTTCCATAATTCATGGAGGTTTTCTTTATTTTTTATTCTTTTTTTGTTTTTTATCCCCAGATTGAATGATTTCTAAGGTATCTTAACTCCACAGATACTTTCTTCTTTTTGATCTGATGTTAATGCTCTTTCTTGAATGTTTTCATTTTCATTTATTGTTTTCTTCAGCTTCGGAATTTTGTTTTGATTCTTTTTATGATTTTTATCTCTTTGTCAACCTTCCCATCTTGTTTATGTCTTATTTTCCTGACTTCTTAAAATTATATTCCTGTGTTTCCTTGTAGCTCATTGAGCTTCCTCAAAAGAGCTACTTTTAATTTTTTATCAGGTAAATTACAGACCTACATGTCTTTGGGGTCAATTACTAGAAGATTATTGTAATCACTTGGTGCATCAGGTTTCCTTGATTTTTCATGTTCCATGAAGTCATGTATTGCTGCCTTTGCATTTGAAGAAGCAGTCACTCCCTCTAGACTTTACTGACTGACTTTGGTAGAGAATTACCTTCCAACAGCCCTGCAAGGAATTTTGAAACTTGTTCATACCCTCTCTGGTTATGCCTCTCCACTCTTCTTGCTCCCTCTTGTGGCAGACTTCTTAAGATTTTATGCTTTCTCTAGCTCCTGCAGCACACCAGTCTGCATGCTGACAGTCTACCTTTTGTTTATCTAAGGGTAGCCCTAAATGCTGATTTTTTTTGATGTCTCTCCTTCAGTGTACAGATGTGGGCAGGCTTTATCTGTGTGCTCATTAGCCACTTGCCAAAGTTCCCTCTCTGCCATTGGGAGTGTGCACAAGGAGCTGGACATGAAGTGGGTGAGAGATGTGTATAGTTGAGGCAAACTCTAGGTGCCCATGGTCCAGTTCTGGGCATCTGTAGTCATGGGCCAGCATCCTGATGGAATCTGTGCTCTGGTTAGTAGGCTTCACGTCCCTCTGCTGTCTCCATAGCCCCGGATGCTATTCTCCCAGCTGCTAACAAAATCCTAGTGTGTAGCTCACAGTTCAGGACTCTGCATAGGGTGAGGGAGAAAAGGGCCTCTTTGCATCTCACACAATAGGGAGACTGGGCACTCACCCATGTGCTCTCAATTTTGCCCACAGAAAAAATCCAGGGCCGAGAAGGACTTTCTTGGTACTGAGTTGCATCGCCTGGGTGGACAGGAATCATAGGTAATGTCACGTTTTCCTCTTACACTCTCCAGTATGTTTAATCTTACCTTTTTTTTTTTTTTTTTCCTCCAGCAATGTAGTGAAACTTCTCTGCTGGAATCTTGGACTTCTGCGAGGCTCCTCATCCATGGATGATTCCAAGTCAATATTTTCCAGAGATTTTCAGATAATGGCCAAGAGGAGCTGGAGCCAGTTCACTGGCCACTTCATGATTTACTGCTGGAGCTGAGGTCTATATGTCTATTACCTGACACACAGGTATGTAAAACTCCTGCCAGGGTCCCTTGAAGTATGGTGCTGAATCCTGCAGCTCCCACCAAGGCACTTTTGTCCATGGATGAGAGCCACATATTTGTGAGGGAGAGATAGGATCTAGGTATATCTTACTTAGTCATCTTACTACTGTCTTCCTAGTTCAAACTTTTTAGAAACTTTTATTGTTATTTCTTAATATGTGTATTTTCTTTGAAAATGCTTAATAAGTACAGAAAATATGACCATATCAAATCTGAAGTCTCTTCCCAGTAAAACAAGCATGGTGATCCAATTTTACTTTGTAGATTTATCTAAAAGAAGTAAGTAATTTTAGATAAATTTTACAATATTATTCACATTTTCTGTCACATTCATGTCTGGTACTTGACTTACAATACTTTAACTGCTTTATGTCCTCTTTCTTACCCAGGAGAAACCATTATTTGAGAAAATTTGGTTTTGAAATGATTTTCCAAAGTCTATATAATAAAATAAATAATTTTATATAAGAAGGATACAAAATGAGAATATCTGCTTTCCATTTTTAATCAAGTGCTTAGGAAGACAATAAGCAATATTTTAAGTAAATTAGAATGGAATTTACTTTTTACCATGTCTTATAAATGCCAAACAATGAAATGATTTAGTTTTCAAAGTTATTAAGTCCCAATTGATCTTCTAGGCAATGGACTTATTATCTAATTATGAAGATATGCACATTTATCAAAAGTTAGAACCATCTGTCTCAATTCTGTTTAATTTCATTATATATTCATCATTTAGACATTCAGCTTATGACATAAGCCTCTACCGACAAGTAATTCTATACTGATTATCACTTGAAAATGTGCACAGGCAGACATCAGTCAACTTTTATTAGTCTACTTTGAAATGAAAATTCTACTGGTAATAGGCTGCTGACTATCCAGTCATCACTGATATATGCAGGAAGAGTCTCTTGTATTCTTCTAAAGAAACCTAAAACTATTAATTTCTTTCAGCAAATTATATAATCTGAGCATTCATAAGTTCTTCTTGAAGTAAGAAGAAAACACATTTAGACCCATCTCCACATATTAAAAATTCTCATTTTTATAGAGAGGGAGGCCAGGAGAGAATAATTATGATTTAAAGTAATTTTGATTAAAATATTTGTAATGTTTATAGAATTTTATAATGCTGAGGGATATGTCAGTAATCCTGCTTAGTGACTTTGGCTCACTAATATATAATTTATTTTTTCTTATATGTCTGGTTATTTACACAGATGAGTGAGAATATGTGAAATTATTTTTTGAAAACACTTTCCCTCTTTTTGTGTACCTAGAATGAAGAATAAAAATAACTGGCATTCATAAAAAAGAATGAAATAATGCAATTTGTAGCAAAATGGATGGATCTAGAGAGTATCATATTAAGTGAAGTAAGTAAGACAGAGTAAGACAAATGTGATGTCATTTATATGTGGAATCTAAAAAAGTGATAAAAATGAACTTATTTACAAAACAGAAATAGACTCACAGAGAGAAAACAAACTTATGGTTACTAAAGAGGATAATAGGGCAAGGGGAAGAGAAAAATTAGGCATTTGGGATTAACATATACACAAATGCACACTACTATATAGCACAGGGAACTACACTCAGTAGCTTGTAATAACCTATATGGGAAAATAATCTGAAAAAGAATAGACATATGTCGATACAGAACTTTAATTTTAAAAATTCCTGGCATTCTATTTATTATAAGGATATTTATACCTGATGACTATCTTAAGTCATCTCATAAATAAGAATACATTTTACTAAAAATGTATGTATCTTATATATGGCCCATCTCTGTGTCTGTCATCATGATCCTAAATAACACAAATGATAGCCTCAACAGTTATCTAAAGGGAAAACTGATTCCCTTTAATAAAATGATATGTCATGATTTCATATGTATTATTTATATGTGTATTTATAACATATATGAAGATCAAAATATTGGATAAAATGACATATTCTGTTTTAATTACAATTTATGTGAAATGTTGAGGTGACACTTTGTGTTTCTAAACAAAGATAAGTGCTGTATGTTATAAGGGAAGCCTGTTTTCACAATTTATATCTCACTGAGAGACTGACTATCAAAATGATTGCAATCTCAACCAGAGCCAGTGAGAACAGGGGAAAATCTGGACCAGGTGGCTAGGGAATTGCAATTGCAATGGAGTGAACCCATGGGAATGCTAGCAAGCAGTGCGTTATTTGGCATCCAGAGGATGTGATGCACTAGGAATGGTATTAGCCAATTTTAGTATTTAAGCAGCAACTGAATGTTGGATAGAACGGCATTCTGAGCAAAAATGGAAATATGAAGAAAGTTAGATACACCAGTAGTTTTTTTTTTTCTTTAATTCCTTATTTTTTAGAAAAAGTTTCTAGCTAGCAGCTGAATTTATTACCATCCAGGTCAAATTTATCCAATGGAAAAAAATAGACAAAAATGCTATATTAGAATTCTGACAACAAAACTGAAGCATCAAACCCATAGTGATGCTATAATTCCTACCAGGATAAGCAAAACAGAAAGTAAAGGGTACATTAAAGATTATTAATCCTTTCACATGGTATATACATATGTGGTACTAACTTTAAACACCAGAGAAATGAACATTACAGTGATAAGAGCAATTTCATACTCTAACTTCCTGTGACCTGGAAGCTCAAACTCTAGGACTATCAAGCCTGACAAAGATCTGTAGTGTTGTTTTAAGATAAAGTCTTTGGAATGGAATGAATTATGTTTCAGGGAGTTATTATAATGTGTTATCTTAGACCAAAGGCCGTAAAAGTTTAAGGTATATAAGAATCACTTGGAGAGTTGTAATGCATGCATATTCTGTATCTTCCCCTCCCAAATATAAACAAATGTTCTGAAATAGGTGGTAATGGTTCAGGCTTTGAGTTATACTATTCTAAGTAGAATAAATGATAATCATGACTGTTTAAAAGTACCATTTCCTCAGAATTTTGACTCCTTAGTCAGATTACAGGCAAAAATTACAAATGTGGCATTATGTTTCAGGAAACCAAGAGGTTTCTGAAGGCAGCAGCAAGCATGCTTGGCCTTAAGGTTTTATTTATCTCTAAGTGAACATTAGAAGGAAAGTTTTCTACTTCCTCTATATTTGTTCAAACCATTCTGAGTCATCAAATCAAAGGGACCAATTACCCTGACTCTTAGATATACTAGGTTATCTAAGATACAACTCTTAGATGTACTAGGATACATCTCATATATACTAGGTTATTCAAGGTATCGAAACAACTTCAGGAAGGAAAAGAAAACACAATTAAATCAAGCACAGAGGCAGATACACAGATACTCAAATATTTCAGTAAGTAATCTTTTCTTGGAAACATTTACTTGAAAAGTGGGCATTACTTTCTTTTTTATGGCCACATCTGCAGCATATGAAAGTTCCCAGACTAGGGATTGAGAACCTGAACCTAAGACCAAAGCCGCTGCAGTCAGATTCTTAATCCACTGCACCACAGCAGGAACTCTGAAAAGCAGGCATTCTTTATTTGTCCTTATCTGTAAAAGGCAAGAACGGGTATATGTATATTTTAGGATAATGTTACCACAATATAGCCCTAATATCGGTAATTTTGAAGTTGAAACTTTAGAGATTGCTTGAATAAACTACCTTACCCTAGCTCACGGATATGTGAAGTCTCCTCCATATCTTATCGAATCTATATTGGAGAGGCTGTAAGACTATCAACTGCAGAAAATTTAAATTGCCATTCCAAAGTAAAGAACTTTCTTAATCTTAGGAAGAAGTTGTATAATGTGAGAGGTTATGTATTGTCTTTAAAAGTCCTATAAGATGAAAATAATGTGTAAAACTACAGACACCAAAACAGCAACTGCCTAGCTGATCCTACCTAATCAATCTATTCAGCGTTTCCCTCAATATTTCATGTCATTTAGCAACTTAGTAAGCTGCAGAGTCATTTCTAATTTAATAATTCTGCACAATTCATTGTTACTTTAGATATCATCCTGCCACATCTGATAAAAGCTAAAGTGAGTAGTAATGAACTTTCTAAGGACAACTTCATATTTTCAAATATAAAAATTACAAGTAATCTCCTATTTATCTATTTGAGCCTATAATAAAGATTTTAGTTTTTTTTAACTGGAAAAATATATTTATGGCATTGCAAACAAGAGAAATATAACATAGAGAATAAAAAATATTTTCAAGTGTTATATCAGAAATGAAATCTTCAGAAATCAAATGCCCATCATCTTACAGCCTGTACTATATCATTTTGTAGGAAGTCACAGTCAGTTTTACTGCTGCTTTTTTTTTTTTTTTTTTTAATTTTATGGCCACACCTGTTGCATATGGAAGTTCGCCGGCCAGGGATTGAATCCAAACCACAACTGTGACCCTGGCAGCAGCTGCTGCAAACCTGTATCCTTTAACCCTCTCTGCCGGGCCAGGGATTAAATTTGCACCTCTGAAGCAACCAGAGCCACTGAAGTTGGATTATTAACCCACTGTGCCACAAGGGGAACTCTATTGCTGCTCTTTTGAAATATAATCTTGATTTTTCTCCTCAGATTACTTTAAGACATTGTGTCTTTGGATTTTAGTAGTTTTTCTATTATGATCAAATGGAATATAACTGCCTTGAAAATTGCAAGTCTCACTATGTATTTATTTTTGGCCATGCCCACAGTATGTGGAGTTCCCAACCCAGGGATCAAACCCATTCCACAGCTCTAAGCAGAGCCATAGCAGTAACAATACCAGATCATTAACCTGCTGAGCCACCAGGAACCCCCAACACCTTAAATTTAGAGACACAGGCTATAGGAGATTTCTCATCAGACTAGCATCAAGAAAAGAAGGGAGCAACATTTAAAATTATTGAAAAGACAAAGGTAAACAATGTAGAATTCTGTGCCCCACAATATTATCCCCCAAAAGTGAAGGAGAAATAGACTTTTTTTAGACACACAGAAACTCAAGTATATCACTGTCAGAGACTTATCCTGTAATAAATGTTAAAAGTTCTTCTTTAGCAAGAGGAAAGGGTAAAAGTCAGAAATGTAGATCTACATAAAAGAAGGAAGAGTGTCAGAAAAGGAGAAAATAAAGGTAAAATAAATCATATTTTTTTATTCTTAATTGGTATAAAAGTTAACCATTTAAATAATATTAAAAATTATTGAATAACAGAACATTATAAATAAACTATATTTCTTTTAAAATTTGGTGATTATAGAATATGTATAAAAGAAATGAATGAAAGTAATGATAGATTGATTAAAAGGGGGAATTAGAACGTGCTGCACTACAAATGAAATGGTGTAGTTTTATTTTAGGTGGAAAAAGATTAGATTAGCTGAAAATGTACATTGAAAACTGTATGAAAACTACTAACTTTTTAAAATTATATTTGATTTTTTTTTTCACTGTAGGGTTTAATGAAAAATGTTTGTGAACTAATGAGATTCTTTCCCAAGGGCATGCCAGACACATGGAAAGTGAAGTCACATAAAATAGAATTAATGATAATTCTTAATTAAAATCAGAGAAGACAGAAAAAGGGAAGAAGTAAAATTAATAACAAGGTAATACATAGAAAATAGTTAAAACATGGTAAATATTAATTCAACTATTCAATCATCACTTAGATGTAAATGCTTTAAGTACACTATTGGTAAGATAGGAATTGTTAGAATGGATCAATAAAAGAAGACCCAAGCATAAATTGTATATTAGAAAACACATAAAATGCAAATACTCTGAATAGTTAAAAGTAAAGGGAAGGATAAACATTTTGCTGTGTAGCACTGGGAGCTATGTCTAGTCACTTATAATGGAGCATGAAAATGTGCGAAAATAGAATGTGTACATATATGTGTAACTGGGTCACCATGCTGTACAGTAGGAAAAAAAAATTGTATTTGGGGAAATAACCATTAAAAATAAATAAATAAAAAACATAGGCAGTGTTAACTGTATAACAAAAGCAAACAAACAAAATCTAAAATAGTATATTAAATTGAAACGAAGCGGAATTCAGAACAAGGAAAATTATCTGGGATAAAGGGAGATGCTACATGACAATGAAAGGATCAATCTTCTAAGAATACATGGTAATTCTAAATGCACCTAAGAACAGAGTATGAAAACAGTAGGGAGAATCAGGTATAACTAAAGGATGGATAAGTCCAATTATAGTTAGAGAAGTCAACATTCCTCTTTCATAGACTGATAATATCAAGAAAGCAGAAAATTGGAGTTCCCATCATGGCTCAATGGTTAATGAATCCAACTAGGAACCATGAGGTTGCCGGTTCGATCTCTGGCCTTGCTCAGTGGATTAAGGATCTGGCATTGCCATGAGCTGTGGTGTGGGTCGCAGAAGTGGCTTGGATCCCCTGTAGCTCTGATTGGACCTCTAGCCTGGGAACCTTCATATGCCGCGAGAGCGGCCCGAGAAATGGCAAAAGGACAAAAAAAAAAGACAAAAAAAAGAAAGCAGAAAATCAGTAAGAATACAGTTGGCCTGAAAAGCACCATAAATCAACTTGATGTAATTGGAATTTATAGAATATAGAAAAGCCCATCCAACACACATCCTTGTCAAGCTTACATGAAAATTCACTAAGATAGAACACAGTATGAGCCTCAAGACATACCCTAACATATTTAAAATAGAGATCATATGAAATACACTCTCAGGCCATAGTGGATTTAGACTAGAAATTAATAATAGATAGTTGAAATAGCTCAAAGTATTTAGAGATCAAACAACAAATTTCTAAATAGCACGTAGGTCAACAGAGAAAAAAATCAAGATAAATTTTTGAATAATTTAAATTGATTAATGATGAAATGTAATTTACCCATATTTGTGGGATGCAGCAAAAGCAGTGCTTAGAGGGAAAATTATGGAATTAAATATATATATTAGAAAATATAAAAAATTGCAAAAAATCACTTTGGGAAAATAAAGAAGAGCAATTTAAGTGTAAAGCAAGCAGAAGAAAATAAAATTAGAGCAGAAATCAAAGAAATTAAAAACTGGAAAATAATTAACCAATCCAACATAACCATAAATGGATTATTTGAAAATATCAAAAAAAATGTAAACCTTTAGACAGACTAACTAAAGGTGAGAAGACACAAATGGCTAATATCAGAAATGAAAGAAGAGGTATTACTACTCATTGCATGGACATTAAAAGGATAATAAAGGAATACTATGGACAACTCTGTGCCCATTAATTTGGTAACAGTTAAAATGGTCCTATATCCTAAAAGACATGAACTAAAATACTTAACACAAGAAAAGATAAATTATCTGAATAGGTCTGTATGCATTACAGAAATTGAACCTAAAATTAATTATTTTTCAAAAAAGAAAAAGCAGACCCAGATGGTTTCATTGGTGAATTCTACCAAACACATGTAATAAAATATTTACCCACCACCATCTCTTTCAGAAAATAAGAGCAGAGAATAGAACACATTTGAATTTGTTTAATAAGATAAGCATTACTCTAATACAAATATATAAAGAAATAACAAGAAATGATGAATTCAACAAAGTAATCTCTTATAATAACAGATGGAAAAAAGTGTCAATAAAACACTAACAAATTGAATGAACAAGGCTTTAAAATAATTATACACCAGGAACAAGTGGGATTTATTCCAGGTATACAAAGGCTGAACAATCATACAACATCAACATGCTAAAGTAGATAAAATATAAGATCATATCAATTGAGGCAGAAAGTCATTTACAAAGTCCAACACCTACTTGTGACAAAAATTATCAGAAACTAAGAAGAGTTTGAAATATCCTCTCTGTCACAAAGAACCTACATTAAAAACCGATGAAACACTGGATGATTCTTCTCTAAGTGCAGTAGAATGTATACCCAATACACTGCAACATCAAGAAAAGCAAATAAAATGTATACAGAATGGAAAGGGAGAAATAAAATTATAATTGCTTATAATTATTTTATGTTTTATATTTTATTTATAAAATATATTCCTATATACCATCCATGAATAACTAGAATTTAAAGTTTAAAAATATGTACCCTTTACATTAGCACCAATAAATGAAATATGTAGGTGTATGTTAAATAAAATATGTAAATGAAGAAAACTATAAAACCCTGATGAAATAAAAGAAGGAAAAAATGTATATGTATATATATATATAGAGAGAGAGAGAGTGAGAGAGAGAGAGATTTTATGTTCATGGGTAGAAAGACTCAATATTGCTAAGATATCAATTCTTCCCAACTCATTCAATAGATTCAATGAAATTCCAACTAAAACCCCAGCAAACTATTTTGTGGATACAGTCTGATTATAAAATTTATAAAGAAGATAAAAGTCCCATAATAGACAAAATAATATGAAAGAATATATATTTGGAGAAACTATATTATCCAGTTTTTAAAAAATCCATTGAGATAACCTTGCTTTATAACATTGTTTCACATATACAACATTTACAATTCAACTTCTGTATACTCTATAGTGTGCTCATCATCAGAGTTTAGTTTACATCCTTCACCATAGAACTGACTCCCTTTACCCATTTTTCTCTCCTCCCTCCCCCTTTCCTTCTAGTAATCATACTCTGTTCTGTATATCCATGTGTTTGATTATTTATCAAAACAATTTTTTTATGTTCCACATATGAGTGAAATGATATAGCACTTGTCTTTCTCCATCTGACTTCAATTATAATACTCTCAAGTCCATTAATGTTGCAAGTAGAAAATTTTCATCTTATTGAGATTGAATACTGACTAGTATTCAATTATATGTACTATATACCACATCTTTATCCATTCATCTGTTGATAGGCATTTAGGTTGTTTTTATATCTTGTTTAATGTAAGTAATGCTAGGGTCAATGAACATAGGGGTGCATATAACTTTTTCAATTAATGTCTTCATATTTTGGGGATAAATACCCAGAAATGGAATAGCTGGTTCATATGGTAGTTTTATCCTTATTTTATTTATTCATTCCCAGGCCAGGGATCAAACCCACGCCACACAGCTATAACCAGAGCCATAGAAGTGATAACACCAGATCCTTAACCCACTGACCCACAAGAGACCTCCTGCTCTTCATTTGTTGAGGAACTTCCATCCCTTCACTTTGAGCCTGTGTTTGTCTTTAGACCTGAGATGAATCTCCTGGAGGCAGTATATATTTTTAATCCATACGCCACTCTGCATCTTTTGTTTGGAGAATTCAATCCATTTATATTTAGGGAATTTATTGATAAATAAGGCCTTGTATAGACCTTAATCTTTGGTTTTCTGGTTGCTCTATATCTCTATTGTTTCTTTGTCCTTTTTACTTCTGTTTGGCATTTTAGTTTTATTATCTATAAAGTTTTTCTCAGTTTCCTTTTTTTTCCCCCTGCTCTAGATTTATGTTTTGTGGTTGTATAAAACCTCTCATTGGAGTTCCCATCGTGGCACAGTGGTTAACGAATCCAACTAGGAACCATGAGGTTGTGGGTTCAATCCTTGGCCTCGCTCAGTGGGTTAAGGATCCAGTGTTGCTGTGAGCTGTGGTGTAGGTCCAGCAGACGCAGCTCGAATCCCGCATTGCTGTGGCTCTGACGTCGGCCAGCTGCTGCAGCTCTGATTAGACCCCTAACCTGGGAACCTCCATATGCCTTGGGAAGCGGCCCTAGAAAAAAGGCAAAAAACAAAAAAACAAAAAAACAAAAAACAAAACAACAACAACAAAAAAACCTCTCATAGATAAAATAGTCCTATTTTCTGCTGATAACATCTCACCTTCATTTGATGATAGAGGTTCTATATTTTTCCTTTCCTTATTTGAGGGGTTTTTTGGGGTTTTGTTTGTTTGTTTGTTTGTTTGTTTTGCTGTCAAATTATTCCTTTGTATGCTTTGTATGTTGTAACCAAACTGAAATAACTATAGTTATTTTGCTGACTTTTCCCCTTTAAGCTTTAGGCTATAATTGTTTAACAGCCTATCCCGATAAAGAGTTACAGTCTTCTGATTCTAATTATTACTTTAGTCAAAGTTTAGTATACTTTTGCCTTTTCATTTCAAGTAGAAGAACTCCTTTCAGCATTCCCTGTAAGGCAGGTCTGGTATAGATGAACTCTCTCAGCATTTGTTTGTTTGGAGAAACTTTCACTTTTCCTGCATATCTAAATTATAACTTTGCTAGACAGAATATTCTGGCTGACAGTTTTTATCTTTCAAAATTTGGGGTATATCATTCCACTCTCTCCTAGCTTAGTTTCTACTGAGGAATTTGTTAATAGCCTAAAATTGTTCCCTTGTAAGTTGCTATCCTTTTTGACCTGGCAGCTTTTAAAATACTTTTTTTTTTTTTTTTTTTTTGTCACTGACTTTTAACAGCTCTAGTATGAGTCTTATAAAGGGTCTTTTTATGTTGAGGTATTTGGGCATTCTCTTAGCTTCATGGACATGTCTTTCCAGTTGCTTCCCCAGGTTTGGAAAATTCTCAGCTATCATTTCTATTTTTTTTTTTTGTCTTTTTTTTTTGTCTTTTGTCTTTGTTGTTGTTGTTGTTGTTGTTGTTGTTGTTGCTATTTCTTGGGCCGCTCCCGTGGCATATGGAGGTTCCCAGGCTAGGGGTCGAATCGGAGCTGCAGCCACTGGCCTACGCCAGAGCCACAGAAACACGGGATCCGAGCCGCGTCTGCAACCTACACCACAGCTCACGGCAACGCCAGATCCTTAACCCACTGAGCAAGGGCAGGGACCGAACCCGCAACCTCATGGTTCCTAGTCGGATTCGTTAACCACTGCGCCACAACGGGAACTCCATCAGCTATCATTTCTTTAAATAAACACTCTGCACCATTTTCCTTTTCTTCTCCTTCTGGGATAGTTACTATTCTAATGTTGCCCATCCTAGTAGAGTCAGAGAGTTCTCACAGAATGTCTTCATTTTATGTCTCTTATCTATTTGATAGTTTCTAGATTTCTATTTTTCAGCTCATTAATTCTCTCTTCCTTGTGGTCTGATCTATCATCAGTGCTTTCTAATGTATTTTTCATCTTATTTATTGAGTTCTTCAGTGCCAGAATTTCTGTTTGGTTCTTTTTTAGAGTTTTCGTCTCTTTGGTAAAGCATTCCTTCTGTTCACTAACTGTATTCCTGATCTCAATGACCTGCTTTTTTTGAGTTTTCTTTTAGCCTGATGAGTTTCTTCCTGATAATTATTTTAAATTCTCTATCAGATCTCAATATTCTGTGATTTCAAGTTTGGTCTCTAGGAAAATGTCACTTAATTTTTGTGGTACCATCTCACCATAATTTGTCATGGTGCTGGATGATTTGTTCCTCTCCATTTGAAGTAGTGAATACCCTTTTTCTCTAGGTATAGCCCCCCTTTTTTTCTTTTTTTAAACTTGATTCTAAGGATTCAACAGGTTACAAATTAGAAGCCTTTCTTTTTTCTTCCAGTGGGTGGCGATATAGTACAAGTTTTGGGTTTCTCCCAAACATGAATTACCTCTGGTGATGTTTGGTAATGTGCATTTTTCACCTTCTATCAGTTCTGTCAGAGGTGTTGCCCATTGCTCTTGTTGCTAAAGCTTCCAGGGTCATTGGTGCTTTGCTGCTGGGGGTCACTGCCATCACCACCTGGGGCATTGAGATGGTAGTTACCTCTACTCTGCCTGGTGTCTCTGATTTCAGGTTCCCCCTCAGTGGAGGGAGGGAAAGGTGGAAGACTTGAGGTCTCAGGTGCCTCTGCCACATCCAGGGTTGTCAGGTTTGTAGGTGCCATCACCGTGAGCCGAGAAACCAGAGTTGTCATGTAAATTCCACATCTGTATGAATAGAGTCACAGGTCCCTATGCTGCTGCCGTTCAGTTCCTGGTGTCAACAGGTGGGCATTTGTGCCATCTCTTCTGATGCTACTAGATTTTCTGGGGCTGCAAGCTCAGCCATTTGACCAGAGGTCTAGGATCATAGGCACTACCTCTGATGTTCCCCCAGTTTTACCATTTCTGTGTGTTCCAGTGCACCCACCCTTAGATGTATAGATGTGTGGCATTCCTTAGCATCTTGTTGCATTGAGCGGAATCACCTTTGTTGAGTCATGGAAGTTTTACTCCATGTAGATTGAAAGGGAAAGACAAAGGGAGCATATCACTCCACAATGATGCTTATGTTACTCTTATATTATCTAATTTTATGCATTACTATTAAAACTGCAGTAATCAAGACAGCATTGTATTGATGAAAGAACAAGATATCAAGATCAGTGGAAAAACGGAAAGCCCAGAAATAGACTGAAACATAGTCAACTGAACTTGGAAAAATGAGCAAAAGGCAATTCAGTTGAGAAGGGATAGACTTTTCAACAAATAGTGCCAGGAATTTTGACTATCAATGTGAAAACAACAACAACAACAACAAAGACAACACCATAAGCATAGACCTTATGTCATACATAAAATGTAATTCAAAATGGATCATAGACCTAAATGTAAACTTTAAATTCTAAACTTTCTAGAGTAAGACATGCAAGAAAATCTAGTTAATCTTTTGGTTTTGCCATAAGTTTTTAGATACAATATCAAAAGCATGATTGATAAATTTGATAAATTGAACTTGATTAAAAAGAAAAGCTTATCTTATGCAAAAACATTGCTCGGACAATGAATACAGAATTCACAGACTTGAAGAGAATATTTAAAAAACACTTATCTGATGAAGGACTTAAATTCAAAATGTAAAAAAATACACCTAAAACTTAACAATAAGAAAACAAACAGCCCAATTAAAAATCAGCAAATATCTCAGCACATATCTCGCAAAATGATATTCAGTGTCATCAGTCATTAGAGGATTGCAAATTAAAATAACAATGAGTGCTGCTAAATACATACATGGCTAATTTCAAAAAACATGACGATACCAACTTCTGATAAAGATATATAGTATCAGGAATAACTATTCATTATTGGTTACCATATAAAGTGGTTGAGTCAGTTTGGATTACAGTTTAGTGGTTTCTTGCAAAGCTAAACATAGTTTTAGCTTATCATCAACTAGTCATGAGATTCTGTTTATTTATTTCACTGATTTCAAAACTTATGTACACTCGAAAATATTCTGTGTTGAAGAAATGCAAATAAATTATGCAGATTTTCCCTCCTTAATTTTGAGTGGTACATACAGACTTCCTTCCAAAGAATATAGTATATAAATGGAGCTGGAAGAAGAGGTGAAGAAACCCAATTATTATTTCGGTCATCTGGCCATGGTTAATATCAATGATTTTAAACCATGTTGAGAGTATTTACTATTGATATGATGTAATGAAAACATCACTTTACCTCTATGGTCCTCCTCAAGAAAACCTATAACTCAGTTTCATCCTAAGAAAATTATCAGACAAATCCCATTGAGAATTGTTCTGCAAAATACCTGACCAGTACTCTTCAAAAAATGTGAAGTAGATCAAAAAAAAAAAAGGTGGGCGAACTGTCACAGCCAAAATGAGCCAAGGAAACATGACAATTAATGTAATGTGTTGATTCTGGATGAGACTATGAAACAGAAAAAGGACATTATGCAAAAACTAAGGAAATATTAACAAAGTGTGGCTTTAGTCATGTCAGCATTGGTCCATTAATTGAAAACAAGCACCATGCTTTTTTATTATTAGATACTAATAATAGGGAATGTGGAAATTTTTAATGCTGCTTTCACAATGTTTCTAAAAACTTAAACATTTAAAATTTATTATTAAAACATTTCTTACAATTGACTTAAGGTACAGGTAATACTATCTTAATCAAAAAATATTTGCATTTCCTTTTTTCAAGGCCTTCAGCAATAATAATTGCCTTACCCAATCAGAATTCTTTTGAGGATTGGGGTATTTCTAGTTTACTCTCTCTCCATAGGTGTATTCCTTTGAATTCCCATACCAAAAGTTATTAAAAGAAGGAGGAGGAGAGGGAGGGAGAGGAAGAGAAGAAGAAATAAACTATTTTCATTGGGAACTTTGATTTGCAACTTTTATTTCCTTAGCATCCTGAATCTGTCAAAGCACTACACAGATATTCCTGTTCTCAAAAGAAACAGCAGGCAATTCTAGAAAAATGTAGCTCCACATCTTCAGCTCACTTTTGTAAGGCTTCCCTCCTTTGATTTATCTATCTTTTTATTCCACAATTCCTTGTTGCCTGCATCTTTCTTATACACTTTCAAAAAGATGTTTCAACAATACTATACATTTTTTTCCTGTTTTTCCTCATGGGATTTTCAAACCAAACCCGTTACCCACCATTACAATAAGTGAATAATACTTAAGCATGTTTTTAAGCATAAATCTACATTCTAATAATTCTCAATGACAATTGAACTTCAAAATATATTTTCTAGCCTTAAATAACTTCTACTATTTTATGCAATCAAAGTTCTACACTTTGATGATAAGACTTAATATTCGACTAATAACTAATATGCCTTAGACATAATTGACAGTTGTGTTTTTGGAACTAAGTTCTCTTTAATTCACATCTATTGCTCCTCTCACTACACTATACCTTGCATAGACTGAATAAGAACTGCCTAGACCAAGTAATGTGTTTTCATCTGCTTCCTCATTTTTCTCTTCTAGGGAAGTATGGTCAAGTAATGATGAAATTTCTTGGGAAATACTTTAGTAGAGCTCTTTTATAGATAATTGGTTTTATAGTAGATGCATAACTTGACCCTAAAGCAAAAATGCAAATTAACTCTTATTAAAAATAGCAATAGAAATATTTTGTGCTCACTGCCAGCAGAGGTTTTTTTTAACAAACTAAATGTTCTAATGATATAAGTGAAAACAAATCAAACCTTATTCTGTAATTAAACTAAAATTAATCAAATGAAGATATAATTACTTCCACAGAAATAAGACTTACTACAATGGGAAGACCTACTTTGTTGCATTCAGAAGTTTTGTCTCTTTACCTGATGGTTCAGCAGGCTTTTCAAACAGAACTTCCCACTGGGCCATCATTTCCCAATCCTTCGTACAACTAAAATGATATTTCAAATAAATCTGTGTTCTAAAAGATCAGTTTCACTATTCTTAAAAGCCAAGATCTTCAGTTCTTGTAGAACCTCGTTTAACATGTTCTCCAACTACAATGTAGACTTAAGAGCTTTGTATGAGAAAACTCATTTTTTATGAGTGTAACATTTAAAAAATTTTTAAATATAATTATCTTCAGAATAAGCTTTTTTAATTTCTTAAATTTAAGTTTAAAGAATATACTTCTGTAAGACAGTGATTTTATTTTTTTCTCTTTATGGCTGCACCTTAGGCATACGTAAATTCCCTGACCAGGGGTCAAATTGAAGCTGCAGCTGCTGGCCTGCACCACAGCCATGGCAACACATGATCCAAGCCACATCTGCAGCCTACACCACAACTTGTGGTAATTCCAGATCCTTAACCCAATGGGCAAGGCCAGGGATGGAACCTGCATCCTCACAGAGACAAGTTGGGTCCTTACCCTAACTTGCTGAGCCACAACAGGAACTCCAATAATTTTATTATTGCAGTTAATAATTTAAAGCATCAGTTACAATGCACTTGATCTTGATTGGGTATTTGATATGCCTTTCAAGATATTGTTTACTTTTTATTTTTAACAAATAAAGGATTCTAAATTGAATATTAAAGGACTAAAAATCCTATTACCTAATTTTTTACATCAGATACTAATAATTTTTCCTCCATGGTGGGCCTCATTACATACAATTAATTAATTTTCTCCATGTGCTTAAAAAGTGATAAACAACATCTAGTTCTCAATAGTTCTGTTAATCTCTAAAATGTAAACAGAATCACGAGTTAGATAAATATTGATATAATTAATAAAATTCTGTCAAGACCCTTATTCACATTTTACTTGTCATAGCATTACATGAATGCTAAAAATACATTCTTTCTGGAATTTATTCAATAAGTGTTAATTTTTCTAAAGAAAAGAGATTCTAAAGAAAAGTTACATTCACCTTTCTTAAATGAAAAGAAGGAAGGAAAAAAGGAAAGTAAGAAAGAAGGAAGAAAATTCCACCTCTAATGCCTTGCCTTTTGGTGTATTTTACTTTGTCTAATTCCTCCTTAAATATAACTGAAGTAGATACTGTGAGGTATAAACTATTTAGGACCATGTAACTTTTTAAAAATTTTTGGCTGGGCCCACAGCATGCAGAAGTTCTGGAACTAGGGCTCAAACCTGCGCCACAGCAGTGACCCAAGCTACTGCAATGACAATGATGGATCCTGAACCTGCTGCACCACCAGGGAACTCCCAGAACCATATATAACTTTTGCATACTGCTTCCTGCTAGTGAAAATGTGGTAATGAAATAGTCATTTTTGGCTTTTATATAGGAAAGTCTCTTGTTTTCTTAGGAAATATATTGTCCTTAGGAACGTAGTGAGCTCATAGTGTCTGCTTCTCAGCTGCTACATGTACTAGTGACTGTCCCCATTTTCTTTTCCACACATCATTTTTATATCTACTTTGTTACTTTTCATACTAGCTCTGCCTATGTCAGGAGTCCACTGTGAAATATGGCTCATGGTATATACACCGTGGTGTATTCCTTCCACATATACCTTGGTCCTCATCATGTGACCTTCTTAGGACAATGAGGCATTATTAGCAAGTGTACTTCAGAGAATTGGTAAATGTTTAAACGTTGGGAGTTAATCCCTTGGAATGTGCTTCTTAAAATCAGGTGTGATGAAGAAAAGAAAATCAAACTAGATACTCAATGATAAAAAGCTGTATGGATATAAATCCTAAACAAGTAGAGGCCTTAGTGGTTGTCTCAGCTCCAGCCAGCTGTCTGCACCTACATGACTGACTTCTCCTACCCTTGAAGAAAAGAACAGGCCAGATGATCCCAGGCAACCCACAGAATCATGAGTAATAATAAGTCATTATTGTTTTAAGCTGCTAAGTTTTGGGGTGGTGTGTAACACAGGAAGAGAAATAGCTAGACTCCTTCTCTTTTATTACATTAAAGATCATTAGCTTGAGGCCATCCATAAAAATATGGTAGGAAAAATGCTGGGGGGAGTCATCTACTCTCCTACATTGTGAGTCCTGGAGAACTGGACTTTTCAAATCTTTAAGTCCTCTAATTCTGAAATTCTATTCTCTTTCATTTCTCTGTGCAATTTGATGTGTTTTATTTATTTATTTTTATAATACCTCCTAACTGCCCTTATACTAATAGTTGGTTATATCAATCACTCCCATAAAGCCACTGGCTTTGTAGGATTATCTTTTTATTCTTGTAAGTAATTGTTGTTGCACTTGTAATTTATGCTTCCTCTTTCCTGGCTGTTAAATGACTAAGTCAGTGGAAAGTATTTTATATTATTGATGGGCAGTCCCCTTTCCAACATGTTGATCTGCTCAAACCAGAAGACCCAAAATATAATAATTCAGTAAGATGGAATTTTACATCTCTATAATGTAGACTGTTTCTCTTCCATGTTAACATTTAGAAAGCTGTTTCTTCTCTTGTTTTCTGATGCTTTTTGTTTTTCGTTTCACAGTCAGCTCACAGAACAGCATCATTATCTGCATTACTGAAGCTAGGTCACATGCCCAACTGTACTGTGAGGTCCTGAAGAAGATGAAAGAGACCATGCAGGGGTGTGGTTTCTTCCTAAGGATCCATTCCTAGAATTCACACATAGCACTTTTGTTTGTCTCACGTTGGAAACAACATGGCCATTTGGCTTTGACAGAAACTCTCTCCTTTACTAAAATTTATCAGCCTTTTTCATGTCTAGGCCTTAATCTTGACCCCTGTCTTATTGTTGACTTAGCCTAGTCATAGCAAGAATCTTGCTAAGTCATTTTAGTGAGAATCTTCCCACCCCTGATATCTGATACCTTTGATTATCCAAACAGGTTCTTCATCCCCTACCTTTGATATCCCTAGGCCTGTCTTCTGTAAAAATCCTGTTAGGTCAGATTAGCAACAATCGCCCTACCTTGATGTCTCCTCTTAGTAATCACCCATCCACTGATCCTGTCACCTTGCTTCTTGATTATAAATCTCTACTTGTCCTCATATTCGAAGTTTATCCCAATCACTCCCTAACTATTGGAACACTCAGTAGACTTGAGTCGTGTTGTCTTTACCATTTTAACAAGTGTCTGAGTAGTTTTTAACAGCTTCCCATAGCTTAGATGGAGATTCCAAAATACAGTGTCACAGAACAGCGATGTGACTGGTACTTACAGTAAGAAGAGTGAAAAGGACAAATCACTTGGGAGAGGTGGCTGTCTCAGCTACATGATTAAAAGATACAATAAAAATTCATATAGTTCAGTTGTCACAAGATTAGCATGAACATCAAAATGTAATAGGGATATTTCTACCCTACTACAAATATGTACTTTTCATTTCAGGTAAATTATAATCAAATCACTTCATTTAAAGTAGTTTATTAGAAGGGGCACATTTATTAGTTTTGCTTACATTAAATAAGTATCACATAAATCCTATACTATTATATTGTTTGAATAATAAGTAAAATGTAAGAGACATAGGATAACATTATATACTTGAGATGCTTTAATTTTATAATATTTTTATATTTAGTTTGTTTCTCATCAATAGAAATGTATTTTGCAGTACAAAAAAAACTAAATAAAGTTGGTAACAACTCTATTGATTTTCTATAATTTCTTTTCCAGTAGGTTCTCATTAGTATTAGAAAGCTAAGGAATTTTAATCCACAGTTGTGATTTGTGTATGGAAGTAAAGAGATAAGCATTTTAAAACAGGTAAATATTTACAAAGTAACTTTAAATTCAAATAAGAATTTTAATATGCATAAAAATACATATTGCTGTTAAGTAATATTGTGAGTCTTAATTCATATTCAAATATTTTATCTTTAGTAACTTGAAAACAAAGAGAAAGTGATTTGAACAGATGTGATCTTAGTAGGATTCTACTCTTTAAAGAATATCATGTTGAGCTACCACAGGCCTAAAACTCAAGGAGAAGAATAAAAAGTGAGTTTTATGAAGTCCCAGAGGATGCTCAAAGCTGATTTATCATGTGGCATGCCTTAGCGCCTCAAAGAGAATGGTTAAAATAAATGTTTCATGCCAGTGTAAAACACTGAAAAACAAACAATGCAGTACTCCTTTTACTAAACAGAAAGAGTCTTTCTCTGAATTAAGTTCCACAACAAAATAGTGGAAACCTATGTACACTTTATAAAATAAATCTGAAAACTTTTATTTATATATTCTGCAGCTATCATGCCTTTGTGTTATATCCTTTTTTTTTTTTGCCTTTTCTAGGGCCACTTCCCATGGCATATGGAGGTTCCCAGGCTAGGAGTCTAATTGGAGCTGTAGCCACCGGCCTACGCCAGAGCCACAGCAATGTGGGATCCGAGCCACATCTTCGACCTACACTACAGCTCACGGCGACGCTGGATCCTTAACCCACTAAGCAAGGGCAGGGATCAAACTCGCAACCTCATGGTTCTAGTTGGATTTGTTAACCACTGAGCCACAACAGGAACTCCAATTCTTTAAATAACATATTTTCTATTCTCTCTCTCTCTCTTATTATTTATTTGCAGTTGGTCTGAGTTACTGTCTTGGTGCAAACTCACCATCTTATATTCTCAGAAAGGTAATAACAACCACTGACAATAATAGAGTGCATTTTGCATTGGCTGAGAGCACAGGCCCTGAAGTCAGATTGCACAAGTTCATGTCTCAGCTCTGTCATCCATGTTCATCCTTGGGGCCAGTTACTTAATTTCTCTCCTCCTCAGTTTCATCTATAAATGGGGATGAGAGCAGCTTTTACATGATAGATTTGCGTGATGAAAACATATTTGAAATATATTTGTCCATCTATCTGTCCATCTAATCTTTGTAGAATAGTGTCTGGTACATATTAATATGTGATAGCTACTTTTACTTATACAGCACATATATTTTGCAAGTCTCTTCTTTATCCAGGTACTAGGAGGGGTGGTGAGTGTACCATGGTGCACAAACACAAAGCCACCTCATTCATGGAGCTTTGGGGCTAGTGGAGAAACCTAATAGCAAACAAGTAATTGAAGGGATGAAGCTGTGGCATGACATGTTACTAGACAGTAGGGGCATGTTGGGGAGAGAGGGTGAATATGCTATTCTTGAGTAAGTTCACAGAAGGCATCTTTGATAAAAAGACTTTTCAGTATTAACTTGAAAGATACAGTTGCCCAGGTGGAAATGGAAAAGAAAGTCACTCACTTGGAGGTAAGTAAAGAGAGTATGTTTTATAAAGAATAAAAAAAATGCTCCTTAGAGCTGAAACACAGGAGTGTATGGGATCTGAATGAGAGTGGTGATAAGCATGCAGACTGTACAGCAATGTAAAGAGTTTGCATGCATATGCACTTCCCATTGCACCATTTTGTAGGATGATAGTATTCAGATTCCTATTTCTGTGCAGTCATTGGGGAATGTGGTTTAACAGAGAGTTTTGCTTTTATTTTTGTCCATATTTGTAATAAATTTGTGATGTGACTCAGGATAAGCCATCAACTTCTCTAAATGTTTGCTTGTCATTGAAATGAAAAATGCTGGGAATACTCTTGAGCTACTTTAAAGTTAACCCTAAGAAAGGGTTATGTTTCCATTCACTGAATATAAACATGGACGTAAGACTCTGTGAAATGGGGACCAGTCCACAAATGGCCATCATAAGCTCTTCTCATCTGGGATCCTAATGTCTCTTTGTGGATCTGCTCAGTTTTCATGCTTTAATTTTCTGATTCCTCTGCTTATTCTTGGTCCCTGCTGCCAAATAATCAATTAGCATGATCACAGTATGACCTCCCCAACTCCTCTCCAATTCACTGGGGCATGCAGATGTTGTAACAATAATCACCTTTTTCTTTAGTATCTTCAAACTCAAATTCCTGAGAGAATATTTTATTGGTACTTTTGTACAGTATATGGGTTATTTGCCACCTTTTGTAAGGTTCCAAGCAACAAATTATTCTGCTATGGCTGGAGGTGGGCTAGAGAATCAGTTTGAGGTCATGTGGGAAGAAACATAGTCGTGGGCAGAATAGATGATTTCATTTAGTATAAAGTGTTGGAGCTGTAAAGCTCAATCCATTGACACAAAGTATGTGCACTCTTACAGAACCAAAAGTTTCAAAGATACCCCCACTCTTATACATTGCAGATGGGATTGTAAAGGTAGGCCCTTCATGAGGAGAAATTGAAAACTTTGATCTAGTAACTCTATTCCTGTATCTTTATCACGCATGAAATGTGGTTTATGTAAGGGTATTCTCTGCATCCTGACTTGTAGTAACAAAAGAAGGTAAAGAAACTAAATGCCCACCAACAGAGTATTTAGTAAATTAAAAGTAGTAACTCACATAATGAAACTATGAATCCAATATAAAGAATGAGGCAGCTCTAAATAGAAAACAAAAGGTTTTATATATATATGTGGTAAGAGACAAAAGAATGTAAAAACTATGTACACATAAATGCATGTCATATCTATGCAGATATCATATGCATATATAAGAAACATAAGAAATAGAATATATAAGTATATATAAGAACATAAGAAATAGACCACAGTAGTTACCTCTGATTGGGCAGGTAAAGAAACATAAGAAATAGATAAGAATAGTTACCTCTGATTGGGTAGGTAAAGAGGAGTTTGACAGTCCTTTTTTCCTCTAAATACCCTTCAGAAAGTTGTGCAATTTGTAACAGGTTTATGCATTACTTTTTAATGGCTGAATAATATTCCATTTTGTAAACATATCACATTTTTTAATCTATTTGTCAGTTAATGGACATGATTTATTTATACTTTATCATTAATAATGCTGTTATGAACATCCAAGTATAAGGGTTTTTTGTTTGTTTGTTTTATGGCTGCACCTGGGGTATCTGGAAGTTCCTGGGCCATGATTGAATCCAAGCTGCAGCTGTAACCCATGCCACAGATGCGACAGTGCCAGTTCCTTTAACTCACTGCAACCCAAACCACTGAAGTTGGATCCTTAAGCCACTGCACACAGTAAGAACTCCAGTAATAAGTTTTTATAATCAAATGTTTTCAATTTTGGGGGGTAAATCCTAGGAGAAGAATTTATGATCATAAGTTTACTCTCTGTTTCACTTTTTGAGGAACTACCAAACTATTTTTCAAAGCAGCCATACTATATTACCTCCCCACTAGTCATGTATGAGGGCCCCAATTTCTCTACAACCTAGTTAACACAGTTTATAGTCCATCTTTTTTATTATTACTAATCTGTGACATGGCATATCACTGTGGTTTTAATTTGCATTTCTCTAATGACTAATGACTTGAATATCTTTTCTTGTGCTTATTGACCATTTATATATCTCATTGAAATAATATTTATTCAAATTCATCTTCCATGTTTTAGTTGAATCACATGTAGTATTGCTGAGTTATAAGAGTTCTTTATATATTCTGGATATATTCTGATAGTCTGTATTAGATATGTTCTTTGCAAGTATTTTGTATCATCTGATGGTTGCCTGTTCACTTTCTTGATAACATATTTTATGGGCTGAATGTTTGTGACCCCAATATGATTGTATTGGGACATGGGGCTTTTGGGAATTAATTAGGTCATGAAGATGGAGCCTGCATAAATGGAATTAGGGCTTTTTTAAGAAGAGATCAGAGAAATAGTTCACTCTCTTTCTGCCACATGAGGTCACAGCAAGAAGATCCTCTATAAACTAGGAAGCAAACCTCCACCAAGACCTCAAACATGCTACCACCTAGATCTCAGACTTCCAGATTGGAAGAAATAAATGTTTGTAGCTACCCAGTCTGTGTAAATTCGTCTTGGCAGCCCAATAACTAAAAGCCCTTTGAGTCATATTTAACTTTGATGATGATGTTTATCTTTTTTCTCCTTTTGTTACTTCTGATTCTGCTGTTATAGCTAAGAAACCATTGCTTCATTTAAGGGCATGACATTTTACAACTATGTGTTCTTCTAAGAATTTTAGCTTACATTTAGATTTTTTGATCCATTCATCACTGATTTTTGTACCTGATGTGGGATAGAAGTCCAACATTCTTTTACATAATCAATATCCATTTTTTCCAAGAATAGTCGGTTTTGTAATCCTATTTGCATATAGTTTTTGAGAATTTAACATCTAAAGAAAAAATAGTAATAACAGATCTTGCATTTATGCTTCCTTTCCTGGGACTTGATTTCAAAGTAAACACAGCACAAATATGTTACAAATATACAAATCATAAATTTAATTTCCTACTCTTTTCCTGTAATTGAATTTAGGGAAAGAATATCCATAGGAAAGTTTTAAGCAAAAATTTCATCTCTTTGGAATGAAACTCCATAGAGATCAATCTCATACAAATTAAAATCTGAATGTAAATATTTCAAAGGTCCTTTCTGATAAAATAGGTACCAAAAGTTTTTTGGAACATGAGGAGAAGCAATGCAAGAATAATATATCAATGTTGTAATTAAAATTGCTTTATAAAAATAATGTAAAACACTGATATAGTAAGAATCACATCAGAAAAGGCTTTTAAGAATTAAAAGCACATAATAGATTATTTTCCTGACTTTGTTTTCATCATTTCAAAAATAAGTATATTTTCATTAAATTCACATATATAAAAGATAGACAACTCAAAAGATTGTGTTTTTACTGATATTTCTCAAATGACTACATTGGGATAGAAACAAAATCTCATTTACAACTTTGTTATGAAAGTTAAAAGGAATATCTCAAGGCATATTTACAGCACAGTCTAGACCGTAGCGATAAGGGGCAGTGTTTTAAGTATGGTGTTTAGAGCAGATGAGCACAACTTGGTTGCTGGACCACCTAATGATTTGCTTATCACGGTTTCAGTTTTCAATAGACTCTATCTCTGGGCTGTTCCATGCATCTTTTAAAAAAATTTCCTAACATACCTAGGGCTCTTGGTGATGCTATCTAGACTCTCCTTACTCAACTTGGTATTTAATATCATGTGTTTTAAAAGAGAAAAATGCAAACTGTATTTATAAAATAATTTATGTAATAAAATTGAATAATAGCTATTATGAGATAATTTAACTCCTCAAAACTGCTGTTTTAGAAAATAGTATCAGTATACTCTAAGTAATAGCAAAATGAAATATCTTTCAGAAGTTTTCCTGTGAAGAATATGTGCTAAAAACACTGCTCATTTTCCTCCATCTAATTTATTTCTTATTGTTAAACACAAGACAACAAGCTCAAAATGAAGCCACTTATACTAAGCCCAAGGTCACTACGCCTAGGCTTAGTTTAATTAGTTCTAGAGTTCTAGCTTCCCCAGAAATGAAATCTTAAACCAGTCCAGCAGGAATCATCTGACCAACATATTAGTGAGGTAATCTGCCAGTCCCCACTGTCCCCTAAGGGAATTTTCCTTGCCAAAACCAGTTATCTTCTTGCTAGCTTAACTTCCATGCTTCCACTCCCTCCTGCCTATGGAAATCTTTCACTTTACACAGCACCTCAGAACTTCTCTCAATTCCTAGATTGGCTGCTGCCCAATTCTCTGAATCATTGAATAATGCCAATAATATCTTTAAATTTTACTGTTAAATTTGTTTTTTTGACATCATTGTCCTCCAATTATACCAAATATATTACAAACATTACCTCCAGACTGTTAATTTTATGAAGAAAATCTTCAGGCTGTATGGTCATTTAATCTTTCAATTCATAATCAACTTTGGTAATACCTATGTTATGTTATTTCAGTCCTTTGTCCAGTGATAAATAATAAAGAGTCTGGCCAGAAATATTTATTCTGATACATTTTGGAGGTGTGTTTGTTGAAGTAAAATGTACATTCCAAAAGGATAATTTTGACAAGGGGAAATTATGTAAGTTCCATATCTTGGTGGTCCTATGCCAGGAATTCCCGAGTGGAAGAGCAGATTAATCCCATTCAATCTTTTAAGAAATTGAAATTGTTTTAAATTATTTAATATAGTAACTTACCCTTACTAAAAATGCATGACTTTTAAACACATTAAAAATCTTACCTAGTATTATTAGAAACTATTTCATTTTTAGTCATGGTTTATTTACATTTTTTATTACAATTTTAGTATAAGATTAAAATATGGTTGGGGGCACAAACATTTGGTTCATAAAATAGTAGAAAAGAAAATTCAGTTAAAATGGCAGAATTTTTAGTTATTTGGGGTCCTAGATATATCAGTATTAATAAAAAATGTAAAGAGTTTTTCAAATAGTAATAAAAGGAAGAATGAAGTGGAAAAATCCTAAATGTACATCAGAATTAAGTGCCTCCCAAGATGACATTTAAAAATTTATCCTTTCTTAGAATCTCTATTGTAGGAACTTCTAACTAATTTTCTGTACAGTGGGAAAAAATAAATAAATAAATAAAATAAAAAACAAACAAACAAACAAAAACATTGACATTCTCCTTAAAAAGAAGGGGGTTGTTTCTTTATACAAATTGTCATTGGTGTCTTTTTCTTAAAGCTAAACTCAAGGATAAAAGCTTTATCATTCTTCCTTTCAATGTTTGTCATTCAATTTCTTTGCATGAATATTCCATCTGTAAATAATTGTTTCTAAGTGCTTCTCCCCCTTCCATCTCTTGTGATAACACCACTTTTGTGACTAGATAGATGACAGGTTTGTGCCTCAGTTTCAGTGTGCAGTAAATTTCTTCAAAAGCTGAATTTTATATTTTGTGTTGATCTTGATCCTGTATGTGTGCATGTACTTGTGTGCACCTGTGGATGTGTGGTCAGACTTTGAATACTGAAAGAAAAATAATAACAATATTGAAGAATTGAAAAATTACCATTTTTTTACTAATAAGAATTAAACAAAAGCATCATTTTTCATGTTATTCAAGTATTTTATACTAAAAGTAATAATGAGAAATATGTATCTTGCATCCTTATTGCTCCTCGCTTATTTTCCCTTTCTATTCTATTCCAAATATAACATCATGTTTTTAGTATGAATAGTTTCTAAATATAATTACAGTTTTATATACATATAAGGGTATTAAAACTAATCAGAATTTTGGCTGTTTTTGAAAATGCGTTCATGTTTATATCACTCTACAGTTTTTAGGTATATGGATTTTGATATATAGTATTTAGACAACTACATTTTTCAACTATAGCACCCAGTCAATTATATCAGTACATCACATTTTATTTATTTCTTCATTTATAGCTAATAATTTGATTTCCAGCATGTGCTGTAACAAATATTACTGTAATAAATGCTGTGTCTTGTGTGTATACTGAAGACTTTTATGCCTGGAAATATTATTTCAGACTCTTAGAATACACATTTTCAAATATCCCTAGGTCATGCCAAATTGCTTTTCTTATTGAATAGTTTCATTCATTTCTACTCCCTTGAGAAACTGCTTGTTCTATTTTTCTCTAAAACATTGTAGATATATTCTTTAACAAAAGAATAAGATAATTAGATACAACTTTTTCAAAGTTTATGATATACATACTATTAACCATGTCTTATTTTTTATAACCTGATACTTTCACCTGGAGTCTTGATGCCTTAAAAGCACTACCTCTCCCAGGATAGCTAACTCGTAGAGAGAGTAAAACAATTCATCTTTGGAGAATACTTTTGATATTCAAAACAACTAATTCAGAGCCCATATCCCCAACAATTTCCTCTGTCAGACTTCCAGCCATGATCCACCTGCACTGCTCACCCCAGAGCCAGGTGTCAGGTAACTAAGGGCTGCTGCTTTGCCCCAGAACCTGCTGAAATTTTTTTGAAATACCTGACACTGGTGTCACTCATGTGGCCCTGTGTGGTGCAACATGCAAACATCTTATAGGGAAATTTAGTAGACTATTTTCCTTTATGACAATAATTTTCATGTTTGCATATCTTAACATACCTTATTAAAACAAATCTGGGTGATTTTAGAATACACACATAGACACACAAATACATATTCTTCCTTTTGTTTTTATATAGTTTTTTTTTATCTTATATTAGCCTTGTCTGATTTGGGTATCAGGGCTCTACTGGCATTATAAAAAGTTGAGGAAATATTTGTTCCTTTTTTTAAAAAGAAGACTCCTTTTTTAAAAAGAAGGCATCTTTTTTTGCAGAAAGTATATTTTTAATCATAAACTATAAATTAAATATCTTTAACAAAAATAGAACTACTAGTCATTAATTTTCTCTTGAGTCAAGATATTTGTCCGTGATGAGTTGATTGTATTTATCAGTACAGCATCATTCATAACATTCCCTTGTTATCCTTCTAATCAGTACAGTTATTTTTTTCTTTTAATATTTTATTAGATCCATTGAATACTCAAACCATCCAAAAATATATTGTTGGAATGACATGGTTCCTGCTTGGTTTATGTTCTTTTTGCTGTCAAACTCTGTAAGAACTTTTTACAATGTGACTTATTATAGCCTCCTTACATCTTGCTTCACTACTGTTCTCTCTCTCTCTTTTTTTTTTTGGTTGGGAATCACATCATATGGAGGTTCCCAGGCTAGGGTTTGAATCAGAATCAGAGCTATAGCTGCTGGCCTACACCACAGCCACAGCAACATGGGATCTAAGCCGCATTGACCTACACACCACATCTTGTGGCAACGCTGGATCCTTAACCCACTGAGTGGGGCCAGGGCTCAAACCTGCAACCTCATCAATACTGGTTGGGTTCCTTACCACTGAGCCACAACAGGAACTCCCACTATTGTTCTCAATATTAAAATGATAAAGGAATCTGCCTGTAAATAAACATATTGGAAGTAATAGCCTGTAATCATTCACATAGTTTATTTAAGATGTGATCCACAGAAATTTTGGGAGAGGGTGGTGAGACAAAAAATGAACAGAAACAAAGAACAGAAGTTATGAAGCCAGTTACCACTATAAGTGGGTCTTATTTCCAGAGTTCAGAGGTCATCATTTCAAATAAGCACATCAGAGTCATCCTACCAGCAGGCTGAGCGAACATGGATATTTATCATATTAATTCCGGCCTGCTATTATTTGAGGACTACCACCAGGGGCACTAAAATTCCATTATTTTGGATTGCCAGTGCAAATACGTAGATTGGGCTTTGGCAGTCAGAGAAAAATTCACCAGCAATTAGACTCAACTACTGGCAGTGGGATGTCAGGCCAGAATGCACAGAAATCCTAAGGACTGAGAGGTTATACTGAGACATCGAGGTCTTAGCTGCAGTTGATGTCTTTCATTATTTAACATCTCAGCCTCAGATAAAATTAGGCATCCACATCAAGAGTAGATTAATGAGCCCTCCATTACACACCATTCTACCAGAGCAGCCAAACGTGATCTTGTAATCTTGGATAATTCCCATACTCACACCTTCTGGGAATAAGCCTGCCTATAGGAGAGTTTGTTATGTCTAAATTCCCTTACTTTCTTCTCAAAGTCCTCTTTAAAGAGGAAGCAATGTGATAGTGGGATAGAGACGTTAAATAGGAATACGCACCTTAGTATGTTAGGTAGGTAGCTATGCCAGTACTGCTTGAAAAGTAAGGACCTGTCTCCCTAGATCAACCACAAGATGTAACTCCTCTTTAATTGCCAGTGCAAAGTGGGGAAGGGAGGGAAATTGTAAGAAAAACTTATAATTGCAGCTTGACTAATTGCAAGGTCCTGTGTGTTGGCAAAACATCACTATAAATATCTGGAATATAATCTAAATTGAAAGTATGTTTTAAGTATGGATATACAACATGAAAATTCCTATTTCTTTGTTTAGTGCCTTTTTTCTAATCAGTAAGTCAAACTTAATTCTTATTAAATATGAATAGTTCCACTGTCTAAAATATATAGAGTATTCTAAAAACATAAATAGTAGGCAGATTTGACATATATATACACACTATATATACAGGCATACTTCATTTTACTGTGGTTCACTTTGTTGAACTTTGCATACTGCCTTTTTTTTTAACCAATTGAAGGTTTGTTGCAACCCTGTGTTAGTAGATGACAGCATTTTTCAGCAATGAAGTATTTTTTAATTGATATATAATTTTTAGACATAATATTCTTGCACACTTAATAAACTGCAGTATAGCGTTAGTACAACTTTTTTTTTGTATTAGGAAACCAAAAATTGTGTGGGACTCACTTTGAGATATCTGCTCTACTGTAGTGGTCTGGAACCAAACCCACAATATCTTCAAGGTATGCCTGTCTCTTAAAATGGATATAAATAGAATGAATAATTATCTAATTCTTCAGTATGTTTGAATAATACAGAAGATCTCAGGAGGTCATCGAAAATTTTCTAACTCCAAGCTAATAATTTAGTGCCCTGATAATTTTGAAGCTAAAACACTGCTTTCAGTTCAACTAATTAGGCCCTCTGAAAATTTTTGCCTCTAAGCAGATAGTTTGTTTTCTCCACCATATCCTGCAAACTTAATACCTCTCATAGCAATAAAGTTCTAAAGTAATGTGTCTTCAGGCACTACTGTTAAGTTAAGATTCAAAACAAAGTCTGTTAAACAAAGATGGAAAATAATTCAGTAAGATAATGCTAAAACCCAAACTCTAGGGTCCATAAAAATTCATATAAAATGGGTTCATATCATATTTGGGGAAGCCAACTTTATACTTTATTTTGGTATTGGTTATTTTTATCAAACCTTATAATATTATTCATCTCAAACTTATTTTTTAGTGTAATTGCAATTTTTCCAGCTAATTTTCTAGCAAGTATGTGGTAGCTCATATACTTAACCACTTAAGGAAAAAAAACCAGTACTCATTTCTATTAATGTATTGTCAATAGATTTATCAATTTTATTGGAGAAATATGATATACTAATAGATGTTATAAAGATCATAGATAATACTTGTAAACTTGCTCACCAAGGAATAGAAATGTATAAAACATACTCTAAATGGATAAATAAAATTATAAATTCTAATATTTATACTAACAATGACTTTTCTTAATTTATATATTATAGAATTTAGCATGCCTTACCTACATTCAAACTATTATAACTATATTTTTATAATTAAAAATTCTAATCACTAATGTGTTATCAGTAACTATTTTGGTTACTTTTTGTTCTATTTTTGTTCAGATATGACTTCCTTATATTTTCCAAAAAGTCATTTGACTTAATACCAAGCACATTTCTTAAAAATTCCAGGGTAGCCATCCTTCCCTTTAGCTGTCATGAATGCATTATCATGTAAAAATAAATAAAATAGATCTATATCCTGTGGCTACTAGCATCCTTCCCAATACATTTCAATATCCCAGACAGTAAAATATCTAATATCATGTTATAATTATCAAATTATATATATATTATAAAATATATCCAATATAGTGCCAAAATTTCAAAATATAACTAATATTTCAAGTCTTCAATGATAGTATGAAAAAAATTCTATCAAGTATAAAATAATTCTAAGGAAATGAAGTAATTGAAAGGGCAAATGTAAGCTTGGTAAAATAAAGAAATTGTACTTTTTGGGAGTTCCCGTACTGGCGCAGCAGAATCGAATCTGACTAGGAACCATGAGGTTGCAGTTTGATCCCTGGCCTTGTTCAGTGGGTTAAGGACCCAGTGTTGCCGTGAGCTGTGGTGCAGATCACAGATGTGGCTCGGATCTGGCATTGCTGTGGCTGTGGCGTAGGCCAGCAGCTGCAGCTCTGATTTGACCCCTAACCTGGGAACCTCCATATGCTGAGGGTGTGGCTCTAAAAAGTAAAAAAAAAAAAAAAGAAATTGTATTTTTTAATCTACCCTTTTTAGCAAAGGAATTACAGTTGATGCTTGAACAACCTAAGTTTGAACTGCATGGTTCCACCTATATGCAGATTTTTTTTTTCAGTAAATACATACTACAGTGCCCCACTGATGCAGAACTGCAAATACAGATGAAGAGCCAACTGTAAAATTATACGAGGATTTTCAACAGCATGGAGGGCTGGAACCCCTAATCCCTGCATTAAGAGTCAACATATATTTAGATGACAAAAACAAAGGATGGAGATATTTTCTTAGTTGGGAAAATTATTTCAGAAAAGAGAATGCTGTTATTAATTGTATTGACTAATTTGAAGTGTCAGCTTGTGTAGGCTATAGTGCCCAGATATTTAGCCAGACCTTATGCCTCATATTTCTGTGAGTGTGCTCTTTGGATGAGAGTAATGTCTTAATGGGTAGGCTTCTAGTAAAGTGGATGACCCTCTGTAAAGTGGGTGGACCTTATTCAGTCAGGTGAAGGCCTTAATAGAAAAAAGACTGACCCCTTCCTGGACAAGAAGGAATTCTGCCAGCCTTCTGCCTCCAGACTTTAAATTGAGCTGCAATACCAGCTCTTCCTTGGGTCACCAGCCTGTCTGCTAAACCTACTGATTATGATTGGCCAGCCTTCATAATCTTGTGAGCCAATTCCTAAAAGAAAACAAAACTCTCTCTATACATATATACCTACACATCCTATTGGTTATGTTTCTCAGGAGAATTCTAACTAGCATAACAGTTTAATAATAATAGCAAACTTCGATTACTTAATATGTGCCACATGATTTTCAAATACCTTTACGTATGTTATCCTAATTAATTCTCAAATTAATTCTATGAAATAGGTACTGCTAATACGTCCATTTTCACCAATAAAGAAAGAAAACTGGTACATTTATCAAATAATGTCCCCATATTTCCAGCAAATTATAAAGCTGGTATTCAAAGACAGGCATTTTGGATTCAGAGTATGAACATCTATCCATTATTCTAATCTATGATATGCAATCTGACTTCTTAGCCATTGGAAAAAAATTACAATACTTTGGATAGCACTAAGAGGGAAAAAGAAGATTTGATAAGCTGCGTATATTTCTAACTTTCTGCCTAGTTATCGCTCACATACAATTGCGAATTAAATTAAAATTTTTTAGCATAAACAGAAAGTAACAGTAATATTAAGAGTACTTATTTCTGGGCTAAATAATTTTTATTTACTGATACAAAATTCATAATTTTGCAATTTAATTTTAAAGAAAATCATACCTGAAAATCATTTCAAGAAAATAGAAAAATACATTTGATAAATCATCATTAGTACTTAATTTTTATTTAAAAAAATATACTTTTATATGTTGTATGTTTTAAAAATAACACCATAATAGGCTGGACTATTTGGATTTTAAAAATCTATGTAGAATTGCATCTGTTGCAATCAATTCTAAATTTTTACTAAAATTCATATAAAAATATAACACAGAGAAATATAAAAACTCCCAATAAAATTGACAGTTTAAGATTGATAAAGATGGCATTCCCATCATGGTAGAGCAGAAATGAATCAGACTAGTAACCATGAGGTTGTAGATTCGATCCCTGGTTAAGGATCCAGTGTTGCCATGAGCTGTGGTGTAGGTCACAGACCCGGTGCGGATATGGCCTTGCTGTGGCTCTGGCATAGGCTGGTGGCTATAGCTCCAATTGGACCTGTTGCCTGGGAACCTCCATATGCCATGGGTATGGCCCTAAAAAGACAAAAGACAAAAAAAAAAGATTGATAAAGACCATGAATCTGTGAGTCATTTTCACAAGATATAAAATTCAAAGATCAAAAGTAAAGCAAGGTCTCTGAGTGGCTGCCAATGCTAACATTCATTAAAAAGGCATATGAGCACAATATAATGAGTAAAATGAAAGATATTTTGCTTAATAGCAAGAACTTACATAAAGTATATACCAAACAAAATGAAGAAGCCATCTTTCCCCAGTGTGGTGTCTGTGGCATATAAAAGTTCCTGGGCCAGGAGTCAAATTGGAGCTGCAGCTGTGGCCAACACCAAAACCCACCACAATACAGAATTAGAACCGCATTTGCAATGCACACTACAGCTTTCAGCAACACCAGATCCTTTACCCCCTGAGCAAGGCCAGGGATCAAATGCACATCCTTACATACACAACGCTGCGTCCTTAACCTGCTGGGCCACAGTGGGAACTCCAACAAAATTAAAGTTATTGCTAGTTTTAGATGTACCATTTTGTTTTTGTTTTTTACTTTTCCTGTTATTTTGTTCCTGGGTTTCTCTTCCTTCTTCACTAATTTAAAAACTAGGGTGTTCCTCTCTCTAGCTCAGCAGGTTAAGGACCCTGTGTTGTCTATGTGTTGATATGGGTTCAATCCTTGGCCTTGCTCAGTGTGTGAAGGATCCAGCATTGCCACAAGCTGTGGTTGTAGGTCACAGATGTGATTTGGATCCAGGGTTGCCATGGCTGTGGTGTAGGCTACAGCTGCTTTTATTCGACCTCTGGCCCAGGAACTTCCATATGCTGTAGGTGTGGCCCTAAAAAAAAAAAACAAAAAAAAAACCTAGAATTGTATTTTAAATACTCTCTATTGAATTTTAAGGTATAACTATTTGCTTTATTTTCAGTGCTTGATGTAGTTATTATACTATGCATCATTAAGCTATCAAGGTTGCATAGAGTTAATATTTTATTCCCTCACATAAAAATGTAAGAATCTTTTAATAGTACAATTCAATTTACTACCCTATCCTTTATATAGGTATTGGCACATATATTATATTGACATGTATTTAAAAACACAATACAGTGTAATGATTTTAATGATTTTTATTTTCCCACATCCATTGGTCTTCATTTCTCCCAGAAGATTGGAGTTTCCACCTGGTGTTATTTTCCTTTAGGCTGAAAAACTTCCTTTGGCTTATTTTCAAGTACACACATCTGCTGGTTATGAATTCCTACAGTTAAGAGTTGTATAAAAATGTTTTTATTTTACCCTTATCTTTGAAATATGATTTTTATGGATATATAATATAGGCTTAACGATTTTTCCCTTTCAGTTAACCACTTTGAATATTTAATTCCTTTGACATCTAGTTTTCATTATTCTGATAGAAGTCAGTGTCATTAGTACAGTTGCTCCCCTAGGTAATATGATTTATTTTTTTCCTCTGCTTTCTGGCAGTATACATACAGGATTTTAAATTTTTTAAATTATTTTCAACAGTTTGATAATATTATATGTGTTTTTTTGTTTGTGTTATTCCTGCTTGTGTTGGGCTAAGTTCCTTGAATTCATAATTTATTTTTAAACTGACTTTGGGAACTATTCAGCCAGTGTTTTTTAAATTATGTACTTGCCCCATTCTCTCACACCTATCCTTGTGGATCTTTTCTTATATATGTTAGAGGGTTTGATATTATCCCACATATCACTGCCATTATCATCTTCACAATTTTCAATTATATTCTATGAATAAAATTTGTATTGTCAAATTTGCTAACCCTGTTATCTGTCCCACCCAATCTGCTGGTAAGCCCATCCAATAAATGTATCATTTTAGTTATTGTACTCTTTAGTTTTAGAATTCAATTTGCCTATCTATTTGTATTTTTAGTTTTTTCCTCATACCATTCTAACTCTGCATATTATGGTCATATTTATGTTTAAGTAATTGAATATGCATTTGATAATTACCCTAACATCGTTGCCTTACAGTTCCAACACTTGAATCATCTCTAGGCTGTTTGGTATTAAGCTGTGCTACCCTTTTCTGCTATTATTTATGTTTTATTTTGTATTTTTATTTTTTGTTTTTGGCTGCTGTATGGCATATGGAGTTCCTGACCTATACCACAACTGTGGCAATGCTAGAATCTCAACCCACTGTGCCGGGCCAGGGATTGTACTTGTGTCCTGGTGCTGCAGAGATGCTGCCAATCCTGTTGTGCCATAGCAGGAACTCCTTTTTTGTCTTTTTATGGCTGCACTCCCGGTATATGGAAGTTTCAGGCTAGGTGTCGAATCAGAGCTGTAGCTGCTGGTCTATACCACAGCCACAGCAATGCTGCATCCGAGCCATGTCTGTGACCTACACCACAGCTCACAGCGATGCTGGATCCTTAACCCACTGATCAAGGCTAGGGATTGAACTGAGTTCTCAAGGACTAGTCAGGTTCGTTACTCCTGAGCCACAGGAGAACTCACCCTCTTCTAATTTTTATGTGCTTAGTATTATTTACAAAAGTTTGCCACATAACTATGAATAGTAATATATTTGGTTATCTCATTCTGAAGTGTGTGGATTTTGTCCTAGAAGCAGTCATCTTGGCTAGACTTAAACTGCAAACTCACTTTCTCCATCAATAAATGGATAGCAGCTGAAATCCTCACTTAGTTCACAATGTTCCCCACTGGCTCCTTGGATTTTCCCCTATGCATATAATTTATGAGGTCAGCCAAGAATATGAATGGAGTTTATATACATACTTAGGTTGCTCCATCTGTAGCTCCTTCCTTTATGTAATTTTCATTTTCACCTTTATGCAGCTCTGGCAATCCCAAACTGTAATATCTTGCTACTACTGCAGGAAAACTAGGGCAATCTGCTTGAGTTCCCAGCTCCTTTCTCTGACACCTGTGGTCTATGGAGCATTCTAAAGTAAGAATTCTCACACATACAATCTCAGTTCTCTTCTTGCATGGTATACTTATTTTGTAATTTATGTCTGTTTTATTATCTATTCTCATAAATAGCTACAAATAACTTTTTTCTAAACTATTTCCCATAGTTTATAAGTGTTTATAAATAATACCACTTGCAGCAACATGGATGGAACTAGCGACTCTCATACTAAGTGAAATAAGTCAAAAAGAGATAGACAAATCCCATATGATATCACTTATATCTGGAATCTAATATATGGCACAAACGAACCTTTCCACAGAAAAGAAAATCATGGACTTGGAGAATAGACTCATGGTTGCCGAGGGGAAGGGAGCAGGATAGATTGGGAACTTGGGGTTAATAGATGCAGACTATTACCTTTGTAATGGGTAAGCAATGAGATCCTGCTGTGTAGCATGGGGAACTAGATCTAACCACTTATGATGTAGCATGATAATGTGAGAAAAAAGAATGTATACATGTATGTGTAATTGGGTCACATGGTGTACAGTAGAAAATTGACAACACTATAAACCAGCTATAATGAAAAAAAATAAAAATCATTATATATATATATATATATATATATATATAAAGTGTTTAATAGAGCTTGCTCTGATACACCTACTTATCTACCAACAAGAAAGAGAACTGATGAGATATTTTGATATAGCCAAATAATATTTCTTTCCCTTACCATGTTTTTACATCAAACTAAATTATATATCAAGAAGCAATTTCACAAGATAAAGCACATAGACCACACACATTTTTTGCAAGACAAGGTACTTTCAAGTATGGTCACTTGGTTGCAATTTATATTGGGGATGGCAGTTATTTATTTTCTTCTGTTTAATTAGATCAGATGATCAAATACCCAGTAATGTTTCAGAATGCTTATTAGTCCATGTAATTTGAGCTCTAAGCCCTAGATAGCAGCTTAATTCCTAATAAAAATGTGAGCTAAGAATTCACCCAATATAAAAAGGATCACTCTTTTTTACCTAAGTGATCTCACCTATGTCTAGTGACTAAGTGTGCACTAGAGTCTTAGGACTCACATTTTTCCTTTGTGACATATCATCTTACGCAATTTTTTTTAAAACTTAGTGAATTCAAATCTAGGCATCTGAAAACCAACATGTCTAAAATTTAACTCATCATCTCCCAAAACTTTTCTACTCTCATTGAACAGAAAACAAAGCGCTGCTCACCACCCAGTTCTAAAGGATTAGGTTGTAACCCACTGCAGTTGCTGACCGACAATGCACTCTGAGATGAAATGAAGAGAATAGCAGGATGGAGCCCTCCGTGCTTTGGACAAGTGGGCCCCTTAGACAGTTAAATGTACATCTTAGGAAGAATTTTAATGACCCCAGATTCTTGCATCTTCACATACATAGAAAAACACTACAATTATTAACCTGAAGTATCTGTTCTTTGTGACCAAGATGTATGTTTGACTGTACATATTCCCCATATATAAAAATATATATTTACATATATATATATATTTATTTACATATATATATATATATATATATATATATAAACTGGCTCCCCCCATATCTCTTCGGATGGTTTCCTCAGAGCTGACTGAGTGGTCACCTCCTGGGCTCCAGTTCTCAATAAGAAGCTGAATACAACTTAAACTCACAGCTCCTATTGTGGGACTTTAATTCAACACTGTTAAATCTATAAATTTCTTTTTATCCACTGCAACACACTCATATAATCACCTATCATCTTTCACCTAGCTTTTTCAAATAGCTTTCTTTCTGGTTCTGCTGTTAGACTTGCCTCTTTCCAATCTTTGATCTACATGATATTCAGAATGATAATTTTAAGCCACAATTTTAATATAGTACCTTTCTTTAAAAAAACTATGCAGAGATATGTTTTGGTTTGTAAAAAAAAAAAAAAAGTTCCCAGAATTTTTTGTAATTATTAGTATAATTTCTTATTGTTTACATTTCATTTAATATGTTCATATTAAATACATATTAATTTTATATAAACTGATAAAAACTGAACAAATCAGCCTCACTGACAAGGAGTTCAAAAAATAAAAAATAAGATCAACAACAACTATGTTAAAAATCAAGTATTTTGCTAGAATCACATACAGGCACTTAGCTAGAATTGAGTAGTTAAGTCCTATTTGAATGGGTGTTCATTTTGAATACAATGTCCCATAGACCATTTTATCATTTGCCATATGTTATATAATTACATAAATGTTGGTATATGCTGTGAATATGCTGCAAATTAACAACATTTCTTGTTTCTGGAAAGAAAATGAGAGATTAATTTGGCAAATGTCAGGTTCAGTTCATATCAAGATGCTTTTTGTGTCATGATCCATCATGAAAGATTAAACAGATATGTTCTACTAAATAGATCAATTTGGGGCAGCAGCTGTGGCTCACATTCTTTCATTTGGCAGATTCATTCCACCTGACTTCAGAGAAATTGCTAAGATGATGTTTTCATAGCATGAGTATGTTTTTGCTTCCTTTGACCAATTCAGTTGGAGTTGGTAGAGGAAAAGATTATTTTTGTTGTATTATGTATCATCAGTTGAAAATAGCAGCTGCTGGTTTATTCATACACTAATAATGAAGAAATTCAAATTAAAACTTTATACCCCTATAGTTTATTTTAATATAATGTGGAATATCTATAAATGTCATTATGTGTTCTGAATGAAATATTTAAGATTTTATAGGCTCACAACAGAGATGCATTATCAGCAGTGTACACTGTATCCCACGGTATTTTAAATTGCACGTATTAAAATTGATTTGGAGGGGGAAAGTTTGTCATATTCCATAGCCAAGAGGCATTTTAAGTGTCTTGCTGCTGATTCCCTGTTGAAAAAAATTGTAGCCGAAAATTTTCATCATTTTATACTTTCTCTGCATAGCTATGTGTCTGTCAACATTCTCTAGTTAAAATTACTTATCATGAAAAGGGCCTTTTAAACACATTTTCACCAAAAGCTTATTTTTGAGTAACAAGTTTAATTTATATCCTGGGAAAATATACATACTTAAGCACTTTGAGTTATTCTGATTTCATTTCTTATTTAAACATTTTCATGACTCTTGTAAGCATAATAGGTCAGCAAGGCATTCAACAACTTGTCTTGCCTGTGAGAAACTGTGCAACACCCTGAGGAACAAAATACAAAGGGGCTTCAGATTCTACATATGCCAGACATTATACTAGTCATTTCACACAGGCTATCATCTTTAATGTTCATAATAAATTCCGTTATTCCTAATATGCATATAAAATACAGATCATACAATAAGAAATATATTGATCTAGTTACATATTCAGCAAATAGTAGTTGGAAGACAGTGCAAATCTTAATATCTTTGAGGAAACTGACCTGACATCTTCAACTCATCCTTTCTACAGGACCAGAGTGAAGGCTATGCAACAGTCTTCAAACTTCCAGAACAATATGAACTTCTTGTTCCAAAGGGAGGCAATTATTAATCCTTCTGTTACCTAACATTGAGTCATTTAACTGACATATGAACTTCAGACAGATCTAAAATCACATGCATAATTATCTCTAGTTCTTTATTTGTAAGTTTTAATGTGGAAATTTTACTCAAAATTAATTTTTATATAAAAGATAAAGTTATTACTCTGAATCAATGTACATTAGAAGTCTATTTACACTAAGTCCTTTATTCCAAATCATTAAAAAAAAAATCTAGGTACCAAATAATCTTCATATGAAATTAAAATTAACCTACATGTTAAAGCTGTAGTTATCCAGATTATCTCCTTAGGGATTTCCTTCCACTATTTAGTGATACAAAGACAACAAAGCATTTCCCTTAAAGAATAATATTTTTATAGTAAAATTAAAAAAATAGAGATATGGCATAACTATTTACAAATATATTTTAATATTATACTTTAACACATGAAGAAATATATCCAAAATATGACTATTGTTTTGATTTGAATCTTTAAATATATAAATTAGAAGTTCCCATGGTGGCTCAGTGGTAACAAACCTGACTAGTATCCATGAGGATGTGGGTTCAATCCCTGGCCTAACTCAGTGGGTTAATAACACAGCATTGCTGTGAGCTGTGGTTTAGGCCAGCAGCTGTAGCTCTGATTCAACCCCTAGCCTTGGAACCTCCATATGTCATGGGTGTGGCCCTAAAAAAGACAAATATATATATTAAGTTATATATATAATTTATTTATATATAAATTAATGTATTCACCACTTACATGCAAATATGACATTGGTGTAGGACACTGTATATTACTTTCTGTGAAATACATGAGAGGCAGTCCAATGAATTCATGAAAATGAATGGCTCCTAAGAGAAAAATTGACAATAATTTTTTTTCCTGGAAAAAGAGCCATAAAGAGGATATATATATAGTGCTATGTCAAAAGAAAACATGAGTTTATTTTTCTTCCTTCTCACAAAACTAGTGAATCTCTTTAGATATTTTAAATTCTTAATAACACAGCTGAGAATAAATCACCTCAGAGATCTGCAAAGGTTTGAAATGCTGGATGTTGGACAATATATAAATATTTGGAAACAGGACAGTAGGACGATATGGTCCAAAATAAGAACATTCCCTGTATGTTCAATCATCAATAAGAAGTTAAAATTTTTGAAAGGCTGAGAGTTTGGCAGTATGAAAAAAATTATTTATTGCATGAAAAATAAAGTCTATGAATTGTTTGCTTTCCATTAGAAAAATTCTAAATTTTTTAAATCATATGAAATTGTATTAAAATTATGGAGTACCTGATTGTCCAGTTTATACTGGACAGTGGGTTGGTTTAAATAAATAATAACTCTGAATTATCAAAAATAATTAAGATAAATGTGAAAATTAACTCTTCTGTTAGGTTGGGTTTCCTGAGAGGCAGCAACCTGGAGAGGAATTTGTACATGGACAAGTGTACTGCTGAATATTTTCAGGGTCAACAATTTTGAGGGTGTAAACAAAGTAGAAATGGGAAAATTGAAAGTCCAAACTACAATACAGACACTATCTCCATCTCATAGAGTGTTCTGGACCCAAAATGACTTTTCAGAGTTGTCCCACCTTGAGTGAAGGAATCTGAGCCTTGATACTGGACATGGGCCTGTCACTATATGCATGCCGCACCCTGGGGAGAAAGAAATGGCTGTGGCTTGGTGGACCTTTTCAACCAAGAACAATTCTCAGAGCAGGTCTAAGTTTATAGCACAACACAAATAACACTCCCTGCAGAGGGAGGAATAAACATCTCAATACAAAAAAAAAAAAAAAAGAAAAAGAAAAAAAAGAAAAGAAAGGATCTGGGGTGGGCCCTACAGTATCTCTTAAAAACAAAAACCCTTGCACTGTACAAATCCATTTTCTTGAGTTATAGGAACTGATTGGACTAGGATAATGGTTAAACTCTTTCTGGGGAAACTTCAAAGAGTAAGATGTACAGGATAAACTATCCTCATTGCTGCAGCATTCTCAAACTGTCAATTAATACCTATCTCCTTTCCACTTCACCCATTGGAGATCCCTCTCATCTCTGGCTGACACATCTATGGGTTTGTTTTTGTAATGTAGACCTGCAGTAATATATTACCACAAACTTGGTGGCTTAAAACAACAGGAATTTGTTATTCCATAGTTGTAGAGGCTGCAAGTCTGAAACAAAGGGGTTAGCAAGGCCAGGTTCTCTCCAATTATCCTAGGGGAAAATCTTCCTTGCTTTTCCCAGATGATGGTAGGTCCTGGCATTATGGAGCAAACAGTAAGCAAAACCTCCGAAAGTGCTGCCTGATGAAGCCCTGTAGAAAAGTAAACCCATATGCGAAACATATGTCTCATTCACAAATTTAAAAAAGAAAGAAAAAATCACTATCCCATTCATTTGGAGAGAATCAATACAAGCACCTTGTCACCAAATAGCCCTTGGAATTTTTGAGAGATAGTGTCATACTGATGGCTCAGCATTTGTGTCTGTTGATGGAAAGTAAGACATTGTGCAGACTCAAAAACTAGATTACCCTTGAATGACAGTTCATGCTCTTGGGCCCACAAAATGTTATCCACTCTTGCTACTATGGCTACTCTATGAGCACACTGTGCTCTTTGTGTAGGGGACTGATGACAAAGCCTGCTTTGATATCAGCTGGTCAAGACATTATGTCTCCTTGAATGTCTTCTATGTTGGATGGTCTGTGATGGATGTTAATGGGTGACACAAAGATCATACTTTGTGCAATTTTTCATGTATCAATCTGCATCTTCCTCCCTGGATCTCCTAATCGCCCAACTTTCATCCTTTTCTTTTCAGGTCATGGATCAATGTGCCCAGAAGTTCACTATGATCATGAATCCTGATATACTCTTACCTCAGGTCACTTCTCTGTCCACATAATTTGACAACCATATTCACTGCTTGGAACCATGTCCACCAAGAGGATTTTTGTATTTACTGTTCTTTCAGACACACAAATGAATCAAGCTGTTATACAATAGAAGTCCTTTAAAAAATCTATATTCATATAACAAGCCAACTCATGTACGAATCAAAACAACCTTTTTTCCTTCCTTTGTCAACTGCTCATACTCATGTGGCCATGAGTGTGAGCTGAGGAAGAACACTGGCAAAACCGTAATGGATGACGTGGTGTGCTGTACAGCCTGCTATTGGGAGATACGACTGACCATGGATTTCTCATGCTCCTCCATGTTTTCCTGGACGTATCAAAAGTGCAAGGTCATGACTGCTCTTGGGCTATTTCTCAAGGTTTTATTGGCAGTGAGAAATCTGGAAGATTGAGGTAATATTTCTCCCAGAACAATAACTAGGCTTGCTTTAAAACAGATAGGTTTCTCAAAGTCTGTGTTTCTCACCTGAGATGCTGCATAAGGTGCACGGTACTAATCTCCTCCTTTCTGCTAGGACTTGGGGATAAGAGGAGTACATGCTAACAAGAGTCTCATGCCATCTGCTGTGCAATGAATGAAAAATCCCTTTGTCTCTGTCAGGAGTTTCATGTCTTCTGTCTATATCAATAAAAGATAACAGACTAAGTTACTAGGTGGTGAGTTGTAAAATCCTAGCCCCTGTCATTTAATCACGTAGCTCATGTTTTCCTACTTCCTGATTATGATAAATCCTAGATGTAATACTACTTTTTTTTCTTTTGTAGGGCTGCATCTGTAGCATATAGAAATTTCCGGTCTAGGGGTCTAATCAGAACTGCAGCTGCCAGCCTATATCACAGGAACAGTGATGCCCAGATCCAAGCTGCATCTGTGGCCTATGCCACAGCTTATGGCAACGCTTCATCCTTAACCCACTAAGCAGATACTAGTTGGGTTCTTAACCCAGTGAGCCTCAATGGGAACTCCTTGAATGTATGACTTTTATCATATGGTAGATTGCTGGTGGGCCCAGCTAATCTTAAAATTCATTGGCATGCATCACTCTTCTTTTGATAGGTACTCTGGCTGTGCAGTTACATTATTTTAATAGGTAGGTTCTCTACCTTGATCTGGAACCCATTGCATACCAGGTGCTGTTGAGCAAATAGTGTTTATATCTTTGCATAAATATCTTGGACTTGTCCCAAAGTCCAACATCCATTCATGATCAAGACCCTCACTGAAGTGGGTATAGAGGGAACATTCCTGAATATAATCAAAGCCATTTATGAGAAACCCACAGCAAATATAATACTCAATGGGGAAAAACTGAAAGCCTTCTCACGCAAATCGGGAACAAGACAGGGATGCCCACTCTCACCACTGCTCTTCAACATCGTTTTAGAAGTCCTTCCCACAGCGATTAGACAAACAAGAGAAACAAAAGGCATCCATATAGGAAGGGAAGAGATAAAACTGTCACTGTATGCAGATGACATGATACCATACATAGAAAACCCTAAGGACTCAACCCCAAAACTCCTTGAACTGATTAATAAATTCAGCAAAGTAGCAGGATATAAGATTAACATTCAGAAGTCAGTTGCATTTCTGTATACCAGCAATGAAATATTAGAAAAGGAATACAAAAATATGATACCTTTTAAAATTGCACCTCACAAAATCAAATACCTCGGAATACACCTGACCAAGGAGGGAAAGGATCTATATGCCAAGAACTATAAAACTTTAATCAAAGAAATCAAAGAAGATGTAAAGAAAGGGAAAGATATTCCATGTTCCTGGATTGGGAAAATCAATATTGTAAAAATGGCCATACTACCCAAAGCAATCTACAGAGTCAATGCAATCCCTATCAAATTACCCATGACATTTTTCACAGAACTAGAACAAATAATCCAAACATTTATATGGGACCACAAAAGACCCAGAATCACCAAAGCAATCCTGAGGAACAAAAACCAAGCAGGAGGCATAACTCTCCCAGACTTCAAGAAATACTACAAAGCCACAGTCATCAAAACAGTGTGGTACTGGTATCAAAACAGACAGACAGACCAATGGAACAGAATAGAGAACCCGGAAATAAACCCTGACACCTAGGGTCAATTAATCTTTGACAAGGGAGGCAAGAACAAAAAATGGGAGAAAGAAAGTCTATTCAGCAAGCATTGCTGGGAAACCTGGACAGCTGCATGCAAAGCAATGAAACTAGAACACACCCTTACACCATGCACAAAAATAAACTCAACATGGCTGAAAGACTTAAATATACGACAGGACACCATCCAACTCCTAGAAGAAAACATAGGCAAAACACTCTCGGACATCAACATCATGAATATTTTCTCAGGTCAGTCTCCCAAAGCAGTAGAAATTAGAGCAAAAATAAACCCATGGGACCTCATCAAACTGAAAAGCTTTTGCACAGCAAAGGAAACCCAAAAGAACACAAAAAGACAACTTACAGAATGGGAGAAAACAGTTTCAAATGATGCAACCGACAAGGGCTTAATCTCTAGAATATATAAGCAACTTATACAACCCAACAGCAAAAAAACCAACCAATCAATGGAAAAATGGGCAAAAGACCTGAATAGACATTTCTCCAAAGAAGATATACAGATGGCCATCAAACACATGAAAAAATGCTCAACATCGCTGATGTTGAGCAAATCAAAACTACCATGAGATATCATCTCACCCCAATCAGAATGGCCATCATTAATAAATCCACAAATAACAAGTGCTGGAGGGGCTGCGGAGAAAAGGGAACCCTCCTGCACTGTTGGTGGGAATGTCAACTGGTACAGCCACTACGGAGAACAGTTTGGAGATACCTTAGAAGTCTATACATAGAACTTCCATATGACCCCGCAATCCCACTCTTGGGCATCTATCCGGACAAAACTCTACTTAAAAGAGAAACATGCACCCGCATGTTCATTGCAGCACTATTCACAATAGCCAGGACATGGAAACAACCCAAATGTCCATCCACAGAGGATTGGATTCGGAAGAGGTGGTATATATACACAATGGAATACTACTCAGCCATAAAAAAGAATGACATAATGCCATTTGCAGCAACATGGATGGAACTAGAGAATCTCATACTGAGTGAAATGAGCCAGAAAGACAAAGAGAAATACCATATGATATCATTTATAACTGGAATCTAATATCCAGCACAAATGAACATCTCCTCAGAAAAGAAAATCATGGACTTGGAGAAGAGACTTGTGGCTGCCTGATGGGAGGGGGAGGGGGAGGGAGTGGGAGGGATCGGGAGCTTGGGCTTATCAGACACAACTTAGAATAGATTTACAAGGAGATCCTGCTGAATAGCATTGAGAACTTTGTCTAGATACTCATGTTGCAACAGAAGAAAGGGTGGGGGAAAAAATATAATTGTAATGTATACATGTAAGGATAACCTGACCCCCTTGCTGTACAGTGGGAAAAGAAAAAAAAGAAATAACTTGGACTTGTCCCAAAACCTAAATAAGTAATGGATATGTGTGTGTGTGGGGGGGGGGTGTATGTGTAAGTACACTGTTGAGTCTTCCTTATTAATGTGTTTATGAAAGGCACACTTTGAAGAATTTAAAACTGTCGTCTTAAATGTTGTGTTGATCAACATTGCAGAAATCTCCTCCCTGGCTTTCCTGATTCATGACAATATATAGAAACTAGCAAGTTGTAGAATCAATAAATCTTAATAGCAGAAATTTCAGTAGATACTCTAAGAGTTCTCTGATTAATATGTCTATCTTTAAACATATTGAAAAGTAAAAACCCATGTGAATTCATTTTATAATAAATAAAAATTTTGTTCAAACCATTTTATCAGTATAACAACATTTGGTAACTAGCTCTACAATGCAGATGATTTTTGCAGGTTATGCTGCCTTTTCTTTTGTCATAATCACATATCTTCCTGTTCTTCAAATCTTATCCATGCTCTAAGAAGTGCTATATTTTCTCCTCCCAACTAATTTTTTAATCCACATTTCAAGTAAAGATGACAAATAAAGTTTAGAATAGTACTAGTAAGAGAATAAAACTTCAGTGTAAAGAGAAGCAAATTACATCAATAAGACACTAGGGGAAGACATAAAGTAGTAAATGAACAGATTCCACATTGTATGTTTCCATTTATATGAATTTCTAGAAAAATGCAGACTAGTATATAACAAAGAAATGGTCAACAACAGATAAATTATTGTTTGGAAATGGGAAAGGAGCAGTGAAAAGTAAGAAGAGAGAGGAAATTTGGAAGGATCATAGATAAGTTTCTTGTTTGATTGTATTGATGTTTTCAGAAATATATTTGCATCTACATCTATATATTACTACTCTATATGTACAGTTTACTTTTACAATTTACCTCAATAATGATGTTTAAAAATTTTTAAAATATAACTTAAGAAACCTCAAGTTTTTTTCTTCTAGTAGGACATTCATCTTTTTTCTTTTCCACAGTAACCATAGATCAAATGATAATTAGAATGGCAAGGATAATGCTATCTTGCTATTGAAGCGGACCTTACTGGAGAAGTAAGGTCCGCTTCATTCCAGATGCCTAATGAAGGACTAGTGGGACCACCTCTTAGGACAGTATGTAGATGCAACTCACAGTGCAAACTCTGATAAATACAGCTAAGAAACAGCAATGTAAAACTTGAAGTTCAACCTGAAATTATTAATTAATTAGTGGATAATAGTACTCGAAACATCCAAAATAAGTTTTGAATAAGCTCTCACTGGTAAGATAGATTTGCAAAATTATGGAGAAAATACATATACATTAAAGATAATAATTTATTTTTTTCTAAAATTTATCTTTTACTCTGTACCAGGCAATTTTTTAGGCATTGGAGATAGCAGTGAAGAAACTAAGATCATAACATCATGGACCTTAAATAATATCGTTCTGATTGTATTTCATGTAACCGGAGACATATACTTCTTTAATAAGTGCATCTGACATCTCTTAAATATTTTTTTGTTTTGCCTCTATATGTAATTTGTAAATATATCCATATTTAAGGTTTAGTTCATCACTGTTAGACCACTGTAAATATGTACAACTCAGGACATAAAGAAAATACATTTTGGTAACATTCTGTGCTATTTGAGGAAGATCTCACTTAAAGTCCTATAGTTTTGTAGGTCATCAAAAGGACTGATTTTTAAATTCATGTGTATGCTCCCAGGTAACTGACATTTCATGCCAGTGTGGTGTCTTACATCACAAAGAAAAGTCATTGGAGTTCCCGTCGTGGTGCAGTGGAAATGAATCCGACTAGGAACCATAGATTGAGGGTTCAATCCCTGGCCTTGTTCATTGAGTTAAAGATCTGGAATTTCTGTGATCTGTGGTGTAGGTTGCAGAAGCAGCTTGGGCCTGGCGTTGCTGTGGCTGTGACGTAGGTTGGCAGCTACAGCTCTGATTTGACCCCTAGCCTGGGATCTTCTATATGCCATAGGTGTGGCCCTAAAAAGACGAAAGACAAGAAAAAAAAAAGAAAAGTCATTTTGGCTTGTCTGATTTTTTTTTTCTTCCATAATACTTGCATTCTAAAATCTTAATTATATCTTAAGCATTTGATTGTCTTCCTTCTGGGTTATATTGTATATAATCTTTAGCAAATAAGTTGTAAAATAAAAATGCAAATCAAAAAATTAAAATCCTAACATGAACAAATGGGCTTTTACAGATACAAGATTACTTCTGCGCCTGTATGATATATTCTATTTTCTACAACTTTGTGGTAAGTAATATTTATTTCCCCTCTATTTTCATAGATATGTGTTCGCCCAATAGTCTGTTCTTCATAGTTTTCACACATATTTCCAGGAAATATTGTTATTAGTGGGCATAGCATTTTCTTTTATTTCCACATATCATTTTCACAAAGTCTTTTTAAAAAAAGTAGAACATATAACCAAGGAGGAAACTTGTTACCTGCTTTCCTATAACTTACTAGCACTTCATATCTCACCTTTCTTTTGTGTTATGCTTGGAATAGCAAAACCGAATCCCTCCTGCAGTTGTGAACTCCATCCATATTGAAAAGGTAATGAAAAACTGCCTCCATGATAAATTTTCAGGTTTTCTATGAATAAATGTTTCCTTATGTTCTATTCTATAAAAATCAAATTTAAAGTAAATGCCCACCCTTTGAAAATTAAATGTTATGAGTTTACCTGGAATATTTCTCTATAGGGATGGTGGTTATGAATATTATTCATTGGTCCTTTATCACTGGATTAGCCGCTTATAATTGACTGTGGGCCACAGTTAGTAAAGGCTATATAACCCCATATCATAGAGTTCTATAAGAAAAGTATTAATGTATTTGGCTTGGCTACCAAGAAATAAATATTGAGAAAATTTTCTTATATTTCTCTCTCTCTCTTTTTTGTCTTTTAAGGCCACACCCGTAGCTTATGGGGGTTCCCAAACTAGAGGTGGAATAGGAGCTGTAGCCTCCAGCATACACTGCAGCCACAGCAAGACAGGATCTGAGCCACGTCTGTGACCTACACCACAGCCCATGGCAATGCCAGATCCTTAATCCACTGAGCAAGGCCAGGGATTGAACCCATGTCCTCATGGATGCTAGTTGGGTTCATTAACTGCTAAGCCATGACGGGAATGCCATATTTCTCTTTTTAAGACTATTTAATAACATTTTTTTTCTCTTTAGAGCATACAGTCATGTGGTAAATTGCAAAAGTGGCCACCAATTTTTTAACGTCACTTTTGCAATGTTACTTGGCAGCTTCTTACATAAATGGGTGGAGTCTACTCTTCTACCACTTGAAATTAAACTAGACCATGTGAATTGCTTTAGGTGGTGGGACAAGACGAATATGATGAATGAATAACCTTGTCTTATTCATTGGAGTTTACACCCTTCTGCTCCTCATATTTTCCCACCGCTATGTAAAGTAGCCCTTGTTAGCCTGCTAGAAGATGAGAGATTCAGTGGAGAGAGGTTTTGGACCACCTCAGTTAATCTCTATTGAGGTGCCAGAGCCCAAACTACAAGGAGCATCAGCCATGTCCAAACAAAATTACATACCTACAGATTCATGGGCCAACAAAGTTATCATTATTTGAAGATGTTGGTTTTGAGGATGTTTTCTTAGGTGGTATATGCTAACTTAATCGGTTGTTAAAGTGAATTAATTTAAAAACTGCATAGAATTTCTGCAATAACATTATAAATACTTTTCATAGATTTTGTCCTTACTGTAGATTATAATATTATATGATTATGTAATTATAATCATATAAAAATCCAGAATATAGGAGTTCCTGCTAAAGAGCATTGGGTTACAGAATATACAGACACATTATAAGATTAGGAAATCAAAAACAACCAAGAATCACAAGAAAGACACCATTTACTTCCAGTTAAAAATGGTGGCTTGAATGTCTATTCAATTGGCCTCTATTCTACTTTACCTAAATTCATCTATAATGTAAATGGAGAAATAACAAGTATAAACCTAAGTGACAAATACTTGGAGAGGAAAGTCTAGAGGATTTTCAACTTGCAGACAAAATATGGAGAAGTTAGCAAATGTTGAATACTAAGTAACTGCAGAGGGGGCTGGCAATAAGAAGCATGCCCATCCGTGTCACAGAACCAAGGACAGGTGCCCATAAGGAAAGCTTCATGTAATGTAAATGGCTGAGCTGAGACATGATAAAGAAAACAGAAGGGTTGGTAAAAATTCTGTAAAAGAAGATTCCTGTCTCCACTTGCCTTTCTTTGTCTTATTTATTGGTGTAAATTGACTGAGTCAAACACTTCAGGTTACACAAGTTTTATTCTGTGTAGGAACCGAAGCAGATGAGGCCCATTCCCTGAAACAATAGCCACAGATGAGGACAGGGAGAAATATAGTTCCTAAAGAATGTGAGGAATTAATAAAAAGGTTCTTAGGGAAAAGTAAGATTCCTAGGTCATCATGTTCTCAGGAGAGAAAAGTTGTTGGTGAACTAGTGTTACAAATTATATACTGATGATTACAGAGTTTCCAATAATTGACTGTACTGCTTCCCAATGAGAAAAAAAAAAAGACTAGAAAGAAATGATGACTATTTCATCAAAGCATTCTTCTACATGTAAATTTTGGAACCCAAACCTAGAATAAAGTAATGAAAATGATTCTCAAACATTTTTTTTTAAAGGGAACTGAAGAGAGAAAAAGTTTTAATATTTATATAGTATTCTCAGGTATATAAAATAAGGTACTGAATCCACTTGAAAAGATGTAATTTAAGACAAACAATTAGAGAGAGAAGGACTATTTGTAAAAAAGTCAAAAATACAATAAATAATTTAGAAGGGTAGGGAGTTCCTGTTGTGGCTCAGCGGTAACAAACACAGCTAGTATCCATGAGGATGAGGATTCGATTCCTGGCCCTGTTCAGTGGGTTAATGATCTGGGTGTTGCCATGAGCTGTGGTGTAGGTTGCAGAGGCAGCTTGGATCAGATATGGATTTGGCATTGCTGTGGCTGTGGTGTAGGCCAGCAGCTACAGCTCTGATTCAACCCTTAGCCTGGGAACTTCCATATGCCTCAGGTGCAGCCCTAAAAAGCAAGAAAAAAAAAAAATTAAGGATATTTCCTATAGCTAAATTTTAAAAAAGGGTTATAAGAGTAAACTATTAAATATTCAAAGTGGTTCATCATATGATTGATATTTCAAAAGATAAAAATCTATAAAAATTAAAGTTAAGAAAATTTCAAATAAATGGTATTAAAATAGTTCCCAGAAAAAAAAAAGATTTTTGTTTAAAAAATTGGAAACATCTAACTTGTGCACAGAAACCTAAGGTGGGGAAGCACCATGGCCAAGTCACTTCTTAATATATTTTCAGCATTTCTTTGTCAGACAGGAGGTCCAAAATTTACCAGAGGAAAAATTACAGGTAACATATAAAACATACACAGTTTTAAGGTACCCATTATGGTCAGATGTGTCAATAATAGAAAACAGTGGATCAATATCTTCAAGCTTGAGTAAAGAAAAGTATGTCAAAGTGAAATTTTATCATCAAAACCTCTTTCAAATGTATGCCAATGATGTTGTAGACATGTAAGAATGCAAGAAATAGACCTTTCAGTGGCCCCTTGTCAATGATCTACCAGAAAAGATCCCTTAATCTAAGGAAGCAGTAAACTAAAAATAAGAGACACAAACAAAAGGGACGAGTTAGTAAAATGCATCATGACAGTTGTAGAGCATGTACGGAGGGCAAGGGAATAAAAGATTCCAATGGGATGTCTCCATGAAGGAAGTTGAAGAGAATCTGAGAGATATTTCCTGACGGTGCCTAACATGAAAAAGGATTAAAGTTTTGTTTGAGAATTTTGGAAATAGTTCTGATAAATACATAGAAAATTATAAATAAATAAATGCACCTGATGGTAGAATTATAGAATGATAAATTAGTCACTATCCATTAATTGACTCAGCATTAAAAAAATGGAGCATAAATATCTAGCTCATTTATACTGTACAGTTGAGATGATATTGATTAGGTTGAAGTTGGTGTATAAAAATTACTAAATCCTTATATAATAAAACGTCAGTAACAGTATTTTAAAGTTATAAATTAAAATAGCTCTATACTTTAGTACCTTAAAATGTGATTATAAAAATTTAAAGGAAAAATATGTACTATGTATGTGTGCCTTTAGAAAGAGTTCTGATAAGTTGGTAGGAATATACAATTTTTCTGGCAATTTTTAAGACACTCTCAAAATTATGGATGTATTTTGGAAAAATTGTTTTAAAAAAATGACTCCTTATTTAGTCTCTTGAATTTAATACTAATGATGCTCAATTCATTAAACAGTTTTTTTTTTTTGAGCATCTGTTTGTGATGAAACCCAAGGTTATTTCCAAGTAAAAAGGGATTGTAAGAAAGGAAAGGAGACTACAATTATAATTAGGAAATCACTATCCAACAAAGTCACATAGAATTATTTCTTTTTAGAAGAGCTCTTCTTTTGAATATTAGAGTTACAATCTATACAGCTTCATATAAATATACAGAATTAAATATATCATAAATCTCTACTGAAATATGTAATTTCCCAATAACCACTTACCACTTGTTTTTTAGTTTCTTCTATTTTATTTATTTATTTTATTTTTTGTCTTTTATAGGGCTACACCTGCGGCATATGGAGGTTCCCAGGCTAAGCGTCAAATCGGTGCTGTAGCCTCCTGCCTACGCCAGAGCCACAGCAACGCAGGATACAAGCTGCGTATGTGACCTACACCACAGCTCACGGCAATGTCAGATCCTTAACCCACTGAGCAAGGCCAGGGATCAAACCTGCAACCTCATGGTTGCAGCTGGATTCGTTAACCACTGAGCCATGACGGCAACTCCAGATTCTTCTATTTTATATTTCTTTTTTTCATGCTTGAATTCTTAGCTCTTGATAATAACACTTTGCATAAAAAATAGATTAATATTTTGCTGTTCTATTTCATAGTTTATTTACATTAATATTCTAAAAACAGCATGTTCAATAATAACAAATAAAATATAATCTGACATTGTTTAAAGTTTTATTTTACATTTTAATTTTGTTTATTGACCATGGCGAATGACTCAACTGAAAAGTACCATTAAATCACTGTATTTGAAATTTCCCTGAGTTTGGAATATCTTCTCTCTGTATAGTAGGCTGTTTTCTAGGTATATATTTTCAGTCATTTTTATTATAACTTTATTTATATTTATTAATATTTTATTTTTCCATCTTCTAAAACTATAAGTAAATTCTCCTCTGCGCAGATATCTGACCTTGATTAGATGATGAGTAATGTAATACCATATATACTTCTCTCAACTAGCCTCCTTCACTTAAGAAAGGTAACTCCGGTAGCAGTGAATCCCTATAAGGCCCATAACCTAGTCTTGAAACACAATTCCTCACAAAGGACCTATGGGGTTTGTAGAAGATAAACTTGTAATGTATTCTCATACTAGATTATGGGGATGAAACCACCATCTGTAGGATCAGATCAAAATTACTCAGGATCCAACTTGATGAGGCTTTCATTAACAAAGGTAGAACATTGTGTTTCTAATCTTTAAAATAAATGCAATAGATTAAAACACATTGTTTAATCCATAATTTCATGTGAACAAATAAATCTAGTCATTATCAGGCACGTTAATGGAGATATTAAAAAATGGTAAATAAAGCAAAAAAAAAAAAAAGAATTCATTTTGCTTTTGAAACTATTGGCTAACCTGCCAGTACATGAAGAGTGGTACTGCAAGTAGTAAATGGAGATGGGGTGTGAGAATTACAATTTGTAATGCACGTGAATTTAGGCACTGATCTTCAGTAACTGCTATCACTCAGCACAGTCAGACATAGCACATCTATCAATGGAAGAATTAATGGCCATTTATGAAGTAGACTCACCACAAATTTAATATAATCTAAAGCAAGCCTCTATATTCAAGTATCAATTATAGGAAATACAGAAGGCAAAGAAATATTCCCTGTAACATCTTAGCAAGTGGGCAGGGTCGGGGGAGAAGAACATTCAGCAAAATTATTAACATAGCAGACTCTACCAGACAAATGACCCCATTTGTTCAACCAATAACTTGCTAAGAAAAAAGAATAGGGTGGAAAACCTATAGATTAAGGAAATTTGAAACACATATCAAATATCCACAGGATGGACTTATTTGGGTTAAGATTTAATCAAATTTAAAACAACAACAGTCACAAAACACTTATGAGACAATTGAAATGTTGAACATTGCAATATTGATTATATAATTGACAATATTAAGAAACTTCTGTTTGTTGGGGGGAGTGATAACAGTATTGTGGATATGTGTCTTAAATATCCACACATCCTTTGTAAATAAATACCAAAATATACACTAATTAAATGGTAAGGTGTCTGTAATATATTTCAAAATAATATTTTGTGAAAGTTATTGGGGGGTTGAAAAAATATATTGATCATGTGCTAATAATTGTTGAAGATAAATATTGATTAAACAGAATTTCAATATATTAATATAATCAATATACTAGTCTAATATATATATATATATATACACATTCAATTTTTCATGTATTCAAATTTTCCATAATAAAATGAACCCCTTTTATTCATCAATTATTTAAATTCTGGATAATATAAAATGCATGGTGAAAATAGTTAAACTTTTTGAGTGGGATAGACAAGAAAATATGATTTCACTGACAATACCAAGGATTGAGGTAGTGGCATGTAAATTAGAACTGAAGGTTAAATAGAGAAGGTAGAGAAAAACAACTGAGACATGGCAGCAGGAATAAAATTCAGGGAAATGGTGAAACCAGAATGATTTGGGTGGGGTGTGGCATTGGGGATAAGATTAATAAATAAGACTCCTTTCCCTCAATCACATTATAAAACATTAAGAAATGAGACAAAGATGACCAATAGGAGGCAACATATCTCCTTTAACACATATCAAGTAAGACCCACATAAGTGTTCTTTGGTTATAACTTCACTTCCATATCTTCATTTCTACAACAGTGTTGATATATAATAGATGCTGAAATACTAATTGAATGTATGAAAAATGAAAATATTAAGGAAGGAAGGATGAAAAAATGGCTAGGTTTGAAGCTACATCCTATAAAGTCCTGTTACTAAAGTCCAGCATTATACGGACTTACCTATCAAACCAGAAGTCAAAATGAACTGGAATTAAATTTTCTAGTGTGTAGGAGCAAAGGAAAAAATGTAATTTTATGTGGATATCCTAGTCCTCAAAGAAGAAAGACGTTCTTGGACAATATAAGATGAGTTTCTCCTATCAATTGTATCAACAGATAATCCATTCTTTACCCCTGGGGAGTGTGTGTTAGGAGAAAAGAGAATGGCCAGGAGAGATAAATTATTCACCATCTCTCACATGGAAGAAAACATCAGGTTACCATCATATGCACCTGCCTCAGTTGTTCAAAAAAAAAAAAAAAAACATGTCTGAACATGTAGGCTCTTGTGTGGTGGGGGAATCCATTCTCAGAGGGCGTTAGTGCCAGAATTTTATGCTTTGTTTTGGTAGGAAATGAATTGTTCTCAAAATTTTCTGGAAAGTGCAGCACTCATGATAATTTCTATGACACCAATTCTATTTGCATTAATCTTTCAATTTCCAAACCTAAAGGACTCCTATAAATTATTGTTTACATTTCTTCTAAAGCAGTGAATTGCAGTGACATTTTTGTTGATGCTGCTTTTTTCCTCCATACCCTCACCACATCAACATTTGGAAACTATGTTCTATTGATTCTATGTAAGAAATATATTCCCATTTTGTTCTTGTCTTTCCACACTGAAGATGGTAACCTCTCTTCAGTCCTTCATTCATGCATCCCTGTACTAACAAAATAGTCTGTCCACCTATTTCTACTATTTTAGACTCTCCTTATGAATTCTCCACCTTGCTTTCAGAATTATATTTTAAAACTCAATTCTAATCATGTCACTTTTCTGACTTAAAAGTTGTAAATATTCTCCATTGACTGCTGGAACTATGTTCTAAATTCTTGTTAACTACATGCATTATTTTAATCTTGTATTTTCAGATTCATCTTTTACTACTATTACCTGTACATATTGAAATATAAATGTATTTGTGTTTTAACTGACATATTGTGACAATTTTTGTACTCTCCTGTTTCTGATGAAAAAAATATTGCCTAATTAAATATTTCTATATTTTGTTAGGTAAAGATACATTAAAAAACATATTGGGAGGTTTACTAAAAGAGAATGATAAAAGTGGTTGTTTGACACTGGAAAAAACTTTTTTGACATGTGTTTAAGTATTTTATGTGTTATGAGCTTGAGAAATCAGTCTGTGGCTGAGAGGTTATGCCATTTCATATTATCATCTGACACTAGAGCACATTAACTGGTCTGAATCAAAAAAAAAGAATGACATAATGCCATTTGTAGCAACATGGATGGAGCTAGACAATCTCATACTGAGTGAAATGAGCCAGAAAGACAAAGACAAATACCATATGATATCACTTATAACTGGAATCTAATATCCAGCACAAATGAACATCTCCTAAGAAATGAATTTCTCTTTTTTATTCCCAGTGATAATTGCTGGAATGCTTTACAGTCTGGATTCCTTCCCACTTCTTGTTAGAGGCAATCACCTTGCACAGGACAGTGTTTTCAAAAAGCAACCATTAAACAAAGAAGCCGATGGTAGTAGTTGACATAGAAAAAAATAGGTGAACTGATAATAAAAGTAGAAGAATGGGAGTTCCCATCATGGCCCAGTGGAAACAAATCTGAATAGTATCCATGACGACGCAGGTTCAATCCCTGGCCTCCCTCAGTGGGTTAGGGATCTGGTATTGCCGTGAGCTGTGGTATAGGTCACAGACTCAGCTTGGATTTGGCATTGCTGTTGTTGTGGCATGCGCCAGAGGCTACAGGTCCAATTCAACCCCCAGCCTGTGAACTTCATATGCTGTGGGTTTGGCCCTAGAAACAAAAATAAATTAAAAAAATAAATAAAATTGTGGAAGAATGAAACACGGAGAAACAAATAAAAATGAGGCTATCTCATAAAAGGCATCAACCAAGAATCTGTTGGAAGAGATTCTGCATCATTTCAATCTGGCCCAAAAATGCATCTGTAAAGGGAAATATTGAGAAAAAAAATGTGCTTAATAGCTACTTTTTTTTTTTTCTTTTTAGGGTCACACTTGCAGCATATGGAAGTTCTCCAGCTAGGGATCAAATTGGAGCTGCAGCTGCCAGTCTATGACACAGACAGCAATGCCAGATCTAAGCCACATCTGCAACATATACAGCTCACAGCAACACCAGAAACTTAACCCACTGAACGAGGCCAGGGATCAAGCTTGCATCCTCATGGATACTACAAGGTTCCTAACCTGCTGAGCCACAACAGAAGCTCCAGGAGCTATGGTTTTTATTCTTTTTTATTTTTATTTTTATAATTGCATCCATGGCATATGGAAGTTCCTCAATTTAGAGACTGAATCCGAGCCACAGCTGTGAACTCTGTTGCAGTTGTGGCAACAGCAGATCCTCTAATCCACTTCACTAGGCTGGAGATCAAACCTGTACTTCCACAGGGAATAAAGTGGCTACACTCAGCCTCTTAACCCACTGTACCACGGCAGGAACTTTTACAGTTTTATTCTTATTAAATTATTAAATGCACTTGAAAATTCAAAGAAATTTTCAATGAATCTCAAGAATTATGAAAAAAGATAGCTTTGCTTGAAAGTTTGGCATATGTAGAAGATATAAATTATACACCGTTTTTAAGAAATATGCCTTGTGTTTTTATTTATACCGTAATTTGGAAAAAATGAGAAATACTATTTTAGTGCTTAGTTAGTGCTTAGTGCTTAGTTAGTTAATAGTTAGTGCTAAGTTTCCCAGACTTTCTACCAATGATGTACTCTTGGATATTGAAATAGTTTCTTTGGCATGTAAAACTCACAAGAAAATTGTTCCTGGATTAAAAAAAATATATTGATTTTGATGTATTCTGATCAAGACATCTTCAGGCTTTTAAAATATATCAGCAATTTTCAAGTAATTTTCAAAGTGATAAAAGTGACAGGCAATTAACTGAAATAATTATTCAACTTTTATAGATTTTGATTAATTATTCTGTATATCTAAGTGATAACTTTTTATTTTACATGAGCCATTACCATTATTCAGAATTAGACTTCATTTTGAGGTCCTGAAATAGAAAGACTAGAAAAATGCAAAAAAAAAAAAAAAAAACAGCTCTATTTCCCCAGAGAGAAAAATGCCATGGCTGACCTACTAGTACTTAACAGCACTGACAAATGAAAATTTATTGCCTTGGAACAGTTTGAGTAAGCATCGGATTATAAGTTTAATACAGTAAGACTTATCAGACTGTTTCCCGTGTCTCACATCCCCAGTGAGTGAGTCTTTGGTGAGTAGACCCTTGGAATCTGAATTTTACACACCCCTCATGTTATTTATTGTTATATGCAATAACATGTAAGATAGCTGTAGCAAGGTTTTCTAACTCATAACCAGTTACAAGTTAATTGTAAACCCACTGCTTTAAAAAAAACAAAAACCTTATAAAATTGTTAGCCTGAAGCCCTTACATTTCAGAACATTTGCTATAACTAAATATAACACTTGAAAGGCATTCTGTAACCCATTATGTAGCAAGCATATAGGAACATCACCACTGAATCTCACTTTTAATACATATTATTTTTTTTATTTTATTTTTTTTGTCTTTTTGCTGTTGTTATTGTTGTTGTTGTTGTTGTTGCTATTTCTTGGGCCGCTCCTGCAGCACATGGAGGTTCCCAGGCTAGGGGTTGAATCAGAGCTGTAGCCACCGGCCTACGCCAGAGCCACAGCAACGCGGGATCCGAGCCACGTCTGCAACCTACACCACAGCTCACGGCAACGCCGGATCGTTAACCCACTGAGCAAGGGCAGGGACGGAACCCGCAACCTCATGGTTCCTAGTCGGATTCGTTAACCACTGCGCCACGACGGGAACTCCTAATACATATTATTAATAGCATTCAAGTTTTGACTCTTTCTCCCAAAACTTAATCTTGGAGAAATCAATCTAGGATACACATAATTATTCAGATAAACAGATTCTGATGGCAAAACTACTTATAATTCAAAAGCGAGAAAGAGTGGCTACTGGGACGGGGAAGGTTGGGAAATCCAAATCAGGCACTGTTGTTTAGCCATCAAGCTAGAGCTCCAGGAAGAGCTGATATTGAAGTTCAAGTCCAAAGGCCATCTGATGACAGAATTCCTTCTAACTCAGATATCTGTTTTTTATTCTATTCAGACCTTAAAATGAATGAATGAGACCCATATTATGGAGAGAAATCTGCCTTATTCAAAGTCTGCTTATTTACATGGAGGCTCATTTTTAAAAAATCCTCACAGAAACATCTAGACAATGATTTGAGCAAAAATTTGGGCACTATGTCCCAGCCAGGTTGGCTTGAAACTATCACATGTGTTATATATTTTGTACATACCAGTTAAGACAAAATATATTATTAAAATTCATTTCAACCATTTCCTTGTACATCTTATAATGCATCAGAAAATTAAAAATTACATATATGAGTTGCATTATATTTCTCTCGAACAATACTACTTTAGACATTAGGACTGGATGCAAAACATTCATAGAGAAATAAAGGAAGTTGTACAAGTGTTGGAGGCATGAATATGTGACTTGACAAAGAATGGAAAGAAAAGACTGGCACCATAGAGTGGCTGTAGAAGGTCAGTCTATACTTCACAAAGTCTTGTGACTCTCTCATGACCCTTGAGGCAAAACGAATGAGAACAACATCAAAGAATCGCATCTTGAAAACAAGACTGTTGAAGCACTGATGTTGCTGATGGAAAACCATCAGCTTTGACATTCTCAGGACTGGAGCCTTGGGGGATTTATGGGAGAGGCCATAGATGGCTTGAAGCAAACAACAAATTACTGCCTGGGAGGGCTAAAACATTTATGATTACTTTATGTACTGAGGAATGACTGTCCTAGCATATCTTGTTTCCATTAAGTTTGAAGTAAAATACCTATGTATCCCCTACACATACAAGGAAGCAGAAAATAGTAAATAAAAACCATGAGTTGGCTCAGAGGGTTGCTATTTCCTCTTGAAGGTGGTAGCCCCTTGAGCCCCACTCTATTTCTGTGTCTTTTTCTTCTTATTTCTACAGCACCACTGACTTCGGGACCTGGGTTGATGAGCAGGCCTCATCATACAAGGAATTGATTTATTTTGCAGTGATTGTGGGTAACTGAAAATTTTATTCCATAAACTGTTTACTAAGTAGTCCATAATTAACAAATAAAACTAAAAATAGAAAAATTTCATTTGCTCTTTTATATAATTTAACTGTGTTTTATAGTGAGCTTTGCAAATTGATAGGAAAATAATTTTAGGATTACATCTTCCTGTTTCAATAGTGAGAGAAAATTCACTTGAGTAAATAAATTTTGTTAAGAACTTAGAAAATGTTCCTAGGCCTTGTGCCCTAAATAATCATTTTCTAACTCTACATGATTCCTAAAAGTTTAACTATTCTTTAGTTCGTTCCCAATTACTGTGACATTTGATTCTAAAAATTAATGCATATTTTCTAAAATTGTAAAAAAATTATCTGATAGTATCATAAGGAAGAAACTTTGAACTTTTATTTTGTCATTTTGAGATTTGCTTCTCCATTTGGGCTTGTATACTTTCTAAGTTTCTTATCCTTTTCTTGTTCCTGGTTATAATGGTGGTGGAAATGCTGCAGCTGGTGTGGTGTTTTATATGCAAGATTTTACTACAGTGTAAAACTAATTTTAAATGCAAAACAAAGCCTTCATCCTATAAGGATTGAAATATAACAGCCTGAGAATAAAGAAAAACTAAGCTAATTAAAGCAATTTGCAAGACTCAATTAAAAATAATACCTTTGAGAAAGAGAAATGAGACATGTACACTGAATTAGATTTTACCTTTGTGAAAACAGACAAATGAAGTTTTGAGTAATAAATATATCAGTTACTTGAAAGTTTTATATCGACTGCATTAATTACTCTAAAATTCATTGAAAATTAAGTGGAAAACAACATCGAAGCTAGAAGCAAGGGGATAGTCATTTAAATAACTGAGTATTAATGGTTTCCTATTGTGTTTCATGCTGAATAGCATAATTATAATGTTTTAGTATAGATTCTAACTTTGTGGAAATTAGAGTTCTTTTTTATTCTTTTTAAACAATTTTGAAATATTTTAACTACCTGCTATTTTGTTATATAAATGTATATTAATTATACCAGTAATCATATACATTCAATTAATTATATTTTAAAATAATATGCATAAGGTAATTTTCATTTTGAGAGAGCTATGGTCATTGTCAGTACTATTATACAAATGTATTAAAGAGTGGATTTTAAGTTTTTAGAAATTTCATCATCATCCTTCCATGGGTTTCTTTGGGTAGTGGGAGTGATTGTCATTGAAGCATTTGGAAGAATAAATACATTTTACAGTTTAAAAAATTTATATTTAAAAATTATAAGCCTAGTTTTAGTATGTATAAGAACTTGGGGTTTTTACCAGTGGTGGATAGACTTTTAGGGTGGCCCAATCATGATCCTACCTCCTGGTGTTCATGCTCTTACCTTGGGTGTCTTCTGACCTTTCTTCTAACTAATAGAATATGCAGAGATGATGGGAGGTAGGACATCACCTCTGTAATTTTGTTATATAAGTCTCCATATTATTCCACATTCTTAGCAGGCAGACTGTAGAGAAAAATCTCTCCCCATTTGGCTTTTAATAGGTAAGCAGTCATTTGGCAAGTCTATTTGGCAAGGGTCTGAGGGCAGCTTCTAGAGACTGAGAGAAACCTCCAGCTGGCACTTAGCAAGAAGCTGGCACCTTAGTCCTAAAGACATAAGGAAATGATTTCTGCCAACAACCAGAGTGTGCTTAGAAGTAGATTCTTCCCCAGCTGAGCCTCCAGATAAGAACACATCCAAGCTAAAATCTTGGTCATAGTCTTGTGAGGCCTTCCCCAGAGGATCCCGATAAATAGAGCTCAGGTTTTTGACATAGAAACTGTGAGATAATAAATGTGCACTGTCTTTAACCACTCAGTTTGTGGTAATATGTTAAGAAGTAATAGATAACTGATACAGATTTTGGCACCTCAAAGTGAGGTGCTGCTCTAATAAATACCCAAGAATGTAGGAGTAGCTTAGGAAGTAAGCAGTGGGTAGAGGTCGGAGAAATTCTGAGGAGCATAATAGAAAAATCCTAAATTATTTTCAATAGACTATTAGTATACATCTGTACTTTAAGGACGCTAACAATGAGAACTCAAAAGCATGTGATAATATGTTATTGGAAACTAGAGGAAAATGGATCCTTGTTAGGTAGTGGCAGAAAGTTTAGCAAAATTTTCTCGTGGAAAGCAGAATTTTAAGTGATGAACTTGGATATGTAGCTAAGGTGATTTACCAAAAAAATACTGAATGTGTACTGGTTACTTCCTACTGATTATTGTAAAATGCTAGAGGAGCAAGATGAATTGAAGAAAGAACTGTTAAATAAAAAGGAAACAGGATCGGATAATTTTGTAAATTCTCAATATTCCCTGGTAGCAAGGATGCTAAAACTAAGAAATGGTTTTCAAGTAATGTTTAAAAAGGGTAATCTAGAGAAAAAGCCAAGGATGGGCTCTATAATCCTGTACTAAAAATTTCAAAAGATCAAAGGGTTAGAGTATTCAGCCATGTGGTGTCCCTTGAAGGTTAAGGACTCTTAATCTTCTGCCTCACATACTTTCTAAATAAACCATAGAGGCTCTAGGAGGTTTAACGGGGCTATCCCTCAGTCATCTTAGCAGGATCTCCTAGCAGTCAAGGGCTTATTTTGAAAAGATCTGTGTGTGTAGTTGGTAGAATTAACCTTCGTGAAATCCACCAAAGACCTACACGGTTTTTTGAGAAATTTCTCTCTTCAACAATACAGTCAAGTTGGACTAAAAGAAGACATTTCAAAAGAAAGAAGGTTGCCAGAGTCTCAAATGTCTATTGGCATGAAACAAGCTGATAAAATAAATGCTACCTCTCATTAAAAAGGAAGTGTGACTTGGAGAACAAAACTAAGGACCCAAAGACAGCTAAAGAGGCATGGACCTAATCCACTGAGAGGCACTGAAACCTAATCAAAGAAACAGCCAACATTTTCCCGACTGTATTTCAAAACTGGTATAGACAAGTGACTCTTTGTAACCCTCCCTCATGGATAGGAATATTTATAACTCTTATCTTAGGCCTGTCCCACCATTGTATGTTGCATGTATGAGGAAGGAGGAGATTACCAGTCTCTTCAGTTTCACAGATCAATGTCATTTGATAGGAACTACATCTAAGGGACCACATCCAAATATAGACTTAATTTAGGTCCTATATTTTGAGTAGACACTAATGGATTTATTATAAGATTTTGGAGACTTAGGACATGGAATGGTGGATGTATTTTTCATTTGGGAGGGACAAGAATCTCTTGGAACTTTAGAGTAGGCCATGGCAGACAGGTTCTAGAGTGGCCCTTGTAATTCCTGTCTGCTAGTGTTTACACCCTTTTATAACCACCGCACACTTGGGTGTGATTGTGTCCTGTGACATGCTTCCATGAATAAAACACAGCTCAGTTGGTGAAAGAGTACTCCTGTGATTATATTACATTTTATAAGTATCCATGTTTCTAGCTGATTGGCTGTAGAGATTCTCTACCTGGCCTCCCAGGTAGTAGTAAGCAGCCATGTTATACAACCACCCTGGCAAAGATCTAAAAAAAGCTTTCTGCCAACAGCCAACCAGAAACAGGTGCTTAAGTTCTATAGATGCAAGAAAACGAATGCTACCAACACTTTAAATGAACCTGAAAGTGGATTCTTCTTTGTTTCCACAAAAGCATGAATTCTAACTTGATTGTAGTTGTGTGAGATTCTTAGCAAAATACCTAGATAAACCTTGTCACTCCTGACTCACAGAAACTGTGAGATTATAAAGGTGTTTTTTTTTTCTATTTAAAAAAAAATCTTATTGAAGTATAGTTGATTTATAATGTTGTGTTAATTTCTGCTGTACAGCAAAGTGATTCGATTATACATATATACATATCCATCTTTTTTCAAATTTTTTTCCTATATAGGTAATCAGAATATTGAATACGTTATTTTTCAGATTCTTTTCTTATACAGGTAATCACAAAATGCTTAGTGGAGTTCTCTGTGTTATACAGCAGGTTCCCCTATTGACCATCCATTCCATAGACGATAGTGGGCATATGCCAATCCCAAACTCCCAAAAAGGTATGGTGTTTCAAGCCACTGAGTTTGGGCGATTTGTTACACAGCAACAGAAAACCAATACAGGACCAAGAAAGAGTTTGATGAAAATCAAGTCCTACTATTAACTAAGTTCCAACTTTCTTAATAATGGAAATTAAGATTTAACAACATATATCTCACAAGCTTTTGTTTTAAGGGATAAGGCATTTTAAGTGCTTAGTATAATTAATGTAGCTTTTTAGTTTTAAAGAAAGTAATCCTAAGTTAGTAGTAATAATAGCAGAATTACTGCTAAGGTCTAGAATTATATAACTGCTAAGTGCTAGGTGGGTTTAAGGTTGAGTTTACGCATATGATTATTTCCATCAAGAAATAGACTCTCGGTTCCATTTTTTTCTGAAGTATAAACATTCTAAATGAAGGCCAATCACCCGGAGCAAAATGCCAATTTCTCCACTGTTTAAAAAAAACGATACCTAAAATAGAATAGCATCTGCTTAATTGGTAAAAGGTAGCCAGGAGCTGAGTGAAGCTCCTCTAATACAAATCTAGGATATGGTGGACCATAGAATGATAGTTTTAAAAGGTCTTTGATTGTTCGGCTCCAGATTTTTTTTTAATACTCAAAAATTCATAAACAATATTAAAGTTTTCAGCATACCCTTTAAATAAAATTAAGGATAAATTATAGAGTAACAGAAAAAAATGTTGAGAGGAGATTACTGAATTAGAGAAAGGAATTTGTGTTTTTATTAATATGTATAACAGGTGCTGTGTGTGTGCTAATGACTATGGAGTGCTTGAATATTTAGATTCAAAACAAAAGTCATTGCAGACTGTTGGATGAAGGCATTAAAACCTGCAAGAAGGCATTTTTAATATCTGTGTGATAGATAATTGCACAATGGCTCACTCTCACGTGTCTTACTGTGCATGAGAGACTGGAATAAGTACTGGGCTTTCCAAACTTCCTAACAATTCAGATCTTAAATAGAATGTAGCTACTGCCAAACAGTGCACGTGGACCAGATTTTGAAGACAGATATGGATATCTTGGGTGATGCCTCTGCAGATGTTTTGTAAGAAGTGCAGAAGCTAAGCTGTAACAGTTCTCAGGGTTTTTTAGCCAGCTTTATGGAAGTCACAGTTGGGGCAATTAGTTTGGTTGTGGAGACTGTAAAAAAATAGTGTGGTCTTGGAGTCAGGACTCTTGGCACGGCTTCCTGAGTACCCAGCATTGAAATATTGGAATTGAATACTCTTCTCTTGAAGGACTGTTTGCTTTGTTGTTCTGAGAGAAATAGAGTCTACTCATGCAGAGATTCCAATAAATGTAAGCCTCCTAGTTCTCCAAAATAAATTACTTTCTGATTAAATTAGAATGGATTCTTGTTGTTAGAAACTAATAGAAAACATAATCTCATTATTCAGAATAAAAAATATTTAAAACATCTTGGTTTTTTCATCACTAAAGAACAATATGTATATAATAAATATGTATATATGTTGAGCAGGTATCTGAAAGCATATACTCAATTTACTTAAGTAACATAGATATCAAAATTATGTAACTACAATATTCTAAATCCTCATTTTAATATATACCATCATATACATAATGTAAATACTTAATGATTTTTTTTAAACTTTTTAAAAATTATTTTATTTTTGTCCCACCAACAGCATGTGGAAGTTCCTGGGTGAGGGACTGAACCCAAGTCACAGCAGTGACAACACCAGATCCTTAACACACTGAGGCACCAGGGGACTCCAATGCTTAATAATTAACGCAATTTTCCATCATTGCTGGGCATTTGGTAATGGTTACTTTTTGGTGAAAAAATAATCACTCACAACAAATGGTGACATAAATCAGGGCTACATTTTCTGATTATTTAATAATTAAAATTTATATTAATTTTTGAATGAATATTTGAATACTGAATATTTTCAAATAACACTCAAGAACAACTTATACTCTAGGAACACCTTTGTACTGAAAAAGTTTGTCTTTATTTATTTATTTATTTATTTTTGTCTTTTGCATTTTAGGGTCACAATTGTGGCATGTGGAGGTTCCCAGGCTAGGGGTCAAATTGGAGCTGTAGCTTCTGACCTATGCCACAGCCACAGCAACATGGGATCCAAGCGGCGTCTGGGACCTACACCACAGCTCACAGCAACGCCGGATCCTAAACCCACCGAGCAAGGCCGGGGATTGAACCCACAACCTCATGGTTCCAAGTCAGATTCATTTCTGCTGAGCCACGACGGGAACTCCAAAAAAGTTCGTCTTTATTTTTGTTTTGCTTTTTTTGGCCATGCCTGTGGCATGCAGAAGTTCTGGGGCCAGGGATCAAACCCGCACCACAGCAGCAATCCAAGCCACAGCAGTGACATGCAGTATCCTTAAACCCCTGAGCTACTAGCGGACTCCTGTCTTTCATGGGTAATATAAAGTTATTGTTTACGGTTTTGTTTCTTAAATAATTTGTATTCTTAAATAATTAGTAAGACTGGTAACATAAGTATATTAAGTAACAATATGGTCACCTTCTGTGTTTTTCACAGAATTGACTGCAAACAAATGATTGCTTTAGTAGCTAAACTTAAAAAAATTTTGAAGAAAACAATAATTCAGAGTGGTAAAAGTATATATAATTATATTCATACCTTTGCAACTATTAGGGAAAAGATTGATGAAGTTGACTATATATAAAAAATTACATGGAAGAATGTATTCTAGGAAAACAACAACATAGCATACCAAACGCTGCGGACACACTTTTGGATATGGTGCATTGCATGGCACTGATCCTGTTAGCAACTGCCAGTGCATTCTCTCGTCATACTGTGATCTCAAGCCAGTTTCTAAATGTGAGCTCCATTCATCTCTCCTTATTCTGTGCTTAATAACCAAAGTCATGCTCATCCTGACTTTAAATACATACCGACCAATATGTAGAACACCCGAATCTAGTGAACCTCATTTGTGTGAGCAGAATATTGGAACTTACCTTGTGGCTGTGAGGTCTGTGCCCCTCAAGCCCCTTAAAAGCAACACCACCAGGCGTTCCCATTGTGGTGCAGTGGAAACGAATATGACTAGGAACCATGAGCTTGTGGGTTCGATTCCTGGCCTCGCTCAGTGAGGTAAGGACCTGGTGTTGCTGAGAGCTGCAGTGTAGGTCGCAGATGCGGTTGGGATCTGACATTGCTGTGGCTCTGGCATAGGCCAGCGACTGCAGCTCCATTTCGACCCCTGGCCTGGGAACCTCCATATGCCCTGGGTGTGGCCCTGAAAAGACCAAATACAAAAAAAAAAAAAAAGAAGAAGAATAAAAAAAAAAGCAACACCACCAAGTCCTGGTTCTGAGAATAATAGAGATTCATGCGTAAATATAAAAATTAAATCTGTGGCTGTCCAAATAAGACAATTAGAGAAAAGCCCAATTTTCACTTGTGTCTCATTTGTCCTTCATTTTGTCAGCAGACAAAAAAACACTAGAATAGGAAAAATGATTCAAAATGCCCTTTAATGATAGAGGATGAGAACTGATGCCCACAAATGTGAACATTTTTCCTACACAAATATGAACATGTTTTACTTGAATGAACAAACTTTACTTAAATATATAGTATTTAATTTTACTTACACAGTGTTTAGTAAAATATTATAATGTTAAAATGCATAGATATATCTACACAAATTTCTTTTGATTTGCAAAAGTAATGAATTAGTGTAGGAAATGATAAACAAAGATAGAGAAACAGGTGAAATTCAAGTTGCTAGAGAAAATACATAAATACAGATATTAATTCAAATTATTTTTAAATAAGTTATTTAAATTCCTAAAGATTTCACCCATATCAGATTACCATATGAAGATAAATATTGAGGGACCAAAATGAAGCTCATTATATTGCAGAATATTCGAGTCCTACTTCATCAGTTTTATTCATCACTTTGTGTATGTGTGTCCATAAAAATTCATGACAAGGTATCATTTATTTTCACAGTATTAAGAACACTTTTTTTTTTCTTATAATAAAGCCAAAGACAAGATTTTTAACTTCACTTTTAAAAAATCAAATTTGGGGGGAATAAAATTAGTGAGAAAGAATTGGATAATGGCTTTATTATTCATAGGAATGCATTTCTAATTTATGAGAACTTGAATGTGTCATTTAAATTGCTATGCCACCAATTAAACCAATTAATGATAGTGATGACACTACTTCATCTGAATATTAATTCCTTAGTTTGCTTTTCAAATAAAAAATAAATTTCTCGTTCATTTGTTCATTTTAAAATAATGTGTTTAGTTTAAAAAATAATTTTCTACCATTTATTCTCTAATATCCTTTATTTTATTATTATTATTATTATTTTATTATTTTATTTTTTTGTCTTTTTGCCTTTTCTAGGGCCGCTCCCGTGGCATATGGATGTTCCTAGGCTAGGGGTCCAATCGGAGCTGTAGCCACCCACCTACGCCAGAGCCACATCAACGCAGGATTCCAGCCGCGTCTGTGACCTACACCACAGCTCACAGCAATGCTGGATCCTTAACCCACTGAGCAAGGCCAGGGATCAAACCCCCAACCTCATGGTTTCTAGTCGGATTTGTTAACCACTGAGCCACTATAGGAACTCCTCTAATGACCTTTAAACATAAGTAATAGAAATGTACATTTGCATTATTACAATCTTTAATAACATTACATCAGTTTATGTTTGTGTATATGTGTATGCATGCATCTTTCTATCTTGGATATTTAAAGAATTTCTTTAGAAGAAATATTGATTTTCCCTCTCCTACAGATTAAGTTTTTGCATTTGAAAAATATTAAAATATAAAATTTATGTGAAAATATATAAATAATTGTCATAGTTCATACATTTTAATCATATTTGGAAAATATTTTTAATTTCCAATACTGAACAGCAATGAAAGAAAACTATCAAATGTGCTTCCATTTCACTTAAGCACTGAATTTATTTTCTGATAAATAAACATCAAATGAAATACTATATAATAATACACCAAAGGAGAATATGATTATTAATCATTTTAAAAACTATGAAATCATCATCTAAAGTCAAGACAGTGTTCACTAAGTGTTCACAAATTAAGCCTATAAGAATTTATTTAATATTATTTAACACAATTTATTAACTGGCCAGAAGAAACAGTGTCTTTGAACATAAAATTTATCATCTTAAAAGGGAGTAGAGCCATCTTTATCCCCTAAAGTTTTATTCATTAATTATAGATAGCATTAAAACTTTTGTTGAATATAAACACTAACTATATTCATACAGAAATGCAGAACTGAGAGGAAAACCATCAGACATATTACACTGAACCACATGAAGTTGTTAACATTATCATTTTAACCTATGGGAACGATGAACATATAGTTTAAATTATCATAATAATCAAAATATGAAGTAGAAATACTAAATTTCAAGTAATGGTAAGAGTTAGTGGGGTAGAAGAGCAAACGCTGTTCTTTTACTTTTCTTACAAAATAAAAGAGAAGAATGTTTGGTATCAAGAATCTTTAATGTGTCTCATGTGAGTAGATAAAGTAGGTATCAGAGTGAATACTGAGAACTTTACATCTCCTCTTTTTCAGAATTTATCCTAACAGCATCTCCCATAAGAAGGCATCTCCCATTCAGCCAACAGTTTCTTATCTTTCATAAGTCTACAGACAAATAACATCATAATATTTACAGTATAAAATATAATGGCCAAAGAGTTGTTTCTGACTTTTAAAAATAAATCCTTGTGATAAAGATATATTTGTACTTCTGATTTTCTTAGATACTTGTTAAATAATTTGCCTAAAGCTATGTCATCAGATAATAATAATATGTTCCCATTAAAAACCCACATTGATGCTGTCCTTCTCAGTTTTATTCTGAATAATGTTGAATTAGGCACTTGTATGGCTTAGGTTTACTCTCTAATTACTTGTACAATTTTTACCCTATTTTACATAATTATTTTAGTTTAATAATAACTGCCTTCTGAAAATTTGACATGATGGAAATTACCATCTATTTAGAACAGACGACGAAAATTAACTTAGTAATTATTCATTGGCTGACATATTCCACAGAGACAAAATTTTCCCACTTCTAATGTGGAAAAGAGCATTATAACCAAGTTCGCTCAAATTCCCAAGTTTAATTGCAGTTACTCAAATGAAAGGTGAGGTCCTTGTCAATCTCTAAGTAAGGGTATTGAAGGTAAGGAACTTTATACTTTATGGGAAATAAGATGGAGAGAATAATGTCAAAATGTATCTGGACTCATTAAAATAAAATAATAAAAAGCCCATTGTATGAAAAGACTCTAAATGAGAGTCTTTATATGCTCTATTTGTCTCAATGCCTATGATTATAGTTTACACTTGATCCTGAGCCATCTATATGATGGTTGTATTGGAGATGTCTGTAATAGAGAAATATGCAAGGACAACATCTAACTCAGATTTCCTCTTCCTCTAACATAAAATAACCATACAAACTAACTCATAAATTTCCTTTTATTTTTATTTTGCTTGTAAAATTATTAGAACTATAATAGTTGAGGTTGCTTCAAGTTGATTCAGAAAAAAAATATACATTAGGCTTATTCAAGCTTATAAAATTATAACAATTTTAAACCTGCTGGAATGTACATTTTTATAATTTTTGAGTTGATTTGTTCAAAGTCATGATTTTAAGTATTGCCTTTACACATTTATTTCTATGGAAGCCTTAGGTCTCCTATGATATGCTTTATGAAGTTTTACGTTACTCTTTTCTTGGCTCAAAATATATTAGATTTTACAATTTACAATCTTTTAAAATTAAATGGCCTGTTTTTTGTTCTCTTTAGAGGTTGTCACAGCTTTGCGACTTTTTGTTTTCTGTAGGTTATGATTATATGATGGTCATTTTCAAACTTTTGTGCATATGAAATTCTAATTTTGTTTCTAAAATATAACTGAATGGTAAGAATTGTAACACAAGGATCAGAGACATTGTGGTGTTAAGAAATTTAAAACAAAATCATAGAAACAAAATTTAGTTGAACAGTGATGGAAGATGCCTAGTCCAAAGTCACCAAGAAGAAGCACTAATTACTTAAATTTATCCTAAAATTGAATTCTTATATACAAAAATTGATTCATGATTGGATTTTCCTAACTCCAATCATGTTTTAGAAGAAAGAATGTGGCTATAGACAAAACATACAAAAATCACTGCTTTTTTCATAGTGCTTATATATTTTAAAGAAGAGAAAGACCATAACAGAATATGTAAGTAAAACACATAGCATGTTAGGTGATGGACATGCTGTAAAGGAGCATAAATTAAAAAGAGGGAGGACATTTGTACGAAGGAAGCCAGTCCAGTTTTAAACATGAGGGTTAGAGAAGACCTCACCGATGACAGTGAAGGAAACATGAAGGAGGCAAAGAATGGGGGAAAATTATTCTAAGAGGGAATTACAAGTGCAAATACCTTAAGGTAGGAGAATAGCCTTGATGGAAAATACTACAAATTATGGGCATTAGCCTAACCTTTTTAATAGGCTAGATGGTAAAGAAAAGGAAAGAATCAGGTATGGCATCTGGGTTTGGTCCTAAGTGGGCAGATAACTGTGTTATTGGTTGGAAATGAGGAAGGTGAAGTGTGCAGTTTTTAGAGGACAAACTATTTTCCTTGGCAATTTAATTTTAAGGTGATTTTAGTCACCTCACTTGATGTTGACCACTAATGGCAGTCTTCTCCAGTCCCAAAAATTAGAGTCTCTGTATGAATAAGTATATAAATATACATAGCATATTACATATAAAACACCTGTGTGTAATATATTTGGTCTTGCAGATATGTTGTAATTTTGTGATTTTATTCTCTGGAAAGTCAAAATAAAACAGTGAAGTTAACACAGTAAACTTAGCATTGCTATCCTGGAAGAAAAAAATAAATATTATAGCTCATTCAATTTCTCTACTACTGAATTCTAAATATTAAATGATAGGTTATTTGTATAGAGTTATAGAATATATCATAATTGCATCTAAGTTGTTTGACAAGAATGTTAACTCAAAAATACACAAAGGAATCTAAATGATAACCAAAAATAAAGCAAAATGTGTGTATAACAAAGCCCAAAACCTTAACAAATCATAGAGGAAATCTTTATATCTTTGAAACAATCTGTGATGTGAGTTTTATCATAAAAGAAGTAAATTTAGCTTTTATTCTATCTCTATCCCGCCTAAAATAACATTCCTCCAGGAATAAAATATATTTCAGCCTTCATAGCATGGCCCATAGATTGCTTCATCCAGAATCAATGATCCATCTAGCCTTTTTCACATTGCTCATTTCCATTCCCCCCATCTTCATCTCTAATGGAACATAAATTTTGCTTAGGGTATCAATGTGCCAAGCTTAAAAACATTGGCTGGGCTGTCCTGGACCATGTGCTCTAGGGGCCACATGAATGATCCTGACTAGTGAGATTCAAGAAGAACCTGCTGTCCTGGGCATCTCCAGAAGATACTACTCAGATGCAAAGGCCATACGCACTTGTGCCCTTGGAGTTTTCCCCCTTTCCTGCCTCGTATACACACACAATAACCATGGTGATAAAAGTCAGTCGAGAAAAGCCCTGATTCACTGATTGACTTTCACAGATCTATACCACCTAACCAAAATCCTTGCTAGGTGAGAAAATAAACTCCTCCTGATCTAGATTACTATAAACCATTTAATTCAATCTAATTAAATGTTGACAGGTCCCATGTTGTTTTTTTTTTTAATTTAACATTTTTTAGTACATTTGTTACACGTCAGTGTTACCTATACGTTCTCTTCCTTCTACCACGAACACTTTCCCAAATAGTACCTCTACTCTTCTCACTGTGAACTCCTCATCTTTTAGTACACTTCTTATTTGTTCCTTCTTCAGAGAGATTATGCAAAAAGTAGTCTTTTTTTAACCTTCTTACCTTACGTAGTCTTTATTGCTTCAAAACACTTAGTAAAACAAAATTCTCTAAATTTTTCTACTTGTTGTATGTTTACTTCCTCCATTAGAATGTGGCAGACAGAAAACATGTTATTTTTGCATCCTTATCTCCTCATATAGTTTGTATTATGTACCAATTGCTTAATTCGCGATTTTATGATAAATAAATGGATGGAGGTCATTTTAAGGATAAGAAAGGTTTTTGACCTAATAACAGAGTTCAATGTTTCCTAACTTAATAAAATAATATTAGGTTGATTGTTATGGTTCATGATGAAGAAAAGCTAGTAAAACTGGAATCATCCAATCCCACGTTCCACTGTAGCGGTGTTGAAAACAGAACAAGAGAATTGAAGAGTAGGGCAACTTTTCATATTGGTTAACATTCTGCTAGATACTGGAATATATTTTCACAATCATTTTCCAAGAGAGACATAAAACAAAGTATTGGAACCATTTAGGAAAAAATTATAATAGGACCTACCTTCAGCATATTGCCTTTAGAAACAAAAGTAAAACCAAAACCATGTTAGGTTGAAGGAAAAACACAATCTTTCTATTGGATGAGAACTTTCTATCTCACAGATACTTATGTTTCATATCTAGACTATCCAATAAAGTCTCCAATTCTAGCCTTATTGTAGCAACATTTTACGACTGAATATAGATGCAATCAAAGGCTAGAAACTTACCTTCATGATATGACTCTGGTGTTTTGAAGGAAACAATCTTGAAAGTGGCGTCCTAGTGAATGTAGTGTTGAAGGGAAAAAAATGGCTTGCACAATATTGTCACACCTAAACTTCTCTTCTTGCACCAGGTGACTAACAGCAGGTAGCAGGAAGCTAATGCAACAGATCTGTCATGAATAAAACACAAAAGAAGATTAGAAAACTGGAGCAGAAGCTCTACACAATAAACAGCATATTAGCACTATACCTGAAACTGTACATCTAACAATAGCCACGTGGACAGTAAGAGCTTACAGAAAGAATATACGTATAGTTTTTTTCTCTTTTAATTGGGATTTCCTTGATATTAAAAGCCCTCTTTTGTTACAAAGAAACATATACAGAAGAAACACTATGAATAATTCAAAAGAGTTAAGAATATAAGGGACAATCATTATAGAAAAAATAATTTTTAAACCTATTTGGTTCACTTTAGAAAACTGTGGGAATCATTGGATAATAATTTGGATAATAATTTGATTAAAATTTGGAAAATCATATACATTACAAAACAAGTGATAGAACAGGAGATGTAGTGTAAGATTAAAATATGACAAGAGAGCATAAATATATTGCTTAAAGCAAACTATCCTGTACATATTACACCCATCACTGGAAGATGTTTCTTTGCCCGTGGTCTCCTTGACCTAATCTATCTAAGCCGTTCAACTCTTGAGGACACCCCTTATGGTGGGCCATAACCCTGGTGTCAATTTATATAGGGAATATGAGAGAAATCTGCATTTCTCTCTCAGGACTCTTTTGTTTCTCTTGTCTTCCTAGTGGTTCAACTATTTTTAAAATCATGCTAATTTTTAAATATATTATTTTTATGAATCCAAATAAAATTATATCAAATTATTTTCCCTTTATTAAAACCATTTTTAGAATTCTAAACAAGAAATGCAGTGGCATTAGAAGGTTAAATGTTTTTTCCTACCTAGTTATTCCTGTAAATATCATATGTTATACATCAAAATAATAAATTAAATTATCTATAATTATAAATGAAAAAGGCACGGGAGACTTGAAAGCTTCTGCTACTAACTTGCTCTATAACTTGTAAATCCACTAATATTTCTGATCGTCAGTTACCCTAGTTAAAATAGTGACGTCAACTAGATTATCTCATTGTTCTGTGCCAGTGGTATGATATCAGCAAAATGTGCTTCCCACTGCTTACTTTTAGCACCTCAAAATTATTTTCCTGTTTGAGCTTCTTTGAATATATTAGCTTCTTTGAACTATACTACTACAAAATCAGAAGATATAGTAAAGAAGGTTCAGAGAAATACTGTTGATTAAGTATCATAAACACTCAAACTTTTAGTAAATACACAGTATAGAGCAGATGTACAAATTCATCTGTGGATAATCTTCTAAAGTAGAAAATTGAAGTAAGTAATAATCACTATTCACTAAGCTTTAAATGGCAAAGTTAAGGTTAGGCATTATTTTTCCCCAATACTAGTGAAAACCCACATCTGGATTTTAAATACTCTTTTCTCTAAAATCCCAAAGCTATAATTCATTATAATAATAGTGCACCTGTGAATAATGTGTATGAATTATAAAAGAATATCATTCCTAATTCTTTATGACTCCACAGTTAATCCTGGGTAGCTTGATCTTATGTGAGAAGTAGAAAATGATATTGAAGTAGATATAAACTTTATAGTAAAAGCACACAGATTAGTATTCCAAAAAACAGTATTAATAACTGCTTAATCCATCCAGTGTACTATGTGGTGGGCATGTAAATGTAAACCAATGTCACTAACTTCAAGTTCATATTATAGTGGGCTAGAGGCACATGCAAACCCACTCTGGTTTACTTTTTCTAATTTAATGTTACAGATTTGTATTTTTAGATTTCTAAATGTGTATAAAAAACCATTTTATTATATTTAATTGTTAATAAGATTTTTAAAATAAAATTTACAGAGGCATTCAAAGATGTCACTATTAATATTATGTCAACATTAATGCAAGTGATAACAGATGCCACTTATTTAGTATTTATGACAGCAATCAAGCTGAAGTTTTTTTCATCCATTGTATTATTTAAGGCTTCCAACAACTGTATAAATTCTACATTAAGAGGTGGGAAAGCAGAGGACAAGAAAAAATATTCAGCTTGTACAAGCATACATTAAAGTAAGTTGCAGTCAGAATTTGAATTCTTATCTTTTCTACCTGCAGTTTTGACATTATATGATACCACCTGTACATATAGCCTTTACGTTTAATTAACAAAAAATTATATACATTACATAAGCTTAGTATCATTCTTCTACAGTTTTTCCATTATTTCCTTGCATCTTGAAACATGTGAAATGCAGAGTAGATGTAAAAATATTGTTAGTATACTGTGAAAGAAATTGTTTTAAGTTCCACAACTAAATATTCAAAAATAGTGTATTATCATCACGATAAAATAATGCACTGATTTATGTCCTATGCTCATTCATCACAGCATCTCATAATGAGTAAAAAGAGACATGCCTTTTGTGTTTAACAAAAACTTGAATTGGGGGCTTATGAAAGCAGGAATAAGATATTTTAGAAAACTTGCGAATGAGCCAATTACCAGATATTCTGAAAGAAATAGTGTGGCTTGAGAATTCTGAGAAAAATGAATTTTGCTCTCTGTTTTTAAAGTAATCTCAAAGATAATTGACTTTTTGAGAAAAGATTTATAAATAACCAATGAAAAGAAAGTAGTTATAAATAGGAGTACAAGCTTATAAAAATAGCAAATACCTAAAGAGCATGTTTCTAATAATGTTGAGAAAAAATGTACCAAACTTTAATTCCATTCGGAGTTAGAATTGAAGTAACAGGACTGAATACATTTTTACTTTATATAGATGAAGGATTTTAATTGCAAAGATGACACATACTTAACTTAAAATTATGCAACTAAGAACTCTTATGTCAGATGAAAAGGTGAAGAACAGATATTGCAAGATTGGAATAAAAATTCAAGAACCATGAAAGCTTAGCAGAAAATGCCTAGCTGGTTTTATTAATTAAAGTCCTTAGATTACAATTATTATATTGTGATACTAAAAACAAACAGTGGGTGATTGCAGATAAATGTTGATGATATCATGAATCATAATAGCATATGAAGGTAATCTGGGATAAAACAAATGGATCATAAAAAATATTCACCTTCCCAAGGTGCATAGCTTTATAACTAGTACCCTGTATCATTTAGGTAACAGTATTTAAGTTGTCATGAAGGTTATGTATGTGTTAAGTGTCAGGAGCTCAGCTTAGCTGGGCAAGCTAGCTGTCAGGTGTGGAGTGTCTTATTAGAAAAGCAAGATAAAATGGCAAGAGTTAAGCCTTTAATCACTTACTGCAATGGTATAAGCAAAAGCATAAAACTAGAGAACACAATGATTCCCCATTTTATTTCCCTGATGAAATGGTACACTGGCTCAGGGTCAGGCAGATCCGCACTGATGCGGGACTGTTTCAGTGTTTAGGAAACCCCAAACTAATGGTTCTGAGGGTTTTGTGAACTCTGAGGATGTGAGGAAGGTGGGAGGAGGAGGAAGAGGGCTAGGAATGAACAAGCACTGATACCTAGTCAGAGTGAGGAAGAGTCTACTCAAGGTGTCCCCCTCCTACCTTCATAAGGAATTCTCAGAGGAGGCTCCTAGAGAGGGCCTCCAGGAAGGCCTCAGGTACAGAGACCCTGTGAAGCCTGTCAGGTAAAGCCTTTGTAATTGCCTATCGTCTGGCACCACACAGAGTTTTTTAACAAGTAGCTGGACCCCTCAGCAAGCATATATTTCAACTGTTCAGCAATGACTGATAACCAGTATCATGATCAGAAAGTAGCATATCAAGTTTCCATTCTGAAAAAAAGGGGGGGGGGTTATAAAGGATCAAGAGATTGTGACAAGTAAATATTTAACTGGGATGTTAGAGACACTTGAAAAACAAAGATGTTCCGAAGGTAAAAGAGAATATAATAAATGACTTTCCTAGGTCTATTCATATCTTTGTGCAGGACCCAAGCAAAGAAGTAATCCATACAAAACTTCCCTATTGTGAAGGAGTGTAACACAGTATAAAGTCTCAGTTCAAAAAAAGGTAAGAAAATCTGATTCAAGGGAAGCATATCTCCTCCAGATGACTAAACATGGCATCACACTCAACTCTGCCTCTGCCCCTGTGAACACTTGTCTGTGAAGTAACCTCCCATCACTAGGAGGGAGAAAGGAATGATTGCATGTATTTCTAATTTAACTGCTGCGTGGCAATAAATTAACCCCTTTTTTAAGATTTGGTATAACCAGTGTTTAAACAATTGCATTCAGACTATAAAGAACATTAGGAAAAAGTATAAAATGTATAAAACATTTGAACTGATGTGGTTACTCAATTTGTTTGTTTTTTGGTGTGCCCATAGCATGTGGAATTTTCCCGGCCAGAGATCAGACTCGCACCACACCAACGACAATGGCAGTTCCTTAACCTGCTAGGCTACCAGGGAACTCTGGTTATTCAATTTTTAAACTTCTCTTAACTGATAAACACTGAAAAGAGATGAAAGAGAGGAATTAAGTGAAAAATGCCATATTTAATGAAATAAGAGATGAACACAATATAAACCATATAACCATATAAACCATATTGTGTTATACACCTGCTTAATACCATAAAATATGATCTAGAATCAGAGTGTTAAAGGCTGATATACAACTGCTTAGATATATAATAAATTAAGTGAAAATCACCCAATGGAAAAATGGGCAAAAGACCTGAATAGACTGTTCTCCAAGGAAGATATACAGATGGCCAACAAACACATGAAAAAATGCTCAACATCACTGATTATGAGAAATGCAAATCAAAACTTCCATGAGATACTACCTCACACCAGTCAGAATGGCAATCATTAATAAGTCCACAAATAACAAGGGCTGGAGGGGGTGTGGAGAAAACGGAACCCTCCTGCACTGCTGGTGGGAATGTAAACTGGTACAGCCACTATGGAGAATAGTTTGGAGATACCTTAGAAATCTATCCATAGAACTTCCATATGACCCTGCCATCCCACCCTTGGGCATATATCCGGACAAAACTCTACTTAAAAGAGACACATGCACCTGCATGTTCATTGCAGCGCTATTCACAATAGCCAAGACATGGAAACAACCCAAATGTTCATCAACAGACGATTGGATTCAGAAGATGTGGTATATATACACAATGGAATACTACTCAGCCATAAAAAAGAATGACATAATACCATTTATAGAAACATGGGTGGAACTAGAGACTCTCATACTGAGTGAAATAAGTCAGAAAGAGAAAGACAAATACCATATGATTTCACTTATAACTGGAATCTAATATTCAGCACAAATGAACATTTCCACAGAAAAGAAAATTATGGACCTGGAGAATAGACTTGTGGCCACCTGGGGGGAGGGGGGGGGAGTGGGAGGGATCGGGAGCTTGGGGTTATCAGATACAACTTGGAATGGATTTACAATGAGATCCTGCTGAGTAGCAATGAGAATACGTCTAGATACTTATATTGTAACAGACGAAGGGTGGAAAAAAAAATGTAGACATGTAAGTGTATCTTGGCCCCCATGCTGTACAGCAGAAAAATAAATAAATTAATTTAAAAAAAGTGAACTCAAAATAGATCACAAATCTAAATGTTAAGAGCCAAACTAGGAGATCCCGTCATGGCTCAGTGGTTAACGAATCCAACTAGGAACCATGAGATTGCGGGTTTGATCCCTGGCCTTGCTCAGTGGGTTAAGGATCCGGCGTTGCTGTGAGCTGTAGTGTAGGTCGGAGACACGGCTCAGAACCCGCATTGATGTGGCTGTGGTGCAGGCCGGCGGCTACAGCTCCAATTTGACCCCTGGCCTGGGAACCTCCATATGCCACGGAGCGGCCCAAGAAAAGGCAAAAAGACACACACATACACAGAAAAAAGCCAAACTATAAAATTCCTAGAAAATAACCTAAGTGAAAATCTAGTATAGCAATGGCTTTTAGTCTTTTTAAAAATAAATAAATTATATTAACAGATAGTTTATAGAAAAGTAAACATGATCAATTCCTGAACAAATGAAAAGAGTCTCAGCATAGATATAAAAAGAGAAATACAAATCAAATCACACTGAAATTCGCTTTACTCCTACTGGAATGGCATTAACAGATGTGTGGGAAATCTCTTTTGCATTATTTGTGGGAGTGCAAATTAATAAAACCACTCAAAAGTGTGAGTTGTAAATATATATACAAATTATAAATTGTCCTCTCTGTATTCACATTGGTTTTTCCTACAGATATATATATGTATATGTGCAAAAATCCATATAATAAATTATGATCTTACTTTAAAATGAAGAGAAATCTCTTAATTTATATATCTATATATCAGAATATGACCTACATGTTATGACCCCCTATTTTATCATCTATAATACCTAATATTATATAATAAAAGCAGGATGTAGAGTATTGCTTCTATATACATCCCTTACCTCTGCTAAGGTTTGTTAATAAATAACATTGGTTACTTCCAGACTGGAAATTTACATAATGTCTTTTTGGGGGGGAATTTCTCATTAATTCTTCTTTACTTTGATTTTCAATTTATGTAAATAATTCAAAATAATTGAATAAAATAAAAATTAAGAAAGAATTTCCAGCATCTATTTCCCTATGATATAAAAACATCACCACTGAAGTCATGCTCAGATGAAATAAAATTTTCTATGAGGAAGGCCTTTTTTATTACTCAAGATTATTACTAAGATATTCATGTAGTGAGAAAAAGAAGAAAACTTGAAATTATGGCCATTAAGCTTTAGTTATAGCTGTTTTCTTTCAGAAATGTATAGCTTCAATAAGTTATGTGATTTATTTTTAAAATAAAGTATGAAGTATAAAGTTAAATGCACAGATTTTTAAAATGTCAACTTAGACACTGAATTAACTTTGTGTTCTAAGTTTGTCTGAGTCTTATTTTTTCCTCACTGTTAAAGTGTAGATAAAAATGTGTCAATAAACCCTAGCTATAGGAGGAGTCTCTTATCTGTGACATTTAGGTGTCAGAGCAGAGCAAAAAGACAGATAGGGCTCCAGAAAGATACGGTGGCTCCTATAGTGTGTTCATGAGAGTTTACACACACCTTTCACTGGCCAAAATGAACCACATAATGTAGCAGAAAGTGCAACCTTTCTTCTAGGAGAAGTCTAAGAGCAGATGGGGCACGAGAGGGAGCAGTAGGAAATATTTTGACAATAATAAAATTTACTGTGTATAATTAACGAATAGTAATTATTTTAGCACTTTTCTATATTTTGACTCTACTAGAAATAGTTTAAATTAATAATATTTATACACATGGTTTAACTTATGTTAGTCCATTATCCCAATTCTCTCTCGAGGAAATAGGAAACATAAAAACAAATACAACAGAGGATTTTGAAAGTCTGTCTTCTCAATTGACACTGAAGCAAGATAAGATTAGTGAAGAACTCATACTGACTTGAACATGGTGACTGTCCCTATTGCATGAGAAATGCATACTTATTAAAATTCCTAGTTATAAAAAACTACTCTGTCAATTTCATGAATTTTAAGAGACAATACAGTTATAGGTCATGCCTCTAGTGTTTTGCAAACCATCTACTATTTAATATGCATGAAAGAATGAAAAGAGAAAATAGTTAACTGGCACAGCTATGCAGCATGTAGGTAGAATTTTGATTATCAAGACTCAGGATTTTTCAAATGAATTGATCCAAATAGGATACTGAATGGATAAAGGAGATAAACAAAGATCTGGAAAGGCTTAAAGTTTCTGAGTATCTTTCTCATCCTTTTGTTTAAGCCTGTAATTAAAGGTGTCATTATGCTCTAAGGATCTCTTACATACTGTTCTGATTTTTCTCCTGTTTAAGGATGCCCTAAGCCATTTAAAAAAGAAAAAATATATAGTATTTTTATTCTGTTTATAAAGAAAGATAATTTGCCTTCTGGTACTATTTTCATCTGTTTATGTATGTTTCCCATCCTGCCTCATCAAGACTTCTCTCAGGGCTTCTAATTTTATTTCCTTCAATTAGGCCAAATAGTATATCAAACACACCTTATGTTTAGTCTCTAAATACCCTAACAAATTTGATTTATTTATCATGCTGTAATGGCAGTTGTTCATGTTGTGTTATGCAATTTTAAAATGAATAAATTACGTGTAATGTCACTCATTACAAAGCAGATCAGAGCAGAACAAAGGACCTACTGCACATTACTTTTAAATATAACTTGTGTTTTGCTCATGTTAATTTGTCTTGCAAAATTTAGAATACACGCAATTTAAATAGTATGTAACCTAACTCAAACTGCCCCCAAAATGTATTAGATCAATGTTGTAGTAAGACGGTTGCAACAAGTTTGCTCTTTAATTTCACATGTAATAACAGTTTTCTGAACCTTAACAAGAAGAACAAAGGTTTGCCGATATTTCTTAGCAAATCTTGGCTTTGGACTCATTGATTTGGATCATGTGACCATTATAAACCAACAATGGGCAAAATGAATGGAATTACCCATGCACCAATTAGAGTTACCTGAAGAGTTGAACTACAGTCACCTTCATCGGAATACATGGGCTGAGTAACACAGCCCAAGGAAATATTAGATTTCTATAAAGAATGAGAAGGGGAGAATACATGCAGGACAAACAACCAATAATATTCAATTTAACATGTTTTAAATTATTCTCCTTTACTCACCAATTTTAGTCTGATTGTTTTTTGTTTTAAAATCTTCTATACTAAGAGAGAGTTTGTGTTATATGAAATATATCAGTTCAGCTACTCTGTTGTATAAAAGGCTATTAGGTACATTTTAACAGGCCATATTTTGTTGTTGAGAGTATCTGATTTTTGCTGAAAATAACTTGAAAAGAGCAATCTATCAGCCGTTATTCTGTACCAGAAGAATGTACATCTTTGAAAGTAGTGTCAGTCAAGTCATAGTTTTCAATAAAAGCACAATACAAACATGTATATAACAGAGATGAGTCAAGCTGCAATTTTTGCAGTAACAGTGACACAGGCTTTGTGACATGGAACAATTTTCTCTTGTGTTTCATAAAAAAACACTAATGACTGTCTAGATCAGTTATATATTACTTGCTTCTCATATGACATGGATTGTATCAAGTAAAAACCATCAAAATAGTATATTCTGCATTTTTCCATACTAGACATGTTCAGAGCTATCTTCATTATTTGGGGGATGCATACTATATGCTCTATATGTGAACATTTTGTACATATTTCAAAGATATATTAATCCCAAAGTTGGTTGATAAAATGATGTGGAAACTGCATCATTTAAGTTATCATTCAATAATACCAAAATTTAAATCAATTATATAATGTGGTGTAACAGGTCATAGCATAGCAAATTGATTGAACTTATACCTTAATCTTTTTATTATAGGCCTCTGAGTTAGATGAAGGTAGATGAAATTAAGGGCCCCATTTTTCAGGAGCCAAAACAAACTCACATATGCCACGTTCATGTGAGAGGTAAAAAGGCTGGGGTTAGATTAATCTTACTTTTTGTCCACGATACTGTCCAAATAAGAAAGTATGTTTGTGAGATTTTGTTACTCTACAAAACAAAAAATAAAAAAACACCAAAGTGTCATAAAATGATATAATCAAAGTTCCAGTTTACCAAAGGGAACTGAAAGAAATACATTTTGTTTTGCAGTGGCTCTATATTCTACCTCTAAGAAGGCAAATGCTCAAATGGGCATTAGGTTAAAAGTTTTCCTCCTTCTGTCAAACTTTTCTTGATTATTTGTCTAACAAATGGTCATTAAAGATAATTATAAAGATGGAGAAAGCATGGAAAAGAAATTAAAACCACACAATTCTATTACATCAAGACAAAAATCACCTTTTATATTTTTGGTGTTTTTTTTAACCCCATGTTATCCAAACAGATACAATATACATGGATTGTCTCTTTTACTTTAAAAAATGTTTTAATTTTTATTTTATTGAGGTATGGTAAATATACAGTTGTGGTAGTTTCTGGTATACTGCTGAGTGATTCAGTTATACCTTTCCATTATGGTTTATTGCAGGGTATTGAATATAGTTCCCTCTGCTATACAGTATGATCTTATTGTTCTTTATAAAATAGAATACTAATCCCAAACTTCCAATCCATCTTTGCCCTAATCCCCCTCTCTCTCGCCAACCACAGTCTATTCTCTATGTCTGCTAGTCTAGCTATGTTTCATAGATAAATTCATTTGTGTCATATTTTAGATTCCACATATAAGTGATATCATATGGTATCTGTCTTTTTCTGTTTACTTCACTTACTATGAGAATCTCTAAGTCCATCCATATTGCTGCAAATGGCATTATTTCATTCTTTTTTATGGCTGAGTAGCATTCCATTGTGTATATATATGTACCACATCATCTTAATCCGTTCATCTGTGGATGGATATTTAGGTTATTTTCATGTCTATTGTGAATAGTGCTGCTATGAATATAAAGGTGCACATATCTTTTCTAACTATAGTTTTGTCCAGATACATTCCCAGGAGTAGGATAGCTGGATGATATGGTAACTATATTTTTAGTTTTTAAAGGAACCTCCATACTGTTTTCCATAGCACCTGTACCAATTTACATTCCCACCAACAATGAAGGAGGGTTCCCTTTTATTCAAACCCTCTCCAGTATTTGTTATTTGCTATGATTTACATCAGATAATGTTTTGCCTATGTTCTCTTCTAGGAGTTTTATGGCATCATGTCTTATATTTAAGTCTTTAAGCCATTTTGAATTTATTTTTGTGTATAGTGTGAGAGTGTGTTCTAACTCCATTGATTTACATGGAGCTATCCAACTTTCCCAACAGCACTTGCTGAGGAGACTGTCTTTTCTCCATTGTATACTCTTGCCTCCTTTGTAGAAGATTAATTGACCTATGTGTGTGGGTTTATTTCTGGGCTCTCTATTCTGTTCAATTGTCTCTTTCAGAATGGTGTACTGCCTAAAAATGTAATTGGGGCATTCCTTTTGCCCTTGGAATTTGTTAAATCAAGTACGCCATACCTAAGAAATAGGACAACAACATAATAAAGTTTTTAACTTTATTAACATGTTTTGTATTATAAATATTTCACATAAAATTATTATTTTTGTTTCTGATTACCTCCATAAAATAAATGACTAACTATGGAATTATTTGTCATATGTATGACTCATTTTTTAAATTAATATTTCAGTTCTTAGAGCATTTCAGGTTCACAGCAATTTAAAAGTACAGTAATTTCCCATCTATTCCTCCCAATAAACACATGCATATGCCCCATTTTCAACATTTCCCACCAGAGATGTATATGTGTTACAATTGGTAAACCAACACTGAAAAATCATTATTACACAAAATCTTATGGTTTGCTCTTTGTCTATTGTAGCTTCTATGGGTTTGGATGAATGTATAATAACATATACCCAATATTATAATATACAGAATAATTTCATTGCTCTAAAATCCTCTGCAGTCTGGATATTCATCCCTCCCCTGACCACCACCCTTGTAAACACTGATTTTTTTGGTTTGTTTGTTTTTTGTCTTTACGGCTGCACCCACAGCATAAGGAGATTCCCAGGCTAGGGGTCTAATCAAAGCTGTTGTCGCCGGCCTATACCACAGCCACAGCAACACGGGATCTGAGCCGTGCCTGTGACCTACACCATAGCTCATGGCAATGCCGGATCCTTAACCCACCAAGCAAGGCCATGGATCCAACCTGAAACCTCATGGTTCCTAGTCAGACTCGTTTCTGTTGCACCATGACAGGAACTCCAAACACTGATTTTTTTTTTTTACTATCATCAAAGTTTTACCTTTTCCAGAATGTCATAGAGTTGTAATCTTACAGTATGTAGCCTTGTCAGTTGGACTTCTTTCACTTGGTAACATATACTTAAGGTTCCTTCATGTCTTTTCATGGTTTGATAGCTCATTTCTTTGTATCACTGAGTAATATTCCATAATTTGTATGTACCACAGTTTGTTTATCCATTCACCTACTGAAATATACTGGTTGCTTCCAAATTTTGGCAATTATGAATAAATCTGCTATAAACATCCTTGTGCAGGTCTTTGTATGGACATAAGTTTTTACTCCCTTTGGGAAAATACCAAGGAGTGTTATTGCAAGATTATATGGTAAGAGCGTGGTTAGTTTTTGAGGAAATGGCCAAAGTGGCTATATTATTTTGCATTCCATCAGCATTGAATGAAAGTACCTAGTGCTCTACATCATATGTTCATTATTGTACCGGGTTTTTAATATTTCAGTTAATGATTTGAAAATAAGATATTAATAAACTCAGCAAGTTATAAACTTAACTCATGAAGTTATATCTTTGTCTTTTATATGATTTGCAAATAGTTTACATTTATCAGACTTTTTAGTTTTTGGTTATTTTTTGCCATATGATTGTTTTTTTTTTTTTTTTTTGCTTTGGTCATATATTTTTATTATTATCTCATAGCTTCTGGTTACATGTTTAATTAGAAAGGGTATTATTCCTTTGATTTTAAAAAATACTTTTCTTTTTGACCTATATTTTAATATTTTTGATACATTTTATTTCAAATAATTAAATCAAATGGAACTTCTCCTGATGTGAGATGTGCACTATAAACCCAAATTTATATTTGGGTATCTATCCAATTGTTTAAACAGATTTATAAATATTCATTCTTAATGTGGCAAAAGTACACTTCTAGAAATTGCATTTAATAGGCCTTCATGTAAATAAACTGAGCAGATATATCTACTCCCAATGAAAAGGAGAAAGGGAATGGTAAGTTAAGTATGTTGTTTGTTAAAGGTTAAGGAGGAATGTGGGTTTTTAAAATTCATACCAAATTATTTGACGTTTTTAATTTTATTGAATTAAACACTCAAAAATTTTGCAGATCTATAAAAAAGTGTGATTGCTTAAGCAATCCACAATTTCTGTCAAATCACACATTTTACTATGAAAATAAATATATATGGACTATGTTTAAAAATAAATTAAAATGAAGAAATAAATTAGGGGTGAGACGATATCTCTATGATTTTTTGAATGAATATTTTCTAGAAATCATAACTGTTCAATTTTGGTGGATACATGTATTTGTGTAATGAGAAGATTATGTCATTGTTACCTTATAATACATTCATAATTAGAATGCTCAAATATGTGAATAACTAATAACCTGAGGCATGCGAAAACAAATCTCATATTTCAGAAGCAACTTCAGATTCCTTTTTCAGTACCTCTTGCCCAAGAAAAGCCGTTGTTTGCTGAGAGTGGGAGTTGGCATGGCAAGAAATATTAAGACATCTTCAAAAAGGAGCTTTACAAGTTTAAAATTATATACATTTTTAAACTATCCTATTTTCACTTTAGAATTTAATCTGTGATATCTACTCAATCTCACATTTTATATTAATATTTATAAATCTCCCCTCACATTTTCAAAAGGCTGATCTATTCCTAGAGCTTCTGTGGACACTATGACAACTCTCTTAGCCATGAGGAAACTTTACAATTGTTAACTTTAACCAGTTAATTATAAAAAAGAAATGTTATTTACAAACTTTACTCAGATCAACATCTTCTCTGCAGATATTTTAATGGATTCCTATGGGAGCTTACTGCCAGATATGTTCTTCAAGTGTTTTGAAAATGAGTGGCAGGTTTACATAATAACGGTATATTTTGTGACATGATAACTTGTCAATTTAGGAACGTGAAGACAGGCAGCAAAGCTTCAAGCACATTACTGATATTTTCCCCCATGAGTGTTGCATTTATATCCTCTTCGCCTACACTTCTGTTTAAGAAGTCCATCAGAATTACAGCACGAATAGACACAAAATTAATGAACACTTAAGAACCTTTATACTAACAAATGGAGACGGTATCTCTGTTTTAGGGGCCAATGTATAGACAGAAAATTCCACCCAGAAAGAAAAGAACTAGGATTATTTTCACCAAATGAAAAATGAGGGAACAAAATCACAACTAAGTAACCCTGCAGCTGACTGGGTTAAAAAAAACACAGTTATCTTAAAATGAATGCAATAGGAAAAGACTATTATGTTTTGAAATTATATTTGTTAACTATGATGGCTGCTTTTATGTTTCAACTTTGCTGGGACACAGTACCCTGCAATCTGTTCAAATACTGGTCTGAAGATCTCTGTGAAGGTATTTTTTAGATGAGATTAGCATTTAAGTCAGTAGACTATGAGGAAAGCAGTTTACATCCATCATGTGAGTAGACCTCATCCAATCAGTTGAAGCCTTTAATAGAAAAAGACTGACCTCCCTAGAAAAGGAGGAAATCCTGCTAGCAGGCTGCCTTCTAGCTTGAGCTGAAGTGTCAACTCTTCTTCCCTGAGTCTCCAGACTGCCATCTTACCCTGCAGATTTTAGACTTGACAGCCTCCACAATCCGATGAAACAATTCCTTAAAATCTCTGTCTCTACATATACAATATGCACACACACACACACATACCCTACTGATTGTTTCTCTGTAGAACCCTGATTAATAAAACCATTATGCTGGAAAAATAATCACTTATTCTTTTTAAACAAATCTAATTGTAAATTTTAAACGTGAGATAGTTCTGAAGGCACATGGAATTTTAATGAGCAAGTGTCACAGAGTCCCAGGTTGACTGTACTCACAGAATGTCATTCTTCCTTCAACATGCATAGTGTCATGGGTAAATCCTTTTGAACAGTTAATTGAAGTGGGACACATTAACTCTCATTATAAATGGCTCTAATTTCTAAGCTGATATTATTTTTACTCTTTTTTTTTTGTCTTTTCTAGGGCCGCTTCTGCGGCATATGGATGTTCCCAGGCTAGGGGTCTAATCGGAGCTACGCCAGAGAAACTACGCCAGAGCCACAGCAATGTGGGATCCGAGCCATGTCTGCAACCTACACCACAGCTCACAGCAACGCAGACTCCTTAACCCACTGAGTGAGGCCAGGCATCGAACCCTCAACCTCATGGTTCCTGGTCGGATTCATTAACCACTGAGCCACGATGGGAACTCCTGATACTATTTTTAAATGGATAGCTCTGGGGTTGTTCATTCACTCAGTAAATGGTTCTAATGAGCAGCAAAGAAGGAAAATCTCAGTGGAAAGAACTTTATATATTATAGTTAATGCATTTCTTCATCTTCTAGAATGCAACTACCATCATGATGGTAACTCATTTCTCTTGTCCTTAGGGTATACATAAGTTCCCAATAAACATTAAATATTCAGTAATCTGATGTGTATGAAATGAATAAATAAGTAAAATAATAGGAGATAATTTTTATAAAATATCTGGAAACATTCATATGGAAAAGCTACTCTAAGTTTGTTAGCAAAATTTTAAATGAAAAAAACAAACAAACAAACAAAAAGCAGATACTAACTTGAATAAGAACAAATATAATTTTAAAAGTCTACTTGAAGACATTTTAAAAGTCTACTTGAAGCCCATCACAATCTAACAATGCCCTTCAGAATTTTCAGTCTGAACTACCTTGTTGGACTCCTTGCTAATCTTTGCAAGTACTGTAATGTGATACTCATTGAAATTTACAACTATAAATTCATGTTATTTGATCATTCTACCCAAATAGAATATTAGTTCCAAAGCCCCTAGAACTATAAATGTCTTGTTCACCAGTGTATTCCTTGTGCCATGCAAAGGGTCTGGCACATAGCAGATTTCCAATAGATAACTGAATGACTGAATAAATGAAACACATAATAAAGACTTATTTGAATAAGCAGTTATCAAAATAGATGAAATGATTGTGAAATAAACAGCATACATATTTATTTACTATGCTATTCATTAATTTTACAACTATTTATTCTAACTTGTATTTCCTGAAAAAGAAGACACTTCTAAATTTCTTCTGTGTATTAAACAATATGCTGTAAGGCACACTCACATAATATGATTTAATCATTGCATTATTCCAGTTTAAAAGGAATAGAAAAATTAAATTTGAACTTCTGTGTGCATATCTTCACAAGGGAGTTTTATAATGTTATGCATTTCCCTATGGAGATGAGAAATAATGTTGATTAAGCCAACTTTGAACAAGGAGTCCAATATAATGGTTCTTCCACATTCTGAAAAGCCTTCAAATCAGGTTTTTTTTTTTAAAATAAACTTACCTAAGGTAAAATAATGAATGATACTGGACCAATAGTCTAACAATTCTTAATAGCATATGTAGCATATGTTAAAAATTATTTTATTTATTAAAAATATTATATAAAATTTCAGTATATTGTTGAACATATCCAGTGTTCAAAAACTAATGGATTTTGAATACTTCCCATTCAGTTTGGAATTGTCTCTTAAAATGCCTTTTGTTGGGAGTTCCTGTCGTGGTAGAGTAGAAATGAATCTGATTAGGAACCATGAGATCGGAAATATTGGAAATATATGTTGGAAGATATGTATTTCAAATATTGCCTGGCCATCAATATTGTCATTTACAATTTTAGCCTGTATTTTAGAAACAATTTATTTAAACAATTTTGTAACATGAGAAAAGTTCAAAATCAATTCTGGTTTAAGAGCTAAATATATTCCATATCCAGAATTTTACACTGGAATTTTAAGTTGACATATTTCTGAGGCAACAGAATTTAAGTTAGCTATCATCACCCTGCCTAATTCATCTAAAGATAGGAATATCAAAATAATGTGTAGTTAAAAATATTTATATTTATAATCATTGGATTAATGCATTACTGAGGATTTCAAAATTAATTTATTGAAATAAAAAAGTAGAAACACTAAAAGTATTAATATGAGAAAAAAAAAAGTCTTAATCTTTTTTTAATGGCCACACCCATGGCATATGGAAGTTCTCAGGCCAGGGACTGAATCTGAGCTGCAGCTGTGACCTATATCACAGCTGCAGAAACCTGGGATCCTTTTAATCCACTGCACAGGGCCAGGCTAGAGATCGAACCCATACCTTTGTAGTGACCAAAGCTGCTTCAGTCAGATTATTAACCCACTGTGCCACAGCAGGAACTCCCTGTCTTAATCATTTAATATAAATTGAAATATTTTAAAAATAGGTCTTGTCTTTAACTTATGAATAAAAAAAATTCAGAATCAATCCAATAAGAGAGAGCTTTCCCTTTCCCCCTCCCTCTCCCCACCATGCATGTGGGAACACAAAGAAGACACAGCTATCTGCAAACAAGAAAAAAAGCTCTTAACAGACTGAATCTTAGGGGCACCCTGATGTTGGACTTAGCCTCCAGAAATGTGAGACATGAATTTCTGTTGTTTAACCTACCCAATCTCTGATAGCATGTAATAGTGACCTGAACTAAGGAAATGACCTGAAAAGCGGTATTTGCTAATATTATAATTCATTAATGCATGAAATTTCAAAAGTAATAAGCAATATTAAGGTGAAAGAGAATGATATAAAATATTAATGGAAAGAACTATTTTCTGAATTACCGCAAATTAAAAGCTGTTAGAAAAGACAGTCTATTAGAAAATAGGTATCATATGCATGTCTATGTCTAGGCTTGGCTATATAAAATAATTTTTAAATAGAAGTAATAAAAATGTCATAGAAGAAACAAGAGAAAGCAGCAGAAGTAAACTTTTTCTGAATAATAAACTATTTGGAATAAAATTTTGGAATTATTTAATGTATATTACACATATTTCATAGATATTTCAGATTATAGCTAACTACTAGATTTGTTTGGACAATTAAGAAATCATTAAAAGCAGAAAAACTCTATTAAACTTCATCTTTGTTAGGCTTATTTTATTAGAACATTGAGAATAGAAAGATACTGAAAAAATTGTTATTTCTGTTATAAATCAAATGAAGATTTGAATCAAGAAAATGTAATGACTTAAAGTAATATAAAATTATTTAAATTAAGAGACGCTCCAAGATTTTTTTTTTTTTTGCAAGAGGAAAGATGCATAAATTATTTCCATTGCGAAGGAAAATGACAGTTATTTTTAAAGTGAAAGCAAACATTAGATACATTTGTTGCAGTCATTACAGAGTTTGTAGCACAACTTTAATAATATTATTTAAAATATAAGCCACACTTAAGTACATTCATAAAAATTTTTAAATGTAACTCTGATGAAAATTTTAGCTAAAATAGAAAAGACAATCTACAGAATGGGAGAAAATAGTTTCAAATGATGCAACTGACAAGGGCTTAATCTCTAAAATATACAAACAACATACATAACTCAACAGCAAAAAAGCCAATGACCCAGTGGAAAAAATGGGCAAAAGACCTGAATAGACATTTCTCCAAGGAAGATATTCAGATAGCCACAATCACATGAAAAAAATGCTCAACATCACTGATTATTAGAGAAATGCAAATCAAAACTACCATGAGGTACCACCTTAAACTAGCCAGAATGGCCATCTATAGAAAGATTCTACTTAGGTGAAATATTCAGAATAAGTAAATCCAAAGAAGCAGAAGCAGATCGTTGGCTGCCTGGGGTAGGAAAAGGAGGAAGGGGAATGACTGCTTAATGTATAAAGTTTTATTTTGGAGGGGATGAAAATATTTGGGAACTAGATAGTGGAGGTGGTTGAACAACATTGTGAATATACTAAATGCCTCTGAATCAATCACTTAAAAAAAGTTAATTTGGTTATGTGAATTTCACTTCAATAAAAAAGAAAATGAAAAAACGAGTGACAGCCTTAACCCCCTAACAGGTTTGCAAGTATCACCATGTATAAAGTAGATTATCTCAGACTCATTCTAACCTGGAAAGAGCAATATCTTATTTTTTCCTGATTTGTACTGATACACAATTTTGTCTATGTTTGTGCTTTCTTGATCTCATTGCCCCAGTGAGCTCTACAAGCCAAAGGCTGAGAAAATATCTCATTGGCTGACATTATCTTAAGTCCAAGAATATTTTTAAATCAGAGGAGGTGAAATGGTAAAAGAATTCACTGGCCCTGTTAAATAGCTCACCATCCAGAGATGATGGCTTGATAAGGGTGTTAAAACAGCCTTTCGAAGGTGTAGATTAGGTTCCAGTATAGAGATGACACCTTGCAAGGATAGATACAGTGCTTTAGAATGCATTATACACTTCACATCAATAATTGCTACATGGTGGCCAGTAGCTAGAATATATAAACTCAAGCATCATGGTGTAGGAATGAGTGTCCTCACTTAACAAAATTAACTTTGGGAATCTGTTCCTGCAATCTTAGGCTCTGTGGGTCCAGAAGGAATAGTTCATGTTTGGGGTAGGGCGGCATTTTTAAGAAAAAACAGAGTATAAGTTCCACTAAATCTAAAATTAAGGTCAGTGTGCTTACTTCATTCCAGTAGTCCATCAAGCAAATAAAGAGGTTATACTAGCAGTAGTAATCAACTCTTACCTACATACAGATTTTGGGCTGTTGCTTTATTATGGGGATATGGAAGAATACATTAGACACTCAAATGACCTTCTAGGGTATCTTTTGGAACTCTAAGGTACAGTTTTAATTATAAATCAGCAAATATAGCCACTGTTTCTCTGATAGAGGCACAATAATCAGAAGTTTAAAGCCTTCAGCAATCAGAATCTTGGTCAACTCACCAGGAAAGCCAGATTTAGCGATGGAAATGTAAATTGAGATTAAAAAGTTATCAAGTATGGATTCGGGAGGAGTTCCCATCATGGCTCAGTGGTTAAGGAACCCGACTAGTATCCATGAGGATGTGGCTATGATTCCTGGCTTTATTCAGTGGGTGGGGGATCCAGCATTGCTGTGAGGTATAGTGTAGTTCACAGACGTGGCTCAGATCTCGTGTTGCTGTGGCTGTGGTGTAGGCAGGCAGCTACAGCTCCGATTTGACCCCTAGCCTGGGAACCTCCATTTACCACAGGTGTGGGCCTACAAAAACAAAAAAAAGAAGAAAAAAGGAAAAAAAAAGAATGGGTACTGGAGAAGGGAAAGGATGAATAAAGTCTGGGAAAAACTGAAGTAGTGAGGTCTATTGTTTACCACACTAACTCTTATATATTTCCCCGAAATTGTGACCAGCCATAAGTCTCTAAACCTGGAGAAGCTTTGCCCAACTGTATAATTTAGTTTGAGAAGGAAGTAGACTTATGTGGGTCAGGGCAATAGCTATAGTGGGTATTGGTGGTGGCCCACTCAAGTTCCTTTGATCAAATGATGTACACATCCTCCTGATGCTGTGAGTATTGGCTGATGACAAATCACAGCTGCTTCCTTTTCTGGAGAATAGACATCAGCCACATGAATGCACCATGTTAACAAAACTATATATCCTGCATGGGTTATCCACTGTTCAATGACTGACCATCATCTCTCCTAAAGGCAGGCCAAACTCTTTGGTATAAATTTTACTATAGATTATTCCCATGAAATCAGCCTGAATATAGTCTCCAGCTGAGGCCACGTTCTTGCTTAGTTTCTTATCTAGCCCTCCTGTGCTTTCAATTTTATTCAACTTCTCCTGAAATCAATCCCCCATCAGGTTACTTAAACAACACTTCTGGTCTCAGAGTCTCAGGAATTAGAACATGGTTAAGAATGATATGAGCTTGGGAAGGCCAAAGTCTTGTTTGAAGTATATTACATGCAAAACTTGTAACTTTTTTTTTTATTATGAATAATGAGATATATTTTGAATAATGCTTGTTATGCATTGTCTCCTCCACAAATAAATCTATGTTATAGTAATCTCATTTTATTTCCAAAGGAAAACTATGTACCAAAAAAAAATTAACCATGAAAAAAATGTAGGTTAAATATAGGTAAATAGCTTACTATGCATGATAAGTGAATATGCTGATTAAATATTGAAAGGTATATCCTGAGATGAAAATGAGTAAACACTCAGGTACATTTTACTCATTAGCCATGGTGGGACCTGACATGTATTGACAAATTTTTGGTAAGCCTGAATGAAAATGAATTAGAAATAGAAAAAATTATAAATAAGATTACCTAATATTTATTTAGAGGAACATTAAATGGAAAAAGAAGTCCTAATACCTGGAGTTATGTGGCTTGGGATAATCTAACTGAAAAATGCATTTTCAACATGACCCCAGTTAAATTCATCTAGCCTATTTTGACCTATGTCATCATAGCTATAAAACAGCAAAGTGGTTTTCTTCTGTGGTACGTTGGGACCAATTCTCTGAGAAGATCTGTCATTGTTTTCATGCTATTTTTAAAATTTATTTTAATTGTGTGATATAAAATAGAAATCTAAGCAGACAGAATGAAATTTTTGAAGTTGGGTTTTTCTCTATAGGCACAAGCAGGAAATTAAACTTTTACACATAGGAAATATGGGGTAGAAGATTATGTTTGACACTATTTTTCTGAATTTCCATAGGAAAAAATAATAAAATGAATCAATAAATTTTACCCCTTTTTATCTCCAAGACTCATAAGTAACCATAAAATCTTAATTAATGCTCTTGTTAAGATATTCTTTCTCTTTAATGTAATGATTACTGTCAATGTATAAAATGTGACAACCACAGTCATAACAATCATAAGATACAATAAGCAAATTCAATTTGGGAAACAAGTTTAGTTATTGCAGTCACTCTCCTCTTGTCAAAACTGGCAATATGTTACCAGGAAAGACATTACTATACTGCGATGGAATAATTAATACTAATGAAAATTCAAAGAAGCCAGATAATATGAATGCGTTTTCTACACAAAGCAAGCAAGCAAGCTTGTAAAAATTGTAAAGAAGAAAAGAGTCAGGACTTGTGGATTTTATGGCAATAATTATTTTACTGAGTTTTTAAAATACCTGTGTCAAAAGTTCAGACATGTACTTTGTAATTTTAAATGGAATTGGCTTTTAAAGAGTAAGATCTGACATTTAGGTGTAAAACAATAATATTGGGATATCAGAGTAAGTAATTATCTGCTCAAAAGCTGTAGAAATGCCTTCCGGTTATCCTGTCAGCCAGTGGCAATAACACAAGTCTACCAGGGAGAATTCTAAATTCTAGATCCTGACCTTCTATTGTTTAGGAAATACCTTTGCCATGGTTCTGTCTTCACAGATTTTTTTTTAACCAATAAATGGGAGATAACACTTTGTAAGATCTATGCAGATGAAATTTCATCACTGTCTTTCTTCTCTTTCCTTTCCAAACAGAATTTCTCTTGCAACATTAAGAAGAGGAATCACATAAGCTTCTCAGGAAAAGGGTCCCCTGCTACCTACAATTTTGAGGGGTCAAAAACATCTGGAGTCAAGATAATGGAGAAAGCCAGTGGAAATAGCAGTTATATCTATATATTATCCTCAAGATACATTTGAATCACCAATAAGAATGAGCACCCTCACTCATATGAATTTGTAAATAATTGTCTAGAATTCTAATACTCTAAAGAAGTATTGATGGTGAAGATTCTTAGGTAATACAATAAAAATCGAAGTGTATTTCAAGATGCCTTATTCTATATATTAAATGTTCTCTGAAGGCCTTTGCAGATAGAATTTGAATTTCACACATGTGTAATACATACAGCTCTTGTTCCAGCTGATGAGCTAGAAAAGCCAAAGCTTTTCATCCTATCACTATGTAGTTTTGGTCCTCTCTCTCAGCTCCACCAAATGATTCCTCACTGGCAAGTTGAAATTAATTAATAGTCTTACATACTTTCTAATTGTTTTGTATGGGCAAAATAACATCTTGTAAAAGTATTTAATTATGTAATATAAAAATGTAAAATATACAAATATGGTTGATGAAAGTTATAATGCTATGTAAATATAAGAATATCTTGTATTTTGAATCAGTTTATCCCCATAAGTTTAACTATGGAATTTCATCGCATTATAATGTTTGCATCATTCTACTCCTTGCAGTTTACATTCAACAGTTTTTCTTGGAAAATATGCTGTATTTAGACAACTTCCCTATCTTATAAATACAACAATGCGAAGTAAATATCTTATTACTAAGTGAAAGGTAATAATCGATTTCAAATTTGAGATTATCTTAATTACCAGATAATGTGGCCAAATATATTTAGACAATCTTGAATAGTATATGAATATCAATTTTCCACATTATCAAAAATTGAGAATATTAAATTTTTAAATTTTATAATGTGATGTGTGAAAAATGAATGAATTATTACAAAGTAAACAAATCCAGCTAAGAAAATAAAATATTGCCAGCAAAACAGTGGGTCCCCAAGAAATGAACTCATCCAAACACTACCCTTTCCCCAAATTAAATTCTGTCCTGATATCTTGCACCACATTTTAGTCTGAACTGTTTACAAATTTATTTAAATTGAGCATAGAATATTTACTCTTTTTTTATAGACTTCCTTTGTACCACAGTATGCTTATGAGATTTATCAATATTGCTGCTATATTATGGCACTGTTCATTGTAATTACTGTATAATATTTTGTTATATGACTATACTGCTGTTTATTTATGCATTTTATGCCTGAAATACATTTGCATTCATAGAAATATAATTGATTTTTGTATATTGATTATTGTAATCATATGATTTACATTCATCCATCATGTCCTTCTGTCTTAAGATCATTTGGACTACCCTAAGTCTTTTGACTTTCCAAGCAATGTTGGAAGTAAGATTGTCAATTTCTTTAAATTTTTTTAAAAACAACTTTATATGAGTTATCTAGGAATTTGATAGATATTAAGTTTCTAGATCAGTTTGGAGGGACTTGCCTTATACAAAATATTGTCAGTCCCAATACATGAGAATAATACTATCTATTTAATTCATTTAAATTTCTATTTGCAACATTTTATAGTTGTTCAACTAACATCTTGTATAGGATTAGAGACAAGATGGTGGCATAGAAGAACTCAAGCTCATGTTCTCTCATGAAAACACCAAAATTACAACTAAATGTTAAACAAACATCAACAAAATAGACTGGAAGCTACAGAAAAAAAATATCTCATACTCTAGACAAGGATGAAGCCACATCAAGATGGAAGAAGGGGCACTTTTGCAATATAAGCACTCTCATACACTGGATGGGCAACCTACAGAGTTTAAAATAACTATATCCCAGAGGTTCTCCCAAAGGAGGGAGAATTCTGAGCCCCACTTCTGGTTCCCCATCCGGGGAGTCTGGCATTGGGAGGAGGAGCCCCCAGAGCATTTGGCATTGAAGGCTAGTGGGGCATGTGCTCAGGAGCTCCACAGGACTGGGGAAAACAGAGACTCCCACTCTTGGAGGGCACACAAAAGCTTTCATGTGCACTGGGCAAATCAGGGATTCTATAAGGATCTGGGTCAGTCCTACCCATTGGTCTTGGAATGTCTTCTGGGAGATAAGGGGGTGGCTGTGGCTCACTGTGGGGGCTGGACATTGGAGTCAGAGGTCCAAGGAATAATCATTGGTGTGAACTCTCCTGGAGGTGGCCATTTTGGAAAAATCTGGCCCCAACCATCAGAGCTGAGAAGCCCCAGGCCAAACAACAGACAGGGTAGGAACACAGACCCACCCATCAGCAAACAGTCTGCCTAAAGCCCACCCAGGCATATAGCCACCTCTGATTACACCAAGAGGCAAAGCCCCACCCACCAGAGGGACAAGTTTCAGTTCCACCTACCAGTGAGCAGGCACCAATCTCTCCTACCAGGAAGCCTACAGCAAGCCCCGTACCAAATTCAGCCACAAGGAGGCAGACACCAGAAGCAAAAGAGGCTACAATCCTGTAGCCAGCAAAAAGTAGAACACACAAAAAAAGCTATACAAAATGAACAGGTGAAGAAATATGAACAGATGTAGGTACAAGACAAAACCCCAGAAAAACAGCTAAGTGAACAGGAAATAAGCAGCCTACATGAAAAAGACTAGATTAATGAAAGTAAAGATGATCCAAGACCTCAGAAAAAAGAACTGGAGCAATAAATTAAAGAAATGTTTAACAAAGAATGGAAGATCTAAAGATTAAACAAGGTGAGATGAAAAACATGATAACCAAAATAAAAAATTCACTAGAGGGAACCAATAGCAGAATACAGGAAGCAGACAAATGGGTAAGTGAGGTGGAAGAATGACTGGTGAAAATCACTGACACAGTACAGGATGAAGAAAAAAACAACAAAAATAAATGAGGACAGTCTAAGAGAACTCTGGGACAACTCTAAATGCACCAATATTCACATTATAGGCATGGCAGGTGAAAAGAGAAAGGGTGGGATAAAATATTTGAAGAGATAATAGCTGAAAATTTCCCTAACATGGAAAGGAATCACTCACCAAAATCCAGGAAGCACAATGAATACCACGTAGAATAAAACCAAGGAAGAAACCCCAGACACATATTAACCAAACTGAACAAAGATAAAGAGAAAATATTGAAAGGATAATTGAATATTGAAACATTGAAATATTTAAATGCCTAGGGAATAGCAACAAGTAAAATATAAGGGAACCCTGATAAGGTTATCAGCTGATTTTTCAGCAGAAACTCTGCAGATCAGAAGGGAGAGGCATGATATATTTAAAGTGGTGAAAGGACAAAGTCTACAACCAGAAATACTCTATGCAGCAAGGCTCTCACTCAGAATTGAAGGAAAAATCAAAAGCTTTATAGACAAGCAAAAGCTAAGAGAATTCAATACCACCAAACCCAGATTTACAACAAATACTAAAGGAACTTCTCTAGGTAGAAAAGAAAGGCCACAACTAGAAACAAGAAAACTACAGATGAGAAAGCTCACTGGTAAAGGCAAACATATATATAAAGGTAGGAAAACATTCACACACAAATATATCCAGCAATGGTGAGGCGAGTACAAGCATAGGATACTGGAGATGCATTTGCAGTTAAGAGCCCAGCAACTTAAAACAATCTTATACATATATGGACTCCTATATCAAATCCTCATGTAACCATAAACCAAAAATCTACAATGGATACACACACAAATAAGAAAAAGCAATCCAAGCACTAAAGATAGTCATCAAACCACAAAAGAAGAAGGGAAGAAAAAAGACCAACCAAAACAAATACAGAAGAATTAACAAAATGGCAATGATAACACCCATCTCAATAAATAAATGTAAATGGACTAAATGAGCCAACCAAAGACATAAACTGGCTGAATGGATACAAAAACAAGATGTGTGTGTGTGTGTGTGTGTGTGTGTGTGTGTGTGTGTGTGTGTGTGTGTGTGCTGTCAACAAGAGACTCACTTCAGTTCTAGGGACACATACAAACTGAAAGTGAGAGGATAGAAGATATTCCATGCAAATGGATATCAAAATAAAACTGGAGTAGCAATAATAATATCAGACAAAACAGACTTTAAAATAAATATGGTTACAAGAGACAAAGAAGGTCATTACATAATGATCAAAGGATCAATCCAAGAAGAAGATATAACAATTTTAAATACACGTGTACCCATCATAGCATCACCTCAGTGTAAAGGATTAATAAACAACAATACAATAAACATGGAGGACATTAACACCCCACTTACAGTAAATGGACAGATCATACAGAGAGAAAAATCAAGGAAATACAGTCTTTAAATTATGCATTAGACCAGATGGACTTATAGATATTTATAGAACATTCCATTCAAAAGCAGAAGAATATGCATTATTCTCAAGTGCACACAGAACATTCTCTAGGGTAGATCACATTCTGGGCCACAAATCAAGCCTCAATAAATTTCAGAAAATTGAAATAATATTAATTATCTTTTCTGACCAAATGCTGTAAGACTAGATATCAATGATGAGAAAAAAAACTGCAAAAAAGTATTGTATAATTCCATATTTATTTCCTAATATATATAGATAATTACAATTAGTATTTTAAAAGTATGTAATACATATATTTTTCAAAAAATAACGAAATAAATTTTAAATGTTCATATATTAGGCTTTAATGAAAGTTCCAAGGTATTCTATAATGTAGAAATCATTCAGGCCATAACCTAATTAGGTACTGTTTATGTTATATGAGAAAAGAGATTTTTCATCAAAGAACTGTAGCACCATCTAGGATGCACCAACTAGAATTAGAAGAACATACATATGAATAAATTTTGAAAGAGATAGTACAAGTGGGGTGTCAGAGTGTAAGACTGTTTATGAAGGTTTATTGTCTAAGGGGGATTCTCAGAAATCAGGATTGAATAATCTGGTAAAGTGTACTATGTTGATCCTAATTTGCTACTGGAATATTTTTTTGGAGTTTGGATGGAAAAAAATGAAGATTTTGGAACTTCCTTGGAAGAGGAAGAGAAAGGGCTTTTAAAAATCCAAGGAGGTGGACATGTTAGGCCATAAAGTCAAAAAATCCACAGATGATTACATTTCTAGGGACAACAGAGAAGACCCTCTCTTTACTATTTGTGATAAGGAATTTGCTAATGAGAGGATCAATAGCATTATTAAAAATCTCTGTAGTGACTGTCCTATCTGGGCCAGGTTTGATTGCAGAGGATGCTTCTATGAACCTGTCTCCCAAGTACTGGAGATATAGAGTCCTGGTGGGGTCTCACTTGACCTGAGAATCTATGTCATTGGTTAATAGACCATAGTCTCCAGGGATGAGATAGATGGGAATCAAGAAATTGTATTGCTTAACTTTTGAAACCAAATGTAAAGAATTGGTAATGAGAGACAGATATAAATGATAGCAACATAAATAATCTGTAATTTAGTTGTCAGACAAGAGCAAGTTCTCAGAGTCAATACCCACAGAGAATAAAAACATAAACAAAGTAATCCCCACATTCCCAGGAAAGACTGACAACTCATTATGGCCAGTGATACTGAAAATGGATTCTAAACTATTTAATCAATCAATGACAGCTTTATAGTCATAGTAACAAGTAACAAGTGAGCACCAGGATGGATTGTAAACTGGTGTGATCGATCAATGACAATTGCTTCAGTAAGCACACTCACCAAGCAGAGCAGCCTTACACTTCGAACATGAGCCAGACTGGTAGACACTCCAGTGAACACACTTCTAAAACTGAATGTCAACATACCCTTGTTTTAAATCAACACTAAACACACTTCTCAGACAATGTAAATCATGATATTAGACTGATGTCAACTACCACTCTTGTGTGTAACTAATTCAATAAAATAAAAATAAATAGATAAGTAAATAAAACCTTAAAACCTCCCTAATTTTATACAGGCTCATCTGTTTGCTTGCCTCCATGATTTCACATGTGACCAGCTCTTCTTTATCTAACTAAGCCATAAATTCAACTTCATAATTCTATGTATTGAGAGAAGTACTTATTCCTTGAGAATTCTGGACGTTTTCTCAATTTCATATTAGAGACTCTTGTTTGGCATCATTCCATGGTAATCTCAGATAAACACAAATTAGAACATGTTTTCTAGACCCCTGTACTCAAACTTCTTTTTATCCTTTCAATTTAAGGCCAAGAAAAATTGTCTCAACTATATAAGCTCTGATTTGATTCTCTGGGTTCTTAGTACTGAATTTATATTGTTGTGCCAGATATTGTCACTAACCAGCAGATTTTAAAATTTTTCTATTAAAGTGATCTGACTTTTTATTGGGAGATGCATCATGGGTAAATAATTAGACCTGGGTAATTATATAGAATTTTATGTTGCATTTAGTAAGTATTTTTGCTACTAATTTGCCTAGTTTATTATTGTTTGCTTTGAGTTTGATTTCGACTATTTGTACAAAGTCATACCTCCTATGCTATAGTCTTGTCTTGAATTTTTTCTTTAATATTTTGGATTTTTTCTTCCTTAAATACTTCTCCTCTATAGGGAACAGATAAAGGCCTAAACTTATTAAATCTACTATTCAAGCTGACTATGAGGATTTATAGTTGAATGTCAGCTAGACTGGCAAACAATTTATGCAAAAATAATTGGTCAAATTTCAACTTGGATCCCAGAAATGTCATTAGGAAGACATTCCTGTTTGAAAAATTTTGAAAGACGATGTCTTATTTAGTCCAGCTTTCAGATTCTACAATTGCTAGGTCAATGTTTGAGACTCAAAAAGGACAGTATGAGGTAATCCAGAAGAATGAGGCACTCCATTACCTTTTGGAGGTAATCCAAAAGAATCATTATAAGCATCAATTTTTGATAGACTCTAGGGATATCTTTCCTTTTTGTTATGGATTTATCTATGAGGAATATGCAACCCACTTATGGCAGAAGCATTTCTTTCTAGATGAATTTTTAATATAATCCAAACTCTTGCACTTATCTTGGAAAATACCACAGTTATATTTTTCTTAGCATTAAAATGGCCATTTGGGGGAAGGTTGATATGGCAAAAATAATGCATTTAAGAATAATTCTAAAACTTGAAACAAACACAACACTGTAAATCAATTACATTTCAATAAAAAAGCATTTTAAAAATAAAGACAAAAAAAGCAATACTCCTTGTGAAGAAATAGCATTCTTTTAAAATGCTTTAAATAAAATTTATTAAGTGAGAATTTTTAAGAATAAAATCTGGACCAAAAATATTAAAAATTAAGTACAGTCTAAAATTTCCAATAGTCTGTTGAACAGAAACAGTGAGGATGTACATATTTGCCTATTTCCTAATTTTAGAAAGAAAATACTGAATTTTTCATTACTAAATATGAAGATAAATACAGATTTTTTTTGTATATGCTCTTTATACAGTTGAAGATATTTTCCTCTGTTTCTATTTTCTGAGCATGCTTATTATGGGAAGATATTTCATTTTTCTTATCATACCAGTTTTTCTTCTTTAGGTTCTTGATATGTTTTATTACATGTTTTAACTGCCAGATGTTTAAGCAGCCTTACATACTTTCTGATTACTAATAGTAATCTTTTGCATATATTTTTGGATTTTATTTGCTAATATTTTGTTAAGAACTTTTGCACGGAAGTTCATGAAAAATATTGATCTGTAGTTTTCTTTCCTTTTTATGGTATTATTTTTTATTTTGGTCTCAGGGTAGTAATACTAGCCTCAAAAAAGTTGACAATCTATATTCAAGAAGAGAACATGTAGTATTCTTTACTTGTTGATTAGATTCTCTAGAAATATAATCTGGACAGATAAATTTCTTGAGAGGTTTTTAGTTCCTTATTCAATTTCTTTAATGGTTGTAAGTCTATTCAGATGGTATGTTTTTATCATGATTTGTTTCTTTTAGTGTATTAACTTCCAATTACTGCTATAAAATTTTCACAAATTTAGTGGCTTCAAAAACATGTATTTCCTGCTTAGATCATTGTATTGAGACAATAAAAGTGTGTTGGGACAAAAAGAAATGTATTTGGAAGGACCTAGATATTACCATACTAAATGAAGGCAGACAAAGGAAGGCAAATATATGGCATCAATTATATATGGAACATAAAAAGTGATATGAATTGATTTATTTACAAGATGGAAACAGACTTAGAGTTACCAAGTGGGAAGGGAAAAGGGATGAATTAGGAGTATGGGATTAAAAGGTATGTATTACCATACATAAAACAGATAAATAACAAGGATTTAGTGTATAGCTCTGAAAGTGTAACTGAATCACTTTGCTGTACACCTGAAACTAACACAATATTGTAAATCAACTATATATTTCAAAAAAAACCCCACAAATTTATTATCTTACAATCCTAGAAGTAAGAACTTCTGAAACCATGGTATTGGCAGGTCAGAATGCTGGTGACTCTAAGAATACAATCTTTTTTCCTTGTATTTTACAGCCTTTAGAGATCACCTACATTCCTTGGCTCATGGCTTCTTCATCCTTTTCAATGCCAGCAGTACAGTGTCTTGAAATCTCTTTCTTTAACTATAACCCCTGCTTCTATTGTCATATAACCTTTCCTGAATCCGACATTCCTGCTGTTCTTCTATAAGGATTTATGATCCATTGTAACCTCAAGGATAATCCAGGATAACCTTCCCATTGCAAGATCCTTAATTTAATCAAAACTTCGAAGTTCAAGACTTCAAATCAAACATAGTTACACACCTCAAAATTTTAAAGGTAGATCTGTTGGGGGAGGGGTGTTATTCTGCTCTCCACAAGTAGTTTGAGGTTTCAAAGGAATTCACCCATTTCCCTACTTTGTTTCTTCTTTTTGGTTGTGCCATGGCATGAAGAAATTCCTGGACCAGGTTCTGAACCCACGCCACAGAAGTGACCTGAGCTACTACAGTAACAATTCCAGATCCTTAACCTGCCGAACCACAAGGGATCTTCTCATTTACCTAAACTATTGATTTTATAAATGCAAAAATTTCCATAGCATCTCCTCATTAACTTTTTAATGCTGCAAAATGTACAGTAATATCCACATTTCTATGTCTGATATTGGTGATTTGTGTCTTTTTAAAAACTTTTTGCCAGTCTAGCTAGAAATTTATTGATTTTAATAATTTTTAAGAAAAAGCTTTTTGTTTCATAGACTGTATTTTTTTCTGATTGGATTTTTTTATTTCTTCTTGTATCTCTTATTTTCTTCCTTTTAATTGCTTTGGGTTTAGTTTGCTCCTATTTTTCTAATTATTTGAGGTAGACAATTTAGGTTATTTGAATCCTTTCTTCTTTTCTAATGTAAATATTCAGTGCTATGCATTTCTCTCCCAGCACTCTTTTTTCTCTGTCCCACATATTTTGATGTGTCACATTTTTATTCTCATTCTTTTCTATATATTTACTTCTCTAAGACTATTTCTTTGACCCAGGAATCATTTGTAAGTATGTCGCTTAACTTCTGCATGTTTAGAGATTTTCCTATTGTATTTCTCATTAATCTCTAGTTTGGTTCAATTATCAGCATATAAATAATACTTTGTATGATTTCATTTATTTTAATTTTTCAAGTTTACCCAAGATATGGTCTATCTTGGTAGGAAATGAGCTCTAAAAAGATTCTAAAGCCTTAAAGTTTAGTGAAGTGTTTATTAGTCTAGCGGTCTGGTTCATACTAAGATGATTTTTCCAGGATGTTAGATATTTTATTATACCTTGCACTATCCACCTTGAGGAAAGTGGCACAGAATTTGGTTGACATATTCAGATTTTGGACACAGTGCATTCCACTTTTGGTAATTCTGCTCTAACCCATTTTCCGGGCAATGCAGAAGGCTGTTGATTTTGGTGTGGGAGTTTTTATCTGAAGGCTCTTTGGAGAGCTTATAATGTATAAGCATTATAATGTATAATGTAAATAATCATGGTCTGGTCAAGTCAATGATGCTACAGGTTTACTTCATGGATAAGAATGTAGCATGAAGAATATTAATAGGAGAGATTAAGCTTAGACCAAAAGGATTTTGAACCAAGGTCATACCTTCTACAGTAGAGAAATATTCACCACTAAAAAACAGCTCCTGAAATGCCACTGCACCCTATAGAAAGCAGGCATTAAACCATGAACATGATGTGACTGACACAAGAGCTGTAATCATAATCTAAGTCTTGTGAAACCTGAAAATCTTTGCATAGAGCAGGCACAGCAGAAATCTATTGTACAACAGAATCTTCTATTACGTAGAGAATAAACACTTTATATAGATTGATGGACATTTATGAGTAACTTGGATAGTTAGGTGAATGCCTCTAAAGGTCAAGATAATAGATATGGAGACCAAGAAATTTTGAATAGAAATGGCCTAGATACATCATGAGTCTAGACTGTTGCCTGTCTTTGTATCTTATGCCACTGTTAATATTATCCACTACAGAAGAGATACTGGTTGTCCAAGTAGAAAAATCAATAAGCCTCTGTCCTTGCAGACTATAATACCTACACAATTGGTCTATACAAATTTTAGCCATTTTGATAGGAATTGACACATAACATGAGTTTATTAGCATGGAAATTATTTTACCAAGGCTGATTTATCTACTACTGTGGATGAATGTTCAACCGGTTAGCACAAAGACTAATGCTAAACCACATTCAAGATTATGCTACAGTAATAATGTATTTTGGACCATGGTCACATCAGAAGAGCTGTCAGTACTTTACTAATACAGCTTAAAAACCCATAGCCCAAAGATCCCAGTCTCTCTCCCAAATATGTCTGGACTTACTAGGCTATGGTGTGTTCCTCAGAGAACACATGTGATTCATGAGAGAGAAATTGCATGCATATTTTATGCTGATTGCATTTCATTATTCTTCCCATATATAGTACTCTAGCATACCTGGTATATTTGCATAACACTTGTAGATACCATTATAAGGTAGCTTTCATTTACTTGCAGCTATGTAAAAGGTGGCTGATACAGATGGCCTAATATAAAGTCATGTCATAATGATAACTCCTATCTTATGTAGCAGCAATATCCAATCAGTAAATTAAAACTGATTAAATATATAAGGCCTACTTGAATTATGGTTTATAAAATTTTATTAGACCTGATTATTTATGTGCATATAAGTGTCTGTGTTTATATCTGAACATTTTAAAGGCTTAAATTCTACCCAAATTAACCTATAAATTGAAAGAGATCCTATCAAATAACATTGTATTTTATGTAACTTGATACAGTATTCTCACATTAATTTGGAAAAGATTATTTTATAACAAACATGTTTTTTTTTTCCTAAAAGAGTTACAATCCCAGTTCACAAAGCTTAGTATTTGACCAGAATGGTACTAGCACAAGAACAGAAAACAAAAGGTCTATATAACAGTTTATAGAGTATAGAAATAGATCCTACGTCAATGTCAAAATTTATTTTATTTTATTTTTTTGTCTTTGTCTTTTCTAGGGCCGCACCCACGGCATATGGAGGTTCCCAGGCTAGGGGTCTAATTAGAGCTGTTGCTGCCGGCCTATGTCAGAGCCACAGCAATGCGAGATCCGAGCCATGACTGCGACCTACCCCATTGCTCACGGCAACGCCGGATCCTTAACCCACTGAGCGAGGCCAGGGATAGAACCCACATCTTCATGGTTCCTAGTCAGATTTGTTAACCACTGCGCCATGATGGGAACTCCAAAATTTACTATCTTATCCTATATTATTTGCTATAAGAATGGCATTTAAATCAGTGAAAAATAGTTTCTTAATTAATTGTTTTGAGTTGATTGTCTTTCAATTTGGAGAAGAAGAAACTGATTTTCTCCTTCACACCATTTAGAAAAAAATGAATTATGAATTTGACAACTCAATATTATAAAAAAAAATCATACTATAAAACTATGGCAAGATATATAGTAAAAATATTTCAACAATCCAATTAGGCCTTCCTAAGAAATCCAGCAAATGAAGAAAATAATTAAAGATAGATGACAGATGAATTGATGAATAGACAGATGATAGACATGCGGATAGGTAGATATATATAGACATGGATAGATATGGTGGTACTTCTGATATCATATATATTGTATGTATTATTTAAGAGTCTTGAGTTCCAAAAATCATACATTAAAACTACAAAGCTTAAGAGAAATAACATACAACTCAGTATGCAGTTTTTTAACAGAAGTGCAAAACAGAAGTGCTAATACTTCCATAGCAAAAGCTGTACTAGTCATTTAGAAGATAATTAGGACTACCCATCAAGGTTGGAAACTATCTCAATAGGTATTGAGAATAAATGAAACAAGCAACAGGAAATTTTGACAGTCTTTTAACTCAAGCAGGGAGGCAAGGCAGATGGAGCTGGGCCCTAGACCAGGGGCCATGGTAAAGGTGGGCAAGGTTGTCAATGTAAACTCCTAGGAGTCCAGAGCTTTCTAAACTTTACACAAATGTCTCTGAAGGATTTCTGGATGCAGGCATGTGACTGTAATTTTCTTAAAACATAGCCCAAACACTCCTCACTTCCAGTGCAGCAGTCAAGCTGTTTTGTTGTTTTTTTCTTTCCTGAAAATGATTATGATTTCTGCTATTCGGCAACCACTGCCCGTGAAAAACATCACATACAAAAAAACAGGAATTCTGCTTATAATGATATACTTCCCATATATTTTAATCATGTGTGATCTAATTTACATTGTAGAAATACTTATGGTATTGGAAAAGACTGGGGTAAACAGAGAATGTACATATTAGAATAGAATATAAATGTTTATGCACAAAATATGTAAAGGGTCCCTGCAAGCAACACATAGCACAATAAAATTGGATAGCTGAGGATAAAATAATAAAAAGACTATTTTTTTAACATTTAAGAAGATTTAGGGACAAAACAAGGGAGGGGACAGAAGGATGGCTACAAAGAACTGTTACCACCAGCAATATGTGAAGGAAACAACCTGACATAACTTGTACAGATTTTCACAGAGGGAGTGACAGCCCTCATCCACCTTCAGGGATAGTAAAAGAGAACTCTCGACCCTTCCTTCCTTCTGCTCATCAGCCAGTAGCGGGCTAGTGAGCAACTGGTGCAGTCCACCTATGCCATCCTCATAGCTTTAGAGAGCGAAATGGTGATTGAGGAGTTCCCATAGTGCCTCAGTGGAAACGAATCTGACTAGTATCCATGAGGACACAAGTTTGATCCCTGACCATGCTCAGTGGGTTGAGGATCCGGTGTTGCTGTGGCTCTGGAACAGGCTGGAGGTTACAGCTCTGATTGGACCCCTAACCTGGGAACCTCCATATGCTGTGGGTGCAGCCCTGAAAAGACAAAAAGACAAAATGGTGAATGATTGTGAGGATGTGTGTGTGTGTGTGTGTGTGTGTGTGTGTATGTGTTATAAAGCTCTTTATGATACATCAAAATGCTCATAGTGATTACGATTGAATCTGAGAAAGAAAGCCTCCTTGTAAAAGAGGACTTTCAAATGTTGTCCTCTACACTCTTCATGGCATTGTGTACTTTAAATTTTCTAAGAGAAATTAGCTTTGCACAGCCTTTTAATATGAGTAGGCTTTTTTACCAAAAAATCCTGCAGAGTGCTACCAAATTTTTTTATAAACTCTTGCCCTGTTTCCCAGTGTTGAAGGTAAGAATTCTTTAACTCATAAAATTAAAAAGCAAAGCTTCCTTATTCTAAAGTCCTCAGTAAAAAAGCTTTTAAATAGGAAAGATAAAAATTTTATATACATTATCTAAACTGTGATTTCCAATACTGTCACTTTCTACGAAAGAAAAAGAGGAATGTACTGCCTTTGTATGGTTTTAAAACTGCTTGAGTGAAAAGAGAATCTATAATTTTACTGTTTATATTTTCATGAGCACATGCACGAGAAAACTCTTTCAGTAGAAATAGAAGCTATAAAAATCTGTCTTACATCAAAGAATTACATTTCTGACATCTGCCAGAGCCTGATATTCCCAGCTATCTGAAGCAATTATTGTTCTAAGCACGTTATTTCCAGTAGTGACATAAACAAAGAAAAAAAATGCATCCTTTTTTTGTAGAATCTTAGTGTTTCAATACTTCTCCCAAAGCAAAAACTAACACTGCCTCACTGTTATTCTTGCAAACTTCTTTTTATCACAATATGACAAGTCCATTTGTTCCAAAGATATTTGCCCAGCAACACAAAAAGATATTTTTCCTACCACGTTATCAAAATCATGCCAACTTTTCAACTAATTTATTTAAGGATACTGCAGAAGACAGGTGTTTATAACCAGAAAAATGATAATTATGTTTATATATAGCTTATTCAACCTAATTCTAAAAATTTAATATACATCAGCGATTTTCAGCTTTATAAAACTCCTAAAGATGATAACATTGACTATGCTATTGCTATTACTTGTGCTATACTCCAAAGCTACACACTAGCACCTGGATAGAGAATTAAGAAATACAGGCTTAGTGAGTCATATACAACTTACATGGAGTAAACATGTAGTTAATTTAAATGGTGAGATCATAACTAGCAATTATAACCACATTTTTCAACAAAAATATAAAGGACTATGTTCAAAAAATTTCAAACTGAACAAAAGTAAAATAAAATCTCCAGTTCAATATATTGGTTGGATGAATTCTAAAATATTTAAAAAATCTATTATAGGTGAATGTTTTAGAAAAAACACATTCATTTTCAGTGAGTATATTAATAGAAGAATATAAAGGCCATTTTTTCATATTTTCAATTTGATTTGAACATTACTTAAAAAATATGAAATAATAACAGTGAAAGCAAAAATATTCTACCTAAATATAACAGGATATGATGGGACTACTCATCCCATCATTATACATGGTATTGAATATATGTATGTTTATATATATGTACATCTGCACATACACACACAATTTATCAGAGACATTACCAGATGTGTTATATACTAATCCTTTTCCCAGAAACATTGTATATTTAACAAATAGCTTTGGCATTTATGAAACTAGCTTATTTTTCCTCATTCTAATATTAAGACTGTAAATTATGATATACCTAAGTAGTTTATACTATTGAAGTGACTCTTTTTATAATTTGCTATTAATGCTAAAATATTATCAATGATATTGATACAGGCATTCATAAATTGCATGATTTCCACTTGGAAATGGTTGAGGAGAAAGCATGAAATTAAAAGATCATCTAGAATAGGTTCATTACTACCACTACAGGAGATATTAGAGATTTGTGAACTCCAGACAAAGAGAGGGACTATAAGGGAGTGGGTATAAAAAAAAATTAAACTTTTAGAAAAATGCAACTTTCAAAGAAAAACCCCGAAGCTACCTACACAGCTTTGATAATGTCAAGGTAAAAACATTCTGGTTCTGATTTATCTTTTTCTTTGGTACATAAGAGTAAAATTCATCTGGTGAAAACAAGAGGAGATAGTGCAGGCTTTGCAAACCACAGATGTACAGATTTGCCAGCCTACATGATTATATATATCTAAGGTTTAGGCATATCATAATAGGCAGCCCAACAGGCAAACATCAGCACATGGGGCAATTAAATTGAGCATACTGACAAGACATCAATTACAAGCATAAAATATGGAGTCTAGGCTGGAGAGTGTCAGGAAAAGAGGTCACAACTAGGGAGAACATACCAGATTAAATACCATGAGATTTTAAGAAGTGGTGAGACCTAATAATGTGAAAAATCTAGAAGTCAAAGAAGCTGCAAACAGAGAATATATTAATGACTGATTAATTGTTTCTGGTTAGAGAAGACTCAGGTGAAGACAAGTTTGATGCTGTTGCTAAGGGGATGTGGGAGGGTAAAACTGAAGCGGATATAAATTCACTTGGAAAGGAGGCCAAGGAGCTACACCACTAAATATTGAAGTTATCTACATTTATAGAACGACTTAGGAAGATGGAAAGGCTTGGGTCCGAGAGGAGGGTTACTGTTTAAGTAGATAGATAGTCAAAAAATGTAGTAGATAACAGCAAAATAAAGGAGGAGATGTTATACATGAACTGTCTAACACATGAGTCTTGTTTGTTTTTTGTTTGTTTTACTTAAGGTATCAGAGTGATGATTAGGCTTAGAATGATCAGATCTAGATTCCAGAAGAGGTGAGGAAATGAAAGCAATAATCAAGAAGAAATTGAGGTTTTTAAAGTTTACATTAACAACAGTGAAAAATGGGATTCCAGAGGGCACAATGAAAAGCTTTGTAATGGGAATTGATATGGGATTAAGTTAGAGCAGAGCAAATCCAGAGTAACTCTCAATGAGGGTAGCATAGGAAATAAATGAGAAGACAGTAAGAGTGAGAGTGGGGCAATTACAGCTAACGGGAATGTAAAGCTCTAAAATAATTTGTCAAGACAGACCCCAAGTAGATGATATATGGGAGGCAGGATCAAACAAGCAAGTTTGCAAATGGGAGTTAGTTTTGAGTTGCACAAATACAGTTTAGTTTTAATATGACTTTATTACTCTAATTTCCAGCACTGAATGCAATGTTGCAATTATTCCAGGATTCAGATAAATAATTTGTTCCTTTTTTCTAGTAATCAAATTTATATCCTTTCTATACATCATTATAGATTCTGAAGCTGAAAGTGACAAATATTTCCTATTGTTTTTTCCCTCCCAGTACATATTTTCTCTTAAAAGGACGGGAATCTTATTGTTAAATGTAATTACTTCCTCTCACATTCTTTATTTTTAATTGTGTTAGACAATTTTCTAAATTCAAATATATGTGAAGCTAAACTGATACTGTATTTAATTTGAGAAGATTGATCAAAGAATTCATGAACATTACATCTTTGCAAAATGTCACCTCATTCAGAAATTGATATAACTCACTGAAGTGCAAAAATGCTAAATAACTATGCTCTTGATTGAAACTAAGAATTGTTTGATTGCCATTTCTTTTCAAAGAATCTTCAAGTGGTGAGCTACTCAGCATATTCTAGTAAAAGAAATAAACCTACCAACCAACAAAATACACTGTGGAAATATAAGACATCTGGAAATAAATGACTTTTTTTAAGAAGAATATAATGGGTTTAGCAACTCAGTGTTCTATTAAATAAATCATTCTTCCATGTATGAATATCACAAATTATATAAAATATTACAAAAGGTAGAGGAGATCTAAATATGCTATTTCTTTCAATTATAGTAATTTCTTAGCCATCAATAGCTATTTATTCAGCTATGGGCCTGATGATCTTAAAGAAAATTTAAATCACCCTTGATTTCTAAATCTCACATATATACATGATTAGATAGTATTGCAGAATTTTGAAAATAACAAAATGTTTATAAACAGAAATAATACACAAACCTAAATCTGAGAAAGATCTTAAGTTATATTTTGGTATAATTGCATAGGATTTATATTGTTAGTGTACATCAGTAATAATAATTTTATTTCATAATTAGTATACTTCACCTTCTGTGTAGTAGTCTATTATTTGGATATTCAGAAATACATATAATCCTTCTGTAATCTTTCTGTAAGAGTATGTGGATTATTTCAATTTTGTGAAAAAATACTTAAAAATATTTGTATTCCCATTAAAACACAATGCTGGTATTTAATGCAAAATGTGAATAAGGGTTTCAAAGCTAAATAATTCTATAAGGACTGTCATACAAACATAGCTACCCAGAACCCCCATTTTCTCCCTTTTTTCCCCACTCTGAAGAATCAGCCATCTCCAAATCTGTTAGCCATATTTCTGCATTTTCTTCTGGTTTTAACTAGAAGTTTAGACAGTGTAGTGATACTTTTCTTTTATGTTCTTTCATTTGAAGAAATTATCAAAATATTTCTCCTTTCATTCAGAGAAGAATCACTTTTATAAATAATACCCAAATATCAAAAGGTTAACAAAATTTTTAAAAAAATTCACTGCATTATACTAAGCAAGATTTTTCCAAAGTGATTCTCATATTTCACAGTTCATTAACCAGATAAAAGGCCACCTGGGACTCAGACCCCTATGCTTCTTGTGATGGGGACTGCATTTGAATTCAACTTCTTAACACTTTAACACTTGCTAGAATTCTTTGTTAGAAGAGGTAGAAACATCTTTAAGCCTCCAAGTCTTCCAAAAGCTAAGCAGCTGGACAATCACAGTGAACTCCCATTAACAGCTGGTACCTTCACTCAGACAATTTAGATCCAAGTGGGCTGTTAGTATAGCAACTGACCATTTTTCCCTCTGTATTCCCCTTAGGAAGAGAAACCAAGTTGAAGGAGTTTGAAAAATGGATAGATACTTCACCGGCGTAAAAACACTAGAGTTGCTAAGCAACTCATTTCCCAGAAACGTTTAGACTATACTACACTTCCGTATAAAATCCTGTGTTGGCACACTCACATGTCTTTTTTTTTGTTGACTCTTGCCTGATAAATCCCTACCATGACCAAAAAAAAAAAAAAATCATTTTTTTACCCCTTAACATCCAAGATATTGTTGCATATTTCCTGTGGATGACAAATAATCATCCTCATGCATGCTGAAAATCATATGATCCTAGTTGAATAGGTCTCCTGGCTCTTTCTCTACCAACACGTGATCTTAAGCAAAAGCTCAGAAGCCATAGCTCAATTGTCTACAAGGCTGGTTAGTGAAGGAATAAAGAGAGAGAGAAGTCGTAAACATGGGGTGGTTTTAAGAGCAAGAGGACATTACTTGAGGCCATGTTCCAATTACAGAAATAGTCAAGTGACTCCTTTCTACTTATAAAATGACTACAAATTGATCTTTAGCTCTTTGCTAGAAAGAGTATGTCCTTAACGAAGATCTAAATCAGCCTCTGCCCATATTGCATATGGAAGATAAAGACTGAACACTTTTTTTTTTTTTGCTGTGCCCATAAAGAGGTTCCTGGGCCAGAGATCCAACCTGAGGCATAGCAGTGACAAGGCTGAGTCCATAACCACACTGCCACCAGGAATCTCTAAGGACCGAACACTTTCATCAATCTTTCCAGATATGCACAAAAATGTCAGTTACTCACATGTCCCAATATTAGTTGTTACAAAATAAGGCCAGTGATCTTATCATGATTGTAAGTAATATTTACAAATAGAATTAATAGGGGACTGAGCCAGTTTCCTAGAGCTGCCATAACAAATTGCCATGAACTTTGCGGCTTTATTAAAACAACAAAAATTGACTTTTTTCAGCTCCAGAAGCAGAAATCTGAATTCAGGGAGTCAGAAGGGTTGATTCCTTCTGAAGGCTCAAGGGAATAACCATCCCATGACTCTCTCCTAACTTTCAATAATTGGTTGCTACTTTTGGCATTTCTCGGCTTATAGATGTATTTATCTAATTTCTACGTCTTCACATAGCCTTTTTCTCTGTGTCTCTCTATGCATTCTTTTTTTTTTTTGTCTTTTTGCCATTTCTTGGGCTGCTCCCACAGCATATGGAGGTTCCCAGGCTAGGGCTTGAATCGGAGCTATAGCCGCCAGCCTGTGCCACAGCCACAACAACACTGGATCCGAGCCTCCTCTGGGACCTACACCACAGCTCAAGGCAACACAGGATCCTAAACCCACTGAGCAAGGCCAGGGATCGAACCTGCAACCTCATGGTTCCTAGTTGGATTCATTAACCACTGAGCCACGACGGGAACCCCATATACATTCTTTTCTGTCTCTTAAGGACACTTTCATCAAAATTAAGGTCCATCTTTAAAAAAAATGAATTATTTTGTGATGGGTTAAGAATCAGGTGTTGTCACTGCAGTGGCTCAGGTCACTGCTGTGGTGAGGGTTCAATCCTTGGCTCAGAAACCTCCATATGCCACAGGTACAGTCAAAAAGAAAAATAAAAATTAAGAGTTCCTGTCGTGGCACAGCACAAATGAATCCGACTAGGAACCATGAGGTTGCGGGTTCTATCCTTGGCCTTGCTCCATGGGTTAAGGATCTGGCATTGCTGTGAGCTGTGGTGTAGGTCACAGATGTGGCTCAGATCTGGTGTGGCTGTGGCGTAGGCCAGCAGCTGCAGCTCCAATTCGACCCTTAGCTTGGGAACCTCCATATAACACATGTGAGGCCATAAAAAGCAAAAAAAAAAAAAAAAAAAGAAAGAAAGAAAGGAAAATTAGGGTCCATCTTAATCCAGATTGGCTTTGTCTTAATCCTTAATTCAATTACACCTTCAAAGAACCTACTTCCAATAAGATCACATCTTAATGTTCTTCTGGGACATTTATTTTAGAAGGACACTATTCAACTGACTGTAAAAGTACTATTAAAATAATTTTATTAAATAACTTTCACCTTTCTGAAGCTAACATTGCTTTATATGTTTGTCCTTAGTTTTCCATGTACCCATTAATAATTTAGTGCCAAATTATTCAACATTTTCTAAATCACCTCTTAATCTGATAAAACACACCATGCAAATGTATTTATTTTCAGGAGTCATCTCTTCTGATTTTTTTTTCTATTTTTATTTTTTATTTTTTTTATTTCCCCAATACATCATTTTTATACTGTACAGCATGGTGACCAAGTTACACATATATGTATATATTCTTTTTCCACACATTATCGTGCTCCATCACAAGTGACTAGACATAGTTCCCAGTGCTACACAGAAGGATCTCATTGTTAATGCATTCCAAAGGCAATAGTCTGCATCTATTAACCCCAAATTCCCAATCCATCCCACTCTCTCCCCCTCTCCCTTGGCAACCACAAGTCTATTCTACAAGTCCATGATTTTCTTTTCTGTGGAAAGCTTCATTTGTGCTATATATTAGATTCCAGACATAAGCGATATCATAGGGTATTTGTCTTTTTCTTTCTGACTTCCTCTCTCAGTATGAGAGCCTCTAGTTCCATCCATGTTGCTGTAAATAATACTATGTCGTTATTTTTTATGGCTGAGTAGTATTCCATTGTGTGTATATACCATATCTTCCTAATCCAATCATCTGTTGATGGACATTTAGGTTGTTTCCATGTCTTGGCAGTTGTGAATAGTGCTACAATGAACATGTAGGTGCATACGTCTTTTTTAAGGAGAGTTTTGTCCGGATATATGCCCAAGAGTGGGATTGCTGGGTCATATGGTAATTCTATGCATAGATTTCTAAGGTACCTCCATACTGTTCTCCATAGTGGTTATACCAGCATACACTCCCACCAACAGTGCAGAATGGTTCCCTTTTCTCCACACCCTATCTAGTATTTGTTATCTATGGATTTATTAATGATGGCCATTCTGACTGGTGTGAGGTGGTATCTGGTGGTAGTTTTGATTTGCATTTCTCTAGTAATCAGAGATGTTGAGCATTTTTTCATGTGTTTGTTGGCCATCTGTATATGTTCCTTGGAGAGATGTCTATTCAGGTCCTTTGCCCATCTTTGAATTGGGCTGTTGGCTTTTTTGTTGTTGGGTTGTTTAAGTCATTTGTATATTTTAGAGATTAGGCCCTTGTCAGTTGCATTATTTGAAACTATTTTCTCCAATTCTGTAAGTTGTCTTTTTGTTTTCTTTTTGGTTCCCTTTGCTGTGCAAAAGCTTATCGGTTTGATTAGGTCCCACTGGTTTGTTTTTGCTATTATTTCTGTTGCTTTAGGAGACTGACCTGAGAAAACATTTGTAAGGTTGATGTCAGAGAATGTTTTGCCTATGTTCTCTTCCAGGAGTTTGATGGTGTCTTGTCTTATATTTAAGTCTTTTAAGCCATTTTGAGTTTGTTTTCATGCATGTTGTGAGGGTGTGTTCTAGTTTCATTGATTTGCATGTAGCTGTCCAGGTTTCCCAGCAATACTTGCTGAAAAGACTTTCCTTTTCCCATTTTAAGTTCTTGCCTCCTTTGTCAAAGATTAATTGATCGTAGGTGTCTGGGTTTATTTCTGTATGTCTGTTTTGGTACCAGTACCACACTATCTTGATGACTGTGGCTTTGTAATATTGCCTGAAGTCTGGGAGAGTTATGCATCCTGCTTGGTTTTTGTTCCTTAGAATTGCTTTGGCAATTCTTGGTCTTTTGTGGTTCCATATAAAGTTTTGGATTGTTTGTTCTAGTTCTGTGAAATATGTCCTGGGTAATTTGATAGAGATTGCATTGAATCTGTAGATTGCTTTGGGTAGTATGGCCATTTTTACAATATTAATTTTCCTTTTGATGTGTTGTTGGATTCAGTTAGCTCAAGTTTTGTTGAGAATTTTTGTGTCTATAATCATCAAAGATAAGGACCGATAGTTTTCTTTTTTGGTGGTATCTTTGTCTGGTTTTGGAATTAGAGTGATAGTAGCATCATAGAATATCTTTGGGACTACTCCTTCTTCTTCAAGCTTTTGAAAAAGTTTAAGGAAGACGGGAATAAATTCCTCTATGTATGTTTGGTAGAATTCACCTCTGAAGCCATCTGGTCCTGGACTTTTATTTGTAGGGAATGTTTTGATGACATATTCAATTTCATTTCCAGTGATTGATCTGTTCTGTTGATCTATTTCTTCTTGATTTAGTTTTGGCAGGCTGTAAATCTCTAGAAAGTTGTCCATTTCTTCCAGGTTATCAAGTTTGTTAGCATGCAATTGTTTATAGTATTCTCTCATAGTTTTTGTATTTCTATAGAATCAATTGTGACTTCTCTTTTTTCATTTCTTATTTTGTTTATTTGGGTTTTTTTCTCTCCTCTTCTTGGTGAGTCTAGCCAGAGGTTTGTCAAATTTTTTTTTTTTACCTTTTCAAAGAACAAGCTCTTGGTTTTATTGATTTTTTCTATTGTTTTTTGACACTCTACTTTATTGATTTCCTCTTTGATCTTTATGATTTTCTTCCTTCTGCTGACTTCAGATTTTCTTTGTTCTTCTTTTTATAATTCATTTAGGTCATGGGTTAAGCTGTCAATTTGAGAATTTTCTTCTTTTCTCAGGAAGGCCTGTAATGCTATGAATTTCCCTCTGAGCACTGCTTTTGCAGCATCCCATAGATTTTGAGTGGTTTTGTCTTCATTATCATTTGTATTGAGGTTTTTTTTTTATTTCATTCTTGATGTCCTCACTGGATTTTTAGTAGCATGTTGTTTAGTCTCCATGTAGTCAGTTTTGTTTTTTTTTTTTTTTTTCATTTCTTTTCCTGTGGTTGATTTCTAAGTTTCATGCCATTGTGGTCAGAGAAGATACTTGAAATATTTCTATATTCTTAAATTTGTTGAGGTTAGCTTTGTACCCCAATATGTGATTGATCCTTGATCATGTTCCATGTGCACTTGAGAAGAATGTATATTCTGATGTCCTGAAAATGTCAATTAAGTCTAACTTCTATTCTTGCCTCCTTTGTCAGAGATTAGTGGGATGTAGGTGCATGCGTTTAATTCTGGGCTTTCTATCCTGTTCCACTGATCTATATTTCTATCTTTGTGCCAGTAACATATGGTTTTGATGACTGTAGCTTTGTAGTATAGGTTTACTCCTAAGTATTTTATTCTTTTGGATGCGATGGTAAATGGAATTTCTTCCCTAATTTCTCTTTCTGATCTTTCGTTGTTAGTATATAGAAATGCTGATGCTTTCTGTGTATTAATTTTATATCCTGCAACTTTGCCAAATTCATGGATCAGTTCTAAGAGTTTTCTGGTAGGTCTCTAGGATTCTCTAGGTATAGTATCATGTCATTTGCAAATAGTGATACTTTTACTTCTTCCTTTTCAATTTGGATTCCTTTTATATCTTTTACTTCTCTGACTGCTGTGGCTAGGACTTCCAAAACTATGTTGAATAGTAGTGGTGACAGCAGACATCCTTGTCTTGTTCCTGATCTCAGGGGGAATTCTTTCAGCTTTTCACCATCGAGAATGATGTTAGATCTGGCTTTGTCATATATAGCCTTTATTATGTTGAGGTAGGTTCCCTCTATGCCCACTTTCTGAAGGGTTTTTTTTATCATAAATGGGTGTTGGCTTTTGTCAAATGCTTTTCCTATGTCTATTGAGAGGATCATATGGTTTTTACTCTTCAGTTTGTTAATGTGGTGTATCACACTGATGGATTTGCAGATATTGAAGTACTCTTGCATCCCTGGGATAAATCCCACTTGATCATGATGTACAGTCCTTTGACTGTATTGTTAGATGTGGTTTGCTAGTATTTTTTTTTCCATTTTAATATTTTATTAAATAATTCACATAACAGAGCCATCACAGTTGGGAAGTATAAACTCTCTAGCTGTGGAATAATGCTGTCTTATTGGCCATTAAATAAATTGGATTCTTCATTAAACCCATATTAAATTATGAGTTTAAAATGGAAATCTTCATGCCAGCATTCATTAAATAGCAAAAGAAAGAAAAAAGCAAGATTACAGGGATAAAAATGGAAATAGAGGCTGTGAGAACAAAAGTTGATTGACTCTGGTATTACTCAGTGTGATGTGAACTTTTGCTTCAGTTATTCATTTCACTTCCTAACTAAACTTTGACTTCTACAGGAGGCTATATAATCATCATTTTTTTTTCATTTTTTTATTACTCAAATGAATTTATCACATCTGTAATTGTATAATGATCATAACAATCTGATTTCACAGGATTTCCATCCCACAGCCCAAGCACAACCCCCCACCCCCAAACTGTCTCCTCCAGAGACCATAAGTTTTCCAATGTCTGTGAGTCAGCATCTGTTCTGCAAAGAAGTTCCGTCTGTCCTTTTTTCAGATTCCACATGTCAGTGAAAGCATTTCATGTTGGTATCTCATTGTATGGCTGACTTCACTTAGCATGATAATTTCTAGGTCCATCCATGTTGCTAAAAATGCTGGTATTTCGTTATTTTTGATGGCTGAGTAATATTCCTTTCTGTATATGTACCATTTCTTCTTTATCCACTCCTCTGTCGATGGACATTTAGGTTGTTTCCATGTCTTGGCTATTGAATGTTGAGGATTTTTGCATCTATGTTCATCAGTGAAATTGGCCTGTAGTTTTATTTTTTTGTGGTATATTTGTCTGTTTTGGTATCAGGGTGATGGTACAATGGAGAAAAGACAGGCTGTTCAATAAGTGGTGCTGGGAAAACTGGACAGCCACATGGAAAAGAATGAAATTAGAACAGTCCCTCACACCACATACAAAAATAAACACAAAACGGATTAAAGACCCAGATATAAGACCAGATACTATAAAACTCTTAAAGGAAAACATAGGCCAAACACTCTCTGACATAAACGACAGCAACATCTCAGATCCACCTCTTAGAGTAATGACAGTAAAAACAAAAATAAACAAATGGGACCTAATCAAACTGAAAATTTTCTGCACAGCAAAGGAAACCCTAAACAAAATGAAAAGACAACCCAAAGAGTGGGAGAAAATCTTTGCAAGTGAATCAACTGACAAGGAATTAATCTCCAAAATTTATAAACACCTTCTGCAGCTCCATACCAAAAAAACAAACAACCCCATACAAAAATGGGCAGAAGATCTAAACAGACAGTTCTCCAAAGAAGACATACAGATGGCCAAAAAACACATGAAAAGATGTTCAACATCACTCTTGATTAGAGAAATGCAAATCAAAACCACTACGAGGTACCACCTTACACGAGCCAGAATGGCCATCATCAAAAAGTCTACAAACAAGAAGTGCTGGAGAGGGTGTGGAGAAAAAGGAACCCTAGTACACTGTTGGTGGGATTGCAAATTTGTGCAGCCACTGTGGAAAACAGTATGGATATTCCTCAGAAAACTAAAAATAGAACTATCATTTGATCCAGCATTCAAAAATACATGTACTCCAATGTTCATTGCAGCACTATCTGCAATAGCCAAGACATGGAAGCAACCTAAATGTCCATTGACAGAGGATTGGATAAAGAAGATGTGGTACATATACACAACAGAATATTACTCAGCCATTAAAAGGAATGAAATACCAGCATTTTTAGCAACATGTATGGACCTAGAAATCATGCTAAGTGAAGTCAGTCAGACAATGAGACACCAACATGAAATGCTGTCACTGACATGTGGAATCTGAAAAAAAGGACACAATGAACTTCTTTGAAAAACAGATATTGACTCACAGACTTTGAAAAACTTATGGTTTCCAAAGAAGACAGTTTAGGGGTTGGGGGGATGTACTGGGGGTGTGGGGTGGAAATGCTATAATATTGGGTTGTGATGATCATTTTACAACTATAAATGTAATAAATTCATTGAGTAATGAAAAAAAAAGTCTAAATTCTATTGTGTGACTTAGGATCACTGTTTCCTTATTGATTTTCTGTCTAGAGGATCTGTCTATTGAGGTGAGTGGGGAGCTAAAGTCTCCTACCAAGATTGTATTCCCATCAAGTTATCTTTTTATGTCTGTTAGTATTTGTTGTAGGTATCTGGGCGCTCCTATATTAGGGGCATATATATTGATGGTTGTAATATCCTCTTCTTGAATGGATCCTTTAACCATTAAATAGTGTTCTTGTTTTTCTTTATGGACTTTGTTTTAACGTCTTTTTCTGTATGAGTATTGCAGCTCCCTTTTGGAGCTTCAAGACTCCTAACACAGTCTGGAATGTGGGCTACTTTAGTAATCTTTCAGTCCTGAATTTCTAGAATTCTTTTCACTATAATCAAGGCAATTCACTTTGTATTGCACATCTTTTGATTTACTCTCACTACCTCCCACAGTATTGTTTCATAAAAGTGTTTGCAGGAGCAAGTATTTTTAACGTTTGCATATATTTAAACTACTTTATTTTACCTTCACACTTGACTGAGATTTAGCTTGACAGGAATCATTATCATTTAGATTATTGAAAGCTTTGATATAAATATACTAACTTTACTAATTAATATACTAATATAATAATTACTTTTATAGGTTAAATTCCCACTTGTGGAATTACTTAGCAAAATCTTATTAGCAATCTTGATACCTTATTCCTGCATCACTTTTCCTAAATTAGTGTAAAAAATTGTGCTCCAAAGCTAGGGACATGAATTATAATATATAAGGAATGTAAATGTTTTAATACTCATCTGTATCTTTTGAAAATCAAAGAGCTACTATTATGTTCATAGAGCAATTATCAGGTTTCAAGAAAGGCAAGAAATTATAGGCAAAAGGAGACAAGTGATATGTTGCTTTTAGTACATATTTTGAATATATGCGTAAATGTGTGTCTGTAACCCTTATGAATCATTTATTTGAAGTATTTTTAGACAAAATGAGTTAAGCTGAAATCTTTGAAGTCATCCATGAATCCCATTTTCTTTCATATTCTATATCCAATCCATCAGAAAATTCTGTTATACCCATCTTCAAATTTTTTCCTAAATCTGATACAGGGATACCTTGTTTCATTGTGCTTCACTTTATTATGCTTCATAGATAATGCACTTTTTACAGTTAGAGGGTTTGTGGCAACCTTGTGTCAGGCAAATCTACAAGCACCATTTTTATAACAGCCTTTTCTCGCTTTCATGTCTCTATGTCACATTTAATAAATCACAAAATATTTCAAACCCTCCACCAGCCAAAGGATTATAGCTCACTGAAGGCTCATATGATGATTAGTATTTTTTTTAGCAATAAAATATTTTAAATTAAGTTTCGTACTTTTATTTGACCATGCCTACAGCATGTGGAAGCTACTGGGGCAAGGATCAAACTCATGCTACAGCAGTGACCTGAGCCACTGCAGTGACAAAGCAGATCCTTAGCCTGCTATGCCACAAGGAACTCCAGTTTGTACTTTTTTAAAGACATGCTATTGCACACTTAATAAACTACACAGTATAGTGTAAACATAACTTTAGCATGTACTAGGAAGCCAACAGTTCATGTGACTCACTTTATTGTGACATTTGCTTTCCAGAAGTGGTCTGGAACTGGATCTATAATATCTCAAAGTACACCTGTTCTTCCTCAGCACTTCCACCACCCTCACTGTCATCTCTCACTCTGACTCTTGCTGTTGTGCCCTTGCTTCAGTAGTTATCACCCAAAGCCTCTCATATAAAGAGGAGCCAGGGAAAACCTTTTAAATATAAATCTAATTCATGTGCAACTCCCTCATGCTTAATTGTCTTAGTGTATGTTTTAAGCTATATAGTGCTATGAAATAAATATTATTACTATTTAAATGAAGGATATAGAAAGCCTTAAAACCCATATCAGCCTTGTGGTTGTCAATGTTGATTAATCTTTACTCAAGATTGAAAAATACTGTTATCAAGATAAAGCTTTACTTTTTTTGGCTGTGCCTTCAGCATGCGAAACTTCCTGGGCCAGGGATCGAATCCACACTACACTATTGTCCTGAGGCACTGCCATGACAACACCAGATCTTTAACCCTCCACACTTCAAGGAAAGTCCAAGGTAAAGCTTTAGTTTCTTCAGTTAACTGTAGTGGGGAAAGAAACAGGAATAAAATAGTTCAAGAACTTATAGCTAATTCTTTTTATATTCTGTTACGAAAGGAAAAGAAGCTCGTAGGAGAGTCCGTGTTACAAGTCTAATTAAAAATGAGAAGGTAAAAGAAACATACTCATTGATAAGATGAAGAAGATGTAATAATGATTAATTGATTGACTCAGCTTTGCAATCTTTTCTTTGCCAGCTGAACTAATGTTATGCTTTATCAGTAGAAATGCTAAAAAAAGGAAGTGGCTTTCTCTTCCTGGTTCTATTGTTCCCCTGTCACCTAGTAGTTTCTGTAGCTACTAGCTTTGTGGTTCAAGGCAGCCAGCAGCTTCTCCTGGCATCCCTTTGGTCTGGTTCTCAGCAAATTCTGAGGAGCAGCACCTCCCTGTGGGAGGCTACTCCAGGCACCCCAGAGGGCAAGTTTCTGGCATATTCCAGAGCAAGGATTTCCAAGTTTCTCCTGCACAGCACCAGAGAAACTTCTCTGGTGTATAATGAATCATGGCCATGCCTTCTCTAGGAATGTCTGGATCTCAGCCCAGGGCTGGTTGGTAGGACAAGGAAGGAGGGAACACTACCTTGGGTGTTCTCTCTTTGCCGCAGGAGGAGTGGCTGTCTTAGTCAATCTGGGTTGAGATAACAGAATATCATAGGCTAGCTGACTTAAACAACTGTAATTCATTTCCCACATTTCTGAAGGCTGGAAGTCAGAGATCAGAATGCCAGCACAGTTAAATTCCACTAAGGTCACTCTTGTGGGTTTCAAACAAAGGATTTCTCCTGTATCCTCATGGCAGAAAGCAGAGAGCAGAAGCAAGCTCATTTATGATTCTTACAAAAGCACTAATTCCACTCATAAGGGCTCTATCCTCATGATCTCAACTAAGCTTAATTACCTCCCAAAGGTTCAACCTCTTAATACCATCATAATAGGATGTAGGGTTTCAACATAAGAATTTTGAGGGAAACACAAACAGCTTATAATAAGAACAGTAACACAAGGGTCGTAGTCATAAGTTGTGAAAAATACATGGTCCTTGTTTCAGGTAGGACAAAAATAGAAAAAATAATAGCATGTTTTCCAGCATTTATATATGGTACTGTAGAACATTTATTATTTCTTAGATCCTAGTTCTATAAACATGTGTCCATTGATGCTACACCTTCTGTTTGCACATTGTATGTATCCTCAGGGTTCACCTTATATTCTGTATTTTGCCTGAATAGCTGAGGTGGTAGAATAACATTCAGCTTTTCTCTCGTATGATAAACTGTGTAGCCCCTGGAGCCTCTGTGCTTCTCATTTATCAATGAGCAGATAGATGTGAAGCATTGTAGTATTCAGTGCTGAAGAGTTGGAGCTGAGAAAGCATAATTTCCATACAAAGGACCACTTTGACTAAGATGTGCTGTTGGGAAAAAAAAATGCATGCCCCAAACCAAACAGAAACAGGGTTGTAGAGTAAATCATCTAACAAAAATACTTCTTTTATATGATAACATCCCCTGTTTTTACTCAAAACTATATCCTTTCAAAAATCAAAACCTTAAATTTATTTATTGACTGCTTCCTATAGACATTGTTTTGTATGCTACACGTTTTGGCTTTACATTGGATTACATAAAAATTCCCATAGTAGTTTTTACATATTTCTACTATCTTGATATTAATTATCTAATTATCTCCAGACAAAACTGATATACATAGATTTTATATTATGAAGAATTGGGTAAATTTTGCTAATATAAAATAGGTATTTTTTCCTACTTACATATCTTGTAACTATATTATCAAAAAAATTAGAAAAATAAACATTTAGATCACATGGTGATTTCAATTAATTCATTTTTTTTTCAACCACTATTGCCTAAGAGCTTAAAATGTAGCAAATACTGCTAGAACAGGCAGGTAGCTATAAGTGAACAGAGAAGGAAGGTGCTGTCCAGGGGCAGAAAATATCTCCAGTCACAGTTTAAAGCATAGCCTCGTCGCCTCCCCATAGAGACACTTACAAGGGGCAGTGCCAGTCCATCTGTGTCTGACTATCCTTGTTCGTCTCTCTATCCCTGTCTCACTCCTACTTTCTTGTCTCACTCTAAGGAAAAGGAGGAAAGAAATTTGTTAGGCATTTTTGAGACTTGCTGCTCAGTCTTGCAGTCTTCACTGCCACGTAAGTGTATTGCATGTCAGGAGCAGCGTCCAGCCACTTTCACACACACCATAGGGAATTTTCCCTCTGGTTCTGCCTTATCTACCATTTGATTAATTGTCATCAGGTTAAATTTTGTGGAAATATTAAATGCAGCCTTACTCAGACAGACTGAGTTAAAGGAAATTTAGACTTTCCAAGATAATAGAGGGTTTTGTTTTGTTTTGTTTTTTACACAACCCCATGTTTACCTGACTTAATGGTTAGTGCCTCTTTTCATTCTTTTTTTTTGGGGGGGGGGGGCACACCTGTGGCATATACAAGTTCCCAAGCTCGAGATTGATTTGAAGCTGCAGCTGCCAGCTTACACCACAGCCACACCAATGCCAGATCTGAGCCACATCTGTGACCTACACTGCAGCGTGTGTCAATGCTGGATCCTAACCCACTGAGTTAGGCCAGGAATAAAACCAACATCCTCATGGATAATTGTCAGGTTCTTAACCCACTGAGCCACAGGGGGAAGATTCTTTTCAGATACGTACCACCATTTTAGAGAAGGGGAACTGATAGCTAAATATGTCCTGGAAATATGAAGATGTCTGTTTCAGGAGAATACACCCCAGAACAAAGTGATTTTATCATTGATCATAGTATTGACAGAGAGGCTTTTAGGAAGGGTCACTCATTCTGGGTACTACAGTCATCAGGATGGGACACAGGCTCCAGGATGCTGGGGTAAGCAGGTTAACCCTGTGGTGGGCTCACTACCCCCATATTGGCCAAGGTTGGCAGGACTAGGTGGACAAGGATTCCCAGAGCCAGCCCTGACCTAGGGAAACCTTCAAGGGACACCCTAATGGCAATGCCCCCCTCTTTTTATAGGAGTATTCTCTCCCTGAAGGATCAGTGGGAAATACCTCCTCCGTGCAAGAACTCACCCCTTGCATGCATTCTAAGGCACTGGGATGTTTCTCTAGATTCTTTAGGAAAAACTCATTTCCTTTTATAATACAGCCTGGCTCTAATATAAACTTGAAGATGATAAGGTGTGGCCATAAAATGGAAGTCTCATCTATAACACCATACTACAGTTACATATTTTCTGCAAAAGGCAGAGGAAATGAACAGAGATTCCTTTATGGCCCTAAAAGAGAAAACCCAGAGCTATGCAAGTCTTGTTAGGTAAGTTTACCCACTGGGTCCCAAACAGACTGTACAAAATCCCCCTCCAGAGTCTCCTTTGAGGAAAACAAGCCCCAGATAAAAGACCCAAGTCCTTAAACTCTGTCACTATCTTCAGCCCCTCCACCCCTGTATAAATCTCTTTGCCTTTCCAAGCCACAAGTACAGCTAGGCTTCTTGGCTCCTTCCAAGATTTCATACCCCCTTTTCTTGTCCAACTCTAACAGTGTTGTACCAACTCAGGCTGATTCACAGAGAACCCTAGTCAGTTCACCAAAGAATTTCAGAGACTAACTCTTACCTTTGACCTTACTTAGAAGGACCTAAGTATTGTAATTTCCCACTGATGCACCCCTAAGAGATGACCTGTATTTAGGCACAGGCTCAAGCATAGGCTAATGGATTACACATTTACACATCACCCAACCTAATCAGTACCACCGATGTGGGCATGACAGCAGTGCCACTGATGGATCAAGTGGGGCTATCAGCCAAGCCAATTTGGTATCCTTAGAAGAGATCACCTGATCCTTTGCCTCATTGAAGGGATGAAAGGATGTAATTGATAAGAGAAAGGAAGCTCAGACATATTAAAAAGAAAACAATCTGCCCAACAAGATGGCAACAAGTGCAACTGTTAGAACTCCTTCAGCTCAGGCCTCCTTACTCCCTCATGTACCAACCTCAACTGGCTTTTGCCTCCCCAGTACACAATAAAAGAAATAGAATGGGCCAGAACTGAAGGATAACAAAAAGGCTTCAATAGTTGGTGAAATAAAGAGCAAACAGATAATGATGCCCAGAGGATTAAGATGGAAAACTTTAAAATCACTCCATGACTCCTCTCATCTGAGAAGGGATACTTTGACTAGCCTGGTGGAGAAATTTTCTCTGGCATAGGCCTTTCTCAGGTGATCCTAGAGACCACAAAGGAATGTAACACATGCCACTGCAATAACCCAGAGAGAAAAACCAAGGTCTCAATCTCTCCTCCAGCCCATCAAAAGAAGAGCAGCCTACCTGGGGGGAGGACTGGAAAATAGACTTTATCCAGCTCCATCTCCCTGGTATGAAAATACCTTCTGGTTTTTAGTGACATTTTCATTGGATGGGTAGACACATTTCCAGCAAGGATCGAGAGACTCAAGAAGTAATAAAGGCATTATTAAGAGGAAAAAAATCCTTCCCAGAACTTGTACTGTAGTGAAATTACAGGGGATCACTAACTGGGGACACGTTTCTAGAATTAACTTAACCCTTCCCCTAAGTCTTTCTCAGGAAACTGAGAAACTTGGATAGCCACAAGAGTCTAGGTAGATAAGTATACCTCTTTAAGACCTCAAGTTCTTACTCAAGAAGGACAAAGAAACTTCACAAACCCCAGGCTAAGTCCCTCAGCCTCTATTCTTTCTTTCTCTCTTTCCAAAAGATGCAAGGGACATTACCCCTCCTCCTACTTGTCTTCGTCTTATCTATCCAATCTCTTGGTCCCAGAACTTAATGTGGAAAGTTAACATAATTGTTAATAACTCCCATATCATTACTAAAGGAGAGTATCTTTCTCTCTATTGGGTTTGCCATCCTCCTATTGAGTTTGCCACCCCCAATCCACCATCCCAGGAGACATAGCTTATCCATCACCAAGGCTTATCCTATCAACAATCACACTATATTGTTGGATTTTAACCAATGTTCTTTTAATTATTCTATGAAATTTTTTCCTTAATTATTACACAGAAAAGGCCACCACCACTCTATTACCACATCACACTGCCCTATTCAAGGGGACTATAAATATTACCCAAATCTCCTCAATCTGCCATTATATTCTTGGATGGATCCCTTGTCATAATGATAACCACAGGGGAAACAGACCCTTTTTCAGTCCTCAAGGATCTCTCTAATGGAAGCCTAAACCTAGTCCTACATGTCCTTAAGCCTAAAAAATTGGAGCTATCTGGTGGGCCAGCCCATTTACATCTCATCCTGAACACCTGTCAACACACACATATGCTATGACAACACACAAACTAATGCAACAGAACTTCTAGCCCTGCTTATTATATTGGATATTCCCTTACCATGGCCCTCCCTGAATATGGATCCCCTTTCTGGATATTCCAAACCAGAGATCAAACTCAGAAGACAGGTGGGCCCCCTCTGCAACTCTCTCTCACCTCCTTAGACCTTTCTCCAGCTATGCAACCAAACCAACTGCACTGTCTTGCCAGTGCCACCTGGATTATTATGGTTATGTGGAAATCAGACAATTACTTCACAATGACCAAATCCACTGCTCTCTCACATATAGACAACACACTTCATTTTGGGGACTGAATCTTGGAAACTCAGGCTGTGGTCCAAATAACCATCCCCAATGTGACCTATCTGAGACAAAGATGGGCCCTCAATCTGGTACTACCAGGAATTATGGAGACCCTAGCTATAGTTGCCCCTTGGAAAGGATTTGCTTATCATGAGGCAAACTGGAGGGACCTAACCTCTGCCCTGGATAGTACAATAAAAAAAAAATGGAGAGCTTTTGACAATGATTGGGGCTTAGATTATCTCTTAACAAACCAAGGAGGGGTCTGCATGATCATAAATAATACATACTGTATGAACAATAATGTATCAGGAGAAGCAGAAATCAATGTTAGAGAAATATATAAATAGGCTTCTTGGCTCTATAGATATAACCAGGGGAAGCAGGAATGGACCAAGACCCTTGGGGGGGTGTCTAGGATATACTTGGCTTCTCCCATTTCTAGGTCTTGCAGCCACTATATTTCTCATCTTCCTCTTTGGTCCTTGTATTTGTAACTACCTAGTTAAATTTCTATCCTCTAGAATGCACCACCTCCAGCTTCAGATGATGGGACAAGGATTTCAACCCATCCCACTTGAAGATGAGGACTCTCAACATCCATTGGAGAAGACTGCATCCTGATTCTACTCCCCACTCTCATCTCTGCCACTGTAAATGACCCCGAGGCACCTACCTCTGACTGATATCAAAGGCACCTCTACCCCATAGATAGGGACAATGCCCCTGTTCAGCTTGAGGCAGTTAGAGAAGATGGACCATCAACTTTTGACCCTTAAAATCTCTTAAGGGTCTAAATTCCTTGAGGGGGAAATGTTAGAGCAGGCAGATAGCTAAATTTAAGAAGAAAATGGAGGTGTGGGCCCCAGGTGGCAGGAAATCATCCATCCTGTGAATGATAGGAGTCCTTGTGTAGACAAGGAAAAGCAGGAACATCTAGACTGACAGGAAACCTTATTTCTTGTAGTGACAGGGGTTGTAGAAGCAGACAAAGAAAGGTGGAAAAAATGAGATTCTCTGGCATCCAAATGTAGCTTTTTGCTCATTATGCCCTCATTACAGTAACATTAGCCTTGCAAATAAGAAGTACCTGTTAAGCACCAAGATCTTGACACTTCGGATCAAGACCAAATAAGGACAAAATTCTCCCTTCCACTTGGGAAGGTGAAGCTGTGATGAAAACAAGAAAATATAAGCTTGTTACATTCCTCCCTTATGAATATTCTCCAAAATTATTTTCTTGCTCCATATAACAGCTTGCCAAAGGAACTCAAGGCAGCAGCTCACCTGAGCCTGCCTTATTTCCCTTCTGAGAGTGAACTATCACTTAATAAATCCTTGCTTTGCTTTCCTAGCTTCCATGTATTATCTCTAAATTCTTTCCATTATAGGACAAGAAACTACTCTCCAATAAAAATACTATGATGGTTACAAGGAAAAATAACAAGCAAAAGAGACAATATTCTTCTCTACATGAAGTTTGCAATAATCAAAACAAAAATATATACATAAATAAAAACAGTAATTTCTATAAGGAAGCTTGCAAGTTACCACAAATACATAATAGGACCTGATTGAATCTGCAGGATTGTGGAAAACTTCTCCAAGAAGAGAAATGTTGCTTTTAAATATGAAAGTTATGTAAGGTAAACTGGGTCAAGAGGGATCTTGTGATGATGGACATTTCAGGTACTTGGAAGAACAGTCAGAATGTTCAAGATGCTGGAATAGGCACTGACAGTGGCATAGGAAGAACTTGAACTCATCTCCTCCCACAGATACACCAAATATACAGCTACATGTGGATCATTTTTCTCTGAACTGCTCTCCAAAACAAAGGACAAAAGGATGACATCGAGATGTGGCCTCACCAAAAAGCCCATCTTTTGTGGTGACACACAAAAGAAGGAATCTCACCAGAGAGGTGCTTCTCCTGGAGGACCAAGGGATTGGTATCCCATGCCACACATCACAAGCTCTGAAATCCTCACCAGAGAGACAAACCCACAAAAGATCTGGCTTAGCAAACCAATGGGGCCAGATCCCAGGGAACTGAGTTTTCCCTCTTAAAGGTCTGCACATGGACTCTCTCACCCTGAGACTAAGTGAAAAAAAACACAGCTTAAAAAAAAAAAACAACAAAAACAAACAAAACAAAACAAAACAAAAACCTACACTATAAATGAGGATACCCTATTAACTTAGAAGTGCCATGTGCAGTGACAGGGGACAAATGCTCCCCAGAGACAGAGACACTGGTAGATGCCATTTCTGCCCCTTAAAATGAAGCCGCTTACACAGTAGGAAGGCCTGGATGGATGTAGCACCCTCTGGCTACCTTTATAAGACATGTAAAGCTGAGTCAGTGGTCATGGCACTATCCCGTTGTCTTGCTGAAGCCAAGGAGTGTTGGCATTTGCAGCATTCTCTCACTCTCTGGCTGGCGTGGGTGAATGAGAATGGTTAAAGCATTTTACTGCTCCATAGCTAAAATCTATGAGCATGGGAATTTGTGGTGCTGCCTCAGTCTCCAGCTGGCACTGGCAAGGATTAACAATTGCAGGATTTTTCCACTCTCAATCTAAAGCTTGTAAGTATGCATGGATAAAGCATTCTCTTACATCATTGCTGAAGCCCACTCTCCACCCCCTATACCTCACAACTGGTCGATGCAATCTACACAGGGACAATCCTTAATGATCTGGCTTTAACAGCCAAGGGTGGAAGGTGGGGGGAGGTAGAATTCCTTAACTCCACAGTGTTATAAGAATCAGAAAGACAATTCTTGCCAGGCTACCACCACACATCACTTCATAGACCTCAGACAAACAAAACCCAGACTTTTGTGAAAAGCTCCTGTTTACTCAATTTGGAGCATCAGGCTGAGGGACAGGCCTCAGGTTTCCCACACATCCAGTGACTAAAGGAAGTGATTTTGCTGAAACTGAGCCAGAAAACATCATCCTTGTGCACCATCTTTGTCTTGCTATAGCTTTACAAGGCTTCCCAGAAAGGAGTTTATACATGCTCTAGAGCCCTGATTTTCTCATCTGTCACCTTGGGGATACCTCCAGAATTCCTGATGTTGAGACCAGCAGGGATTACAATTGCAACCCTATAGGACAGTATATATTGACCTACTTAAGAAGATGCTGCCTAAGGGTCTTGCATCCAGTCAGCATGAAACTCAGTGCTAAAATAAATTCCTCCTTTTGGAATACTTATAGATCTTGGCACACTCTCCACAAAGAAGGCATATCAAGAATAAACCGATTGGTTTACACAATAACAAAGTTTTAAAGACAACAAAGATGTAGGGCAAGATTGAATAAAAAGAACCATCACCTACATAAGTCCACTGCTTCAAGGTTAAAAGGTACCTGCTTCACTTAATACATAAAAACACAAAGTCAAGCAAAATAAGAAAACAAAGAAATATGCTTCAGATGAAAGAATAAGACAAAACCTCAGAAAAAGAAGACAAAGTAATGGTCATAAAGATGCTCACTAAACTCAGGAGAAGAATAAAGAGAAGACATAAGAGAGTATCAAATAGAAGGCCAGAGCTGAAAAATATAATAACTGAACTGAAAAATACACTAGAGTAGTTTAACAGTAGGCTGAATAAAGTGGAACAGATCTGTGAGCTGGATGATAAAGCAATGGAATTCACCCAGACAGACCAGGGAAAAAAAAAAGGAATTTAAAAAATAAATATAATTTATAGGGATCTAGGGGATAATATCAAGTGGAATAACATTCACAGTATAAGTGTCTCAGAAAGAGAGGAGAAAGAGAAAGGAGCAGAAATAAAATCTGAAGAAATAATGGCTGAAAACTTCTATAATCTATGAAAGGTAATGGACATCCAGGCCAGGGAAGCCCAGAGAGTTTCTAATCTTGAATAATCCAACTGGCAAGATTATCATTAAAATTTGGAATGGATTAGCAATGAGATCCTGCTGTGTAGCACTGGTAGCTATGTCTTGTCACTTATGATGGAGCATGATAATATGAGAAAATAGAATGTGTACATGTATGTGTAACTGGGTCACATGTTGTACAGTAGAAAAAAATTGTATTGGGGTGATAATGATTTAAAAATAATAAGTAAATAAAATAAAATTTAAAAAAAGATGAATCCAAAGAGACTCACCCCAAGACATTTTATAATAAAACTGTCAAAAAATTAAAGATAGAAACAAATTGTTGCATATAAGGCTATCAGCAGATTTATTAGCAAAAGCTTTGCAGGCCAGAAAGAAGTGACATGATTTATACAAAGTGTAAAAGAAAAAACAAACAAGCAAAACTTCTAATCTTGAATAATCCAACTGGCAAGATTATCATTAAAATTTGAAGCAGAGATAAAGAGTTTTAAAGACAAGCAAAAACCAAAGAAGTTAATCATTGCTAAACCAGCCTTAAAAGAAATATTACAGGGACTTATTTAAGCTGAAGAGAAATGGCATTAATTAATAATAAGAAAACATAATGAAAGTAAAAATTTCACTGGAAAAGGTAAATATATAGTGAAGATGATAGATTAATTAGTTATAAAGCTACTAAAGTTAAAAGGCAAAAGTAGGAGTTCCCAATGTGGCTCAGAGGGTTAAGAACCCAACCAATATTCATGAGGGTACAGGTTTGATTCCTGGCCTCACTCAGTAGGTTAAGGATCTGGCACTGCCACAAACTGTGGCATAGGTCACAAATGTGTGTATATAAATATGTGTGTGTGTGTGTGTGTGTATTTAAAATATTAGGAAGAAGTTTAAAATGCAGTGTTTTGGAATGTGTTCAAATTTAAATTGCTTTCAATTTGATATAGAATGTTATATACATAGGATCATTTGTATGAACCACATGGTAACCAGAAAGCAAAAATTTATAGTAAGTATACAAAGAAAATAAGAGAGGAATCTAAACAAAACACTGGAGAAAAATCATCAAACCACAAGGGAAGAGAGGAAGAGGAGAGAGTAATAAATGAGGAAATACAAATATAGCCAGAAAATAATTAAAAAAATGGCAATCAGTACATATTTATTAATAATTACTTTCAATGTTAATGGCCTAAATACTCCATTCAAACGACTGGAGATATAGTGGTTGAATGGACAGAAAAATAAGACACATCAATATCCTGTCTTCTTTACTTCAGAAGTAAAGTCACAAAGATACTGAAAGTAAAGTGATGGGAAAAATATTCCAAGCAAATGGAAACAAAAATAAAATTGATATATTTATATCAGATAAAATAGACTTCAAAAAGACCAATACAAGACAAAGAGGGGCACACATAATGATAAAGCGATAAATATAGTAAGAATATAAAACACTTGTAAATAATATGCACCCAACAAATAAGCACCAAAATACTGAAAGCAACACTTATTTTTTTTGTTTGTTTGTTTGTTTTTGTATTTTCTAGGGCCACACCCACAGCATATGGAGGTTCCCAGGCTAGGGGTCCGATCCGAGCTATAGCCGTGGGCCTACACCAGAGCCACAGCAACACAGGACCTGAGCTGTGTCTGTGACATACCACAGCTTACAGCAATGCCAGATCCTTAACCCCTGAGCAGGCCAGGGATCGAACCTGCAACCTCATGGTTCCTAGTTGGATTCGTTAACCACTGAGCTATGAGGGGAACTCCTGAAAGCAACTCTTAACAGACCTGGTGTTGCTGTGGCTGTGGCATAAACCAGAAGCTGCAGCTCCAATTTGACCCCTACCCTGGGAACATCCGTATGCCATACCTATGAGCTGGTTTATTCAAAAGATAAACAAAATCGACGAACAAAGAAAATAGGAGCTGTTTCAAAGAAATAAAATCAGAAAGAAATGAGAAATTACAAATGATATGACAGAAATACAAAAGTTCATAAAAGATTATTATAAAAAATTGTATGCCACAAATTAGACTATCTAGAAGAAATGGACAAATTTCTAGAAATTTGAAAACTTTCAAGACAATCATGGAGAAATAGAAAGAACAATTATTACTAAGGCAACTGAATGAGTAAACAAAATTCTCATGACAAATCAAAATTCAGGACAAGAAGGCTTTACTTGTGAAATCTACAAAATATTCAAAGACTGTTTAATACCTATCCCTCTCAAACTCTTTGAAAAATTTGGAAAGGAAAAAAAAAATTCCAAACTCATTTTTAAGGCCAGCATTAATCTAATATTGAAAACAGACAAGGACATCAAATAAGAACAACAAAATATTTTGCTAATTTTATTACCAGATCCAATTTAACATGCATTGAATGGATCATACATCATGAGAGTTTGATTTAACCCAGGAATACAAAGAGAGTTCAACATCTGCAATCAATCAAGATATACCATGTTAACAAAATCAAAGATAAAATTCATATGATCATTTCAGTAGATGCAAAAATCATCTGACATAATTTAACATCCATTTACGATAAAAACTCTCAACAAAGTTGGTAGGGAGGGGATATACCTCAACATAATAAAGCCGTATATAACTAACCTACAGCTAATGTCATACTCCACAGTGAAAATGTGAAAACTTTTCCTGTAAGGTCAGGAGCAAGACAAAGATACCTGCTCTTCCCACTTTTATTCCACAAAATATTGGGATTTCTAGCCAGAGCAATTAGAAAAAAAAATGAATCGAAGGCATACCCATTGGAAAGAAAGAAGTAAAATTGTCACAATTTGCAGATGACATGATACTACATATAGAAAACCCCAAAGACTTCACCAAAAATTGTTAGAACCAATAAATTCAGTAAAGTTTCAGGATACAAAATTGAATGTAAGACTTGAAATCATAAAACTTCTAGAAGAAAACTTAGGCAGTATGCTTTTGGACATCAGTCTTAGTGATTTTTTTGGATCTGTTTTTAAAGGCAAGGAAACAAAAGTTTATTTAAGGAAATGCATGGGATTACATACATCAAAAGCTTCTGCCCCAAAATGGAAATCTTCAAGAAAGTGAGAAGGCAAACTACTGAGTGGAAGAAGATATTTTCAAATCATATATTTGATAAGGGGTTAATTTCTAAAATAAAAAGTGAACACATACAACGAAATAACATTCACACAAAAAGTCCAATTTAAAAAAAAAAAAAAACAGGCACACAATGGAATATTAGCTTTGGCATTTGTGACAATATAGATGGACTATGAAAGTATTAAGCTATGGAAATAACTGAGACAGAGAAAAACAAATACCACATCATTTCACCTATCTGTGGAATCTAAAAAACAAAACAACAACAACAAAACGCAGACCCTCATAGATACGGAGAACAGATTGTTGGTGTGAATGTGAAATGGGTGAAGGAGATTAGGGAAGTACAGTAATTCATGGGAATGTAATATTCAGCATGGAAAATCTAGTTACTAATACTCTATGAACTTTGCAAAGTGACAGATAGTAACCGGATTTATTATGGTGTCCATTTCACTATGTACACAAATGTTGAATCACTACATGTATGCCTGAAATTAATGATATTGTATATCAGTTACTCCTCCATAATAACATAAAAAGCAAAATAAGAATAGAAAATGAAAGTCAAATATTATTATTACTGCAATATCGAGAGAGGTATAGGGTGAACCAAGATCAGTTGGGGTGACAGGCCAGAACGTAGAGCAGTCTATCATTGGTGATGATTGTATTGAGACACCTTGCCAAATATTTTATTTCTTAAAGTAGTGGAAAGGCACTAAAGGTTTTTAGCAAAAGAATTGAATCTGAAATTTTAAAAAGATCTCCCTGGTTCTAAGGTAAAAACGTTGGTTTTGAGGGGAAATTATTAGTGCAGTGAGGATATTTACATTTATTTGGAAGACAGTTGCTGTAGTGTAGATAATTGATAATATTATTCACTCATTTGTAATATAGTTGTAAATAACAAATAAAAGAGCATGTGGATTTGTATGCTTGCAGTCCTATTTTTGACTATTGCTGGACATAGGAAGGAAATATTACAAGACTAACAAAAAAACCAAAACAATGAACAAACCATCAGACTTGGAAACCACTTAGTGATTATAAAAGATGAGATTTCTTTTGTGTCAAAATTATGAATACGGTTAGTAAATCTTACATTTTCATTAATAATATACAGATATTAAAATCTAATAATTTAAGATGGATACTAGATTTATAATTCAACCCTTATTACTGAATTATGACTGGCATATGTCATCATAAAATAAATGCTTTGTAATTAGAGTAAAGAACAGATGAAAAATTGATTAATTTTCACTATAAGTACATCTCAGTCAACTTAACTCTTTTGTTGAGTAACAACTAGAATGAAAAAATAACCAAATGCTAAAATAGTTAAAAGTTTTCAATCAGGAGAATAGATGATTTGAGAGATTTTAGCAATAGGCTATATTCATGTTACAATAATAGAGTGGCTAACTATTCTTTGGAAGGATTAAAAAATAGTTTTACTTGTAGAACAGCATTTCACTGATAAAGGTGTATTTCTAAAGGTACCTTTAGTTATCAGAAGAAAAACTAATTAGAAAACTTCAGAAATTCATAATACTGTCATTCTAAAGCAATAGTTTATATACAGTCACTCTAAAAGGTAATTCTAAAAAAAAAAAAATAAGAGGTTAAAAAACATAGAAAATGGGAAAAAAGAAACCTAAAATTTTTAAAGTACAGCAGAGCTTATTAACATTATGAAAAAAATCTTTTGGAAAACAGTCTATTGAGTATATATTCTGAACAAAAAAATCTTTTAGTTATAAAATATTTAGTGAGGCGAAAAAAAATCATCATTCCCCACAACCCATTCCTGAAATATATCTATCACACAGCAAGATCAATGAGGCAGGCTGTCTGCAGCTAATACATAACTGCATGAATTCAGATTTTGCACCACATGTTCAGAGAATTTAAAGATAAGTTAGTGATTTCTAATGAGGTATTTTTGTAAAAAAAAAAAAAATTTTGCCAGCTGTGCAGTGTGTTTGCTAATTTATCACAAAAGATATAAGCATACTAAGCACATAACTAGACAAAAAGAAATTTTAATTATACTGTGAATATAAGTTAAGTACCAGAATATATTAGAATCCATATGCTATTGTCAAGAATATATTAGAATCCATATGTTATTATCAAGAATCTAAAGATTAGGAAACACAATACATATTTTTCTAAAAAAGAAAACCAAGTACACTTTATTTTTGTGATTTAATGCTTTAAATTTGTTTGCATATTGAGAATTATTCTACAATGTAGATAACACCCCATAAACTATGAAATTTCATAATTATTAAAAATTTAACTTTTAAAATATGATATATTTTTACAAATTGTATATGTTAATTAAGACTGAGGTGTGTTTTTCTATGTTTTTTACTTCAATAATTGAAGAAAACTGCATTTATAAGTAATTAATTACCCTCTCAAGCAAATGATAAAAGAATTAAGGTTTTCTTTAGATGCACATAATACCAAATTTAAGGTACTGTTTATAAAATCCAGATGTATGGTTATTGGTAAAGAAAGGATAACTTCAGTTTCCCTTGAAAACATGCTGGGCTTTATGGCATCCCACTCGAACATTTACAGTAGAAAGTTTTATGGCAAACAGATAATATTAGTCAAATATTCTGCAAATATACAGTTATATCTGAAGAATAAAATTAGTTTGAAGAGCAATTCTATAATATAATAAAACACAGAGATAAATGGGCCATGCTTCTTTCTGATGGAATTTTGATAATTTGTCAATGTATTTATGGTTATTTTTATAGCCCTTTAAAAACAATTATTGTCTTACAATCTTTTGTATTGTTAAAAAATCTGGAAATATGAGATACCTTTTAAAACTGTTGCATGCACTGATTAAGTTTAATCATTTTTGAATTTTAATACATTTCTTCAGACTGAGTAAATATTAATAAATTATGCTAACTTCTAAAAAGTAAATTAAAGTATGCATGTAATTAAATGATTAAAAATTACTAAGCTATTGCCAAAGCTTTTTTATTAACTGCACTTGTATAAAGAGAACTGTAACATTTTATTAACATTCACCAAAAACACATAAAGAAAAGATGCAGTCATTTTATTTAACATTTTTTAGTCTAAAACCTATTTCTTTAATTTTTTCCTATCACCAGACTGAGTTACCTATGACTTGCGAGAATACCAATGGGATGATGTGCCTTGCTTACTTTATCATATTGTGGGGGGCAGGGTAGATGATATCAGCATGACTTAGGTAATGTTAATTTTTATCACTTGGCCAATATACGTCTGAATATATTTACAAGGTAAATTTCTACTTTCCCTTTGTTAACATTATATATTTGGGGAATACTTTGATACTACGCAAATGTATTATTACTGTTTAAATTTTGCATAAAGCAAGGAAATGTTTGAAGACTAAGGACAACTTGGAAATGACAATGGAAAATGCTTCAGCTGACTCTCAATTTTGAGACTATTTGAGCATTAAAAATAGTGGCATATGTATTATCATGTATGAATTTAAAAAATCCATGAATTCATAGTGACACTTGAGGACTGGAAAGAAGGAGGACACTGAAACACCTCAAGAATAACTGTATTAGAATATATGAAACAGATAAATACAGTAACTTCACTGGTAGATCTTAGATGTGGAGAATAAAAACCAAGCATGTTGATCTCTTTTGGGATCACTAACAATACATGAATAAAAGTTTTTAGGACAATTAATCACAATTGAATAAAGATTTGTGACAGGTCAAAGATTATGGCATATAAGATTAATATAAATTAATGCAGATTATATAGCTTAAGGTACTTCTTAATGAAATAGATGATGATGTTTCTGAAAATGTTCAGGAGATAGAAGAGTTGGTTTTTATTTACCTCCTTGTTAGCATACATCTGTTTGTTGGAAATAAAATCATCAATACTGAAGTTTTCATAACTGACCATATTTGTTTCTAAATTGCTTATGAGGACTATTGAATTTTAATAACCATAAGAGCTAGATTATCTGTATTTTCATGAACTAGTCAAGTTATGGGAATTTCTACACTCATTCCCTTGTAGGAAAAATAAAAATAAATATAAGTGCTCCAACGGGAAGCAAATCAACAAATGGAAATCAGAGAAGGCAATTGCAGTTTACTTTTATTATACTGGAAAGTGAGAGTAGTGTATACAGAAAAAGACCTTTCTTTTCCCTTCTAATAAATATAATTTAATATGGAAAACAGTGTTTCGTCTCAACTAATATTATTTTCTATAATTTTTAAAGGCAATAAAGCAATACTGATGTGCCAGATATTGGCCATAGAATTAAAGGATTTATTAATGTTACTTTAAATTAATAAAAATAAATTATATTTCTCAGAATAATAATTATTTATTGCTCTTGATTCCAAGAGAAATGTTGGAAACAAAAGGCAAAACTTAGGGCCATAAATAGAGCTAAAATAGGATCTTGGCTATGTTGACACACAAATAATATTACATAAGATGGAGGGTGAAGGTCTTATTTTCAAAGATGCCATATTTTGTTTCTCAAAAACTTCTATATAATGTGAATTCACACCAAGAGCAACATAAGTAAAAATGGAATCTAATATTGAAAATGCCAATTTGGATGCAATATAACATACTATTTGTGCACAAAGATTTTAAAATCAGATGGAGCTTCAAATGAATTATAATTCTCAATTGAAATTTTGGAAAGATTTTATAATGTATATATTATTAAGTAAGAATGTATGCAAGTACATGCATGTTTGTTCATACAATCTTAGAATATCTTATTTTCAAGTGACCTGAGCTATGTCAATCTCTAGGAATACTTCTGAAAATGCTTTTTCCTCCTCCATCTGGAGAATGCATTCATAAGGCTACAATATCTGCTTCTTTGTAATGTTTGTGATTCATTCAGAAAAAAAAACATTATTCCCACTACTAAAGACTCATAATTTTTTTAACATAATTTTTTATTTTATCATTTAATGCTCTCTCGGGTTGTTGATTTCAGTGAGGTGTCCAGAAGAGAAATCTATGGATTGACACTTAACAAGGACAATTTACTGAAAATATATACAATTGTGATAAGGTAACATTTCTAAATTATCATAGAGTGAAAACTCTTATATCTGGGCACATCATTAATCTGGTTCCTTTATCCAGTGAGTTGGCCACAAATTCTATTGGATTTCAGTCAAACTGTTTCCTGAAGATACAGATAACTCTGATTAGTCCAATGAAGGACAGTATTCCCTAGTTGCAATACTTTTCTGGGTGGAACAAATTATTTATATTATACCATAAAGGAATTATAATAGAGAGCATTTTTTCAGTTCCATATTACTTTCAGTTTACTAAATATTACTAAATTTCTCAGATATCTACAAGAGATCTTTTTGGACCTTAGTTAATTAGCAAGGACAATATATAGATGAAGAGGCGTGTTGTCCAAATGCTAAAGACTATAGCATAGGACTGAAATATATCTGTACATGTATGTGGTTTGTCTGTATGCACAGATGCATGCTTGTATAAACATGTGGTAAGCACTAAGCATGTCTTTGACAAAAATAAGTGACATTATTTTATAATACTTTATAGTTTTCTTTCCCATTATACTATGAGAGCTTCAGAAACTAGAAACCATGTATTTTCATTTCATATTCATTGCACCTAATAGTGACAGGTGTAACCATTAGGTGAACAAATATTTTTTTAGCATCATCAACCATTCTAATTATTTAGAATATAAGAAAATAAGTAAAATGATTTTAAAGACAAATAACCAAAATTATTATATATTTCATTAAGAGAGCTACACAATATGAATATGTTATTTCTTCTAAACTCTCCTCTAATAAATTTGGCAATCTTGTGAATTATTATTATTGCTAATGAGATAGTAGAGATCACCTACTTCAAAAAAGTAACTCAAAATTTTAAAATGAAGATGCTAAGACTCAGAATATTTAGGATAAAGTGCTTAAAGACATATGGATTAAAAAGTAGCCAAATAAAAATCTCCCCATAAGTTTTTCATCTTTGCAAACTTAAAGTTCAAGACAGAGGATATTGAAGCCATAGTTGGTTAAAATGAATGTATTAGAAAACAACTGTTTAAAAGTAGACACAATGTAGGAGTTCCCGTCATGGCGCAGTGGTTATCGAATCCGACTAGGACCCATGAGGTTGCAGGTTCGGTCCCTCGCCTTGCTCAGTGGGTTAAGGATCCGGCGTTGCCGTGAGCTGTGGTGTAGGTCACAGACGTGGCTCAGATCTGGCGTTGCTGTGGCTCTGGTATAGGCCAGCGGCTACAGCTCCGATTAGACCCCTAGCCTGGGAATCTCCATATTCCGCGGGAAGCGGCCCTTGAAAAGGCAAAAAAATAAAAATTAAAAAAACAAAAAAATAAAAGTAGATACACTGTTGACAGGAACAAATGTTACCTGCTAAGAATATGATGTTAGCAATATCAACCTCAGAGAATTAAAAGTTTATATAAAAGAACAAAGGCATAAATACCACAAGACAACCCAAGAAATACATTACAACATGACTAATTTATTTTCTATGTACTCTTTAAGAAGAAAGGTAGTTATTCAATATTGGTTTTTCCCCAGTAATATTTCAACTAAATATATTTAAAAGAAACAATGACTTGAACACTGAAATGAAAAGATTCAGCTACCTGAAGAAACACACTTAATTTGAAAATAAGTTTGGTAAAACAATTTTGGAAAGTAAGATCAGCTGAGGATAACTTAATGTTTAAGTTAGTTTTATATAAACAATATTTTGTAACATAATTATGAACATACTAATCTGTTTATCAGTAAAAGCACTTTAGAACCAAGGCAAAAGGGACAATACAAAGATGTGGGTGGGGTCATTAGGTAACTTTGTTAGTCATAGAATATTCATTGCAGTATTTCAGAGTAGTACATGGAACAGGGTTTAAAGATGTTAAAATGCATTATCTAATTTAAGTAAGGATAAAATAAGTCAAATCTATTAGTCAAGTAAATAGATTTTTTAGCATGAATTTAAAACATGTTGTGTGGTTCATGTTCCAGAATGTATATTATTTTAACTATATGATTTTCACTCTTTCAAGGGAAATATATATATATTTTTAGGGCCGGACCTGTGGTATATGGAAGTTCCCAGGCTAGGGGTTGAATCGGAGCTGCAGCTGCTGACCTACACCACAGCCAGAGCAAATCCAGATGCAAACCACTTCTGCAGCCTGCAACAGCAAATGGCAATGCCAGATCCTTAACTCACTGAACAAGGCTAGGGATCAGACCTGCACCTTCATGGATACTAGCCAGGTTCTTAACCTGCTAAGCCACGATGGTAACTCCAAGGGAAGATTTCTTCTAATAGTTATTTCCAATATGAGGGAGTTTAAATAACTATTCACTAAGGCAATAAATCTGCTAAGAATGCACAGTACAAAACCTTTTATTGGTCAAACTGCAGTGGCTGAACATGTGCTGAGACCAGGCAAAATATTTTATTTCATGCTTTTCAGAGTTTTCTAGAAATGAGTTTACTTCGACTTCCTAGCTTGAAAACAAAAGCACAGAAAGGGAGGTTTGTAATATAAATTTTAGATACCTGAACTAAAAGCAAGATTAGTTCATAAATTTTTACAAGGACCAAACAATAAAAATGAAAATATCTCTTGCCCAATCTATCTTATCGTCCATCAACTTGCTGGATATTGAAATTTTAATAATGAGAAAAATTGCTGAAATCAATATAAACTTCTGTTCAATTACAACAAATTCCTTAATGAATTTTTTTTGTCTTTTTTTAGGGCTACACCTGTGGCACATGGAAATTCCCAGGCTAGGGGTCAAATCAGAGCTGTGGCTGCTGGTCTATGCCATAGCCACGGCAAAGCCAAATCCAAACCATGTGTGTGACCTACACCGCAGCTCACAGCAACGCAAGATCCTTAACTCACTGAGCGAGGCCAGGGACTGAACCCACATCCTCATGGATACTAGTCAGGTTTGTTAAACACTGAGCCACAGTGGGAACTCCACCTCAATGTACTTTAAAATCCACAAGAATACATGGACATTTTTATATTTTATGGCTTTTAATACTTCTTTCAAAATTTAAACTTAATGACATTTACCTAATTTTCTCTTCTTTTTATTGTTCTCTTTTTAGGGTCACACCTGCAGCATATGTAAGTTCCTGGGCTAGGAGTCAAATCAGAGCTGCAACTGTCAGCATACACCACAGCCACAGCATCACAGGATCCAAACCGCATCTGCAACCTACAGTGCAGCTCGCAGCAATGGATCCTTAACCCAATGAACAAGGCCAGGGATCAAACCCTCATCCTCATGGAGACTATGTCAGGTTCTCAACCCACTAAGCTACAATGGGAACTCTGATTTACCTAATTGTCTTTTCTACTGTGAAAAGTTTTCTCTACACTTTTAATAAGAATTTTGTTAGTTCCATTATTTTTATATTGTCTTAATATATTGTTAAATATAATTCATATATGAGGTCAGTCAAAGCAGACAAAGCTATTTTCAAAAACTTCAGAATTACTTTTACTACGCAAAATAACTGCCACATATGCAATGATGTTTTCTATAATTACAGTTTCCATAGCCTCATCGAAGCCTTTAATATCCCTGAATACTACCTTTTTTCTTGATAAACTCATCTTTTCCCTATGATAATTTCAGGACTCCAGTTTTCCTCATGCCTCTCCATGGCCCCCTTTCAACGTCTCCTCTTCCTTTAAAACTCTGAAAAATGTACTACACAAAATTTATTTGTTTTTACATATGTAAAATGTATATATATAATATGTCTACTATATACAATATTAATTGTGAATATTTCTCATCCTCATTTCTTATTTTCCTAATGAGCACATAACATATATACAAGTAATTTCTACTTAGTTTTGTTTGGCTGCACAAATATAACTAAAACCGTCATAACTAAAACTTCTCTCTATCCTTATAACCAGTTATATTCATGAATCTAATCATTTATTCACCAAAGTAAACAACAATCTTTACATGTTCTTTTCCTAACATATGCAGTCTTGCAACAAAATCTAAAAGTTGTACCCTTCCAACATCACTAGCATTTATCACTTCCTTTCCAATCTAATGTTTTTGAGGCATTAATCTCTTCATATCTGCATAATCATAGTGTTCTAAATGTTTTAGAAAAGTCCATTTTAATTTATCACAAACTACACTCCTAGATCAGCCTTAATTAAATATCACTTCCATTAAAATTACTACTCATCTCAATGTAATCAGTCTTCAGTTATCATGGACTATAAGATTAAATTCTTCTCTATAATCTAGGACTTAAGATGACTGACAAATCTTATCTCAAACTTTAAATCCTTCTAAAACTGCCTTTATGCTACTAATTTTTTCCTGAACATGTCTCATTCACATGATTTTTGTACAGTGGCAATTTAAAATGGGACAGTAAATATTTTGACATTTAAAAAAAGTAATGTCTATGTATTTACTTATGTATTTATTAAAATTCATACAAATCAACACACCAAACTATGATTTCACAGAGAATACATTAGTTAACTGAATTACAGCTCAATTCTCTAAAGAGATCACACAGTACAAACACTGATTGTATTTACATTATAGGTGTTTTGGATTCTTCCTTTGCATTCTGCTATGAAAGTTGAACAACAATTGCATTCTCATCTAGATGAAGATTTTTTCTACATCTGTATGCATGGGAATGGGATTCAAAATTCACTTGTTCTGCTTAACATCTCTGTTTTTTTTTTTTTCTTTTTAATGATAACTCAGTTCCTAATTTCATCATGCTACCATCTGGATAAAATTTATAAAATACAAGATGACTTATTTTCCCTTGCATATTAACACTACCCAAACAAAGCTGGGTCTTAATTTTTGAATTCCTCCTAAGCCCAGCAAAAGCCCAAAGCCTGCTAAGAAGCCTGGTGGTAGGTAGAATGATGTCCACCTCCTAATTCCTGGAACATGTAAACATATTACCAAACATGACAAAGAGAACTTTGCAGATGTGTTTAAATTAAGGATATGAAATGAGACAATAACTTTGGATTACACAGTGGTCCCAATGTAACCACAAGGTTTTTTTTCAAGTCTAAGGGGTAGGCAAGAGAGTTAGTGTAAAAGGAGATGAAGCAGAAGTCAGAATTATGTGATCACTGACTTAGGACATAGATAAATGGGTCACAAACCAAGGAATGCAGATGACTAATACAGGCTGGAAACAGCAAGAATGTGGATGCCTCAAGAAGGAAAACAGAACTGTCAAGAAGGAACCTTCACTTTAGCCCAATGGGACCTATTCAAAATTCTAAACTCCAGAAAGGTAAGATAATACATTGTGTTGTTTCAAGTCACCAAGTCTGTGGCAATTTATTACAGCAGCAACAGGAAACTAAAAGCAGACAGGTAGTCTCTTGACTACCCCTTAAAAAGATGTTCCCCAGTTTTCATGCAGTATATTAGCCCTTGCTGCAGTCGGTTTTGTTTTTTTTTTTTTAGTACATATATTTCTAGTAAACTTAAGTTAGTCAATTTCACGAAAAACAAAGTATGCTCTATACACTGACAGCCGTGAACTTTAACCATTGACACAGTAACTCTGGGCCCATCTGAAATCTCTCAAGGCTGACTTATTCTGATGAGCAAAGTAAATTTTACTTTTATTATTCCTATATATTTTTAGGTTTAAAAAAATCTCTCTAAAACAATTATTTAATTCTGAAGGTTGTATAATATACAATGTGTTGTGAGAGCAGACACTTCTTAAAATGTTCAATAATATAAAGAATATCATTATGGACATAAAATTATCAGAAATAAGTCAACAAATTATAATAAGTAAGTGAATCAAGATCAGGATGTAGTTCATTTTTTTCAATACCGAATTAATTTTTGCTCTGGTATTAATTTGGATGTGTGAGCTTTTTTAGACAAACATTAGTTTAAGTTTGACAACTAGTGTTGATAGTCCTGCCTTTACATTTGTAAGAAGTATTATTATTAAATAAAAATATTTTGTTTCTAGTTATTATAAATTTGTAGTCAAAATTAGTGATTAGTGAACCAATATGCATTGTCTTTGTTTTAAATTTTGTTCCTTTATGTTTACTAAAAAAAAAAAAAAGAAAAGCAAAGAAAGAAAATGTGTAACCAATATGGTAGAAAATCCACTTGGAAAAAAAGGAAAATTAAAAATTCTGAAACAGAAATACAGAATGGTGACACCTGCCCACACAACATGCTTCCTAAGTATGCAGGATATTCCATCATGGATATTCCTCTCTCTGCAAGGGTAAGAGTGGATCTCATATGTGTGCTATGCAGACATGGCCCAGAAGAAGGGGCTTCATGAGAAAATAACTCCCACCTATGTTGTCTACCAGTTCAGATAAAGAATATAATTTATTTAATTTGAATATGTCTGCAGGTTATTTTATCTTTGCATGGTGCTTTTTTCCTCTTCTGATGACAGTTCTGAATATACATTTCAACTAAAAAGTAACTGAAATAACACTAAAAAGTGCAGGTAAGAATGTTTTGCACACATTCTCTTCTAGGAGTTTGATGGTATCTTGTCTTACATTTAAGTCTTTAAGCCATTTGGAGTTTATTTTTGTGCATGTTGTGAGGGTGTGACCAGTTTCATTGATTTACATGCAGCTGTCCAGTTTTCCCAACACCAAATGCTAAAAAGACTGTCTTTTCCCCATTTTATATTCTTGCCTCCTTTGTCGAAGATTAATTGATCATAGGTGGCTGGGTTTATTTCTGGATTTTCTGTTCTATTCCATTGGTCTGTATGTCTGTTTTAGTACCAGTACCACACCGTCTTGAATACTATAGCTTTGTAATATTGCCTTAAGTCTTGGAGAGTTATGCCTCCTGCTTGGTTTTTGTTCCTCAGGTTTGCTTTGGCAATTCTGGGTGTTTTGTGGTTCCATATAAATTTTTGGATTGTTCCAGTTTTGTGAAAAACGTCATGGTCATAAAAAAGAACAAAATAATGCCGTTTACAGCAACATGGATGGAACTAGAGACCCTCATACTAAGCGAAGTAAGTAAAAAAGAGAAAGACAAACATCATATAATATTGCTTATATCTGGAATCTAATTTATACCACAAATGAACCTTTCTACAGAAAATAAACTCATGGACTTGGAGAACAGACTTGTGGTTGCCAAGGGGGAGGGGGAGGGGCTGGGATGGACTGGGAGTCTGGGGTTAATAGATGAAAACTTTTGCCTTTGGAGTGGAAAAGCAATGAAATCCTGCTGCATAGCACATGGAACTATATCTAGTCACTTGTGATGGAACATGAAGGAGGATAATGTGAGAAAAAGAATGTATACGCATGTGTTACTGGGTCACTTTGCTGTACAGTAGAAATTGACAGAATACTGTAAATCAACCATGATGGAAAAATGAAAATCATTACAAAATTTTTTAAAAAGTGCAAGAAAAAGGTACGAATATCACATACTCTCCTAATACTCAGTGAATTTCTCTCACTACGCTCAGCTCATTTTCTTCTAATTTTAAAATGAAATGATTATATTTATACAGTAATTCTTTCCTTCTTAAGAAGATATACCAAATATGTTTAAGAGATTATAAGGGAATAATAAGAAAATCTGCTCAGTTAACTATTCTCAAATAATTAACATTCTTGGTTAAGTAAAAATGCATGCTTTTTTTTCCTTTTTATGGCTGCACCTGTGGCATATGGAAGTTCCTAGGCTGGGGTCAAATCAGAGCTGCAGCTGTGGCCTATTCCACAGCCACAGCAACATCTGCAACCTATGCTGCAGCTTGCGGCAATGCTGGATCCTTAACCCACTGAGCGAGGCCAGCGATCAAGACCACATTGTCACAGAGACTACTTTGGGTTCTTAACCTGTTGAGCCATAATGGAAACTCCAGTAAAATACATGCTATTAATAATCTAACAACTTTTATTGATTAAATAAATTTAAGAGTAGGTTAACACAGATTCTACTGAAACTCTTAAAAATTGCTGAGAAGGAACACTCCCAAGCTCATTCTATTAGGCTATCATCATGCTAATATCAAAACCAGACAAATAAACCACACACAAAAGAAAATTACAGGCCAATGAATATAGACACAAAAATCCTCAGTACTAGTAAACTAAGTTCATCTATACAGTAAAAGGATCACAGACCATGACCAAGTGTGATTTATTCAAGGCAGGCAAAGTTTCTTCAGTATATGCAGATAATTCAGTGTGATACAACAATTTAAGAAACTAAAGAATAAAAACTATATGATCATATCAATATATACAGAAAAAGCCTTAGACAAAATTCAACACCAATGTCTGATAAAAACTCTTTAGAAAACGGTCATAGAGGGAACTTACCTCAACATAATAAAGGCCATATATGACAAACCCACAGCTAACATCATTATCAATAGTGAAAAGATGAAAGAATTCCCACTAAGATCAGGAACAAGACAAGGATGTTCCTCTCACCACTACTATTCAACATAGTCTTGGAAGTCCTAGCCATGGCAAACAGAGAAGTAAAAGAAACAAAAGGAATACAAATTGGAAAAGAAGAAGTAAAACTGTCATTGTTTGCAGATTACATGGTACTATATGTAGAAAAATCCTAAAGACACTACAGAAAACAGAGCTCATCAACAAATTCAATAAAATTACAGGAGACTAAGTTAAGACATAGGAATCTCTTCCAGTTCTATACACTAACAGTGAAAATTCATCAAGAGAAATTTAAAAAATAATCCCATTTACCACTGCATCAAAAAGAATAAAATACCTAGGAATAAACCTACACAAGGAGGCAAAAGACCTGTACTCTGAAAACAATAAGATGCTGATGAAAGAAACTGAAAGTGAACAAACAGATGGAAAGATATTCCATGCACTTGGATTGGAAGAATATATATTGTCAAAATGACTCTACTACCCAAAGCAATCTATTTATTTAATGCAATTCCTATCAAATACCAATGGCATTTTTCATCCAACTAGAACAGAAAAATTTTAAATTTCTATGGAAACACAAAAGACCTTGAATAGCCACAGCAATCTTGAAAAGATAAAACAGAAATGGAGGAATCAAGCTCCTTGGCTCCAGACTGTACTACAAAGCTACAGTCATTAAAACAGTATAGTACTGGCACAAAAACATAAACATAGATCAGTGGAACAGGATGAAAAGCTCAGAGATAAACGCACACACTTATGGTGAACTAATACTATGACAAAGGTGGCAAGAATATACAATGGGAAAAAGACCGTCTCTACAAGTGGTACTGGGAAAACTGGGCAGCTCTATGTCAAAGAATGAAATTAGAACATTTTCTAACACCATACACAAAGGTTGACTCAAAATGGATTGAAGCCCTAAACGTAATGTTGGATACTATAAAGTTCTTAGAGAAAAATAGGCAAAACAACCTTCAATGTAAACCATAGCAATATCTTTTTATATCCACCTTTTAGAGTAATAAAAATAAAAACCAAAAATAAACAGATAGGATCTAATTAAACTGACAATCTTTTGCACAGCAAAGGAAACCATAAAACAAAAAGACAACTGACAGAATGGGAGACATTATTTGCAAATGAAGCAACTGACAAGGGATTAATCTCCAAAATACACAAACAGCTCAGGCAGATCTATATCAAAAAAATAAACAGCCCAATAAAAAAATGGGCAGAAGATCTAAACAGACATTTCTCCAAAGAAGACAGACAGATGACCAATAAGCACAGGAAATGATGCTCAACATATCTAACAGAGAAAAGCAAATCAAAACTACAATGAGGTATCACCTCACAGTCTGAATGGCCATCACCAAAATGTCTACAAATAATAAATTCTGGAGAGGATACTGAGAAAAGGGAACCCTCCTACACTGTTGGTAAGAATGTAAATTCTTTCAGCCACTATGGAGAACAGTATGGAGTTTCCTTAAAAAACTAAACAGTTACCATATGATATAGCAATTCCACTTCTGGTAATAAATCTGGAAAAGGCAAAAACTAATTTGAGAAGATACATGCATTCCAATGGTCACGGTGGTAGTATTTACAATAGCCAAGGCATGGAAGCAACCTAAATGTTTACCAACACATGAATGGATAAAGAATTGCTTAGCCATGAAAAGGAATGAAATAATGCAGTTTAGCAACATAAATGGACTAGACATGACCATACTAAGTGAAGCAAGTTAGACAAAGGCAAATATTGCATATTTATAGATGGAATCTAAAAAAAAATGATAGAAATGAATTTATTTACAAAACTGAAACAAACTTTCATAGAAAACAAACTTATGGTTACCAAGGGGTAAAAGGGGGGGGTAGGCATACATTAGAAGTTTGAGATTAATAGATACGCAATATTTTACATAAAATAGATTTTAAAAAGTCCTACTGTATAGCCCATGTAATTATATTCAATATCTTATAGTAACTTAGAGTAGAAAAGAATCTGAAAAAAGAATAGCATGACATTGTAAATTAACTATAATTCATTTTTAAAAGAGTACTATTAAGCTATCAGAAATTGTAAATTGATTTTGCAAGTAATAATATAGGTAGACCTTAAAAAACAGTTTTGAGTGTAATAGTATTAAATAGGATTATATCTATTGAAGAATACTCTTGTAAATTAAAAAACACAACTGCATAAAACATTTTTTTATTTTGATACATAAAACATGTTGAATGATGTTTAATATATGTAGCTCTTAAAAGAACTGCACTTTTAGTTATAGACATTAATTTTTTTAGAAATGAATTATTCTCTCTGCAAAATGTCAGATGCATACTTCTTAGTTATAAACCTTTAATTTGTGGTGCATTTAATATTCATGTACAATATATTTTCTACTATCTATATGTATAACTTTATAATTCTTCTAACAACACTTCATTTGTACTTTAACATTCTGCTAGATTTGTGTTTCTCTACTCTTGGTGACACATTAAATTCAGTTTGTAAATGTTGGGATTCTTGCCAATGCTGAAAACAATTAGGTTACTTAAACTAAATGATAATTTTCTAATTTATTTATTTAAATATTCATTTAGATGTATTTGGTTTGGGGGAGGATGATATTAAAAATCTATAGCTGGACTTGTAATCTGCGTGTCCCTAGAAACACTGAGCTGTGGAGTTCCCATCGTGGCGCAGTGGTTAATGAATCCAACTAGGAACTATGAGGTTGCAGGTTCGGTCCCTGGCCTTGCTCAGTGGGTTAAGGATCCGGCGTTGCCGTGAGCTGTGGTGTAGGTTGCAGACGCGGCTCGGATCCCGCATTGCTGTGGCTCTGGCGTAGGCTGGTGGCTACAGCTCTGATTAGACCCCTAGCCTGGGAACCTCCATATGCTGCAGGAGCAGCCCAAAGAAATAGCAAAAAAGAAAGAAAAAAAAAAAAAAAAGAAACACTGAGCTGTGACATTAAGTAGTCACATCAGTAACTGGAAACAAATGGTAAGAAACACTAAGCCATTTTGTCTCAGAGCAAAAAGCTACACATGAAATGGGGACTTATAGATTTGTCTAACAGTTGTTTAAAAGTGTAAGAGATCTGTGACACAAGACACAAGAATTGAGGATTGAAACTTTTCTTTGAGGATAGAATTTGTTGTAGGTCAAATTTGCTTAGAACTACAGATTTTCATAGAAGGTATTTACTGGGGCAAGCAGTTTGGGTTGACTCCATCAGGCAATGAAGGCAGCCCAAGGAGCCCTGGAGCTGGCAGGACACTACAAGTTTGCCCTGCACTGAGACTAGAAGGCTGAACATTTATAACCTCACACCAACCAATCACTGGTGCCGATTGTTTAGCCCAGAGCATTTCTTAGAGAGGGACTCATTTGGATGCTGGCAGCAGACACCATTTGCAGCAGCTGAGGAATGACTGCTGGGAATCTAGGGAATCCCTAGTCTTTGAATACAGGTTTTAAAAAGCCTATATGAATTTATTTTTTATTTTGCTTTTTAGAGCTGCACACACACCATATGGAGGTTCCCAGTCTAGGGGTCAAATCAGAGCTATAGCCACTGGCCGACGCCACAGCCAGAGTAACACAAGATCTGAGCTGAGTGTGTGACCTACACCACAGCTCATGGAAACACCAGATTCTTAACCCACTGAGTGAGGCCAGGAATCAAACCTGCAACCTCATGGTTCCTAGTTGGATATGTTTCTGCTGTGCCATGATGGGAACTCCATGAATATATTTAAAATAAAATTTTTGAAGCCTACTTGAACATAGAGATAGTTATTTTTTCAATAATGATTTTTATTTTTTCCATTATGGCTGGTTTATAGTGTTCTGTCAATTTCCTACTGTACAGCAAGGTGACCCAAGTTTATTTGTGTTTTAAATAAGCTGCGTTTTTTTTTTTTTTTTAATGGACATTCCCAGACAAGGGGTCGAATTGGAGCAACAGCTGCTGGCCTACACCACAGCCACAGCAACATGGGATCTGAGCCTGAGCCGCATCTGCGACCTACACCACAGCTCACAGCAATGCCATATCCTTAACCCACTGACCAAGGCCAGGGATCGAACCTGCATCCTCATGGATACTAATCAAATTTGTTTCCACTGTGGTATAATGGGAACTCCTAAATAAGCTGCTTTTTAAATTTTTCAAATTTAAGACCTATTCTCAAGTCAAAATTTTTAACTTTTTTCGCAGTGGGAATCCGACTAGGAACCATGAGGTTGTGGGTTCGATCCCTGGCCTATGCTCAATGGGTTAAGGATCCGGAGTTACTGTGAGCTGTGGTGTAGGTTGTAGACACAGCTCAGATCCTGTGTTGCTGTGGCTCTGGTGTAGGCCAGTGGCTACAACTCCAATTAGACCCCTAGCCTGAGAATCTCTATGTGCCATGGGAACGGCCCTAGATAAGTCAAAAAACTTTTTTACTTTTTATAACTAGTAGGATAAAAACAACCACATACAAATTTTTATCTATTAAGCACTACACTTTGAAACTTTATGGAAAATAAATTGACCATCTAAGAGTAAGTCTATTTCTGAATTCTCTGATCTATTTATTTGATCTGTAATTCTATCCTCTCACCAAAACCATAGTGACTTGATTAATGTAGTCTTGGTCTAGGTGTCAAAAATTGGTGTATAATCCCCTGAAACCTATTTTTTTCATATTGCTTTGCTGTGCTAGGTATTTTTCTTTACATATGTATCTTAAAATCAGCATTTCATCTTCAAAAGAGCCTACTAGCATTTCGAGTGGGATTACACTTAACCTCTTGATCAATTTTGGGAGAACTGCCGTCTTAATATTGAGTCTTTCAATAATGAACATCTTTTTTCTCTCTATTTAATGTGGTGTTCTTTAATTTTCCTTGATATTTTGTAGCTTTTAGTTTATAAGAGCAATTCTTAAATAGATACAACTTTAAATATATAAGTATTCAAATCTGTCAGTATAGAATATTGATACAAAAAGAAGATAAATGTATTGGTTTTAATATATGTTTCCATATTGAGCTCTAAAAGTTCAATTATTTATTTTTAATTCACTATTGAATTAAAATTACTTGATGTAAATGGCACATTCACATACCTTTTTCCTCAACTCAAATATCTGGAACTAATGAGATGTTTGATATCTCCCCTAGGTGGTCTCTTTAGCACATGGGACCACATCCTTAAGGAAGATAGATCAGCTTTTTCAAAAGATGGCGTTCCCAGTGTGGCACAGTAGGTTAAAGATCTGGCATTGTCTCTACAGCAACTGGGGTCACTGCAGAGGCAAAGGTTCAATCTCCAGCCCAGTGCAGTGTGTTAAGGATCCAGCACTGCTGCAGCTGTGGCACAGGTTTCAACTGTGCCTTGGATTTGATCTCCTGGCCCAGAAACTTCCGTATGCTGTGGGTGCAGGCAAAAGAGAGAGAGAGAGAGATGGTAGTGATGGCACTGTTCGAAGAGTTAAAGCTTTATCAAACCTCATACTTGCTGATTTCCCATTAGTCAAAGAAGTCACATAGTGAAGCCTTGGGTAATCGGGAAAGAAATTACCCAAGGGCATAGACACCAGAAAACATGACCCACTGGCAGCCATTTATCTAACTCTCCTATATAGAAATAGCAAGGGATGTCCCACCTCAGCAGCTTGGAACATTCACATAACTTTTCTGTTATGGTATGGCTGATACTAAGTCCTTGATAGCATCACTCTGGAAATCTAGTGGGCAGAATAGCCATCATCTCAAATTCCACTCATATTTGGGCAGAATTGCTCATAGGGCAAAACAAGTCATTTCATCAAATCTATTTTAACAGGAAAGGATGCTTTGTGCTACCCTGCAGAGGGATACTTCACACCAAATATCTGCATGTACAGTTGAACACTGTATAACACAGATCATAATCTCACTAACATCTGATAAGGTTCAGTTTATCAATGTTTAGCTATCTAGATGCAATAAAATAATTTCAATTATGGGATATTTTGCATTTACCTGATAACTAACAAGTATATTAAGTTGTTAGATAATGTTAGAACTTTTAGTAATTCTGATAGATTGATTTGCCAGATTGATTTGCCTTTTTTTTTTTTTGTCTTTTTAGGGCTGCATCTGTGGCATATGGAGGTTCCCAGGCTAGGGGTTGAATTGGAGCTATAGCCATTGTCCTACACCACAACCACAGCCACAGCCATGCAGGATCCAAGCTGCATCTGCAACCTACACCACAGCTCATGGCAGTGCCAGATCCTTAACCCACTGAGCAAGGCAAGGGATTGAAACTGTGTCCTCATGGATGCTAGTCAGATTTGTTTCCTCTGAGCCATGACGGGATTTGCCATTTTTATGTTTCTTTACTGTTAAATGCTGATTTCTGTATTTTCCCATTTTTCTTTGGTTTTGTGTCTTTTGCTTATAGATTATTTTTGTTGTTTTTCTTTACATGCTTTTGATAGTAATTTTTTTTTTGCATAAATGGGTTTAAGCATGTCTACCATTTTTTAAGTCAGATGAAGCTCTAAGTATTGCTTTTATTGTTGATAGGGTCGGTCAGAGAAGATGTCTTCAGATTGGCAGTCTTGCTAATATTTTGCCCCAGAGGACAATTTTCCCTCCTACATATAGATATCACTGGACAATTGCAGGTCTCCTCAGAAAAAAACAAGCAGGTTATTACCTACAGAGAAAAAAGCAGACCAGAACTCTTCATCCCAGCAGGAGGTCAAGTGTGAATAAAGGGAAGGAAAGATTGACCTGAGCATGCCTGCTTTCCATCTCTTAACTCCTCTGGCATGTAACCACTTCCCTTGTCAAGAGGAAGAAATGTAAAATGAGGAGAGAATCCAGTTGTTAGGCTAATTAAAGTACAATATAAAAAATTGTGGTCAATGTCTAACAGGTTCATGAAATATCATCACCGCCAAGTATTATCATATTCATTAAGATTCAACTTTAAAAAAAAAGATTCAACTTCAATAGATTTTGGATTTTTTAGATATTTTAAAATACATATTTTAATAGTTTTATCAAGTGTGTTTTTCTAGGAATTGGTCTATTTCATATACATTTTCAAATTGATTTGCATAAGGATATTTATATATCCTCTTATCTTTTAATGTACGATCTGTAGTAAACCTCCCTTGTTCACTTGCTAAGAATAATTCACATCCTCTCTTAATTTTTCTTGACTAGTCTTGGTAGCAACTTTTACATTTTCATAGTCCTTTTTTCCCTATTTTACTGGGAAATAAATGACATATTACTGTATAAATTTAAGGAGTATAGCATGATAGTTTGATTTTTATATATTGTGAAAGAATTAGCATAATAGGGACAGCTACCATCCATCTTCTCATATAGATTTTTATAAAATTAGAAAAGTAGTTAATTTACAAGGCTGTGTTAATTTCTAATGTTCAGCAAAGTGATCCAGTCATACATACACACATCTCTTGGACTGGAAAGCAAGAAAACCATCAAATTTTAAGGTAGTTTGTCCAAAGAACACAAGAGACCATTCAAAGGCTTTGCCCCTAGCCAAAGTTGAAACAATGTGAGAATCATGAAGATTACAATGTATATTTAAGAAATTTATGAATTCCTAAGAATATGATCATAGAGATTGCTGTTCTGACAGTGTGTTACTCTGAAAAATGACAAGAAAAAAAATCAAGCATTATCCCAACTTTACTTTTTCAGCAAAACTAGTTGTTTAAAAAGGGAAATTTTTCCTTATAGAAGAATATATCTAATAAATTCTGAAGTAAAATAGAATTAGAATATTTTGCAACTTATAATGGAACAGTAAATCTAAACAATAATATGATATTAAGTGATTATGTGAAAATTTAGTGAGGAAATTTTGTAGTTGCGTGATCAGGCTGATAGTCCTCTATCCTCACATCCATGTTTATGTTAATAAATATGGACCAAATAACATTTTATGCTTCCTAATTTAACACAATAGGAAGTACAAAGAATTATTATTATTCTTATCCCCAAAAGTTGATAACTCTAAACAAAACTTTTAGTTAATTGCTATTTTATAGAAATATGATAAATAGAAAAACCAAGTAAATGATACCACAAAAAGGCAATTTTCCAGACCAGATTTTAGTAAGCTTGTAAGACAGATAACTTGGTATTTCTAAGACGTTAATGCTACTTTTAAAAAAGGCATGTATGGGAGTTCCCGTCATGGCTCAGTGGTTAAAGAAACTGACTAGCATCCACGAGGATGCAGGTTTGATCCCTGGCCTTGTTCAGTGGGTTAAGAATCCGGCGTTGCTGTGAGCTGTGGTGTAGGTCACAGACAGGGCTTGGATCTGGCATTGCTGTGGCTGTGGTATAGGCTGGGTGGCTACAGCTCCAAATTCGACTCCTAACCTGGGATTTCCATATGTTTCAGGTGCAGCCCTAAAAGGCAAAAAGACAAAAAAAAAAAGCATACATAAAAGAAATTTTTGCATAACTTTTTGTGATTATATATATGTATATATATAAAGAGAGAGATCGAGAGGGGGAGAGAGAGAGTCTGTATGGAAATCTTCACTGCTTAAACCAACTTATCTAAAAAATTCATGCACTATCAAAAAGATCTGTTTTCATTTTAAACTCAGGTGTGTTTCTAGTAGCCATGGTCATGAATAAAATGACAAGAGGTTAAGTTGCTTACTCTAAAAATCAGAAAAAAAAAATCACATAGCTTATTTTATTGATTCATTTTTTTAATCTTTTGTAAAATATCCTTGCTTATGGATCAAATAATACAGATTTATAAAAGCTGACTATTCTAAATATTCAAGACTATTATATAATATGTTGGATGACAGAATTTAAAATCATCATAAACATAAGTTTAATTTTTCCTATTTTCCTGCAGATTCTGTTCATTTAATAACTAATGCTTGACATACTATATCACAGATTCAAAATTTGAAACCATAATGGAAAAATTACTAGAACTGGTATTTTCATGCTCAGGAACATACAAAAAGCATAGTGTTTCCCCATGACAGTAGCTATAAAAGTGTAAAAAATGATATCTCTTCTTTTACAAAATTGTAGAATCTGGTTTAGCTTTTGCAGCATCAATGACAGCATCACAGAAGTAAAGATACTATTTACTAGGACTAGATACAGCAAAAACGAAAATAGAAATTGTTCCTTCTCTAATTGCTAATAAGAACTAAAATCAGTATTCATGGGTAAAAATCAAATTCTGCTTTTTATTGGAGTTCCCGTTATGGCTCAGTGGTTAATGAATCCGACTAGGAACCACGAGGTTGCAGATTTGATCCCTGGCCTCGCTCAGTGGGTTAAGGATCCGGTATTGCTGTGAGCTGTGGTGTAGGTTGCAGACGTGGCTCGGATCCCGTGTTGCTATGGCTCTGGCGTAGGCCGGCAGCTGTAGCTCCAATTAGACCCCTAGCCTGGGAACCTCCATATGCTACAGATGAGGCCCTAAAAAGACAAAAAAAATTAAAAAATAAAAAATATTAAAAAGGCAATTTTTATACTAACTTTAGGGTACACAGATGTGTAACATTTTTCAAAAGAGTTTTTCTAAGACATCTATAGTCTAATCAATACATATGTATAGTGTACAGTATGTGTTTATGTATAAAGAAAATGAGACAAAGGACACTACGACTTAGTCAAGATCACAATTATATTACTGTATTGAAGTATATTTATGACATGAAATGTATTTATCACAATTAAAATGTTTGGGAAATAGTCTATCTTGATACATGAAAGAATGACCTTTTCAGGCAATCTTCTATGGTCCAAGGAGAATAAATTTTGACCTCTGAATTGTGCTACAAATGTATGAATAATACTTAACAGTCAAAAATTGAACTTATGTAATGGAGATGCTGAGTCACAGCTAAAAAGTGATATATGAAACTATTAATGGCCCTCAGCAAGACTATCTCCTTTTCCTTGTGCCAATAACCCAAAATATGAAATGTAACTTACTGTGAAGGACAAAAATAAATGTGTCAGATATGATATGTTAGTCCTAAAAATGAGGAAAAAGTGCACTTTCTTTGAATATCATATTAATAAAAGTGATTAATTCCTCTCATCCCTTCCCTACCATATCTGGCACAGCAATTTCAATGCATACAAATTCAGAGGTTTGGGGTAGAATCAGTCATTTTTCTTCACATAAGGAATTCATTGTACTGAGTTATTCAGTTTTGGAGGCACTAATGATTTACTGAAATGTATTTTGTTTATGAAATGATATTTTCATCACTGAAAGGAATGGTGATAACCCAAATTCTTATTCATCATAGGTAATGACACAACAAAATGACAAGGAAATATCAACTCATGTGTGACCTTGGATAAAGCATATTCCTTTTATAAAACAGACATGATATTCACAGTTTCCAAATTTAAAGAAAGTAAGTAATGTTATATAAAACTGACTGGAAGTCTTAGGCAGTGTTTTCATAAATGTACTTATGTCATATATTAATGACAGTGGGATTATAGATTAGAACTGTTTAATAAGAAAGTTAGTGAACCATCATCAATTCTAGGGCATTTTTTCCTTTAGCAGCAAAAAAAAAAAAAAGCTTTAAACACAGAAACACAGAGTAAAGAAGACATTCTGTGAAGACCATAGCGGGAAATTGTCTCCTTTTCTCTAAAAACACAGTAAAATTTGCCTCTTCTGTGTCAAGTAATAATTTGAGCTCAAAGGCAAATAAAATCTTGAGTTCTAGGGAAAAACAAATCTGGTATTTTACTTTCTTCCTCAGTTTTTTGTAGCAGGTGCCTGGAAAATATATTAGAAAGATATTGCCTCTTGTCTATCCTCAGCTGAAATTTTAACAATATTTAACAATAATATTAAGTGGTTTCACTAACCCCAAAAGTGAGTTGAGTACGTTAGCTGAATCTTCTTTCTCTGTGATTCTTGGTGACTATATGGAAAAGAGAGGTGGGAATATTCATTCATTCATTCATTTCTTTTTAGGGCACACTCACAGCATGTGGAAATTTCCAGGCTAAGCATCAAATAGGAGATGCACCTGCTGGCTTACACCACAGTCACAGCAATGTGGGATCCAAGCTGCATCTGTGACCTACACCACAGCTAAATCTTCATCCTCATGGATACTAGTTGGGTTCATTATCCACTGAGCCCCAGTGGGAACTCCTGAATACACTTTTATGTACATTTGCAGGGAATACAGTCTGCCTTCTTCTGATGGTTCTTGTAGGAAGGCTTGGAAATCTACTACCACAAGACTCCCACATTTGCCTACTTGGTATAGTTTAGTTTTAGTTAAAGAACAATAACAAATGAAAAAGAGACTAATGGACAAAATGAATGATAGTAATACTAGCCTCCCCAAATAGTAAAAACAAATACATTGGCAATGGAAAACATATTTGTAATGTAGATAATGAGTATTTAAATGTTGAAAAAAAAAAGATGAAAAAACTAACAAAAATAATGGTCAAGTGTTATGAATCATGAATTCACCAAAAAACCAAATCATTACACAGTAATATTCAGGAAAATGCAAATAAAGATAAATGTTGATTCATTATTACCTTCTTTTTATTTTATGTTTCAAACTGTTAAAAAGTTTTAAAGACATAGAGATAATGTTGTGGCTGATTACTAGAAAACGACATTCTCTTACATTTTAAAAGTGTTCTTTAAAGACAAGTAATTGAGTTGCACAAAATAAAATTTATTAAAATAAATTTTCCTTTTAAACTCAAAATCCTATTCCAGGATATCTACTCCATAGATATAAAACACCATTATATAGTTAAATATGGCTCACAAGTTTAATTGCAATCATTGTTTTTAGTGGATGAAAAAAGCAGAAATAAAGTAGATAACTGTAATTTGAAGAACAACTCAATAAATCGTGGCATATCTCCACTGTGAAGTATAATTAAAAATAATGAAATCCAAGCTGTTGAAGATCTTTCTCCATTTTAAGAGAAATATATGCCTTAGAGCTGCTCTAGCACCCCCCCCCTTTTATTTTTTTAATAGAATGTAGGTTAGAAGAATGAAAGCAGATGACACTTGACTGCAGACATGATTATGAGTATATAGCTTAGGCTTCTAACATTTTAGTATGCAGCTATGAACTCCCTAATATTGTAGAGCAAGATATGAAACAAATATAGGAGGAAAATAAAGTACTTTTACTAATTATTTTTTTTTAAAAATAATGAATTCCACATATACCAGTAGACCTGGAAGAATTTCCATAAAACATTGTTCACTGAGGAAAACAGAAAAGATTGTGAAAATACATCCACTTAAAAGACATAAAGTGAATAAAAATCCCTTTGTATTATTATGTAATTAAAATAGTTAAAATAAATATATAGAATCTTCACACTAGATTATTTATATGAGTTATTTGGTGCATCATTGGTTGGGTGAATGGATAACAGTTTACAAAGTTGAAACAACAACAAAAAAGACTACACTAAAAAATTAGTGAGGTTTGTATTTGCATTTGTTAAATATGCCTATTAAAAAATAATGTGCACAGCAGATGGCTTTGAAGTAATTCATTTAAAAATATTTAAAATACTTACTTGAACAGGCAAATGTAGAGCTCTGACCTTTTAAAATCCCCAGTACACTTGCAGAATAAGCCCTCCAAAATATTTTTGATAACCAGAGAGACTGCAAAAATAAAAGGTGAAATCCCAATTGGACTAGAGTGGAACTGACCAATCATGAAATACATTCTCATAGAATTTACAGATATAGCCAGGTTTTTTTTCAAAATCATTGGGCATCACTCACGTGAGCCCTAGTCTAATTAAGAGAAAGACACAAGAACTGACATAAAAGGAAGGAGAGAGACATGAATTTTGTCTTTAGGTCACCCCTGAAATCTGTATTTTTAAAAGACATAGCTGCTTTTCAGAAAAGGAAGCCCTATTTCAGTTGCAATAACGCTAGCTACAATGTATTGGCCAAGGATATGACAGGGATGCCTTCGGAGACCTTTGTATTTGACATATAGTAAGAAAGAGGAAGAGAAGAGAAAAAGCCAGAGAAAGAAATTCTCTTATTGTGGTAGCTAAAGGTTGGAGTTCCGGAAAATCAGAGTGAACCAGGCTGTTAATCTCTAGACATTAGACTCCCTCAACACCAGTTTCAGTGTTGAATTAAAAAAAATCTAAGACCAGAGTCTGGATTATGACTTTTTAAATCAAAAAACAAACAAAAAAATACGGCATAAGAATGCAGGTTAGGGATTAAACCATACTGCCTGTCAAATTTAAACAAATGCCACTAAACAAAATACACCTAACGTTTTGCCTGTATTTGGAATTTTAATAATATATGCGAATGAGTTTGGGGTAGGTATGTGTTGAACTTCTAAGTTAGATTGGAAAGTGTGGGAGGAAACCAAACATACTGGGGAGTCCTTCAAAGGAGATGCAAAGATTTAAATGTTCTTTTAATACCAATTTCTGTAACTTACACTAATAATAAATGCTAAAATACATTCAGTGTTTATGTGTAAGGCATTATTCTAAGACTCTTATTTATATTAACTCATTTCATCTTTTGGTATGCCTATGAATGAGTGACTGTAATTATTTGCAGTTATAGGACAAGAAAATTAAGGCAGCATTAAATGACTTGACCAAGATCATATATCTAAAAATTGATGGAACTAGAATTCAAATCTAGGCAAACTGGATCAAAATTCTGTGCTCTTCATCACTAAACTGAAAACCATCTGCTCTGTTGGCACAACACTGGGAGGGGGAGATAAATTTTACTTAAAGAAGGATGTAGCTATGATACAAGAGAAGAGTAGGAAAAACCCTTTTTCTAACCCGAATGGTGTGTTTACTAGATGAAGAAGAACAGTTGGGGAAAGAGATGAGATCAGCCTGCAGTAGGTTCTTCATCTGAGATTCTAAGAAGAGCTACATGAATCTCAACAATTCTGAGATCTGGGAGAGGGGTCTCTAAAAGCATAGCTCCTTGCATGTATCTCAAGGAGAAGTCAAGCACCATCCAGAGGAATATCCAGACTGAGCTGGTGAGCATTCTGACACAGTGGGGGAAGGATGCATAAGTGAGACTGAAGCAATAATTCTGATTTGCCAAAGAACCGTGTGAAATAAGAATAAGAATGAATATGCCTATAAAGGAAAATCAAGATGATGACAACAGTTAAGGCCTGGGATTCCACAGATGGAAGTTAATGTAACACTCCAAAAGATGAGTTGAGTTGCATCACAATTCAAAGATCACTAGTCCAAAGGGATAATCCTATCAGCGAGTATCTAACAAAGACTAACAAGTTCAAAAGATACCTCAGGGGTTCATGGTCTTTGTTTCCTCCACTGCCAGATGCCTAGCCTCTATACATTTATATATAATACACATACTTAGGAAAATGATTAAGCCTAAGTGACAGCGCTTTTACCTGAAAGTGGTGAATCCATCCAAAAAAAAACTAAACAAGGAAGCATGAAGATCAGGTTATTGAAAAATCTGAAGAATTATGTTTGCTGTTCCTACATTTTAAGATCAGCATAGTTATGGACACTGAGAAGCTGTATTTATTTTACACACCAGAGTGTAATGTGACTAACAGTTGCAACTTTGGTGCATATATCTTAGCAAGCTTAAATTTTAAAATAAACATTTAAGTAAATAAATATTTTGGGCTCAGTATGCTAACCAACCAAAAATCATTATTTTCTTCAATCCTCAAAAGTCAATCTAAACAAACAATATTCCTTAAAACTTTAAATTTTGATATCTCAAATTATTTATTCTAGGAAATTGGTAAGAATGATTTCTGTCATCTTCATACCAGGATTATCAGCAACCATGAGAAATGATAATGACTCAACATTATGGTTAAACTCAAATCTGAAAAGCACTTATTTTTATTCCATGCATAATTCATCAATAAAAGCATTTTTCATATTTGACCAAAGCAGGTGCAAAGCAACTCTTAGAATTTATGTGTAAGTGTTGTTCATTTAGGCACATAGCAAGTAGAAAAGCACATAAATAGGCATAACATGAAAATTAAGGCTTACTACCACAGTAAACTGGATCTATCATGTCTGTATCTCTTATAGATCCTCCATCTAAAAATGAGGAAAGTGAACACAGCCTTAGAATTTTGTCTGCACTGAGTAGACTTTATATAAACGCAGTGATGAGGAAAGATGATGCCGTCTGGAGAGGTCTTGCCAACCATGGGGGTGTAATCAGGAGCCAGGGAATATTCAGACTTAATGTAGGTTTTTTCCTAAGAGATGGTCCCCATGCTTTACAATACTACAAACATGAATGCAGCAAATCAGAGGAGTGCTTATTTGCCTGGGTTGCCTGGAGACCTTGTGGGAATCTGGATGTGTATATGGTCCTCCCCTATTGGGGAAGAGGGAATCATCTATCCTCACAAAGAAGAGAACATTCAGCATCATTCAGGGGACATCTCCTCTCCACAAGTACCAAAGTCTTATTCTTCCCCTCTTCCAAAGCATTATAATAACCTTGTATATCCTACCCTATATATAGAATGGAAAATCCTGGAGTTCTCATCATGGCACAGCGGAAACGAATCTGACTAGGAACCATGAGGTTTTGAGTTCGATCCCTGGCCTAGCTCAGTGGGTTAAGGATCCAGCTTTGCCATAAACTGTGATGTAGGTGGCATAGGCTGGCAGCTATAGCTCTGATTAGACCCCTGGCCTGGGAACCTCCATACGCTGCTGGTGCAGCCCTAAAAGGACAAAAAGCAAAACAAACAAACAAACAAAAAATCCTGCATTGAAACAATGAATAGAAATGACCATAATGAACTCCCCTTAGATAGGAAAACCAATAAGGTCAATTTGTTCACTAATTCAAACAAACAAAAACAGAACACTAACTCAAACTGCACTGCAGTTGGGTATCAAGAATCTATATCTGGAAACTTATTCTGAGGGTGAAAAATTATTTCTGTATTAGAATCATGGCTTTTAGAGTCAGAGAGACCCAGGAGTAAACTATTTGCTTAGTAATTATTAGTTTTGCTAGCTTAGGCATCATTTTGATCATCTACAAATTAAAGTCAATAATGTACTTTCAGCACCGTGTTGTGAAAACTAGAGGTAATTTACAAGAAGTCTTTAAAACTTGAAAACATTACTGATACCTTTAATATATGTTGTTTATGTACTTAAATATTTATTCATCTATGTAATTGAAATTTTCTCCCTGTGGCTTTTAATAAAATATGAATTCAAAATCTCACATTGTCTTGGATTTGATGAATAATTTACTTTGAGGTCAACCATACCTGAATACCATTTCATTCACAATGTTTCCGAACCAATACAAATGTACTAGTTTCATCGAGAGATTTTTTTTTTCTTTGCAAACTATCACTCCTTCCCAGACTCCTATAACTACAAGGGAGGAAAATAAGTGATTTTCACACCATGAAAAATTTCAGGATGTTTTACTGACATGTTTGTGCATTTATTTAGTTGATAATTATTAATCTTTCTATTCTGAAAGCAGTGCTAGATTCCACAATTATACTATAGAGCCAGGTACAATAATCCCTTCTTCAATGTAAATCAAATTTGGGAGGCAAAAACACATTAAAACAAATTAAGTAGTTATAATAATGAGTATTACAGTATGCCATGGGAATATTAAAGAATGAGTTTGAATCTATATTCTCTCTTAAAAAAAGACATTTGAGGTGTGACTTGCAATATGAGTAAAAGTTGACCTTTAATGAAGACTGGGAATGGAAGAGAGTTTCTGGAATAAAGATGAAGTACTAAGAAAGCTCCTATTCCAGATTATCTGAAAGGTCTCAACCATGATAAAACAGAAGTGAAGAGGTAGTGGCATTGCCAAAGATGGAGCTAGAAAAGTAGACAGTGTTTTTAAAAGTATTTAGGAAGTCTGAATTTGCAGTAAGGGTAATATGAAAGTTTTGAAGGGAGGTGAGATGTAGATGAACTCCAAAATGTTATTCTCCACAGACAGACAAAAACTATGATATCATTTGTATGTAGAGTCTAAAAAACATAACACAACACAAGGAGGAAGGAGGAATGAAGATTAGACTTGTGGTTACCAGAGTTAGGTAGGGACTGTGGGGAGGAGAAGTTTGATAAAGGCAGTCAAATGTCCAAATTTACAAATCAAAACAGCATTGTATTATTATAGAAATAGACATAGGATGAATAGAACAGAATAGAGAGCCCAGAAATATGCCCACGCACCCAGTAAATTAATCTTTAACAAAGAAGTCAAGAATATACAGTGGAAAAAAGACAGTCTTTTCAATAAGTGGTGTTGGGAAAGCTTGACAGTTACATGTAAATCAGTGAAGTTCGAACACTCCCTCACATTGTACATAAAAATAAACTCAAAATGGCTTAAAGACTTAAATGTAAGACAGGATACCATAAAATTTCTAAAAGAGAACATAGGTAAAATATTCTCTGACATAAACTGTAGCAATATTTTCTTAGGTAAGTTTCCCAATTGAATAGAAATTAAAGCAAATATTAAAAAATGCAACCTAACCAAACTGAGAAGCTTTTGTACAGCAAAGAAAACCACAACCAAAACAAAGGCAACTTATGGACTAAGAGAAAATATTTTCAAATGATGTGACTGACAAAGGATTAATTTCCAAAATATACATACAGCTCAATAAGAAAAAAAAAATAAACCAATCAAAAAATTGACAGAAGACCTAAATAAACTTTTCTCCAAAGACATACAGATGGCCAACAGGCACATGCAAAGATCCTCAGTGCTGGAGAGGGTGTGAAGAAAAGGGAATACTCCTACACTATTGGTGGCAATGTAAATTGGTGCAGCCACTATGAAGAACAGTATTGAGGTTCCTTAAAAACTAAAAATAGAAATATCCTATGATTCAGCAATTCCACTGCTGGTCATGGAGAAAACTCTAATTTGAAAAGATACATGCACCCCAATTTTCAGAGCAGCACTATTTACAATAGCCAAGACTTGGAAGCAACCTAAGTGTTCCCTAACAGAAGAATGGATAAAGAACTTGTATTTTCTAGGTCCATCCACATTGCTGCAAATGGCATAACTGCATTATTTTTAATGCCTGGGTAATAGCATTCATATATATGAATAGAGATTATCATACTAAATGAAGTATGTCAAAGACAAATATCATATAATATCATTTATATGTAGAATCTAAAATATGACATCAATTTACTTACAAAACATAAACAGACTGAGACATACAAAACACATTGATGATCACCAAAGAGGTAAAAGAAAGGGAGGGATAAGTTAGGAATCTGCAATTAAGAGATAGAAACTACTATACATAAAATAGATAAACAACAAAGACCCACTGTTAGCATAGGGAACTATATTCAACACCTTGTGATAACCTATAAGGAAAAAAAGTCTGAAAATTATATATATATTATATATAAATTATGTATGTCAGGTGTGTGTGTGTATATATATATATATGAATCAATTTGCTGTACCTCAGAGCTAACACAACATTGTAAATCAAGTATACTTCAATAAAAAATAAATTTTAAAAAGATACAGACCTCTATTTATAAGATAAATGAGTACTAGAGATATAATGTTCAACATAACTATAGTTAAGACTCTTGTATGTTTTATATGAAAGTTGTTAAGAGAGTAAATCCCTAGAGTTCTCATCACAAGGGGAAAAAAACATTCTTTTCTGTTTCTTTCCCTCTTTCTTTGATATGATGGATGTTAACTAAACTTACTATAGTAATCATCTCACAATATATGCGAGTCAAATCATTATGCCATACACCTTACGTGTATACAGTATTGTACATCAATTGTATTTCAATAAAACTGGAAAAATGCTCTCTCAATTTGCAGCAAAATTTGTCAAGACTCACAAAAGAGTAAGAAAATATATTGTCATAGACAAGGTAAGGCCTAACTGAACTAGAGTGGGAGCTATGATATTAAAGAGAATTGAAGTTCTGAAAAATGTGAAAGAGGTTTTTATCTAGGGATCACTTGTATGTGACATTTGAGTAAAAGAGAGTTTCTCATTTTTGAGGATTCTCGTGTTTTTCACTTTTAGTAACAATGTACAAACTTCCAGTTATAAAAATAAATATGTTCTGGGGAGGTAATAAACAGCATCATGATTATGGTTAATACTGAGTTGTATATTTGGAAGTTGCTAAGAGAGTAGATTTTAAAAGTTCTCATCACAAGAAAAAAACTGCAATTATGTGTGGTAATAGATACTAACTAGACTTACTGTGGTGATCACTTCACAATATATACATGTACTGAGTCATTATGTAATACACCTGGTATTGATATAATGTTATATGTTGACTGCATCCCAGCAACAAAAATTCATGGAATATTGTTTAATAACTATAAGAACTATAACAAGAAAGAAATATATCTATTGATCTAACCACAAGACTTTGTTAGCTACTACTATTATGGAATTTATATTTTTATGCAATATAAAATAGTTGAGATGAGGAGAAATAAGGCTTCAGTTCCTAGGAAGGAATTTTTGAGTAACTAAGCCTATAGGAAGTAAGCCTCTGCTTCTGATGTAACATGTTACAGAAGCGCTAAGCCAATGAGGGAAAAAACCATTTTGCTGATTACAAAAGGAGGTACAAAAGTCTGACAATAATTCTGGAGTGGGGTAGCTTGTTAGGATGACTTTTGAGACCTCGGTGGGCTTGTTAACTTCTTCCATTTGAATCAACAGGTAAGGACAGAGACAGCATACATCAAGCCATGGCTCAACATTAGTCACCGATGTTGCTAACTGCAAGGGATAGCTCCACCAAAATAGTAACAACAACATTAACTACACATAAAAGCTAAGAATATATGGCTTTGAGAAGAAAAAGGATGAAAATATAAAGAATGAGAGTTAAGGAAATGTACATTCACGTTTGTCCAATACACAAAAATAAGAGTGTTTTTGAGTAAGTCAGCCCCTGTGGATCAGTTGAGATCATGGGAATAAGCTGTGTTTTCTTTGCCTGCTTTCCCTCTCTGTACCTACTCTCTTAAAACACAACAAAACGAACTGTCCTTCAATCCTCTACTGTCCTTCTTCTACCACCCCATTCTCTGATAAATTTTATATCTACACTTAGAAAGACCACTCTATCCTTTTTGTTAACAACTTATTTCAATAAATTCTCTCTTGAATACACTTGAATCTGTATTTTATCCCTATCTCTTCACAAATCTGATCTTCTCTTGTTCTTGTCAGCAAGGACATTCATGGGCTTCCTCATCAATTTCATTGATTACATCCCTGTATCCTTTAGATGTCTGAATACTGGGGTGCTCTAGACATTTGTCACAAAGCAGACATTCTCTCTTTTATGATTTCAGGAATAAAACATTGAAAAAAATGAATGCATTCATAAATGAGCAAATGCAATGGTAAACTAGAATAACCCACTATACCCGAATGTTTTATATAGGATATATTATTTAATTGCAAATAAACCTATAAAGCAAGAGTTATTATTTGTCATTAGGTTCTGCCACTACAATTAGGTACTTGGTTCAGACATATTAGAATGCTTAAATTCTGCTTTAGCCCAGTTATGCCCATTTTCATTTTCTCTAGTAAGATTTATCTATGAAAACAATGCAGATACTTAACACTATACTATTTTATTAGCAGCTGGGATTATTCTGGTAATGCTGTATTACTTTAAAGTAGTTGTGCCGTAGAAATTAGAGGACTTCGGGGGACATTCTCACAGGTTATAGCATGGACGATAGGCCACGTAGAAGCCAAAGAAATATGAGGCAGTATCACTCCTGCTTTTGTCCACATGTAAAATTAAATGAACAAAACAGCAAGATGAGTTAGCCTCTGCCTTTCCTTGGAGAGAAGTATGTAAAAAAGAAAGTCATCCGTGTGATGAGATTAAACTCACACAGAGTCATGATCTAGTTATTGTCTTAGAATTTGATGAAAGGAAGCTTATTAGTTATTTCTCTGAGGGAAGAGGAAGAGGTCATCCTCTCTGTGCAACACTTTCTTTTTTTATTTAGGACATTAAGTAACATCTCACATATTCATAATTCAGTAACTGTATCTAAATCTAGCTGATTCTATACTCTGGCTCTCTCAATTATTACATGAGGATAATGGCATATAAAATAAGTACTTCTACTAAGGGTAGGTACTATTTACTCTAGAGACATGAAATGAGAGAATCTAGAAACTCTTCAGGAGTACAAAAATTTAAGGACCAGGTAGAAAGAGTCGAGATAGAAAAGAAAAATCGCAATAGAATAAGTGGTATGAATTGTCAGAGAAATGCCAGGAATGGGTAGTGCTCAGGAGACTGGGAACAGAGATTTTTAAGAATAGCTACTAGCTATGTCAAATAACAAGCAATCAGACAAGATGAAGGTTTTAAGATGTTCAATAGCTTTAAAATGCCAGAGACTTTTTTGGTTGTATGTTTTTTGCAAACATAAGAAATACAAAAACAAAAACCAAAAAAACAACATTGGTTACAAGTATTGTTTGTACAAAGCCTTATTAAGTTTAAATTCCTATCAAAATCCAAGTTAAGAGTATCATTTTATCTAAAACAATGTCAATACCTGACATGTTACTAGAGTTAATGTAATCCTTTAATAAACTCTTTAGTATTTTTGTTACCAATTTAATATATTTTAGAGAAAAAGTTTGAGACTACATTAATATACAAACTAAGTAACCAACTACTCTTGCATTCTATTTCACAAAGAACTGCTTTGTTGTTTCATTCCCTTTGAAATCACAGCACAGAACTATTTGTTTGCTCAATGCACTACAATCTTAACCATGACAGCATAGCATTATCACCTCCCCCACTGATTCTCTCCTATTTATTCTGGTTAAAATTATCATCCTGTTATTTTGGAGTTTATCTTACCCTTTAAATACACTTTGCTTGCTTTTATATTCCTCGCATGCCTATGCACTTCCCCAGTATGTTCTTTTTTCAAAATCTATTCTCTATAACCAGAAAAACAACCAATAGAAACAAACACAGATTTATTTACTGCACTATGTAAGAAAATACATTCGTACCAAAACGGAGGGTCAGGAGATGGTATAAAAATGCAGTGATGACCAATTATAAAAATTTCCATGGGTCCTGTAGGTTGAGTAATATTCCCTTCTAATTACAGTATTCTATTAGTTTCCATTTATGTCATCCATATTAGAAACTCTTCTTATAAAAATTTTTCACTGTTAGTGCTTATACCCATAACTTTAATAACAGGTTAAATATTTAAAATGCAAAAACTCTTTATCTTCTACTTCTTTCAGCTAGAGAACAAAATATATTAATGTTTGCAGAAGTTAAAATTAATTAGCACTTTCAAAAGTTCACAATTTTTCTCAATCTATTTTAAATTACATCTGCAAGGCATTCCTGTACAGTGAAGTGAATGTGGAGGTTTGAAAGATAGCTGCCTCCAATTTGGGGCAATTTATGTAACACCTTTAAGCCTCAATGTTCACACAGGCAAAAATGAAAGCAATATTTCTAGCTTAGGAGTGGATAAAAAGCTTAGACTAGATTGCATTAGATCGGGCTCTCAAAATATTTGATGATTCTTGGCACAGAGTGAGTGACTGAAAAGGCAGAAGTGTTCATTTAATGGAGAAGCCAGCAGAGCATTTGGGAATCTTATGGAGCTTAACAAAAAGAAAAGAAATCAGTTTGAAACTGCCACGGTAACCAGAACTTGCAACAGCCAAAACCCCAGGTAACCAGAGACATAAGGAAGTGTGTCCACAAAGTTAGTGCATTGCCAAATCCTTAAGCTTCAATCTTATGCAGGTAAAATAAAATAAAATAAAATAAAATAAAATAAAAAGAGCAGAAAAATGAGCAGAAAGTTAATCAAAATTAGACTGAAATTTTAAATGGCATCATGGTCTTGAGGGGTTTCATACTGCCAAGGAAAGAGGAGCAGAGATAAACAACCTCATGCTCTCAACTGGAAAGATGCAAGCTACCAAGGAGAAACTACATGTAGACTTACAGAGAGGAAAAACAAAACACCCCACCCCCAAATCCTTAAAACAAAGCACCAGTTCAGTTAGAAAAGTTGATTGGATTAAGGTAGATTTATCTACTATGACTTCCTAAAACTATATATAAGGAGGACCTTCTGGAGAGGAAGATAAAATGTGTCCATAATATCTATAATTTTTATATGTGATGCTAAGAATTCACACCCAAATTATCAGGTGTATCATTAAGCAAAACCCAGGGAATATAGATAATATAAATTTGCTCACTGATAACTCTATGATTGTGGTTATCAGACACAAAGTTTAAAATGAAGATGTTTATAAATAAATCTTTTGAAGAAAAATGATGCCTATGTTAGTTTTCTATAGCTGCTGTGACAAATCACCACAGACTTAGTGGTTTAAAAGAATACAAAGCAGTTATCTTACTATTCCAGGATCAGAAGCCTGAAATATAGCTCTTCGGACTAAAATCAGTTTGGTTCCTTCTGGCATCTTTCTTTACGAAAGCATCACTCTTTTGCCTCTTTCAGCCTCTAAAGGCTGATGACAATCCATGGTTTGTAGCCAAGTCACTCCAGTCTCTGTTTCTGTTCTCACATTGTCTTCTCCTCTCCAACCTCCTGCCTCCCTTTTATACTCATGCTTTCATTTTGCCCACCCAGATAATCCATGATAATTCCCCCTGTCAGGAATCTTGCTGTAATCACATACAGAAAGTCACTTTTACCAGGAAATAACACATTTACAAATTCTGGGATCAGAACATAAACATCTTACGGGAGTCATTTTCAGCTTACCCCAGATACTAAAATGGAAACTTCTTCCAAAAATAATAATTTCTAAAAAAAAAATCAAATGTAACTCTAAAACTAAAAGTGCATTAATTAGAATTAAAGCATAATAAAGAAAAAATATTGTAACATCAAATTGGAAATGGGAATAGAAAGTGTTAGTGAACTAGAAGGTCAATAGAAAATGTCCAGGATAATGTATATAAAAAATTATAAAAGGAAAATAAATAAAAATACTGAGAAGGCTTTATATATCTGTAATTCAAGTTTAGAATCCATGGAGAGCAGAAGAGAAAATGGAGAAGTTATTTTTAAGAGTAATGCCATGACTGAATCTTTTTGTTGTATAGCAGAAATTATCACAACCTTGTAACTCAACTATTCTTCAATGAAATCTTAAAAAAAAAAAAAAGATAATGCCCTCCAATTTTCTAAAAGTTACAGATAGAGAAATCTATTATATATATACATATAAAGAAAAGTCACTTCCACATGTGTGATAAGAAAAAAGTAAAAGTAAACTTACAAAGGTAAAATGGTGAAAGCAAATGGAAATACATTAGGACACTTCTCTAAAGAAATGATAGATGAAAAGAAAAAAATGATCTGTTTAAAGTCCTTAAAGACCAAGGCAGAAGTCTATAGTAACTAAGAATATCCTTCTAATGTTAAAGAAATAAAGAGATTTCTGACAAAATTCAACATATGAACCAACAGAAGTCATTATTTATAATCATGTAAGTACCCAGCATAACTTTGACAATAACATGGCAAGGACATTATAAATCTATTCTCTCCTTCCTATGAAAATATTAAGAAGAAATTAGGAACAGAATTGTAGCAAACTGAATCTAGTGCTATCTAAAAATCAATATATTACAGTAAAGTTTGATAAGGTCCTAAAAAACTCAAATGAATTTTTAGAAGCAATTGACTTTCTTGAATATGACTAGAAATTTTAAAAAATAATAATTTTAAAGAAACAAGGTTTTTTCCTAAATAGACTCATATACATACAATATCACTTATTCAATAAGTTTATATTTACATATTTTTACTTATTTTTATGTCCAAGAAATATAAATTGCAGCTATAGTAGACATAAGACTCTGTTCAATGCTGCTGGACATCTGTTTTAAACAAGATTCACTTCTTGCCAATAAGTAGCTTGTATTTTATTGAAAACATAGTTAAGGGATAGTGATAGCAGTAAGGAAATAAAAAAAAAAAAAAAGGAGAGAGGAAACAAAAGGTATTTTCATAAAAGGGGGTAGATTATTCCTTGAGAACTAGGATTAGAGTGACGAGTAGATCACATATTTTTATGTCTTAATGTTGTTTCACTATCATGTCATGTCATATTGTGATTTTGCTGCAAAATTATGTTAAGGAGTAGAGACCATTTCCTGATGGCAGTACTTGGATTTAGGGGCCTATTCACATTTGGCTAAAAAATAAAACAAGCTACAAGGTGACACATGGACTGGGAAATACAAGAGGGACTTCAAGAGAACAAAAAATTTATCACGACAGAGTTGTGAACGATCAGAATAAACCGGGGTAATGAAAGGAAAATTAAAGTACACAATTGTTAAGAGTGGAACAACCGGCACGTTCATTCATCGTTGGTGGGATTACAAAATAGTACAGCCACTTTGAAAGACAGTTTGGCAATTTCTTACAAAAGCAAACACACTCTTAAAACAAAATCTAATAATCTCTCTTCTTGGTATTTATCCAAATGTAAAAAACTTATGTCCACACAAAATCCTGCAGGGGGATGCTTATAGCAGCTTTACTCATAATTCTCAATATTTAGAATTTTCTGGAATTCCAAAATTTTGGCATTTGGATACAACCATGATGTTCTTCAGGAGGTGTATTGATAAAATGTTTTACATTCGGACTAAGGAAAAAATTCATGAAGAGTCATGGAGAAAATTTAGATGCATATTACTAAGTAAAAAAAAAAATCTGAAAGGGCTACATACTCTATGAATTCACTACTTGACATTCCACAAAAGGCAAAACTATGGACAGTGGTGCCGGGGGCCGGAGGAGAAAGATGACTAAGCGGAGCCTAGTGGATTTGCAGCAATGAAACCACTCTGTGCAACACTATGATGGTAGATGCAAGCCATTCTATCTTTGTCCAAACCCAGATAATACACAATAGCAGGAATGAACCCTAGTGGAAATGATGGGCCTGGGGGACAATTATTTGTCAGTATAGGTTCATTAAGTATAACAAATATTCCATTTTGGTGGAGATTATTTACAACATGGGAGGCTGTGCACTTGAGGAAATGAGGTATATGGGCAATGTTTGTACCTTGCACTAAATTTTGCTGTGAATCTAAAACTGCTCTGAAAAAAAGTCTATTAAAAAAAAAAAACATGTAATTGCTTTTTTAACCTACAGCTGACTCTAGGTGCATGGGTAAACCTAGTCAAGACAAGAACCATCAGCTGATCCATAAATTTGTGAGTGATAATAAACTTTTATTTATATGTTATGAAAGAAGCATATTGAATCAGGATATTTAAGAGAACTTTAAAGAGTAATTATCAGAGGTAGAAGATTAAAGGAGGTAGGAGATTAAGATAATACTTATGTCTCTGGCTTGAACAAATTTTATTTTTATCATGCTCTGAACAAGTAGCTGGAACGTATGGAAAGATCTTTATTTCCATTTTTTTCCCTCTGTCATCATATCCAAGACATTTTCCCCATGTATATGTTCTCTTCTAACTGAACAAAAATAATAATTGCAAGGAAAATAGCAATAATAATTAAAATGATAATACCCATCACTTATAGAGTATTAATATAAGTGTCTTGTGCTGGACATTTTGCTTTACATTATGTAATCTATAAAGCAGCCTCTTGATAGAGAAATTATTTGTCATATTTCACAGAAACCAAAACAAATTTTGAGATGTTAAGTCACACACAAAAAGGCTCAAACTGTTAAGTGGCAGGACTGGATTTCAAAAAACAGCAACAAGAAATAATCTACCAAGCCCAGTATTTTAAGTATTTATTTATAGAAGTTATATTTCTGGGAAAACACATAAGATCTTTCGGTCTGATACCTCGGACCTCTCCTCTTCATATCTCCTGCTTTTTTAATTATTCCTTGTCATACTTGCCAGGAACTTCTGAAGAATAAATTCTTGAATCTGGCTGCTAGTGTTAAAATTCTAAATCCTTCCCACTTACTGAACTTGAGATGTTACAATTTACTGAACTTGAGACATTAGCTGAATTATCCCTGTGCCTCATTAGCTCTTTAATAATTTTAAGTTTGTTATAAGGATTAAATAGTTGTACAGTATTTCACACAGGATCTGGCAAACAAAACCTGAAGTAGATTTTTTTGTTTTGTTTTAACATTATTCTCACCTTCACAGACATTTTAAATAAACTAGAAAATTAACAGATCTTCCATTGCATATTATGAATAAAGCAGTGGAGAGAGTTCAAACTTTGCTTTCTCAAATTATTATCACTTTAGCATAGACTATTTTGGAAAGGGGAACTTATTAGTAAAAGAAGTGGCTATATCAGTGATGTACGTCAGTAGCTTAAATGTGTAAAACAACATTGTAGGAACCTGACAAGTGGCTATTACAGAAGAGCTAAACTGAACAGTTTATGGAAAGAGCTAACACTAACATAGCAAAAGTATGATAGAGAAACATGTCCCTCTGAGTGTTTAATGTTAACTAATTTTATCCTAGGCATAAACCTGTGAGCCCCATACTAAAATAATGCCCAGTTTAGGCTAAGGAAGCCAAGGTATATAGATAAGTACTTGATCTTGGTCCTTCAGCTGATAAATGGCAGCTGGTATTCTAGATCAAGTCCTTGGCTTCTGTGTTTGTGTTCTTAACCATTGTGCTATATTAACTATTCTTAACAACATTGTATCTTAAATGCCTTATATAATGGACTAAAAATAATAAAGTTTTCTATATAGCTCAGGGTATTTAAAAATCAGTTATTTTCCTCAAGCTTAACCCAAGACAGTATTACTTTAGGTAGAGATGACTACATCTTTAGGTAGAGATGACTACATCTTTAATGGAAAGAGTTGGAGCTGGAATCCTACCCACCAACTTACATGATCTTTTGTCACTTCCTCTTAGAAAGAAGGAAATGTGTTACTGAAAACAGTGAGAATCAAATATACAATATTTATGACGATAGGATTAAAAAAACCTTTAGGTAGATGGGCTGGACATTATGATAAACTAAGAGGACTTCTTCCTTTATCTCTCCACCGCAAAGCTTTATATTTCATTCCCTCAACAAAATTCATTAATATTGAAGCTTATTTCTTGGAAAATGCATCTAAAACAAGAGCAATCCCTGGAAGTTCTTATTAAAAGTAAATGGCAATGAGTAAAAAGAATGAGAAGATATACAAAACAGGAAAAATATGTGAATATTATCTTTGAAACTAAAAGATATTTTAAAATTTGTAAAAGTGTGTGTAATTTGGAATTCGTTATGTCATGCAAATTATTACATCTAGTACTAAGCAAGATTGGGATCTTGTCTTTAGTTTTTATTTTTACACTGTTTCAACTCCTTAAAACTAAGTGCATACTCTGGAAGAATTTCTACTTTGGAATCTTTAATTTTCCTGTAATATATCAATCCAAATTGATGTGTTTGCTGAGTTCAGAGATTGTTTTTATCTTACTTCCTTTCTTTTCAGAAAATATTTCTATGCCAGTAAGTCTGCCTTCAAATATTTTTAATTTGTTGCTTATAATTTGAAAGACACTCAAATGGGGATAAACAAGTGGGGTATAACTGAGACTAGAGTAAATTCAGATTCTTAGGCTTGCCTGCAAAATTTTTCATCTATGTTCTTTATAGCTAAGGTTATCTCCTAGGTAACTACCAGATAATTGATATGTTTCTCTAACAGATTTTAAACATTCCTAAAATGTTCAGATTTTAATAGCATCTAACTAGAAGATAATTCTCTACCAGAAATGCTAAAGTTCATTTGCTTTTGAAATTCCAATCCCTGTGGTGTGGTATTAGTAAACTTATGATGATTTTCAAAAGTCCAAGCCTTGCTTATCCAAGTCTTGCTGAATTAGTGCCTTATATTAGCATTGCAAATCATATATACAGATATATAATATATTATATGTTATATGTATATTAAAATAGATGTTTAAAAAGACATTAATTTTAATTGTCTGCCCACTTGCAATTAAAAAAAAATCACACAGAATTCACGAAAACCTCTTCTCAAAATTAATTCTATAAGATGCTATTTGATGAATACAAACTAAAATGAGGTGGTTTTTTTTGCTGTTTGAATATATGAAGAGAATTTTACTTAAAGGAAATAACATATGTTGACTTGTGCTTCAGGAAAATCAAACTAGTATAATTTGTCATACCTTGTAGTTATAATTTAAATTAAAATTAAAATTTCAAAAGTTATTTTTAATTTATTACATTATTCTTGTTAACCTCAGTTTTAAGCTGGTAAAAAAAAAAAATTCTAAATCAAAGCATCTGATGAGAAAGTATTGAAGATTCATGGTTATCTGCAATTCACAATATCCTGTCCTTTTCTCTTACTTTAATTGCTCTAACATTCCCCAAATCATCCCTACAGCAGTAGGGATTATAGATACTAATTTGTCTTTGAAGTCAGTTTCCACAAAGAGGCAGGTCTCCTCACACCAACAAGAAATGCTCTGACACCATGTGTTCTGCAATCCCACTCAGTTTTGACCTTCTCTACCAAGAGATAGGGTCAGATTCCACAGGTTATGGAGTGTTAGTCCCACAGGAGTTCCCCTACTCCTGATGGCGGAAACCAGCCACAAACCCAGTTTATCTATCTGCGCTTCTGAACAACTGACTACAAAACAGAGGTTCCCAGGACACATCGCTCAGGTTTGATTAATTTGCTAGAGTGGCTCACAGAGCTCAGAGAGCTCATTTTATGGCTTAGATGTATAGAGTAGGGTGTGGGAAAAGGCAAGGAGCCTCCGTGTTCTCTCCCAGCACGCCACTCTCCCCAAGTCTGCATGTGTTCACAAGCCTGGAAGCCCTCCAAACCCTGCCCTTTTGGAGTTTTATGGATGCTTCATTACATAGGCATAATGAATCAAATCACTGACCACTGACAACTGACCTCAATCCCCAGCCCCTCTTTCCCCCCTGGAGGAGAGGAGAGAGGTGGGACTAAAAGTTCTAATCCTCTAATCACACTGTGGGTTCTCCTTCCAACCAGGCTCCCATCTTTAGGTTACCAAAGGGCTTTCAAAAGTCAGTTCATTAATGTCACAAGAGGTTACTTTTAGCTCTTATCATAGGAAATTCCAAAGGTTTTAGCAGTCTGGAGCCAGGGACCATGACTAAATGCCAAATATATATGAGAAATATATACTGGTCATCTGCATGACCAAATACATGTTTCTTATTTCACAGCTGTATAGAGAAAGCCCTTTCAGATACATAAACTGGCAGAAAGCTCAGTTTCCGTGAGGGAAATTTTTTCTATAAATCTAACATAAACCCATAGTCAATAACATAACACCTATGTTTTTGAAATTTTATATCGTGTAAAAATAAACAGAAACTTCAATTAAAACAGTCGGGAGACCTGATGGGGGGGTAGTCATGCCCTGGTACCATAGCAGAGCCCAATAGGAAGAGAAGAGACTCCTCTTCTTGCCTGGCAAAAGTTCAGCTAATAAGAGACTCACAGCTCAGTCAATTAAAGTCAATATACTTCTGTTACAGCAGGTAGAGAGCTAATTATGAGCAGAGAAAGGAGGATAGGGCATAGCAAAGACCAGATGGCAGGAAACCATGTATTTTGCTGACAGATGTGGGGAGGGCTATATGGAAAGACAAAGGAAAGCAGGAATCTCCAGACTGACAGGAAACCACACATTTCAGGGTGACAAGTGTTCTGGAGGCAGACAAGGAAAGATGGGAAAAAGTGGGCATCTCTAGCATCTGAATGAAACCTATTGCTCACCATGCCCTCATTACAATAAAATTAGCCTTGCAGATAAGAAAAATCCATTATGCACCAATGCGATGACACTTCTGGTCAAGGCTAAATAAGGACAAAAACCCCTTCTACCACCGGGACAGTGGAGCTGGAATGAAAATCAGGCGTAGGACTCCTAAACCCCTTCTCCTATGAATATTCTCACCCTTCATTTTTACACCCCTCATAACCAATGTGCCAAAGAAACTCAAGGCATCTGCTCATCTGGCTGCCAGTTCCCCTCGGGGGGTGTATTTCTCAAATAAATCCTCACTTTACTTTTTCAATTTTCCTGTCTCATTTCTGAATTCCTTCTGTGACAAGAAAAGAACCTTTCCCTGGGAACATTTCCAACTCTCAATTCCTCCCATGCACCCTGTTTTATAGAGCCCTACGAACTTCCTTTCCCCTCTTTAAAAGAATTCTCCTCTCCTGGCTCTACAGAGACTTGCATGTATCTTGCCAAGGCTGCAGAGCTCAAACCACAGTTCCTTACTGATTCCAAATAAACCTCTTTTTGCTGGAGAAAAACTGATGGCCTATTTGTTTAAGGTGGATCGTTGTATTATAATGTAACAATAAATTACTCATATATAATGGACAATCATTATTATCCGCATTTGCCACTATGCAGAAACAGTGCTCTTTAAATAAGCCTATTTTCACTCATGACCTATGACTTGTGTCCCTTCAAACTGCTGGATGAAAGCCTACCACCTTTTAGCTAATTATAAGTTTTATTGCCGAGAGCATATTTACTTATAATGAGCTCTTGAAGGAATTTTGGAGTGCCTTGCAGATAATCATTTTAAAAAGATTAAGTTTATAATAAAAGAAAAATTGTCTGGAATGTATTCTACATTTTCTATATTCACTCAGGGGAAAATTTAATTTTTCAAGTGTCCAACAGTTGATGTACCGGCTTTAGGATTTTTGTATTTAGTCCTTTCCTCTCTAGGTTGTTTCTATTCAGTTTAGTATAATGATAACATCTGCAGGCCATTTTAGTTACCTTCAGAGATATATCCTATCGTGTTTTTCTCAAAATTTAATATTATCCAATCTGAAATGAACTATTTTAATTCTTTAACAATGTCTGCTCCAAATTAATCAAAGTGAAAAATTTGGGTGTCAGATATATGTCAATGGGAAAAAAGTCAAATAGCATGAAAAATATATATTAAACCCCAAACATTCATACACAAAATTATCTATCAAATGTCTCTTCACCATAAAGGAATATGTAACAGGAACTTTTATGCATGACAATATTAATTAGGAAAATCAGCACAATATATCAAAATGTTTAAATACTGATAAACTTTGACCCATTTGTTTTACTTATAGTGAATTATAAAAAATAATTAGACAGGTATAAAAAGATGTGTGCACAATTATCCAATCTGGCATTTTTTACTAATTGTTAAAAATTGCAAACACTCAAAAAAGCAATTAATAAGAGATTGATTAAATATACAGACATTAAAAATGAAGCAATAGATCTCAAACAATTACAGTAGAAAAATACTCAAAGGTTATGAATGAAATAGGTTAAAGATGGGTACTATTATCTGCTTTTCATTGTAAGGAGTTTCACATCTTCTCCGTGTGAAAAGAGAGGGACTATGGAGCAGGTCAAATAATTTTATGCTCAATGATTCAGAATATTCTGAGTTGTGACCTGCACTAAGTCCTCTGAGTCCCCATTGCTTTCTCCATCTGATCACTGGCCCAAGTATTCTATGTTGCTATGACTGTCTTGGAATTACTCTTAAAAATAGAAGGGGGAAAAAAAAAGCACAGTGATTATCTGCCAAGGCCAATGAATTATTCTATAAATTATATTTTCCTCCTTCAGTGGGAATACTTGCTAACACCTGGATCTCTTCATCATCACAGAGGCATCAAGGAAGACTTAAGAGTTCATCTTACTTAATAAGCCAATGGATTATTCCCAGTGAAGGCAGCCCAAACTTACTGGGTCAGAAATACATTATGAGTTACTTCCCTACATACTCAAGAAGAAAGACAAACAGAAGCTCCTTACTTAACAGGTTTAAAACTTACTCCATCTCAAGGGCCAATAATATTTACAGCTGGTGAGAATTCTTATTCTTCATATTCTCTTTTCTTCCTATGGACTTTTGTAAAAACGGGGTTATCCCTCTTACTTCATAGTATAAAATTGCTTATGTCAATTTCTGAGATCTCAATATCTATGACTTATGTCAAAATTTATGGTTTAAAATTTGTCTTTGTAATAGAGAACTTATAATTTTCACTCCCAATAACCAAAGATGTACAATATGTTGTCCTTTCTGAGTGATGAAATTTATGGATGGCATTAATCAGGAAGGTGTTTTCCCAACACACATCAAAAATAGTGTAGGAATCAAGCACAGAATTTTGAAGAAATATTCAAAATATTAAATGCAATATTTGGAACATATAAAAGACTTTGCTGAGTAAGATTGACATAATACCACCCCCATTTTTTTGGCCGCAGCCATGGCAGGGAGGGACTCTGAGCCACAGCTGCAACTACACCACAGTTATGGCAATGCAGGTCCTTAACCTACTGTGCCATAGTGGGAACTCCTACATATTACATTTTGATCATGCAACCTCTGTATAGCTAAGTAAACACAAAAGAGTAAGCTTGTATGTAACTTTATATTTGTGTTGTCTCTAGTAAACTCTTAAGTTTGTGTTGGCAGCAAAGAAACTAATTAATATTTCTCTGTCCTAACTGCTCCTAGTTCATATAAAGATTGTATTTAACTTATGGTTATTGAATAAATAGTAACATCCACCTAACTACCTTTATTTTATTATAGCTATGTCTCTATCTAACTATATCTGTGTCTATAAAATGCCTTACGTGACATAAAAGCGGTACAACAAAGCAATTTACATATAAGAATAACTTCTCTGTTTGTCTTTATTACCCTAATCCTGGTTTGGTAGATTAAAGAAGAATGCAGGGGAGTTCCTGTTGTGGTGCAGTGGTTAACAAATCCGACTAGGAACCATGAGGTTGTGGGTTTGGTCTCTGCCCTTGCAGTGGGTTAACTATCCGGCATTGCCGTGAGCTGTGGTATAAGTTGCAGACACAGCTTGGATCCTGCGTTGCCGTGGCTCTGGCGTAGGCTGGCAGCTACAGCTCCGATTGGACCCCTAGCCTGGGAACCTCCATATGCCGTGGGAACGGCCCAAAGAAATAGCAAAAAGACAAAAAAAAAATAGAAGAATGCAAATACTCTGACACTTCTCTTGTAGGAGACTATCATCCCGCCTGTTAAATATAAAAGGGCTCTGTGGCTATTTTGAGTAAATGCTGTTGTACCAATATCTAGTCAGGCATTAAGACAACTGACAACTGTCGCTTCCCCTTTTTCTGGGAACCTTATCTAAGTCTGATGAGCCTGCTAAAGAGACCACATAGAGGTCCTAAGACAAAAATGGAAGGGAGTGGGAGCCAAGCTGAAACCAGCTTCTCACTATCTTCATCAAGTTGCCAAGTGTATAACAGATGTCAATGCGGGACCCTTCAGCTGTCCACTGAATAGCACCAAGCAATTCCAGTAACAGCCACATAAGCCCTGGCTAAGTTATTCACAATATATCAAAAGATATAATAGCTAGAGAAGGCAAGATGGCGGAAGAGTAGGGGGACACGCTTGCCCTCTCCCACAAACACAACAACAAAAAACACATCTACAGGATAAATGACTCACACAGAACAGCAACCAATCACTGGCAGAAGAATCTAACTCCAATAATGGCAAGAATTTTGAGAAATTACTAGGTAAAACAAGAGAAAAGAAGAGAGTGAGAGAAGGGGAATCCGAGCTGGACGGACACTCCTGAAAGGGAACTGCAGAGGAGAAAGGGATCCCACACCCTGGAAAGTCACCTACTTGACGGAAAGATCAACCAAACCAGAGGAATCTCCAGATGCAGAGAAGAGTGTAGCAGTAAGCTGGAGTTCTGAAAAGCAGTGAGAACTAAACAGATCATCTGAACTAAAGGCACAGTCACCAAAAATTGAGACACCTGGGTGGGGGCTGGGCACCAAGACCTCGGCTCTGGAGGTTAGTCCCCAGGAAAGGGCTGGGGGGGTGGTGGAGCAGAGACTGCTTGGGAGGTCTAGAAACCAGTCTGTCAAGTTTGACGGGGCAGAGACTGCCTAGGAAACTAGAGAGCAGAGCATCGCAGGGGGAGGGAGGAATACGCTAAGGGCAGGGAAGTGGAAAGCCACATCAGAGGGAACCTTGGAGAAGAGCCGGGTCTGCACCAGTGTTGGGTAGGGGAGAGAAGAAGGGATGGGCCCCCATAGAATACTCCCCACACTACAGTGAGCTTACCGGCCTGCTAGCTATCAGGAAGTTGAGCTTCCCAGTGTATCCCCCCTGGCCCCCTGCCACCCCTTATGAACAAGCTGGACTTGGGGCTGCCTGCCATCCTTGAGGGCTGGCCTCAACAATTGCCTGAAGCCTACCACTGCAGGGGCTGTCCCTGCCCTGGCCTGCTTGCCCTTTGGAGGGGCTACACCCCTGTGGAGCAGCAGCAAACACCGCCAGCCCCCAGGAAAAGGCCTGCAGCCCAGAAAAGCTAGAACAATCTTGGCCAGGCTGTGAAAAGATCTGCCTAATTCTTGGAAAGTCCTTCCGATTTGGGATGCCCTGGGGAAGAGCCTCTTGGGTTCGCAGTGGCCCAATTAGCTGTTCCATCCCTCAGGGGGTGCCACACTCCCACGGAACAGCTGCGCAGGACTGCCAGCCCTCTGCAGGAACCCCTGCACCCCACAAAAGCTAGAACAAGCTTGGCCGGGCCGTGAAAAGATCTGCCTACAGTCTTGGACACACCTTCCGAGTCGGGCTGCCCTGGGGAAGAGCCTCTTGGGTTTGTAGCAGCCCAGCTAGCAATTCCAGCCCTCAGGGGGTGCTGCACTCCCTCAGAATAGCTGCTCTGCACCACCAGCCCCCTGGAGCAGCCCCTGCAGCCCAGAAAAACTAGAACAAGCTTGGCTGGGCCGTGTAAAGATCTGCTTAATTTTCGGAGACTCCTTCTGAGGTAGCCTGCGCTGAGGAGGAGCCTCTTGGGTTTGCAGTAGCCCAGATAGTTGCTCCAGGCCTTAGGGGGTGCTGCACTCCTGTGGAACAGCAGCCCAGCACCGCCAGCCCCCTGCAAGAGCCCCACAGCCCAAAAACACCAGAGCAAGCTCTGCCCAGCCGAGTGAAATCTGCTCCCATCGTGATGTGGATCTCCCAGTCCTAGTCTGCCCTCAGAAAGTCCTCCTTTGCTTCAGAGAGACCTTGTTAACCCTGCCAACACTCCAGAAAAGCCACACTGCCTCAAAAAAGACTGACCAACAATGCCAGCCCTCAGGAAACATTCCACGGCAGTGACAAGGCAAACACTGCCCGGCCACGGAGACTACAACTCCACCAGGAAAAAGAAAACAACAAGCAAGATGAAGAACCTGAGAAACCACTCCCAGTTAAACCAACAGGAGAACTCACCTAAAGCAGTCAACAATGAAACAGATCTCTGCAGTCTGATAGACCTGGAGTTCAAAAGAGAAATAGTGAAAATACTGAAGGAACTAAGAGAAGATATGAACAGTAATGCAGACACCCTCAGGAAGGATCTCGAAAATATAAGGAGGTGCCAAGAAAAACTAGAACATTCATTTGCAGAGATACAAACTGAATAAGGGCACTAAAAACCAGAATGAATAATGCAGAAGAATGAATCAGTGATGTGGAAGATAAAATAATGGAAATCACCCAATCAGGTCAGCAGACAGAAAACCAAATGAAAAAACATGGAAGCAATATAAGAGATCTATGGGATAATATATAAAGTGGGCCAACCTATGCATAATAGGAATTCCAGAAGGAGTAGAAAAAGATAAGGGAATGGAAAAGATATTTGAAGAAATTATCACTGGAAACTTCCCTAATCTAAAGGATACTGAGTTCAAGATACAGGAAGCACAGAGGGCCCCAAACAAGTTGAACCCAAAGAGACCCACACCAAGACACATTATGATAAAAATGGCAAAAGTTAGTGATAAAGAGAGCATCCTAAAGGCAGCAAGAGAAGAGCAGAATGTTACCTACAAGGGAACCCCCATAAAGTTATCAGCTGATTTCTCTACAGAAACACTACAGGCCAGGAGGGAATGGCAAGAGATATTTAAAGTGCTAAAAGGAAAAAATATGCAACCTAAAATACTCTATCCAGCAAGAATATCATTTAAAATAGAAGGGGAAATAAAAATTTTCTCCAACAAACAAAAGCTAAAAGAATACAGCAATACAAAACCCAGGCTAAAAGAAATACTGAGAGGGCTTCTCTAAACCAAAAGAAAGGAAGGAAAGAAAGGGAGGAAAAAGGAAAAAAAACAAAGGAAGAGGAAGAACTAGGATTGAGGAAACCACAATCAGAGAGCAGTCACTCAAATAAGCCAGCATACAGATTCAATCATGAACATGTTTCAAACAAAATAAAATTAAAATGAAAAAAAAAAGAGTCATCAAAACCATAAAATGTGGGCAAGGGATGTTAGGAAATAAATAGACCCTTTATTTGTTTGTTTGTTTTTCTTCTTAATTTTAATATAGTAATGAAGTGTTTGAACCTACAGGACCGTCAGGCTAAAACACACAATTATAGGAAGGGGTTAACATACTTAAAAAACAGGGCAACCACAAGCCACAACCAAACATTGTTTTCGAAAAAAATGAAAAACAAAACAAAACACTCAGATAATAACTGGAGACCATCCAACCAAAAAAAGAAAGGAAGAATGGAGAACCATAGAATCAACTGGAACAAAATGGCAATAAATAATCATCTATCAATTATCACCTTAAATGTCAATGGACTGAATGCTCCAACCAAAAGACACAGAGTGGCTGAGTGGGTAAAAAGGCAAAAACAGTCAATATGCTGCCTACAAGAAACTCACCTCAGGACAAAGGATACATATAGACTGAAAGTTAAAGGGTGGGAAAAAATATTTCATGCCAATAGCCATGACAGGAAAGCAGGAGTTGAAATACTCATATCAGACAGAATAGACTTTAAAACAAAAGACAGAAAGAAAGACAAAGAAGGACACTATTTAATGATTAAGGGATCCATCCAAGGAGAGGATGTAACTATTGTCAACATATATGCCCCAAATACAGGAGCACCCAGATACATACAACAAATATTAACAGACATAAAGGGAGAAATCAATAGGAATACAATCATAGTAGGAGATTTTAATACCACACTCACACCAATGGACAGATCCTCTAGACGGAAAACCAATAAAGCAACAGAGATCCTAAAGGAAACAATAGAAAAGTTAGACTTCATTGATATCTTCAGGACACCACATCCAAAAAAAATCAGAATACATATTCTTCTCAAATGCTCATGGAACATTCTCAAGAATCGACCACATCTTGGGACACAAAGCTAACCTCAACAAATTTAGGAGCACAGAAATAATCTCAAGTATCTTCTCTGACCACAATGCCATGAAATTAGAAATCAACCATGGGAAAGAAATGAGAAAAAACCTACTGCATGGAGACTAAACAACCTGCTACTAAAAAACCAATGGGTCAATGAGGAAATCAAGAAGGAAATTAAAAACTACCTTGAAACAAATGATAATGAAGACACAACCTCTCAAAATCTATGGGATGCTGCGAAAGCAGTGCTCAGAGGGAAATTTATAGCAATACAGACCTTTCTCAAAAAAGAAGATCCCCAATTGACAACTTAACACTCCACCTAAACAAATTAGAAAAAGAAGAACAAAAAAGACCTAAGGTCAGCAGAAGGAAGGAAATTATAAAGATCAAAGAAGAAATGAATATAAAATAGAGATTCAAAAAACAATGGAGAAAATTAATAAAACTAAGAGCTAGTTCTCTGAAAAGGTAAACAAAATTGACAAACCCCTGGCCAGACTCACTCAAAAGAGGAGAGAAAGAACTCAATTAACCAAAATTATAAATGAAAAAGGAGAAATCACAACAGATACAGCAGAAATACAAAAAACCATAAGAGAATACTATGAACAACTACATGGCAACAAGTTTGACAATCTGGAAGAAATGGACAATTTTCTAGAATCTTATAGCCTGCCAAAACTGAATCAAGAAGAAACAGACCAACTGAACAGACCGATCACTAGAAATGAAATTGAAGGTGTCATAAAAATACTCCCTACAAATAAAAGTCCAGGACCAGATGGCTTCACAGGTGAATTCTATCAAACATATAAAGAGGAATTGGGGCCCATCCTCCTTAAACTCTTTTAAAAGGTTGAAGAAGAAGGAATACTCCCAAAGACATTCTATGATGCCACCATCACCCTAATTCCTAAACCAGACAAAGACAACACCAAAAAAGAAATCTATTAGCCAATATCTTTGATGAATATAGATGCAAAAATTCTCAACAAAATCTTAGCCAACCAAATCCAACAACATATCAAAAAGATCATAAACCATGACCAGGTAGGGTTCATCCCAGGTTCATAAGAATGGTTCAACATATGCAAATCAATCAACGTCATACACCACATTAACAAAAGAAAAGTCAAAAATCATATGAGCATCTCAATAGACGCAGAAAAAGCATTGGACAAAGTCTAAAACCCATTCATGATCAAGACCCTCGCCAAAGTGGGTATAGAGGGAACATTCCTGAATATAATCAAAGCCATTTATGAGAAACCCACAGCAAATATAATCCTCAATGGGGAAAAACTGAAAGCCTTCTCACTCCAATCGGGAACAAGACAGGGATGCCCACTCTCACCACTGCTCTTCAACATAGTTTTGGAAGTCCTAGCCACAGCAATTAGACAAACAAAAGAAATAAAAGGAAGAGAAGAGATCAAACTGTCACTGTACGCAGATGACATGATACTATACATAGAAAACCCTAAGGACTCAACCCAAAAACTGCTTGAACGGATTAATAAATTCAGCAAAGTAGCAGGATATAAGATTAACATTCAGTATACCAGCAATGAGATATTAGAAAAGGAATACAAAAATACGATACCTTTTAAAATTGCACCTCACCAAATCAAATACCTCGGAATACACCTGACCAAGGAGGTAAAGGACTTATATGCCGAGAACTATAAAACTTTAATCAAATAAATCAAAGAAGATGTAAAGAAAGGGAAAGATATTTCATCCTCCTGGGTTGGAAGAATAATATTGTAAAAATGGCCATACTACCCAAAGCAATCTACAATTTCAATGCAATCCCTATCAAATTACCCATGACATTTTTCACAGAACTAGAACCAATAATCCAAACATTTATATGGAACCACAAAAGACCCAGAATCGCCAAAGCAATCCTGAGGAACAAAAACCAAGCAGGAGGCATAACTCTCCCAGACTTCAAGAAATATTCCAAAGCCACAGTCATCAAAACAGTGTGGTACTGGTATCAAAACAGACAGACAGACCAATGGAACAGAATAGAGAACCCGGAAATAAACCCTGACACCTAGGGTCAATTAATCTTTGACAAGGGAGGCAAGAACATCAAATGGGAAAAAGAAAGTCTATTCAGCAAGCATTGCTGGGAAACCTGGACAGCTGCATGCAAAGCAATGAAACTAGAACACACCCTCACACCATGCACAAAAATACACTCCAAATGGCTGAAAGACTTAAATATACGACAGGACACCATCAAACTCCTAGAAGAAAACATAGGCAAAACACTCTCGGACATCAACATCATGACTATTTTCTCAGGTCAGTCTCCCAAAGCAGTAGAAATTAGAGCAAAAATAAACCCATGGGACCTCATCAAACTGAAAAGCTTTTGCACAGCAAAGGAAACCCAAAAGAAAACAAAAAGACAACTTAGAGAATGGGAGAAAACAGTTTCAAATGATGCAACCGACAAGGGCTTAATCTCTAGAATATATAAGCAACTTATACAACCCAACAGCAAAAAAACCAACCAATCAATGGAAAAATGGGCAAAAGACCTGAATAGACATTTCTCCAAAGAAGATATACAGATGGCCAGCAAACACATGAAAAAATGCTCAACATTGCTGATTATAAGAGAAATGCAAATCAAAACTACCGTGAGATATCACCTCACACCAGTCAGAATGGCCCTCATTAATATGTCCACAAATAACAAGTGCTAGAGTGGTTGTAGAGAAAAGGGAACCCTCCTGCACTGTTGGTGGGAATGTAAACTGGTACAGCCACTTATGGAGAACAGTTTGGAGATACCTTAGAAATCTATACATAGAAATTCCATATGACCCCGCAATCCCACTCTTGGGCATCTATCCGGACAAAACTCTACTTAAAAGAGACATGTGCACCCACATGTTCATTGCAGCACTATTCACAATAGCCAGGACATGGAAACAACCCAAATGTCCATCAACAGATGAGTGGATTCGGAAGATGTTGTATATATACACAATGGAATACTACTCAGCCATAAAAAAGAATGACATAATGCCATTTGCAGCAACATGGACGGAACTAGAGAATCTCATACTGAGTGAAATGAGCCAGAAAGACAAAGACAAATACCATATGATAACACTTATAACTGGAATCTAATATCCAGCACAAATGAACATCTCCTCAGAAAAGAAAATCATGGACTTGGAGAAGAGACTTGTGGCTGCCTGATGGGAGGGGGAAGGAGTGGGAGGGTTCGGGAGCTTGGGCTTATCAGACACAACTTAGAATAGATTTACAAGGAGATCCTGCTGAGTAGCATTGAGAACTATGTCTAGATACTCATATTGCAACAGAACAAAGGGTGGGAAAAAAAATGTATACATGTAAGGATAACTTGATACCCTTGCTGTACAGTGGGGGAAAAAAAAAAAGAAAAAGAAAAAAAATAATGAAATGGTTCCTGGTAAGCCACTAAATTTTGGAATAAGTTGTTATACATCAATAGACAATTGGAAAACATTAGTTTGGGTGATATTAAAGATAACAAAGAACAGCCTTGAATGGATTGGTATAGTGGGATTATTATGGCTATTAAAATAAGTAATCATAATTAAATTTTCTTGTATACAAAACTGGCTATATAAATTCCAGGTCAAAAAAAAATGAAAATGTGGTTCACTTTATTCAAAAATTATTAAAAATTCCAAGACAGCAATAGTAGTGAAATGGAGTTTTAACTAAAGAACAACCCCCCCTTGGCTAAGAAGGCAACTGCAAGCCTTTCCAGCTGTGCTCATCACTATGCCACCCTTCTTATAATAATGTAACAACTGTGTGCCCTCTGTCCAAGCCAGCAGCCCTGCTAATCAGGTAGCCAGCATTGCTTATCAGTTCTGCTTCTGTAACCTTGCTTGCTCAGTTTCTTAGGGAGGAACACTGTCTGCTTGGGGATGGGGGAGGTCCGGGATGCTTACATGGGAAAATCAAGACCTTATAGTGTATAAAAGTTACTGAGAACAAAGACCTGGGGCTCAGACTCTGGAGGTGACTCCTCTGAACCCACATCAGTGCTGAATAAACCTTGCTTTTCCATAACTCCGAGTGCTGTTTGTCTCCTTCCGCTGCCATGGTTTTTGCAACAGTAGAGCATTAGACCAAGTGCAATGTTATTCTGAACATAGGGTCTTTGAAACTGTTTATGTCATATGCCCACTAAACCTACTTGTATGTGAGATTTAAAGCATGTATGTATAAAATTATTCAGTAATGTAATCATAATTCCTGAGACACAACATTTGATTATATTCTTTTGTTTGTTTTTGCTTTTTAGGGCTACGCCTAGTATATGGAAGTTCCCAGGCTAGGGGTCAAATCAGAGCTGCAGCTGCCAGCCTACACCACAGACACAGCAATGCCAGATCTGAGCTGCATTTGCTGCTTACACCACAGCTCACTGCAATGCTGGATCCTTAACCCGCTGAGTGGAGCTAGGGATTCAACATGCATCCTCATAAATACTAGTCAGATTGGTTTCCGTTGAGCCACAACAGTAACTCCATTTAATTATTTTCAGTTAATGTTAAAATCACTTGTTATCAGCCAGACAATGTATAGTCAAATTTATAACTTCATTACAACCATCTCAGTTAGGTACCGATATAATCCTTCAGTTACAATGGAAAAGAGACTTTGGTTACAGATAAGAAAAAACGGATAGAATCAGAATAAAAATAAAACATGGCAAAGATCATACTGACCAATCATACATTCATTGGCAATGTTAATTGTATATTCTGAGAAAAAAATATATAATTAAAATGAGTGGCTCAAAATACTGTCTTTGAACAGCTCCATCCAATTGACTTTGAAATATAACTTACTGAATTTAAATTATATGCATCCATGAACATATTTAAAGGAGTTTTGTCCTTTAAATACTATTTTTCTTATTTGTTATTCAGTATTTAATGATGTCAGAATGGTGTATTGTGGAACTAATGGTCTTAAACCTTTATTTAACCATACCAAGTCCCTTTCTGATTCCATGTATTTGTGTTTACCTGCTGTGCTTATTTTATGTTCAGCACCAGTTTTTGTCATCAAAAATCACCTATATTACTCTACCAGACTACCTCTGATACTAGATTCTCCATGAAGTTACAAAACAAAGAAAACCAAAGAAACCCCATTATTTTATAGTCAACTTATTTCTTCAGAACCTCCACATATCTTCTAGAATCCCATCTCCAAGTCTGATAGATATGTGAGCAATGTCAGTTTAAAATAGAACTTTTCTGTTAGGAGATTTGGGAAAAATCCAAAACACATTAAAGGTTATTCCACTAAAAGGATGTGCACAACCAGTGAAACAGTGAGAACATTCTAGCATTTTAGCACAGATGATATCCCCCTGTTAATCCGTTCCCTGTTAATTTTTCCAAAATAGGCAGATAAGAATAAACACATATGAACGATTTTATGGTTTTTTTCCCCTGATTACAGAGTGTCTAGTTAACTACCCTCTTTAAAACCCTTTATTTTTCTTAAAACAAAATCACAAAATACAAAATCCAGATACATTGTGGAAATATTGGAAAATGGAAATAAAATAAGAAACACCCATCGTTTCATTAACAATATGTTTTCAATGATTACCTGAGGTATACTGTTAGAAAACACATTTTAACCTTATAATACACTGTGTTTATCCTTAAAAATTAGTGTTCATTTAGCATATAATTTAATGACTATATGTAAATACACTAAGTTTAACATATTTGGTATATATACATATATATATATACACACACATATGTATACATACACATACATATCTATGTGAAAGGATGCAGCTAATGTTAGCACTTTGCACTTTGTTAAGAAATGCAAGTGTATCTTTGGAGTTATCTTCTTCAAAGTAAAATCTGGGGCAAAGCTATATGTATTTTTTAAAACATGAACATTATTATCCAACTGACAGCCAACATGGGTTTCAACTTTTCTCTTTTTAAATTTTTAGCAAAATCATTAAAATTAAATATTTTTACATACAGTTTATATATTATATGTAATAATTTTATATAAATTTTCTTATTAAACTTGTAAAAAACTTCATGAGATAGGTATTAATCTTATTCCCATTTTATATAAAAATACAGCAGAAAAAGTTTGAACAATTTGCTCATGGTTATGTTGTATTGTACTAGAAAGTGAATGACTTGTGATTTAAATCTATGCTTACTCCAGAGTTTATACACTGATATACCCAGGTTTATTTTTAACACATACAATTTTTATATATTAGGATCATGAAACTATTTTAATAAGATACAAACAAGTTAATGTTAAGGCTCCCAGAAACCTTAAGTAATAATTACACATTATTACTCACCACTAGGCTTTTACTTCCACATTGCACCACTTTCTCTGAAACTAACAGCAAATATGTTGCTACTAGCCAGTCCTTACACTGTTTAAGTGTCTCTTAGAGGTTTTGTGCTCTAAAGCTTAGGAAATGTGATTTGATGAAGGATAAATGATGGAACATTACTTCTAATATAAATAGAATTTTTTTTTCCTACTAAGGTCAAGTTTAAGTAAGTATTTCTTTCCTTTTGCATGGCATTTATCCCCCTGCATTTTTTTTTCTTTTCGTTTTATGGCTGCACCTGTGGTATATGGAAGTTCCTGGACCAAGGGTCAAATAGGGGCTGCAGGCCTACACCACAGGCATGACAACACCACACCCAAGCCATATCTGTGACCTACTCCACATCTCGTGGCAATGCCAGATCCTTAACCCATTGATCCAGGCCATGGACTGAACTTGCATCCTCAGAGAAAACATTGGGTCCTTAAACCCCTGAGCCACAATAGGAATGCCATTGCTGGATTTTTTAAAAATGATTTTTATTTTTTCCATTATATTTGGTTTATGGGTTTTTATTAGGTTGTTATCTCTGCTCAGGTTCTTTCCACTACAATGAAAGCTGCTTAAGGCTCAGAACGATTGTGCTGATCATTGGATCCCCAGTACTTGGCAGGCTTCCTGTGACACATTCATGTTTTTCCTTACTTACTCGATAAAGATTTATTTAGAATATGATATTTGATTACAATATGGTTGGCAGTGAGGCTTAAGTACAGTACAAGAGAGACAAGCCTTGTGTACTTGTTGGTCTTGTGCTTTGGTGAAAATGATAAAATCAACTAATATATAGTTGAGTTACCCAAGTTTATTCTTAGAATATACGTTGACTCACCAAGCAACTTACTATTAAATATATTAGAAAAATGGTCTTAGGTGTGGCGAAAGCTTGTTGACCAACTGTCCAAGCTCAAGGACAGATCTGATACGGAGTCTTGGGTTCATGTATGCTGGAGGAGGAGAGAGGGGAGGTGAAAGGAAGCTATATTTGACAGTACAATCAAGAAGAGCTTCTTGAGGCAGTTCCTGTGTGGCACAGCAGGTTAAGGATCCTGCATTGTTGCAGCTATGTCACAGGTGGCAGTTGAAGTGCTGGTCAGTTCCTATTCTGGGAATTTCCATATGCCATGGAGGCATGGAGTTGGGGGTAAGGAGAGAACCTTCTCTAAACAATAGATTTACCAGAGTCCTATAGCATGTTAAGTAGCTCACTTGAGGAAACAAAGCTAAGGGCAGTCTGCACCAAGGAAACAGAAAGCACAAAAGTCCTGGGGCATGAGAGAGTTTGATATTATTTAGAATAGGAGAAGCAAAAGAGACTGTAAAGTAGTAAACATTTAAGCTAGATGGGGATATTCATGAGATGAGAGTTTGGAAATGAAAGCAGAAGCAAGTTGCTTCAAGTATTGCAGGCAAAGAAGAAATTTAGACACTAACAAAAGTGAAAAGACCTTAAAAAGCTTTAAGGAGAGAGAAAAGCCTTTAACTTACAATCTAATTTACAAGTTTTAAGCTATGCCCTGATCTCTGCATTTGAATAGATGGGAGGGAATGGCATTTGTTGAAAAGAAAGGGACCATTTGAAAAGCTGTTGCTCTAATAGACTAGGTTAATGCAATAGCAGTTTGAAATAAAATGGAAAGAGGTGATATTAGAGAGGAAGAAAACTTTCCTCTATGCATCTAGATTCTTCAGGCTGGTTTAAGAATTAAGATGAGAAAGATTAACTGGAAGAAATTAAGTTTAATTTTGCACATACAGGAACACCACATACATGAAAAGTTTGAAGGTAGAAAGGTCAATTGAGGCCTATGACATTCTGAACTAAGGAATGAGACAGGGGTCTAAGGTTCCAAGGACAGTAGAGACATCCATTCACAAAACAAGGGGAGCAGATGTTGGAAATTAGATGTTTGCCCTGCCATACAGATGGGGCCACTTAGATAAAGTTTATGTCTGGTCATAATTATCTTTCTGGGAAAAATCCCCAATTTAAATCCTTATAGTTTGCTAAGGAAGGGGCAGTAGTTTTTCTTCAGCCTATAGGGGCTCTCCACTGTCTTTAGTACAAAATAATTCACATGCCAAAGCAGCACATCTTGGGTAGGCCTGTTCTGAAGCCCTACAGTGGCATAAAAGAGTGTATTTGAGATATATTTTGAGTTAGGAGTGATAGAATTCTGTGAAGTCTAAATGGTTCTTTTGATGCCTATAATTTTTGCGCTCCTGAAAGGAAGAACCATTTTTAAACTGTCTTTTAATACCTTGTGTCTCTAATAGAGCTTGAGCAAATAAAGTGCCTAAGAACTTCTTAAAAAAAAATGTTCCTTGTGGATAATAAAATCAAAATTTTATCAGTAACTAAAGCTTCTCCTTGGCCCATGCATAAATTAGCACATTCTATTTTTTTCCATTTCTGATATGAAACAACTTAATTCCAAGAGAAAAAATTAAGGAATTTCTGGATTTCAGACATTAAGTCATGCACTGAAACTCAAAGCTAAATAAATCATGCATACTTTTTCTCAAGGAGTTCATAAGCTACAGGGGAACAAAACTTGTAGAATTTAACCATATATATTTCCTTCAATATTGTCTTGGTGCAATCCAAAATTCTGAGAAAGTTTGAACATTTAAAAAAAAAATCAATTTCAATGTACTAGACAGCTGCCAAAAATATCAAGTTCTGGAGAGCAGAAAATTCCAGAGAGAGCCCAATAGTTGATGCTCCTGTTTCTCTTGAGGTATTGGTCTCTTCAAAAGCCATTATTAATGTGCTGAGAAGTTTGATGAAAAGAAGTAGCAGCTGAGATGCTGAGAACCAGAGCAGCCCGAGTTTTCGGCAGCTTCATGCATCTGGGGCAAAAAAACTTTTTGAGTTTAGTGCCTGCCAGGGAGGAGAAACTCTGATAAACACCCCATGTTTTCTCTTGTGATCATAAAAATATACACACTGTAAGAGTAAATGTGAAGCGGAAATTAAACAGTTTGAATTAATCCTAGATATGAAACAAGTCATCCCATATATTGGTAGATTAAAACAACAATCAATATGCAGATTTGGCAACTTGGGTTTTTTTCCCCTTGACTCACTGCAGTGAGTGGATAGTGTGACTGGGGCTGCATCACCCAAGAAGTCCTCATTTACGTAGCTGGTGTTTCGTAGGCTGTCATTTTCTAGAAGTCTTCTCATAGGCTACTCAATCTTCCTCACACTGTAAAGTTGACTTCCCTTCAGTAAGAAAAGTCATGGACAATGTGCAAGTATATTTCAAGTTCTCCTCACACCCTGAGGATGTGTTAACACTCTGTTGGCCAAGGGCAAATCATATTGCCAAGTCTAGACTCAAAGATTAAATAAATAGATGCCATATCTTGACAGGAAGAACTACAGAGACTTTATATTCTCCCCACCCCACCCAGTCTATCACAGGAAGAACTACAGAGAATTTATATTCTTCTCCCCACCCCAGTCTATTACATTTCACAGGGTTAGGTCCAAGTTGAAGTCAGATGGTTAATCCCTATTTGATTAAGGTGATCTCCCCTGGCTAAGTTAGTTCTACAACTTTTCTTTTTTTTGTCTTGGAGGTTTCCAGGCTAGGGGTCAGGGGTTGAATGAGAGCAGTAGCTGTTGGCCTATACCACAGCCACAGCAACCCTGGATCGGAGCCACATCTTTGACCTATGACTCAGCTCATGGCAACACTGGATCCTTAACGCACTAAGCAAGGCCAGGGATCAAACCTGTGCCCTCATGGATGCTGGTCTGATTTGTTTCCCCTGAGCCATAATGGGAACTCCTACAATTTTTCATATGTAGTATCTGGTACTCAGTAACAGATAACATGATGTCAAAAAGACAATTAAGTGAAAGACAAAAGGAAAAATTAACGATAGAAACAGGCTATGGGAGATCTAACTATTAGTGTTATTCACAGATGTTTCAATAATTACTATTCAAGTTAAATCAAATTATCAAAATTTTAAAATTACAGAGAAATATACTTGTCAATTTTAGATATTCTAGGCAAAATCTAATGGCAGTGAATAAGATGTCCTTATTCAGGGGCTGCAGACAAAGGAGATAAACTTTTAGGCCCAGTAAATATATTTAAAGAATTATACAAATAATTTATAAATGATTTATAAGTGTTGCTCAGCACTTTGAAAATTCTCTAGGAAACATCTATCTTGGTCCTACTATTTTATGTCTCTTTTTTTAACTATATAGCAAAGAGGTGTTAATAATTAATCATATTATATTTAATTAAAATAAATTAATATATAATCAACACTTCTTTTGCACTGATGTAAATAAAAGTCAGCCAAAAATGGAAAAATGTAATGAAAGGAATCACAAAATAATTGAATAACTGTATTTGATTAAATCTGTCTTAAGAGAGAGACATAAATCAAAAAATAAATGGAAAAAGTGAAAAATTATCATTTTGTTCTTCTCACCTCTTATCTCCCATTATGGCTAACATATCATATATGAAAAAAATATCATACTAATGTCCCAAAAGAATTTTATATTTCACAAACCTTATATACTAATGAAAAACAAACAAAATGCCTAAAACTTTTGCATTCTGAATAAAACCAAGAAAAGTAAAAACATCATTCCTAGCTTTATCAAATCTGACTCAAATTTCATACGGTCAGAATTTATAATTTCTAGGTAACAAATTGAAAGGCATTACCTTTAAATTCTGCTTGGTTATTTTTATTCAGGGAACCATTACTATAATAATTGGTCTCTCTTCTAAGAGCTCAAGTAAAAATTTAACTTAGAACTCAAATTTGTCTTTATCTTTGACACAGGGTATTTATAAATATTCAGAACAGCACCCACGACTGTAGCAGATACTGTTTCCAAAATCCAATGAGGCTTAGCAGGCACTGTGCTATTTCCTTAATGATAGTGGATACAAGATGCATATATTCATATTTCACTAAGGGGATATTTGAACACACCTCAGACAAAAAAGCTTTACTGAAGTACAGACGCTTGATATTTCTTGCCTTTGTCTGCAGCCCCTGGCACTTTGTATAATCCTAAAATACCTATGGTACCCATTTCTTCTGGTTCACCATATCCTATCAGCAGAATGTCATTAACGTAACAGACCAGCTTGAGGCCTTTGGTCTTGAGAGATGATCAACTTCCCTGTAAATTAAACTAAGACAGCAGAGAAGTTGATGCAGACAGATTCAGAAGTGAAATGTTACTACTATACATGCTGAGTGAAGAACTGTTACTATCTTCATCTGCTTATTGCTTGTAGGGGCTGAGGTGGGGAAAGATTGCCAGACAAACGGCTTTTTACTAGGTGTCGTTAGGGACCATTTTAATCTTCTTCATTAAAGTAACCCTATTTTGACAGAACTTCAATGTCACACCTCCAAAACCCTCTGTCTTTGCTCAGGATAAACCTACGCATGAAGGGGGAACATGAATAGAATTACTAATGCTATATTTTAGTCTTTAATTGTGGCACCAATCACTATAATTCACCCATGTGGCATGAATCTGTAATTCACAGTATTACTTTGCTTTACTATTCTGGTAAAGAGGGCTGAGGCCAGAGCTCTTCACACAATAGCTGTTACTCCATTTATCAGATACGGTTTGATAGTTTTGTCTATTCCAACTACTTATTCAAGACCTGGAAACAAAACCACAACAAAGGACCCAAAAGAACATACAGGGAAATTGTTTTAATGAAAACACCGCTAATTATCTGATCTCTGAATTTCTAACATGAAGCATTCTATATCTTGAATTCAACACAGTGTCCCACAGATTCTGAAAGTTTTTATACTCTTTTCTCTAGTGCATAGTGCCCTAGAACATGATTGGTAGAACCTTTTGGAGAAGACTTAGAGGAAGATTTACAATTTTCTGGTGGAAATAATAGCCCATCAACAGGGCAAAATTGACCCCAGGTACAAGAGTTGAATCATTGCTTCTTTCTGCTCTTCCATTCCTAGTCCTATAATTTCTCACTATTTTGGTAATATTTGCTGCTTTTAAGAGAGTATTTCAATATATTTTGTCCACTAATTTTGTTAGTCATTAGTAATAGCTTAGTCCAAAATTATCAAATTTACCCACACCTAACTTATTTACCCACACCTATAACTTATTTTGTCACCAGAAAAACCCATTAACAATTACCAGGAAACAAAGATAGAATCTGGGTAATAAAATAAAATCTAACCTTTTTTTTTTTTCTTTGTGGGGAGTCTAGTTTCACTTACTTTAAGGGTGCCATGTTCAGAGGCCTTCCACTGGCCCTTCACACCAGAGTTCCGAATGGCAATGGCTGCACCAGTGCCTCAGCTTGGCCGACCTTGTGCAGAGGCTCTGTGCTCAACACTTCAAGATGCTGGCAGCGGGTTGGGAGCAGAAACTCTGAGCTCTGTGATTTGGAGCGTGAGCAGCACAACTCTGCTGTCTGGTAAGAACTATTTCCCCCAATCCAGGCTGATGAGATCTTATAAAACAGCCCCACCCACAGCCTGGTGGGAGAGCACAGAAGCACAGGCTCCTTTCCATTATCTGATTAAAAAAAAAAGGTTTTCCTTTGTAAACAAAGTCGAGTTCTATTGGCTCAAACAACACCAGGCAGAAGGACCCTTGTTGGAGACTAACTGAAGAGGGTTGATAAAATTTCACGGCCCCAGGTGGACTGGATTATGGCCTTTTAGCCTGAACTTCTCCACTAGGTTCTGGGCTCTTATCAGCCCCAGCAGGAGAATGTTGGAGAGGCCAGAAACAGGAAAAGACCCAGATAAGGATCACCTGACAAAATAGAATGATGATGTGGTATCTGAGTTTAGGAAAAGGCACTGGAGATACCTGAATGTGAAAGGGTCCCCAGAAAGGGTCCCCAGGGAGATGACAACTGGTGAGCTGACCTCTTCTACTCAGTGCTAGTTTCTCTGAAGTGGGCCAGGGAGCCTGGGGAGCCACTCAGAAGACAAGGAAGCCCATTATCAGGAATCCCTGTGAGCAGCTTACAAGAACAGGAAACACTTGCCACCCAACTTCCCCTCTGCTTGTGAGCAAACCTTGGATGATTCTGTGTTGTCTGAGATTCCATGGGTCCTCCTCCCACTACCAGGGCAGAACACCAGCTTCCCCAGTCACCTGGAGGGGATGTCTCGTGCCTTTAGTTCTCAACTGGAGGGAAGTCTGAGAACTCCTCCTCTTCAGCCAAAAGGAGGAAAGAGAAGACTCCCCCTCCAGACAGCTTTGTTGCTCCATAATGGACCAAATTGGTCAGGAACTAATTTAGCTAAGCCCCTCTAGCCCAGAAGCAGTCCCATCTACCTCCTGTGGGACATTCTGACTGAGGAGGGACAATTTCAAGGACAGGCCATACAAATTCAAGTGGGACCCTCAGTTATATTAGTCCACACCATTTAGGTGTCTCCTATTGTGGTCTTTTGAGGACTCCATTAACAGACTGGTGCTAGTTCCAAACTTCCCAAAATGGACATCTTATTTGGGTCAAATCTTGTGGCATTTGTGTGTCAACAAATCACTCCATCTGCCTCCTTGGTAGTTGGAAATTAATCCAAAACAGAATATGTATGGGGTGGGGAACCAAAAGTCCACCACGCAGATGGATAGCCCATTTGGGTGCATTCTGCAGAAACATTTAATTTTCTATATAATGGAGTTTGGCTCCAATAGCAGCTGGGAGATGGGGAAAGCTGGCCCATCAGTGGATCACAAAGTGGGGTGACCTACCTAAGCTTCATTCTAACAGAAAGTGAGAGAAGACTTCTCCTCCTAAAACTAAATGTCTAATTGCTGCAGCTGGATCTTTAACTATGGTCTAATAGCTAGGCCTCTATATGAAATGTTTGAAAGGAAAGGGTGATAATTTTTTGGAAGGAATTATGAATGCAAAGGGGCCTTTTAAAACTGAAAAAGCAATTACTTCAGGCTCCTGAACTTGCCCTCCCAGATTTAGCCAAATCCTTTGAACTTTATATTCAAGAGAGATGGGGATTTACCATTGGGGTATTAGCTCAAAACGTGGGACTCCTTACTCGGGTAGTTGCTTATTTCTCTAAAATTAGATCAAACCACTAAGGAATGGCCTCTTTGCCTTTGGGGAGGAGCAGCCACTACAACCTTGTTCTAAAGGAAGCTGAAAAGTTAATGTTTGGTCAGCCAGTCACTATATGGATTCCACACCAGGCTTAGGCTTTAGTATGTTCTAAGCAACAGAATTGTTATACCTGAGAAGTTCAATTCAAGTTCAGGCCGTGCTTTCAGACAACCCAGTTGTAACCATAAAAACCTGTCACAAGCTAAATCCTGTCACCCTACTACCCACAGAAAAGCGACCCCTGGAGCACGATTATGTAGAAACAATGGGCATGATCTATGTTATACATACATATGTATGATTCATTGTTTCCGTGTTTCTTTCCTTTATGGATTATAAGTTCCATGATACTAGAATATCATGATATTCATTTTACCTACCATTCTATCTGCATTGACTCTCACAGTGTCTCACAGAGTTGTCTCATGATACTTGTTGAAAAACTGAATTAGATTTCGACTTCTAGGTTTTCCTATTTCTTGAAAATATCTTGCATTGTTTCCTAAAAAATTTATGCAACGTATTCTTTAACTTTTGCTTTCCTGATTTCCAAAATTCCCTTGTTTTTCTATTTCTACATTTACTAAAAGAAAATCTGAACCTCTGGACTCTTTTATGTTTGACAGTTGCTTCGAGTCCACTTTATTATCTCAAAGGTATCTCAGGCAAAATAAATATTGATGTGATATTGCATCTGTCTTTATAAAGATCTGCAAAAATCTTTATAAAGATCTGCAGAATTTTCTCATGTAAAAATGTCTAGATAATATTTTTTGCATCAGAAGATTCATAAAAATATCATTATAGTGCTCACATATATTATCTGTTATTTTATTTTTGTGATTCATATTGAGTGTAAAGCTGTTTTTTGTTAGTCTTGATTTTTGGAATGCTCTGAGAGTTTTAATAACACCACTTTCAAAGAAAGATCAGGTAGATGAGGTAAATGCTGCCGGATTTGGTGTCCTACCAAAAGGACAAGTGTATGGTCTGGCCATTCAAGGTGGCTGTTCTCTTGCTCTCTGTGTATCCTCTGCTTGACCAGTCCCTGCTTCACCTACATCCTCCTTTCATAAACATGCTTGTCCCTCACCACCCAGCTAGTAATTGTTCTAATCCATAGGTCAGAACAGCTTCATCTGCTGGTTTTTCAAAGGAAATATCTGCCCTCATAATGCTCATTAACCTAAGGGGATGTGAGGAAGGTTCCTTAGCTGCTGGTTCAACCCAATATGTTACAACCCAACAGTTGATGAGCTAGCCAGGAGGCCAAGGAAACTCCTGTCAGTGCTCAGATGTAAGGGAAATAAGGACGAGGAATGGAGAAGTGGGGTGTTATCCCAAGGTGATCCTCCCCTAGCCTATGGGGCCCTGTGGCAGCTGACTACCATAAGAGACATCTTTCTCTTCCACTATACTGATACTATTGTGCTAACTTCAGAGTTTTTCCAGTTTGAAAGTAACAGGCTTATGTTCCTGGTTTATCTGAGTGCAGAAGAATTGCTGGTGAATATAAACGAAATGTAAGCGACCTGAGTATCTACAAAATGAAAGCATACTCTTGACCCACCATGCCTAAACAATTATAGATACAGGCCTCAGGAACATTAATTCAGGGACAGGCTTGTGAGTTGGACATGGCCAGTTCTCTGGAAGGGTTCAGGGCCAGTAGTAATGACAATGTAATAAAAGAGTAGCCTTGGAAGGGGGCAGAGCAATGACATAGTATGACATAGTATGATGGAACAACAGCAGTCTAAAATGGGTTACAACAGCTGGAAGAAGTTATAAAAAGCTGACCTGAGTTGTTGAGCAATGCAAAAAAACCACTATTTGGATCTACAACAGCTGTGCACAATGTATAAGACACCTGTGGGCATCAATAGTGACCAAGGTATCTACTTGACTGGCTATAACGTTCAGGAATGGGCTAATAAAAATGACATACACTGGCATTTCTTCCTGCTGAACTAATTGAAAGAATGAAAGGAATACTAAACAACAGTTGTGACTGAAAATCCACCCACCCGACATGTGGACCAGGAGGCTAACTCAAGCCTATGAACTATGAACATCCCAATGCCTACACCTGGTAACCTGGGGACAACTAGTCAACACTATTTAAGTTCGACTGTTGACCAATGAAGAACCATTGACAACTATTGGTCAGGACAGTAACTGGATTTTGCCCTTGCCATAGGATCCACCACCAAGGGAATATATTATAAAAAGGCTTTGGAACTGGCAGCTAAGTCCCTGGTGGTTTGGGTTTGACACAGTGTGGGGAATAGGATGAGAAAAGGACTCACAGATAACATTGCTTTTCCTGTAAATGGCGCCAGCTCTGGGGACTAAGGGTGAACAAGCCGTATAATACTGCAGGCCAGGACAAAAACCACAGGCAAGAGTGGCACTATCTCAGAATGCTGTTGCTAGTATTTTGCTTAGTAGTGAGGACCTCCTCTGTATTTTGTCTGTTACGCATCTTATATTTTGTCTCTAGTCTGAATGGAGGGAATCAGTTTGTTGCCTAGGCAGCCGTGTCTGGGTCTATAGCAAGATGACATTGTCATCCTCCTTTGGACGTTCATGAAAATTTGACCTAATGAGCGCCTGGTTTGCTCTTGATGCTCTTGAGCTGCTGTATTGCACTTGCAGTGCTTGGTTGCACTGCACATACCTCAGAGACATTGCAGAAAAGTGGTGGGTCAGGATTGTACAGACTGGCGCTTTCTTGTGGCCCAGTGAATTAAGGATCCCATATTGCCCCTGCAGCAGCTTGGGTCGCTCCTATGGTGCAGGTTAGATCCCTGGCCTGGGAAAATCTGCATGCTAAAGATGTGGCCAAAAAAAAAAAAAAAAAGATGGTAAAGGATGTGCCAGGTATGTAGGGGAGGTATGTGTGGTCAGGGCACTCAAGGTGGCTCTTCTCTTGCTCTCTGTGTATGCCCTCTGCTGGATCAGTCCCTGCTACCCTACACTCTATTCACATGACCATGCTTGCCCCTGCCCCAGGTAGGGATTGTTCTAATCCTTAAACCAGAACAGCCCCACCTGCTACTTTAAAGGGAAACATCTACCTTTGTGATGGTTGTTAGCCTGAGGGGCCATAAGGGATGTGCCCTAGCTGCTGGTTTTCGGGGTAACTGATGAGCCAACCTGATATCAGTTCCCCTTATAAGCAGTAGCCTCTTACTCCTCTGAGAAGTGAAGACTGCTGCCCTGTTCTGCCTGTTGTCTGCGGAACACAGAGGGTTGTCACTTCATGACCTTCTGCCATGAACATGTAAGATCCCCCATCCAATAAAGCATTGATGTTTCTGTCACTGTTTCTGGGCTCTTCCTTTGGTCTCAATGCTGGACAAGTACAAGGCTTGCAGACCTGCGGGGTGCAGCCCGACAGCAAGGTAGAGCACAGCAACCTCTGTGCTCTGTTGCCAGGCTCAGTGGTGCCCTTTTCTCTAAATAGAAGGTAATCCTCAAATTTATTTACAAAAATGCAGACTTTGTTCTTGCAATAGCAAATGCACTCAGGGCTTTTACCACTTTGTATATTTTCCCCCAAAATTAAAATATATATATATATATATATAATTTATAAATTAAACTAACAGAAAACTAGAATAAAAACTGCTTGTGCTTTATGGTACTTCAAGATCCCTTGTGCCTATAAAACGTGTGCTTCTAGTCAAATCAGATCTGTGAAACGTGGGCTTTTTAATTTTGTTGCTGGTTTTATTGTGTTTTGGGTTTACAGCCAACAAATGTGAGATACTTTTGCAACTATTTATTAAAGCCACGCTGGCAGAAATTTGTAAAAGGAGCCTAGGTTTATTTTTTTAACCATTTTAAAATGCTTTCTTTTAGAATGGAAATCTATTTCCAAATATCATTTTGCATGAAATCTTTACTGTGTTTAACATATAATACAATATAAAATAGAGAAAATTTTACTCTCAGAGAAAAAAAAAGAGGCAAATCTTGAGGAATCATGGATCTGGTATGAAGATACTAATTCAGCTAAATGAGACAGAGACTTCAAGGTGCCCAAACAAAATTCTCTTGGTCACTAAAAGACCAGGATAATAGGGCTTTTAATATTGCTTGTAGCCTAAAGTCCTTCTCTCCTTGTTTAAATCCATCTCTAGAATATTTTTTTTCTGATCAGTAGAAGCTAAATTATTTCAAAAGCAAGGGGAAGCTTCTCTCCTATAATTTTAGGGAAGACTTAGCTTAAGATCTGATGTAGAATCTCATTTGCGGAGTTGCTCCATTATCGCAATCTAGTCAGGCCGTGATGTGAAAGGCTGAGTGTACACTGAAATCCCAAGGAAAAATGACTTTTTGATATATTTGGCTGACTGGTTTATCTGAGTGCTAAACACCTCTGAGTCTTCCTTGGAAGCAGAAGAAAGAGCTTCCTCTGTAAGGAATGAGGCTGATTCAGCACTGATTAAAGCCGTTGTAAGGAACTCATTTGAGGTAATTACCTTGCAAGGTAGTCAGGCTTCTTGTGCCTAATTTTTACCACCTTTTTGTCTCCAAGCAAGACTCAAAATTCACCCTGTCTCGGATGGATAATATTAAATCTGGACTCTGATAAGATTTATGTACCAATATATTGGCAAGAAGTTTTTGTTTCATTGTGACAGAAACATGAGAATTTTATGTGAAAATGCATTCTGATGGTACTGGATCAAGAAGGAAACATTTTCTTCTGTTGGACTGAATCTACTGATAGAACCTATTGGTAATGAATCTGGATTTCATGCACTTGCTCATTCAGCAGAGGGTAGACCTCACCTTTTAATCAGCTGTTTAATTAAAACTTTCATTTATGTACAGCCTATGCTAATTCAAGCTAAACTGCAAAAATTCCTTAATAAAATGTAAATATATAGTATTAAGATAGGAAAGTTAGAGCAGATTTAAAGTGTTCTACCCAATCAGAAAGTCCTCAATTATGTAGAGCTGAGGAGGCTCTGAGGATACTTACCATCACTAAGAAGTCCATTGGTGAGTAGGTTACAAGCTTTGCTGAAATGTGTACTGGGATTGTCCTCTGTAGGGTGGAAATGAAGATGGGAGATGCTGCCGTTGACAGGAGTCCCTAATTGCAGTGAAGATGTCAGAATCCCACAATGTAATAAGTGGACCTAATTAATTCCCAGAAGCAAGAAGTTGATGAGCATAATTGAAATCAAGGTAAGAATGGCATTCAGAATAGCTAGCAAACAGGGCTCTTTGGTATAGTTATAAGAAGCTGTAGGAATTAAATATAAAGACATCTGTCTTAACTTGGATTCAGTCCCTAAAACCCAAGACTGAGACAAAATCTTAGGTGTTAATTTTTTTTTTCCTTTTTAGTGCCACACCCGTGGCATATGGAAGTTCTCAGTCTAGGGGTTGAATCAGAGCTGCAGCTGCTGGCCTTCACCACAACAATGCAGGATCTGAGCCACATCTGTGACCTATACTACAGCTCATGGCAATGCCAGATCCTTAACGCACTGACCAAAGCCAGGGATCAAACCTGAATCTTCATGGATACTATTTGTGTTTCTAACCTGCTGAGTCCCTAGGTGTTAATTCTTTAACAGAGGAGCTATCCTGGGAAAGTAAAAGTAAAGAAAATGCCACAAGATGAAGATGTCCATTTAGCCACTTCTGTTTAGGACTGAATATTTTGCTGTATACAACTAAATAATACAATAATGAGCATAAAGAAAGAAATATTGTAATGATCATAAAAGGATTAATAAAACCAACATTATTTACAAAAGGAAGTAAATAAAATAAAAGAGATCAAAGGCCTAGGAACAGGGACACCCAGGAGTTCCCGTCATGGCTCAGTGGTTAACGAATCCAACTAGGAACCATGAGGTTGCGGATTTGATCCCTGGCCTTGCTCAGTGGGTTAAGGATCTGGTGTTGTGGTGTAGGTCATGAGCTGTGGTGTAGGTCGCAGACATGGCTCAAATCCCGCATTGCTGTCACTCTGGCATAGGCCAGCAGCTACAGCTCTGATTGGACCCCTAGCCTGGGAACCTCTGTATGCCATGGGTGTGGCCCTAAAAAAGACAAAAAATAAAAATAAGGCAAAAGATTTATACAATCTGAAAAAGAAAACAAAAAGACAACTTACAGAATGGGAGAAAATAGTTTCAAATGATGCAACTGACAAGGGCCTAATCTCTAAAATATACAAACAACATATACTGCTCAACAGCAAAAAAGCCAACAACCCAGTTGAAAGATGCACAGAGGACCTGAATAGACATTTCTCCAAGGAAGATGTACAGATGGCCAACAAGCACTTGAAACAATGCTCAACATCACTGATAATTAGAGAAACGCAAAGCAAAAGGACCTCACACCAGTCAGAATGGCCCTCATTAATAAGTCCACAAATAACAAGTGCTAGAGCGGTTGTGGAGAAAAGGGAACCCTCCTGCACTGTTAGTGGGAATGTAAGCTGGTACAACCACTATGGAGAACAGTATGGAAGTACCTTAGAAATCTATACATAGAACTTCCATATGACCCTGCAATCCCACTCTTGGGCATACATCCAGATAAAACTCTACTTAAAAAAGACACATGCACCCACATGTTCATTGAAGCACTATTTACAATAGCCAAGACATGGAATCAACCCAAATGTCCACTGATAGATGATTGGATTAAGAAGATGTGGTGTATATATATTCACAATGGAATACTACTTGGCCATAAAAAAGAACAAAATAATGCCATTTGCAGCAACATGGATGGAACTAGGGATTCTCATACTGAGTGAAGTAAGTCAGAAAAAGTCAAATACCATATGATATCACTTATATCTGGAACCTAATATATGGCACAAAGGAACCTTCCCACAGAAAAGAAAATCATGGACTTGGAGAATAGACTTATGGTTACCAAGGGGAAAGGGGAGGGAGCAGGTGGGACTGGGAGCTTGGGATAAATAGATGCAGAATGTTGCCTTTGGGATGGATTAGCAATGGGGTCCTGCTGTGTAGCACTGGGAACTCTGTCTAGTCAATTATGATGGGACATGTAATGTGAGAAAAAAGAAGGTATACATGTATGTGTAACTGGGTCACCGTGCTGTGCAGTAGAAACATATATAAAGATATAAAAATAAAAATAAATAAATAAAAATAAAAAAAGAACAGGGATACCCAAAAGTTTGGAAGTTAAAGAGTTTTTGGGGAAACCAAAAAGGAGTTGGAGAAGAAAGTGTCTGTACAGTAGGAGGGAAACCTGGAGTGTGGCGTCTCTCAATACAAAGGGTTATGAATTTCAAAGATAAAAAGAGATCAAACATGGTAAATACTACTTGCAGTTCAGTAATATTGAGGATTGTGGCAAGATGGAGGTTACAAAAATGATAAAATACTTTCTGTGTAGTGGTGGGAAAAAAGTCAAAATGGTAAGGATTCAAGAAAGGATGAGAGAAAAACAATGCAGACAGAGTCAGGTTAGCATGCAATTAATTCTTTGATACAGGACCATTTTCTTCTGAGAAGCCCTGTATTGGATAGGACAATATATCTAAATCGTGATTAACTCAGGTAAACTAAGATGGATGATTCAGCCTAGGTAGAACACAACTCTTTGAATGGTTTTTCTTTAAAGGAAAGAAAGAAAATATGGTGGCAATAGGGGGGGGGTTGGTGGGGTCCAGAAATGTGTGGGTTTTTTTTGTCTTCAGATGGCTAATGTGAGCACAAGTTTGGATCCTAATGGGGATGAGTCTGAAAATGGGAAGGAATTACAGCTGCCTGGTAGAGTTGCTGCCAGGAGGATAAAGGTGACAAAATATAATGCACAAACGTGTGACTGCTGGACAAAGCGGAAGCATGAATAATCCATGCATAATAATAGGAGAAAAGTAGAATATTGGGCCTATATAGGTACTAATTGAAAGATGTGGTGGAGGCCTGTGGAAGTTTTCAGTTAAAGCAGGAACTAACATCATTACCTAAAAATAGAAATTGTGGATAATACAGTTTTTCATCAGTATAAAATAGATGTGTTTAATGCAGTCAGTAAAATTTTAATTAACATGATGGGATGAGTAACCATTAAAAATTGAAACCTAGTTCATACTATAAAGCAAAGCACATTTTTACAGACTGAAGAAGAAATGAAAATAACACTAGAAATAATATTGTAAAATATACTTTTATGGCAATATTTTTTTGAAGAGAATTCCTTTAAAAACTAAGGAAAAGGAAAACAGTACTGTAAAAAAGCACCTATCACATAAATCAAGCTGACTTAAAATTACAAAAGAATACTAAATGCTAATTAAAAATTGCAAAAGAATACTAAATATAATCAATCACACTGGTACATAAAAACATTTCTACATTAAATAAGATAGTTGTAAATTTAACCAGCAACAATCTTTGGCCTCAGTATGCAAACACAAAACTCAAAAAATTGCTGGTAGACAAACTCAGGAGAAAATTTATGAAATTTTAGCAATAACATTTGTAATTTTTGAGGCAATCAATTCACCTCTAGGATTTTGAACCCAAAAAATTAAACTGAGATGCACGCAATTACTTCTTTTGAAAGAAATTATCTACAGCACATTTTTCAATTGTTAAAAAATATAAAAATAGTGTTCAGCAATAGGAAATGGGTTAAATAATTGTGTATCAGTATAGTAGAACATATACTATTTAATGACATGGGAAAATGCTTACCATTTGTTTTGAACTGATTTGTATACTCCCATATTTCATGTTGAAGTCCTAACCCCCAATATACTTCAGAATGTGATTATATTTGGAAATAAGGCTTTCAAAGATGTAGTTATGGTTAAATGAGATCATATGTGTGGGTCTTATTCTAATATAACTAATGTCCTCAGAAAAATTTTGAGAGACACCAGGGATGTGTGACTTTGGAGGAAAGACCACGGGAGGACAAAATGAGATGGCAGCTGTCTACAAACCAAGAAGACTCAGGAGAAATCAAACTGGCTGACCTTGTCATCTTGGACTTCTATCCTCTAGAACTGTGAGAAAATAAATGATTCTTATATTGTATTCATACATCACATCTTCTTAAGCCAATCATTTATTGAGCACTTGGGTTGTTTCCATGTCTTAACTATGGTAAATAGTGCTACTATGAACATGGAGGTGCATGCATTTTTTTTTTTTGTCTTTTTGCCATTTCTTGGGCCGCTCCTGTGGCATATGGAGGTTCCCAGGCTAGGGGTCGAATCGGAGTTGTCGCCTCTGGCCTAAACCACAGCCACAGCAATGCGGGATCCTTAACCCACTGAGCAAAGCCAGGGATCAAACCCATAACCTCATGGTTCCTAGTCAGATTCGTTAACCACTGAGCCACGACAGGAACTCCTGCAAGAATCTTTTGAATTAGAGTTTTCATCTTTTAGGGATATATGCCCAGGAGTGGGATTACTGGATCATATGATAGCTTAATTTTTAGTTTTGTAAGGAATCTCCATACTATTTTCCATAGTGGCTATACCAATTTACATTCCCACCAACAGTGTAGGAAGGTTTCCTTTTCTTCATATTCTCTCCAATATTTATTATTTATAGAATTTTTGATAATAGCCATTCTAACCTGTGTGAGGTGATACTTCACTGTGGTTTTGATTTGCATTTATCTAATAATTAATTATGTTGAGCATCTTATCTGCCTATTGGCTATCGGCATGTCTCAGTGGAGAAATGTCTGTTTGGGTCTTCTGCTGAATTTTTGACTGGGTTTTGTTTTCTTATATTGAGTTGTATGAGTAGTCTGTATATTTTGTGTACTAACCCCTTTTCAGTTATATCCTTTGCGAATACTTTCTCCCATTCTGTAGGTTGTCTTCATTTTGTTGATTGGTTCCTTTGCAGTACAAAAGCTTTTAAATTTGATTAGGTTCCATTTATTTATTTTTGCTTTTATTTTTTTTTTTGCCTTGGGGGACTGATCTAAGAAGATGCTGCTATGATTTTTGTCCAAAATATTTTGCCTATATTCTCTCCTGGCGGTTTTATTGTGTCATGTCTTATATTTTGGTCTTTAAGCCACTTTGAGTTTATTTTTATAGATGGTGTGAGGGAGTGTTCCAATTTCATTGATTAGTATGTAGCTGTCCTGCTTTCCCAACATGAGTTGAAGATATTGTCTTTTCTCCATTGTATATTCTTGCTTCCTTTGTCATAGATTAATTGACTGTAGGTGTGTAGGTTTATTTCTGTGCCCTCTATTTAGTTGCATTGATCTATATGTTTGTTTTGCACCCATACCACACTGTTTTGATTACTGTGGATTTGTAGTATTGTCTCAATTATGCAAGGCTTGCCTCAAACTTTTCCCTTTTCCTAGGGATCAGTGTAATAATTCTTGATCTTTTGTGTTTGCATGTAAATTGTAGGATTATTTGCTCTAGTTCTATGAAAAATGTCATAGGCATTTTGATTGAGATTATACTGAATCTTAGATTGCTTTGGGTACTATGGTCATTTTAACAATGTTCTTTCAATCCAAGTGCATAGGGTATCTTTCCATTTCTTTAAATTATCTTCAATTTCTCTTATTAGTGTTTTATAGATTTTAGCATATAGGTTGCTTACCTTCCTGTTTATTCCTAGGTATTATTTTTAATGAAATTTTAAACAAGATTTTTTACTTTCATTTTCTGATATTGTTAGTATATGTAAATAAATGCATATTAGTTTTCTGTATATTAATCTTGTATTATTCCACATTTATGAATTCATTATTAGTTCTAATAGTTTTTATGTGGCATCCTTAAAATTTTCTGTATAGAGTACAACGTCACCTTCCAATTTGGATAATTTTATTTCTTTTTCTCGTCTGATTACTGTGGCTAGGACTTTCAATGCTATGTTGAATGGAAGTGGTGAGAGTGGACATCCTTGTCCTGTTCATGAACATAGCAGAAGGTGTTCAGCTTTTCATCATTGAGTATTATGTTGGCTGCGGTTTTATAGGAAATGGCTTTTATTATGCTGAGTTATGTTCCCTCTATACCCATTTTGGTAAGAGTTTTTATTGTGAATGGATATTGAATTCTATAAATGCTTGTTCTGCATCTCTTGAGATGAGCATTTGGTTTTTGTCTTTCCTTTTGTTAATATGGTGTATCACATTGATTTTCATATATTGAACCACTCTTATGACCTTTTAATGAATCCAAATTGATGATGATGTATGATCTTTTTCTGTGTTTTTGGACTCAGTTTATAATATTTTGTGGAAGATTTTTATACCTATATATCAAAGAAACTGGCTTATAATTTTCTTTTTTTTATTTTAAGTGTTTCTGGTTTTTGTGTCAGGGTGGATTCATAGGTTGAAATTGGAGTGCTCCTTCTTCAATCTTTCAAAATAGTTTGAGAAAGATAGGTATAAGCTCTTCTATATTTGGTAAAATTCCCCAGAGAATCTATCCATTCTTGCACTTTTGTTTGCAAAAAGGTTTTTGTTTGTTTGTTTGTTTACAGATTATATAACAAATGTAGTGGTTGATCTGTTCTAATTGTCTATTTCTTCTTAACTCAGTTTTGGTAGGCTGTATGTTTCCAGAAAATTGCTTATTTATTCTAGTTTTTCCAAATTGTTGGCATAAAACTAGTATTTTCTTTTTATTTTTGTGTGTATGTAATAGTATTTGTTGCTTCTCTTCTTTCATTTATTATTTTATTTGGGTTCTCTTTTCTTTTTTGAGAGTCTGGCTAGAGATTTTTGATTTTACCTTTTTAAGAAACACAGCTCTTGGCTTTATTGATTTTTTCTATTTTTTCTCTCTATTTTATTTATTTCCTCTATGATTATTGTTATTTCCTTTGATCTGCTCATGATCTGTCAGTTCTTTTTCTAATTCTTTTAGGTGGTAGGTTAGGTTTTTTGAGATTTTTCTTGCTTCTTGGGAAAGGCCTGTATCACTATTAACTTCACTCTTAGACCTGCTTTTGCTGCATCCCAGTGATTTTGTAAGTTTGTTATTTTATTGTTTGTCTCAATATATTTCCTGATTTCTTCTTTGGTCCATTTTTTTTTTAGTAGCATATTTTTTAGGTTTCAGGTATTCAATTTTCTCCCTTTTATCATTCTGTGACTGATTTCTAGTTTCATATTATTGTGGTCAGAAAAGATGGTTAAACTTTGTATACTCTTAAATTTGGTGAGGCTTCTTTTGTGGCTTAGCATGTGGTCTATCCTAGAGAATCTTCCATGCCTGCTTGATAATAATGTCTATGTCTATTGGTTTTTTTGTTTTGTTTTGTTTTTAAATACACTGTTCTGGAAATATCAATTTACGTCCAAATGATCTATTGTGTCATTTAGGAGCTCTGATGCCTTATTGATTTTTCTGTCTTGAAAAATCTGTCAGTTAATGTCATTGGAGGATTAGAGTCTCCTACTATATTGTATTCCTGACAATTTCTCCTTTTATATCTGTTAGTATTTGTTTTTTGTTTGTTTGTTTGCTTTGTCTTTTTGCCTTTTCTAGGGCCGCACCTGCAGCATATGGAGGTTCCCAGGCTAGGGGTCTAATCAGAGCTGTAGCCGCTGGCCTACGCCAGAGCCACAGCAACTTGGGATCCAAGCCACATCTGCAACCTATACCACAGCTCGCAGCAATGCCGGATCGTTAACCCACTGAGCAAGGCCAGGGATCGAACACGCAACCTTATGGTTCCTAGTCAGATTTGTTAACAACTGAGCCATGACAGGAACTCCAGTATTTGTTTTATATATTTAGGTACTCCTATGTTTCTGGTGAATATATGTTACTGAGTATAATATCTTCTTCTTACATTAATTCCTTTATCATTATATAATGCTGTTTTTTGTCTTTATGGCCTGTTTTCAAGTCTCTTTGGTCTGATATTAACATTGCTACTCCAGCTTTCTTGTTTCTATGTGCATGATGTATTTTTCCATCTCCTCATTTTCAGTCTCTGTATATCCTTCACCATAAGGTGAGTCTCTCATAGACAGTACATTTTAGGTTCTTGTTTTTTAATTGAATCTGCCACTCTGGGTCTCTTGATTGGAACATTTAATCTATTGATATTTAATGTAATTATAGATATGTAATTACTGGCATTTTAATCCTTGTTTTCCAGTTGATTTTATAATTTTTCTTTATTCATTTCACTTTTCCTTTTGCAGGTTGATGGTTTTCTTTTGTATCATGCTCGAGTTTCTTTCTTTTTGTTTTTTGTGGATCTATTATATGTTTTTGTTTGTGGTTACTCTGGTTTTAAAGTGTATTAACTCATAACTCTATCTACTTGCTTTAGATTGATAGTTACGTACATTAAAACACATTCCAAAAGAAAAGATCTGCATTTTGTGATTTTGATGTTCTATTTCATACCTTCATGATTATGCTTTTGATATTAATTGTAGCTAAAATTGCTTTTACAGAATTTTTGATTTTTAATCTATGTACTAGTTTAAGTGACTCAATCATTCCTATATTTAGTTTTCACACTGTGATTTTTCTCTTTCCAATAGATTTTTAGCGCTTTTGTATTTTTGTATTTAGAGAAGACTTTTCAATATTTCTTAGTATAGGTTTAGTATTGTTGTATTTTCTTTTCTTTAGTTTTTGCTTGCTGGAGAAACTCTTTATCTCACCTTCTATTCTTAATGATAATCTTGCTGGGTAGGAAATCCTAAATTGTAAGGTTTTCCCTTGCAGGACTTTGGTTATATCATGTCATTCTCTTTTGCCTTGCAGAGTTTCTGTAGAGAAATGATGATAGGTATTCCTTTATGGGTTTCCTATGTAATCTGCTCTCAGCTTTTCTCTATCTGCCTTTAGGATCACCTCTTTAAGTTTGCCATTTTAATTACTATATGTCTTGGTGTGTTTGTGTTTGGGTTCACCTTGTTTTGGACTGTCTGGGCCTCCTGTACCTGGGTGTATGTTTCTTTCTTCAGGTTTGTGAAGTTTTGGGCCATACTTTCTTCAAATACATTTTTGGTTCTTCTCTCTTTTCCTTCTTGAACCCCTATCATGCATAGGTTGACGTGCTTTATATTATCCCATCAATCCTATATGTTGCTTTCATTTTTAAATTTGCCTGTCTGATGTTCTTTTTAAGTGATTTAAATTATTCTGTCTTCCAGATAACTTACTTGTTCTTCTGCATTATTTAGTCTGGTAATCATTGTTTCTAGATTGGTTTTTATTTTGGCAATTGAGTTGTTTAATTTTGATTTTTTCATTTTTATATTTTCCAGTTCTTTGTTATAGTGATATGCATTTCTATGATAATCTTTCTCAATTTCTTTAGCATTTTTATTACCTTCTTTTTGAACTTAGGGCCTAGTTGACTGAAGTGGGCTTCATTACTTGTTCTTTCAGGATATTTCTCTTATTCTTTAATTGGAAATAGTTCCTCTGCTTTTTCATTTTACTTAACTTTCACTGTGAGTTGAGAAACTGTTATCTACTGTGGTCTTAAAGTGGTGTGTTTATGTGAAAGCATACCTGTGTAGCCTGTGTGAGTCTAGTATTTTTGATGAGTGAGTTGTTTTTGGTATGGATGCCAGCCACATCTTTCCTCAGAGTGTGCTGGCCATTATCCCCTTGATAAAGGATATGACTGGTGTTGTGCTTTTCAGAAAAAAAAAATCTGGAAATTAACTCCTGTATGTTCCTTCCCAGGGGGTGCTGTCTGCCTGGGACATGTGAATCAGTGGTACCATCCAATGTTCATGCTGACAAGGTCTGTCCCTTCTGGACCCCACCCCTGCCATGCTAAGCATGGATAATGGGGTCTGAGGTCAGCCCTTCCTCTGCCATGCACATGCCCACAAAGTCTCCCAATGGACCTGTGTCCTGCCACACACATGCAAACAATATGCTCCAAGGTCAACCCAGATCATACCCAGGACCTCTAGGCTGTCTGCACACAGCTGGACTGAGTCTTTTCCAAGTGCCAGTCAGCCTAAGATTCAGTGCCTATCTGCTATGCATACTAGCAGCACTGCCCAGTATGCATTTTGGGCAGAGAAGTGCAGTGAGGTGGCAGCCTGCAGCAGTCTTTTTCTTCCCTCATTGCTAGCAAGCTAGCATGTGTATATTTCTCAGGCACAGAGACCAGGATCCTCCAGCCTCTCTATCTGTCCCAGTGTATCTCTCAGTAGGCAAGGGAGCTTCCCAGGGCAATGGCTTACACATCTGGATCTTCCCTCCTTCACATGTCACTCCCAGGGGTGCCAGTCCTGTCCTGATTCCTTTCCCACCTGCACTCCACCCCCATCCTACTCTGTTAGATGGAGATATTTCTTTTAGCTTAGGTCATATGAGATCATCTGCTAGTTTAAAGTTGGTTTATATGTAAATGTACTTTTGATGTCATGTGGGAAGAGGTTAGCTCCATGTCCTCCTACTCCAGGTCTTGATCTTCTCCCTTCGGAATTATTTATTTATTTTTTATTCTTAAGATATTTCAACTATAGTATCAATAATATACATACATTATATATAAAATCACTTCAAGGACAAAAGATATCCTTCTTTGTGACATTATTCAATTTTAAATTATAGTAATACCAGTCTCCATTTTGCATCACTTTTTGTTGTTGCTGTTTTAGAGTCAAACACATAGAGGCAGATAACCACAATGGTAAAGATACAAAAACAATGTTTCAGTTAAATTAATGTAAATGAATACACTGAAACATTTATCATTCTGTGATATTAGTACTAGATAAGAATGGTATCACAATATGAAAGATAAGTAAGATTTCTTATATTTTGATTAGGATGAAATATTCTTTTTTTAAAAGAGGTGTTCATACTAGGCTTTTATTTTTTTTTTGTGTCTTTCTGCCATTTCTTGGGCTGCTCCCATGGCATATGGAGGTTCCCAGGCTAGGGGTGAAATCAGAGCTGTAGCTGCCAGTCTACACCACAGCAACAGTAATGTGGGATCTGAGCCACGTCTGCAACCTACACCACAGCTTGTGGCAACGCTGGATCCTTAACCCACTGAGCAAGGCCAGGGATCGAACCCGCAACCTCATGGTTCCTAGTCAGATTCATTAACCACTGAGCTACGACGGGAAATCCTATACTAGGCTTTTTATAATAAACCCAAACTCAAAAATCCATTAGTGGGAGATTGTTTAAAGAATTGTGGTATATGCATGCAGGGGAATATCATGCACCTATAAAATCACAACACAGATGAATTTCAAAATGCCGAATGAAAGAAACCAGACTGAGAGTACTGTGTGCTACTACTTATATGAAACTCAGAAACAGGGAAAATAAGTTTAGGATAGAAGCCAGAGCTGAAATGTCAAAGGTAGGAGGATGTTTGGTGTGTTAAATTGTGAGGAATATTTCCTTATGATAGGAGTCATCTTGGTTGTGGGGGTTTAAAGTATCAGGGAACTGTTTTTGGTGTTGGACATGGTCTATATTTGATTCATGTATTAAGAACAAATGAAATATATATTTTTTAAATCTATCCATTGTACCATCTAGATTCAGCTTTAAGCATGTGTGAATTCCCCTTAATTCTGTGTTTTTTTTCTTTACTAATGTGCTCTTGTTTTTTTTTTCCATCATAGCTGGTTTACAGTGTTCTGTCAGTTTTCTACTGTACAGCAAGGCGACCCAATCACACATACATATATACATTCTTTTTCTCACATTGTCCTCCATCATGCTCCATCATAAGTGACTAGATATAGTTCCCAGTGCTAAACAGCAGGATCGCATTGCTTATCCATTCCAAAGGCAATAGTTTGCGTCTATTAACTCCAAATTTCTAGTCTATCCCATTTCTTCAAGAACATTCAGATTCCATTTTATATGACTTACTCAACTCAGATTTATTGAAATTTTGGTGGTTTCTTATATACTTGCCTAAAAAATTGTGAGTCTTTGTGTGTACTTGCATTATAGTAGGCTTTTCATATTCTGACCGTCAGAGCTTAACTGAACAGTCTTTGTATATTTGGTTACTGAATATTGGTGTGTTGCTACTTAAACACTCAGTGAAAATGAGCGATCTACAAAAGCATTTCTAATTTTTGTGGTTTTGGCAATTCATATGTACGTTTAGGCACATAGCTTTGTCATAAAATAGTAGGCACTAAAACTGCCACAAAACATCAAAGAAAGAACACCATTATAGGAGTTAAAATCCAAGTTTTTGAAGGTCCAAGATTCCTTCAAAGGAAAGGTCCAGGGAAAAGTCTAGGAAACAGAACAAAATTCAGATAGCAATGTGTAAACATCATTGCCTTCTAGAAGTACTATTCAGGAAATGGATCCAGTCTAAGACACTGGCCAGAGAGTAGTCATGATTAGAAGACTGGAAATAAAGGGAAGAAATGTAAAATGTCTAGAAATACTTCTCCATGAAAAAGTGACATTAAGCTTCTCATAAGTGCATAAATATTCTTTCAGGTATATTGGTGATTTATGAGCATGGTTTTCAATGTGAGACTATAATTAGGAAGACTTTTCAGTTTTCACTGTGATTTTGCTCCATTTTCTCCACAAAAATGAAAAAAGAGGAGTTCCCATTGTGGCTTAGTGGTTAACGAATCCGACTAGGAACCATGAGGTTGCTGGTTCGATTCCTGGCCTTGCTCAGCGGGTTAAGTTCCGGCGTTGCTGTGAGCTGTGGTGTAGGTCACAGACATGGCTTGGATCTGGCGTTGCTGTGACTCTGGCGAAGGCCAACAGCTATAGCTCTGATTAGACCCCCAGCCTGGGAACCTCCATATGCTGTGGCACGACCCTAGAAAATAAAAAAAAAAAAAAAAGAGGAAAAACTTTATTGTTTTCCTCAATTTTGAGGAGCCCATGTTATGAGCTTGAAGCTGTCCACCCTATTTTGTATCATAAATACATTTGAAAAAATGTAAAAATATACAGGGAAAGCAAATCATTGAAATAATCAAATTGTACTTTCGTTGGAGATTAAAAAAGTATTTCTTCTAATTATAATAAAGTAAGCTCCACAGCCTAATATAAAATTCCTCTTGCAAATGTAGAGGAACTATCTTTAAGTATAGATTGAAAATAGGGAACCTGACAGTCCCATCATTCTAAAGCTTTGTTTTATGACCTGCCTGTATTTAATAATTGTTCATTGGAGGCTCATAACCCTTTTTGTGATTTACTATGGTTATCCCTTACACCACCTGTGCCTGATATTAATTAAGAACTGGGGAGACAATGTTATAAAAATGAAAAATTTTCTTTGTCATCAGGGGAAAAATAGGCACTCAGTAAGTTCTTTGTTCATCAAAGTTTGGTGACGCTCCAACTCCTTGTCCCAAGGCTAGCATTTTATATCTCCACAGCTTGAAGCAGTAGAGCAGCTGAAAGATAAAGCTTGCAATTTCAGTAGTCAGCTAGGATATATAATCATGCGTTTCTGTCCACTTGAATTAAAAGTGCTTGGAGACCTGAATGTGGCTTGTGCATCCTTTCTAACCCAGGATGGAAATAAACAGTCTGGACCTAGCAAGACTTCATTGTAGCAGTTAGTCTACAAAATAGTTCATTAGTATCTGTCATTTTATATTAACGGAGTGTTTTTATGTTCATCATGTTTTAAGCACACAGAATTACAGAGAATTTATAGATGGATTCCCAGAAAACATCCACCTAGAAAATTTTATATATTAAAAGTGTTTTTCTCCACATTAAACCCCATAACATGGGCTTTGTCATGCCAAACATTAGATAGAATGAGGTGAGAGCCTTAAAGTTTCTAGCTTTCCACTATTTAAGAAATGGAAACACTAAAATAGGGAGTCATATAGAACAAATTTTATCAATTAACTTCTATGACTTATTAACAAAGATTTCATAGGCTTCTGAGCATTCAAACATGTTAATCCTTTAAATTGGGACACTGGTTATTGTGTTCCATGTTTCTTTTAGAAAAGCAAAGTAAAGAATATTTTTTTGTAATAGTTCAAGCATACAAAAATATAGTCTTTTTTTCTCCTTCAATTTCATAACCTTAAAGTAATCAATGTTAACAATGTGGCATATAATTTTTTTCTATGTATATACAAGAGTAAAACATACATATAATACATATATTGGGTTTCTTTTTTTTTTGGAAGCTCTAATTTATTTATTTATTTGGCTATAATTGACATGTAACCCATTACAGTTTAAGGCATACAATACAATGATTTTACATGTATATATTTCAAAATGAGTACCACAATAAGGTTAGTTAACACATCCATTCACCTCACATAGTTTCTTTGTGGTGAGAAACATTAATATCTACTCTTTTAGCATCTTTCAAATATATAATACTTTATAGTTTTTAAAATTATTTTAAAATTTTTTTATTGAAGTATTATTGATTTACAATATCATGTTGGTTTCAGGTGTATAGCACAGTGTTTCAGTTATATATAAATATATATATATATTTCAGATTCTCTGCCCTTATAGGTTATTAAAAATATTGATTATAGGTATATTATTTTTAGTTATCTATTACATATATAGTAGTGTGTATATGTTGAATTTTTTAATCTGATTTTTAATAAATGTGGGATCAAAATGTATATAGTAGGAGTTCCCTAGTGTCTCAGTGGGTTAAGGATCTGGAATTGTCACTGCTGTGGCTTGGGTCATTGCTATGGGGCAGTTTCAGCCCCTGGCCTGGGAATTTGCTCATGTTGTGGGCACAGGCAAAAGGACCAAACTATATATAGTATCATGAAAAATTTTAAAGTAAATACATACAACTTACTTTAATTGATATATATTAACATAATTTATTAATATATTTTCTATTGATTTATAATTTTTTAACAATGCTGCAAAATAAGCCATATTCATGTATGTTTATGTGTAAATATATTCATGCTTGCTTTTATTTATATCTTAGATAAACCAGGTAGCAATTTTTCATTCAAAAGTATATACATTTTTAAGGATACTATTAAATAATTTCTAAATTTACTGAGGCAACTCACATTTGTATGAGAAATTTCATTTCTTCACATGTACTGCAAATCTGGAAATATAAAAAAATTCCATTATCTTTAAAAAACAAATTGGCATAGCATAATGGAATTGGATTGTAATTATAAAAATTCAAGAATTAAAAGACATCTAACAGCTAAGATAAATTCTGCATTTTACACAGAATTTTGTGATACAATTCAAATGTTATCCAAATTTTGATAATGTTATGCTGAATGAAAATTTAAGAAAATTCAAGGGCAAAAGTGGAAGTAGTTTAATCACTTTATAGTGTGGGTTCTAGAAAAAGGGATGGAAAATGTTTTCAAACAAGGTTCATCTGAAATGAAAAATTAGAAGAAAAGAGTTGATATATATATTCACCATCTAATGAGAGATACATCATAACAAGGATAGATGGCTTTTAAGACAAGTACAAATTTAGAATGGAAACCTGTAGGTGAATGTGAATGTAATAATACTAGCAGCAGCTTTGTTGATGCCAGTTACTTTATGGACTGATACTTCCTATGGAGCAGCTTTCGTAATTCTTTAAAATGCTTCTAGAGGGTTTCTCAATTACAATAGAGCAATTTGATTTTAATTATAGGATTTTGGACAGCAAAATTCAAACAGAAGACATCAAATTTATAATTGGAAGATAATTGTATTTTACACTGTGTTTAAGTCAATAAGGATAATTATTGTCATTAAAATAACATTAAAACCTTGTAATTTTAAAAGCATAATTTTCAAATTTGATTATTTTGAGCATTTTCCTTAGATTTGAAGAAAACGTTTCAAATTGCCATATATAGTAATAAAGAAACAAATTACTTTTTTCAGGATATTAATACACTGCTGACCTTTTTATGATATTTCAAGTTAATATAAACCTAGTAGTCAATGGGATCTAAACATTTATTCCTTTACAATTTAAATGAAATTTAAGATTTCTGTCTTGCTAATAATCTTGCATGCTATACTTTACTCTAAAGGGGTAAGATATTATGATGATTTAAACATAAATTATTCTTTTATATGTTTTCTATTGATAGGAAACTCAAGAACAAGTGAATCTTCAAAATAATGATTACAAATTAAATTACATTTATTACTGGATGTGATTATGACATTGCTGGGTATGATAGTAAGTTGAGCAGATAAATCTATCAGATCCAAATGGACACAGTGAACTTGCTCTAAAAATGTGGAAGAGAGAGGAAGTCTTCTTCACTTTTAGAATTTGAGATTGATAGTATTCAAAGACCAAAAGAGGAATTTCTGCTAAAAATGGAGATGAAGCCATAATAAGGGAAGAAATGAAAACTGTGTCATTGTTTTTTATTCTAAGAAAGTGATTCAATGTCAGAAGAAATAAGTTTTGTACAAAACCTTTCTAAGTAATTTAGAAGGAACCATAGTAGATGAGAGTACAAACTCAGATTTTGGACACATTACTTCTAATAATTTTTGATGACATATAACAATATATTTGAAAGATTTATGATCAAAGCTACAAAAGCCAAGTAAAGATGAAATGCACACAGGGCTTATTCGGGAGGGTTGTTCCTAGATATTTTAAAGTTTAGTCTTCTTTATAGGGAAGCAAAATTGCAAGGAAGATAAACTTGATGTTATACTTTCTTGGCTAGGATGAGGTAAAATAACTATCAGTGTATATATTCTTCCTACAAAAACTATTACAATTACCTCTTCATTTTTCAGGGTGTAGGCTCAGCTTCTATAAAACACTACCTCAGATGTGACAAGACTTTATATTCACTTAAGTCTAAGTAGGCTTTGCCATATTCAACATGTGGCATCCATTTCATGACCCATAATGAATACTCTCACCATTAGCTCTAGCAAGAAGATTGGAGCAAAGAAGTCAAGACAAGAGTCCACCAACTATCTTGAAAGATAGGACCTAGAAATTGCTCACATCATTTTTTGAGATATTATTTTATTATGGTAAAAACAGTTAACACGAAATGTATCATCTTAACTCATTAAGTACACAATATGCTATTGTTGTCTAGAAGTTGTGCCACAGATCTCCAGAGCTCGTTCAACTCGCCTAACTGAAATTTGATCAATGTTTACGTATCACTATTGCCCACATACCACTGACCAAAATTTGTGGTCACAATTAACTGTAATAGAAACTCTATATTTTGGTGGCAGGAAAGGGAAGGATGGAATAGCCATGTGGACAAACTCAGACTCTTTTTTTTTTTTTTAAGGCAAGCTATAGAGTAAGCCCCCAGAGATCAATCCTAGTACCACATCTTACCAGCTATTTGTAATATAGAAATATATATATAATTTCACTGTGCTTAAGTTTCATCATACATTAAAATGGGAATAATACTATCTGGCAGGATTGTTATGGGAATTACATGGCATTGTCATTAATTAAAGATCTCAAAAGAATGCCTGAGATACTATCTGCCACACTGCCATGGAAGAAGAAAAATAAATTAAAAACAAATTTAGTTTAGCTTAGTGGTTTGTTTGTTTAGAATATACTAGAAATCATAGACAACTACCTGCTGTTCCTAATATGAAATGATTCGGATGCTAACAATCCACATAAAGAGTCACACAGTGCCCTTTCATTACTTTTCTGATTGAATATTGGGAAAAACCCACCAATAATGTAATATCCTTATTATTTAGGACTATACTTGTCTCCAGTGAACAAGCCATAGGCATAGGGGCACAGAACACAATAAGAGGACCAAGTTCTGGACTGTGTGGTACATCTTTTGGCTTCTTAGATCATGGGTTGAAATCTAAGTTTGTGCTCCTTCAGTTTCTTAAAACAAAAATAAGCAAAAAAGGAAAGGAGCCCAGTGATGTTCAACTCATAGTCAGAAGTTATTAACATCGCATTTGTGGTCTGACATATCAGCCTAAAGTGAAGGTCTGGATCATAGGTGTAGTCTACATTGTATGAGAGAAAGGAATGTAGATGTTTAGCTAACTTAAGTTATATTTTTGTCTGATCAACGGCATCTAAAAAAAAGCATTCTCTCATTTCCGTATGTGAGCCAGATATTAAAAGATTTAAATTATTAAAACCAAAGGGACAGACTAAAAATTAGCATATTAGCTGATCTCAAATTTCTTAAAGTTCACCAAAAATTTATGCTGAAATTAAAGTACTGGATGAATAAAGAAAAATTTTTTTGTAACTTTTAGAATTTTTAATTGTATTTGATGTACAATATTATATATGTACAATATAGTGATTCATGACTTTTAAAGATTATATTCCATTTATAGTTATTATAAAATATTTATATTCCCTGTATTGTCTAATCTATTTTTACAGCTCATTTTATACATAGTAGTTTGTACCTCTCAATACCCATGCTTAGATTGCCCACCCAGGTTTCCCTCCCTCCTCTGGTATCTACTACTTTGTTTTCTAAGAGTCTGTTTCATTTTTGTTATATTGACTATTTTGCTGCATTTTTTGGATTCTGCATATAAATGACATCATAACAGTATTTGCCTTTCTCTTACTTTACTCAGTATAATTCATTCCAAGTCCATCCATGTTGTTGCAAATGGCAAAATATTCTTTTTAGTGACTATTATTCCATTGTATATGTGTGCCATATAATCTTTATAAATTCATCTGTTGATGAACACTTAGGTTGCTTCCATATCTTGTCCATTATAAATAATGCTATGAACATCAAGGTGGATTTAACTTTTTGATTTAGTGTTTTTGTTATTTTGTTTTTTCAGATATATAGTGGGGGTGGAATTACTGAGTCATATGGTAGTTTTATTTTTAAATTTTTGAAAAACTACCATAATGTTTTCCATACTAGCTACACCAATTTACATTCTCACCAACAGTGTACAAGTGTTACTATTTTTCCATATCCTCACCATTTGTTGTTTGTCTTCTTTTTGATGACAGTCATTCTGAAAGGTGTGAGGTAATATATCATTATGGATTTGATTTTTACTTCCCTGATGATTAGCAATATTGAGAATATTTTCAGGTACCTGTAGGCCATCTGCATGTTCTCTTTGAAAAAAATTTCTATATAGATCATCTACTTTTTTCAGTTTTTAAATTTTTAATTCTTAAAAAAATTTTATTAAAGCATAGTTGATTTATAACATTGTGCCAATTTTTGCTGTATGGCAAAGTGAGCCAATCATACATATACATTATTTTTTATATTATTTTCCATAATTTTCTGTGCCAAGAGACTAGACTAATAGACTAATAGACTAATAGCCAATAGACTAATGCTATTTATCCATTCTAAAGGTAATAATTTGTATTTACTAACCCCAAACTCCCATCCCATCCCACTCCCTTCGCTCTCCCCCTTGGCAACCAGAAGTCTGTTCTCTACGTGTGTGAGTTTATTTCCATTTTGTAGATAGGTTCAGTTGTTCCATATTTAGATTCCACGTGTAAATGATATCATATGGTATTTGTTTTTCTCTTTCTGACTGACTTCACTTAGTATGAGAATCTTTAGTTGTACCCATGTTGTTGCAAATGGCATTATTTTGTTATTTTTTTAATGGCTGAGTAGTATTCCATTGTATATATGTAGCATATCTTCTTAAGCCATTGACCTGTCAATGGATATTTAGGTTTTTTCCATCTCTTGGCTAATGTGAATAGTGCTGCTATGAACATAGGGGTGCATGTATCATTTTGTTCCTTCCTATTTTGTTCTCTTCTGATTTGATGACTGTCTTTAATGTTAATTGGATTCTGTGTATGTGTGTGTGCATGTGTGTGTATATCTATTATAGATTATTGGGTTGTGGTTATTATGAGATTTCTTTACAGCTACCTATTCATCTATATTTCTATAGAGCTACCTATTCAACAATATTGATTATTTGCTGGTCTCTTAAAATGCATTTGAAATTAACAACCCTACATCTCCCCCCCTCAAAGTTATTGTTTTATGTTATATTTTAATCTAATTCTTTCCTATATCCCTTAACTGCTTATTGTGGATGTAGATGGCTTTTTCCACTTTTATCTCTCTCTCTCTCTCTCTCTCTCTCTCTTTTTTTTTTTTTTTTTGCTTTTTGGGGCTGCACTCATGGCATATGGAGGTTCCCAGGCTAGGGGTCTAATCGGAGCTACAGCTGCCGGCCTATGACACAGCAATACCAGATCTGAGCCACATCTGCAACCTACACCACAGCTCACAGCAATACTAGATCTTTAACTCACTGAACAAGGCCAGGGATCAAACCCACAATCTATGGTTCCTAGTCGGATTCATTTCAGCTGCACCATGACAGCAACTGTCCAATTTTATCTTTTAACTATCCTACTATCTTTGTGTGTGAATGATTTCCTGTATTTACTATGTCTTTGCCTTTACTGATAAGCTTTTTTCATCTCATAGTTTTCATGTTTGTACTTGTGGCCTTATCTTTTCTGCTTAGAGAAGTTCCTTTAACATTTGTTGTAAAGCTGGTTTGGTGGTGTTGAACTCCTTTAGCTTTTGCTTGTCTTTAAAATTGTTGATATCACATCAAATGTGAGTGAGATTATTGCTGGCTAGAATATTCTCAGTTGTAGGTTTTTCCCTTCCATCACTTAAAATATATGGTCCCACTCCCTTCTGGCCCACAGAGGTTTTGCCAGAAGGGTAGCTAATATATTTATGGGCGTTCCTTTGTATCTTACTTGTTGGGTTTCCATTGCTAATTTTTAATATTCTCTTTAATCTTTAATTTTCACCGTTTTAAGTACTATGTGTCTTGGTGTGTTCTTTGGGTTAATCCTGTATGGGACTCTTCTTCCTGGAGTTGTCTGTTTCCTTTTCCATGTTAGGGGAATTTTCAACTACTATATCTTCAAATGTGTTCTCAGCTCCTTTGTCTCTTGTCCTTCTGGGACCTCTGTAATGCAAATATTGGTGCACTTGATGTTGTCTCAGAAGTCTCTTAAGGTTTCCTCATTTCTTTTTATTATTCTTTATGTTCTTCATTTCTTTCTTCAGTTCACCATTGGTGATATCTTCTACTCTGTCTTCTAGCTTGCTGATCTATTCCTCTGCATAAGTTAGTCTACTGTTAATTCCTTCTAGTGTTTTTTCCCTCCCCTTACTGTTTTCATCTGTTTCATTGTTTTTTATATTACTTACATCTTTGTTAAAAACTTCTCACTCTGTACATCTAGTCTTCTGAGATCTTTAATCATCTTTATAATCACTACCCCAAATTTTCTTGTCTATCTCCACTTGACTTAGTTTTCCTTCTGAGGTTTTATCTTGTCTCTTCATCTGGAACATGTTCCTGTGTCACTTTACTTTTTCTAAGTTGGTGTTTATATGTTTATATATCTTGTATTTCTCAACCTTAAAGAAGTGGCCTTCTGTAGGAGATATCCTGTGCATCCCATCACTGCATTCCCTTTTCATCACCCAAGCTACGTGCTCCAGAGGTTCCCTCATGAGGGTTCTGTGGGTCCTTCTTCTATGGTGGGCTGCCTATGTGGGAGGTCTGGTAGGCTTGGTTGGCCCCAGGTCCAGTGGGTTTCCAGTTCCATCCTTGTGCAGATGTTGCCAGCTGGTGGATGGAATCAGAGCCCAGAATACTCTGGGGCTGTTGCTTTCCTAATGGTGAGTGAAGCCAGAGTGTGGGATTCAAGCCAAACTACTGTCAGTCAGATCTGTTTCTGTAAGTAGACTGTGGGACTTGGGAGTGTGGGACTTGATGACATCTACCTCTCCTATCTGTCTTGTGGTTTTCTTTATATCTTTAGTTTTGGAAGATCTTTTCTGATAGGTTCTGGTCTTGTTCATCAATAGTCATTCTGCAAGTAGTTGTGATTGTGGTATGCTCAGGAGAGGGGATAAACTCAGAGTCTTTCCATTCCACCATCTTGATGGATACCTGCAATTGTTTATCAGACACATAAGTACTTATTATGTACCAAACACTCCTTTAAATGTTTTACAGGGAGTTCCCATCGTGGATCAGTGGAAAAGAATCTGACTAGCATCCACTAGGACACAGGTCCAATTCCTGGCCTCATTAAGTGGGTTAAGGATCCAGCATTGCTGTGAGCTGTGGTATAGGTTGCAGATGTGGCTTGGATCTGAGGTTGCTGTGGCTGTGTTGTAGGCCAGCAGCTACAGCTCCAATTTGACCCATGGCCTGGGAACCTCCATATGCCACAGGTATGGCCCTAAAAAATTTAAAAAAAATGTTTTACAAATGATGATTAATTTCATAATCATAAGAGTCCTAGAGGGTAGAAATTATCATTTTTATTTTACATATGATGAAATTTCAGTAAATTTCCCAATATCACCTACTTGGTTTGATATGTTGCTAAATATTTGATTCCTGGAAGTCTTGTTCTAATGTATGCACACTCATCCACCATGTGATATTGACAATATAATCCATGTTGGCAATACTATAGGAAGATCATGATATATCTCTTATTACATAGCAAATAAATAATATTATTTTCTGGAAATAAGATAAAATCATCTTAAGAGATATTAATGGAATATTATCATCTCATGCTAGATCAAATAGAAACTAGAAGCTATAACATGAAAAAAAATTACTGTTTTAAAGAATTACCTATCTACTGGCATCTGGACTGATCTTCATGTTGTTCCTTTGTTTGCTAATCCCATTTAAGCCATGTTGTTCCTTCTGGGTCTGGAACACATTTCCTTCCTCATTCCTAGAAACATTATATCATTGATTATGCAAGTTTCCCTGGTATATTCTACATGTTTCACCTAAAATGGAAAATTTAACCATCAGCAAGTAAACATAAAGTCTCTAAATTCTTTCTTGGGGAAAAAAATCTTCCTTATCCTCTCCTCTCCTATCTTTGTTTAGGCTACAAAAATAATATACCATAGCCTGGGATGGCTATACAACGAACAGTTGTTCCTCACTGACAGCCATCTTGTCACTGTGTCCTTATAAGGCAGAAGGGTTGAGGTATATCTTTGGGGTCTCTTTTATTAGGCCACTAGTCCTATTTACATAGGCCTAAATGCCTAACCTCCTACACTCATCACATGGGAGATTAGCATTCCAACAAATGATTTATGTGGGGACACAAATATTGAGCCTATAGCACCTCTCCTCTCTATCAATCTGTATCTCTATTCGTATCTCTATTTTTTACTCTCTGGTACCAAGGTGCTCTTTCTTTCTTGTAACCAAACTTTATGAAAACTATGAAACAACTTTTATATATTCACTGTCTTCACTTCCTCACATCTAGCTCACTCCACAGTCTACTACACTCTGGCTTCTGAAATGGACTTATCTATAGATTACTAGTTACCTCCTTATTGATAAACCCAACAGAATAATTTTCAGTTTTTATTTTACTCATCTATTCTATATTATTTAACATTATTGACATATTTCTTATTCAGATACTACTTTCCCCCAAATAATACAATATCTGCCATTCTTTGGCCTCCTTTTCTATGCTATCTTTACCAGATCTCCACTAACTAGCTTTTATATAACTCAGGTTTCAGTGGTGTTTTGGAAGGATGATAATCAAGGAAAAGGGACCATATCCCAAATTTTAATTCTAATATATCCCAGTAAATAGCAGTCAGTAAAAATGAAGGATTCAGCAAAGGAAAAATTGAAGACTTGCAGATGAAAGTAGAGAAGAAAGAGGTAGTTATACTGCTTCAGAAACAAGGTGAAGAAAATAGAGGAAGAGTGAGTGATCAACTTTAATAATTTTTTTTTCTTTTTATGGCTATACCTGCAGCATATGGAAGTCCCTGGGCTAGAGGCTGAATTGGAGTTGCAACTGGAACTTACACCACAGCTTGTGGCAATGCTGGATCCTTAAACCCACTGAGTGAGGCCAGGGATTGAACCTGCATCCTTATGGACACTATGTTGGGTTCTTAATGTACTGGGTCACAGTGGGAACTCCAGAAATATATATATTACACACACACACACTGGAATCCAACTTAGCTGTATAAAAAAATAATGCCATTTGCAGCAACATGGATGGATAACCTAGTGATCACCATACTAAGCGAAGTCTAAGTCAGATGAGAAGGACAATGTTATACGATATTACTTTTATGTTGAATCTAAAATATGATACAAATTAAAAAAAGATGAGAATAGATGAATATGATTAACTTGGAAGTGTATTGACCTTGACAATTGCAATAGCAATGTAGTAAAGAAAATGCTGACACAAGTGGAATGAATTTAAGAGAATGGGAGGGAGGAGGAAAGTTAGAAATAGCAATACCTTAGAACAGAACAACTCCAAAGAAGAGCAGTTTGATTGAGGCTGTGGAAACATGGGCAAAATGGATTTTTTTTTAGTAGCAGATAAGATGCAATTTGTGAACTCATGAAAATTATCCTCTATGGAAATAAAAATTAGGAATGTAGTCATCTGAAATCTTCAAATATGCAAAAAAAATTTAAATATCATGTACAGTGAGTGGATTTACATAAAATTGTAACAAAAGTGGTATATGAGTGTTTTTTGTAAGAGACAGCCCTAAAAGTTTACAAAGTAAGAGAAGCCTGAATCTGAATCTCTTAATCTATTTTCCCTCTTCAAACAGTCAAAAATAAAAGATTCACCAAGAGCTCAAATAAATTCATTATATAAAATGTGCTATTAGTATTTCTTTGAGATGGAGACTGACCACGAATGTCAAATTACCTTTAGTCAGATAAATAACCAAATTTTACTGGTGCTCCCCTTGCTGTTGCAAATGGTGAAAATAGAAAGTAAGGAAGAAGCACTTTAAGAACCACAATGAGAAAGAGGAAAGCAGCCTGGAAGACAAAGATGAAGCATGGGGGAGAAAAGTTCAGAGTAAATGACAGAATATTAAACACAGATTCACAACTTAGAAGGTCATTTGGACCAGCGGTAAGGATGGTCTTTTTTTATTTTAGATTTTAGATGTACTGGATCAATATCAGATGTTTCAATTATCCCTCTAGAGAAGCTAATAGATATTATATTTATGAAGCACTGCTGCCTTTTCAGATATCAAGTGCTTCTTTTGTGTCATAATTTTACTAAACTAGGTTCGACACCAAAAAACGCTCTAGTAGTGCTGGCATTAAACTTCTGTAGATGAAAATTACTAATTTGTTTTAAACTAGAGATTTTAGAGTAATAGGGTTTTTGTGAGATGGATAGCATATGTAATATTTCAAATGAAAGATTTACAATACATAAATTTTCTAATGCTCTTTGAAAGTTTTTAATTCCAAGAACTGTGTGAAACAACTTTCTCCAGACTTTATCAGTCTAGGGTAAAAGGTCACAATAATCTTAATACAAAAGTGAAAGTATAGTAATAGAGTTCTGTCAATGTTAACAAAGAAAAAAATATTAAATCCTGCTGTTGTCGCTCTGTGAGAAATCTGTCAGAGCACATTTCCCTAAGTAACAGGTACAACCAGAAAGTTAAAACTGGAGAGATATGCTAGCCTTGAGGAAAAATGTTATTAGATTGAAGTGAATTGAAGATTTCACAGAAATGGCCATACAAACTTCAGTTAGGAATATGGGATTAACAAATACAACTATTATGTGTAAAATAGATAAGCAAAGTATCTACCATATAGTACAGGGAGATAAAGCCATTATGTATATGGAGTATAATCAGCAAAAATGCTGTGTACTTGAAATTAACATTATATTGTAAATCAACTATACATCAATAAAAATAATGCTAAACATTTTCTTCTTTTGTAAAAGTATGTTTCTTTTTATACATTATTTAATCTTCTTACAATTTAGTTGCCCTACCTGTAAAGTAGAATTGATGGCTTTGATTACTCATTTTTTTACCTGTAATGGGCAATAAGTGAAATCCAGGCATAGATAAACTTCTGTTCTTAGTTATCCCACCTCCAAATACAATGTAAATGCTAAAGGATGTGACTTACCTGAGGAAAAGTCATCCCCCAATAATGATATCACCAATGAAAGCCTCAGTAACCGTATAAATATAACTGTAATTACCTTTCAATATAGCTAAAAGTGAAAAATATTATGTTGTTGTCATAGTATGCAAACCTGGTAGTGGGGGAAAAAATAATACAACCAGAAGACAAAGATATTTTCCAAGAAATATATAAGACTTCCATGTGCTTTGTCATCAGATAAAAAAAAATCCACACTTGTCTAAAGTCTGATAGCATAAAGTTTATGGAACAGAAATTAGTATGAAATTATACGAATAGGATCAAGTCAAATTTAAGCAGCAATATTTGTTTTATCATTGCTATGTCTTCATGTAAACAATGCAAATGACAAAGGCTTAATTTCGTAAATATACAAAGAGCTGATACAACTTAATAATGGAAAAACAAACCATACAATTGAAAGATTGGCAGAATAATTAATAAACGTTTCTCCAAAGAATACATACAGATGGCCAGTAGGCACTTGAAAAGTTGCTCAATGTTGCTAATTATTAGAAAAATGAAAATCAAAACTACAATAAGGTACCATCTCATATTGGTCAGAATGGCCATCATTAAAAAGTCCACATTAACAAATGCCAGAGAGATTGTAATGCAAAAGATACCATGTTGGTGCAAGTTTAAGTTGGTGCAACCACTATGGAAAACATTATGGAGTACCTTAGAAAACTGAAAATAGAATTACTGTATGATCCAGCAATTCTACTTCTGGGCATCCACCCAGAAAAACCTGTAATTCAAAAAGGTGCATGCACCCCAGTGTCCTTTTAACAGCATTTTTCACAATAGCCAAGACATGTTAACAACCTAAATGGCCATCAACAGGTGAATAAATTAAGATGTGGTACATATATACAGTGGAATGCTACCCAGCCATAGAAAGAATGAAATAATACAGCAACATGGATGGAACTATATCTTATCATACTAAGCGAAGTAACTCAGAAAGAGAAAGGCAAGTACCATATGATATCACTTATATGTAGAATCTAAAAAAATGATACAAATGAACCTATTCTACAAAACAGAAACAGACTTATGAACATAGAGAACAGACTTGTGGCTACCAAGGGGGTTGGGAGGTGGGAGAGGGATGGATTGGGAATTTGGGATTAACAGATGCAAATTGTTAATAGTATGTATAATAATATGTAAATGGATGAACAACAAGGTCCTACTGTATAGCACAGGGAACCATATTCACTATTCTTTGATATACTATAATGGGAAAGAACATTTTAAAAATGTATATATACATATACGTTTATATGTGTGTATAACTGAACCTCTTTGTTAATTAATACAAACATTGCAAGTCAACTATACCACAATAAAAATTTTAAAAAGTCTTCATTATAATATACTTTCTAAAATAATACAAATATCAGATAAATTCAAACTGAGGAATCTTTTAAAATAAACTATCCTTAACTCTTAAAAAATTTAATGACAGAATTTTTAAAAATGCAGAAGACAAATTCTAAAGAAGATCAAAGGCACATGATGATTAAATGAAATGCATGATCTGTGACTAGATGTTAGATCAGAAGAAAAGGTAGGTGAAATAAAGTAATAAAAGCCATTTGGGAATAATTGGGCAATATTTAATAGGGTTATATATTAAATAACAACATTGGATAATATTACATTTCAGGGCTTTTAAAGTATAAATTATCTATGTAAAATATATAGCTCAGACATTTAAATTATAATAGAAGGTCCCTTTCTCTTATGAGAGCATTTTAAAGTGTTTAGAGCTGAAGTATCATAAGGTTTACAAATTCATGTATCAAAATCAAGCTAAGAAAAATAATGTCCGTGTGTGTAGTCAGAGGTGTACGATTAGGAAAGCATGATAGAATAAGCAAGCCAAGTACAAATCTAGGTAAAAGTAGCACCTGTGTTCTTTGTCCTGTTCTATTATTCCGTGGGTTTGAAAATTTCCAAATTAAAAAGAGGAGGAAAAAATTTCCCAAAAAAGTGTGTGATATTAGGATAAAGAATCTAGAGAAGAAATAGTTTAAGAAGAGAAGGGGGAATCATTACATGGAAATTTATGCTTCTGTATATCCATATTTCTGCTCTTATTGATATACACATTTCATAAAATCCATTTTTTTGCTTACACATAGGATATATAGAAAGTGGTACTGATGGTTGATCACTTCAAAAAAAAAAAGTATTAAGGTTTGATGGCTTTGTAATGTGTTAATTTGATAAGATGTATTAATTTGTACCAAATATTCCAGAATTCCATTTTTTTTGGTATGTTTCTACTTTTGATGGGCCAAAAAGGATGTTCAGGTGAAATTTGAAAAATGGAAGGGAAACAGCAGCTATTCTAGTGTATAAATGTGTTTCCTGATATGTTTAGTGTGCAACAGCAACTGGGCCTGTAACTTCTCTATTGATAGCTGGATTCCCTTTGAACTTCTCTGAGTCCTAGGCTAAAGATTCTAGGTATTTTAGCTCCATGGCTCCAGCTTCTGCAGAATATCCTCCTCATCAAGTTCAGAAACAAGAATGGACAAAGGTGGGATTCAAGCATTTGTCTGTGGATTTCACCCCATTTATGATCTTCCCTTATGGATTGTGCTTCCTAAGAGCATTAAGCGATAGCATCAGATGAAGTGATTAAGAGTCTTACAGAGAAAGATATTTTAGTTCCCACAGTTTGATAAATCAATTCCTGATAACAGGTTCTTTTATAACAAATGAGATGGTAGGTAGATCATGGGTGGTAGGTAGACAGATGGGTAGTATAAGATACAGTTATATACATAAATCTCTTGTTAATTCTGCCTCTATTGTTGAACCTTGACTAATACAAAAACATTTTAAAATAATGACACAGTGATATATATCTTTATGTTGTGAAGATTCATGTAACTTCACATGAAACATCTATTTTTAAGTAGAGTATCTACAGCAAACCCAAGCTAGTAAAGTACATAGGGATGTTTAAATACAAATTTGAGAGCTTAGAACTTTAAAATTACTTTTCAAAACTGTCTGGGTGTAAATTAAATGGTATGCATGTGCAATCACTTGCAATCATCTGAACACAAAGTTGGCAGACATGTGCATCTCTACTTTGTACAAAACTCCCAACAGCTTAGTAAGTAAAATAATCAAAGGTATGTCATCTCATGCTAGTGCTGCTTTATTTTCATTTGCATAGCTAGTAGTCTATAGGCCTAGACTGCAATTGGCAACAGAACTTGGTTAGAAAGATGTATATAGTTAAAGAGTGATAATGAGATCTAAAATCTTTTCTGTGATCCTCTCAATAGCTAATAAAAGAGTGGTCAGATGAAGGTTCAGATGAAATATTCTGCCATGCTTGCCTCAGAGTAAGTAAAAAATGACATTTTGGGGTCATTTTATTTTTTACATATTTAGACTAAAGGAAGACATTAAGACTCAGAGGTAAGAGTAAAAGATAGCATATGGATATTATAAATACATGGTAAATGGCTCTCCTGTAATTTCAATACAAGAATTATAACCCTGTCATCACATGCATGAACTCTTTGGTAGGTATCAAGGATAGTGGAAATAATTTCACTTCACACTTTCACATTTATCTTTCAGCATCGACTCTAACTAATGCTGTGTAACTACCAAAATTCAGAGGAGAAAAAGAGGAAAAAAAGGAAGGGGAAGAAGAAAATGAACAAGAACTTATTACACTTATTTTTGGAATATGCTTGAATAATTGGCTGAGGTAAATAAAGTTTTAAAATACAGTATAATATTAATCTGATAAGAATAATGCTGCTTTTGCTTATTTTTTATTTGACTAGATTTGTCATTATACTTCAGGTTTCATAATAACCTTATCCATTTTGGAAGCTAATTTAGGTTTAGTGATCTTTTTAAGTTCTGGTTCACAATTCGTAAGAGCCTTCTTGCTATTTCCTGATGCACATTTTAGGTAATTTAGATAAATTATAAAAAGGGAATACAGAAACCCTAGTAAGACAAGGTCTATAATATTACTAAACAGGGGTATTACCCATAAAACTTCTCACTGCTCCAACTCATATAAATCAAATGTTAATGCTTAGGGAAGAAGAATACAAAGCTAGAAATTAGATCTGGAAAGACTATAACTCAATAGTGCATTGCGAAAAAGACCTTCAAGTGATCCATACTTAATAATTTTTTGAAATGCAGAATTTTGTATATCCATGATTCTTTAATTTCTCTGTTTGAATGTCCAATAGGCATTGCTAAGAGTTCAAAAATGATCAAAATTTCCTCACTTTACCCTGACACTCTTACATGGTTTTTCCTACAATTTTTTCTTCCCATCAAATAAATGTAAATTCTCCCCAACATAGACCAAAAACACTGGAGACATTCTTGACTCCTCTGTTTTCTCTTACATGTAACATCCAATCTTACAGCAATTCCACTTGATTCAATCCTTCAAAAATCTTTGGAATCCCATTTTTGTCAAGCGAAGAAATATTACCTTAGTCCTAACCATCATTTCAAGCATGCATTTTTATATTTCCACACTTGCTTCTCTACTACAATTTACTCTCAATACATGATCAAGATTAATTCATTTAAAATTTAAGTTAAATCAGGCTGAAACATTGTAGCTTTTTTGACTTAGAGTAAAAAGTTCTTACTATGGCATATAAGGATCTCAGTAGCTTGACACCTTCCCATAATTATTATTCCCCCACCATCTCTGCTGCCTCTTTATTTGACATGACCTCAAAGCCCTCCTTGAAGTTTTGAACAAGCATACTTCATCTAAGAGACTTTGTACTTTTCTCTTAGTCAGGAATGATCTTCCTCCATGTATTTGTTCCCTCACTTCATCTAGTTTTCTATTCAAATATCACTTATCTATATGGCATCTCACCCTATAAAGCCTTGTAACTCCAAGATTCTTAATCCTGCTTCTGAGTTCTTATCCATAGCAATTTTTTTCGTAACCATATCATACACCATGTTTTTTGCATCCTTTTCATTTTTTTGTCTACTAAAATATAAGCTTTCTAAGAGCAATAAATCTTGCTAGTTTCAGTCATTGCTGAATTCTCAGTGCCTAGAAAATTCTTGGAATATATTCAATTTTTTGTAAATATTTTAAAAATAAACTATTAACAAATATATTTCTTAGTACAAAATAAAAGAGCACAATCTTAGAAAGATTTCTGCTTTAGAAGTTAGAAGTCATGTTAAAATTCTTACTCTTTCATCTGATACTAAATTCCTCAAAGCCTCAGTTTTCTTATCTGAAAAAAAATGAAAAATTGATTGCCATTGTATCGAGTTAACTACATATTTTTAATAACCAATGATGGAATAAGCTAAAAATATTTGTAAGTTGTTTGAAATAATGTATATATATGCAAAGGTGAGCCATTCTTTCTAAAAGACATGCATACATTATTTAATTTCCATAGAAATTTGTTAGGAGAAATTTGTTAGGAGAATTTTGCTCATGCTTAAATTTTTTTCACCCTCCCAAATAAAGTGATTGGTTCCCTAAATAAAGGATGTGACTTAAAAATCAAAAGTCTAAGTTTCCATTTTAGGTAAACTAGAAAAAGACCAAATTAAATCCAAAGCAGAAGAAAAGAAATAATTTTAAAAAATCATCAATCAATAAAATTCAAAATAGAAAATTAATGGAGGAAATTTATAAAACAAAAAGCCAATTTTTTTGAAATAAAATCAATAAGCTGCTAGCCATGCAAACAAATTTAAAAAATATATAAATTTCTAATATCAGAAATAAAAAAAGGGACATCACTATAGACTTTATGGCCATTAGTGGACAGTGAAGGAATAATATAAACAACTCTATACACATAAACTTGATGAAATGGACTAATTCCTTGAAAGAGAACAATCTTTCAAAATCTACACAAAAAGTAATAGACAATTTGAATAGGCCTATATCAAGTAAATAAATTCAATTGATAATTAATAACTTTATAAAACAGAAATCACTAGGCTCATATGGGCTCACCGATAAATTCTTTCAAACATTTAAGAAAGAAATTGTATCAACTCTGCACAATCTCTTCCAGATGGTAGAGGCAAAGGGCATATTTTTTAACTTATTTGTGAGACCCAAATTATCCTTATACCAAAACCAAAGACATTCCAATAAAATTATAGAACAATATCTCTCATGAACATAGATATAAATAAAAATCTTCAAGAAAATATTAAGTAATTCTAACATATATAAAAAAGAACTACATACAATGAACAAGCAGGATTTATGCCAGGTATGCAAGACTGGTTCAACATACAAAAATCAGTTAATTCAATCATCACATCAATAGGCTAGGGAAGGAAAAATCAGAAGATCATATTAGTAGATACAAAAAGGCACTTGACAAAATTCAACACCCATTTATGACAAAAACTCAGTAAACTAGAAATACAGGGGAACTTCCTCCACTTGATAAGGAATGCCTACATAAAACTTTATAGCTACCATCATACTTAATCTCACAGTAGTAAATTTTCCACCAAGGGAAGGAACAAGCCAAGCATGTCTCCTCTCACCATTTCTTCTCAACATTGTATTGGAATTTCTTGTGAATACAGTGAGACAAAAATTATACAAATTGAGAAGGAAGAAATAAAAATGTCTTTGCTTGCAAATAACATGATTGTCCAGGTAGAGTATCAGAATAAAAAAAAAAAAAGAACTCCTAAAAGAAATAAGTAACTACAGTACAATTGTATACAAGGTTAATATGTAAAAGTCAATTACTTTTCTAAAACAGCAATGAACAACTGGAATTTGAAATTAAAAATATCTTACTATTTTATTAGCATTCCAAAATATGAAATGCTTAGGTATAAACTGAATAAAATATTTTCAAGATATACATGAGGAAAGCTATAAAACTGCAAGGAAAAAAATTCAAACAACCAAACAAATGGGGAGATATTCCATGTCCATGGAATGGAAAGCTCAATGTTGAGAAGACATTAGTTCTTCCCTATTTTATCCACAGATTCAAGGCAATTCTAATCAAAATCCCAGCAATTTGTTTGATATCACCAAACTCATTCTAAAATTTTTATAGAAAGGCAAAAGGTGCACAATATTGGATGGTAAGAACAACATCAGAGGACTGACACAATGTGATGTCAAGACTATAAACCTAATACATGTATTGATGAAAGAACAGACAAATAGAGCAATGGGACAGAATAGAATGCTCCAAAAGAGACCCACAAAATTATACTTGAGTGATCTTTGACAAAAAGCAAAGGCAAAATAGTGGAACAAAGATAACATTTTCAACAAATTGTGCTGTAAGAGTTGGACATTCATATGCAAATTAATCTAAATATAAACCTAAGTCCTCACAAAAATTGTGTCAAAATGAACATAGACTAAAATTTAAAACACAAAATATAAAATTCCTAGAAGATAATAGAGGAGAAAACCTAGATTATTGGGCATGATAATGACTTTTTAGATACCAGAATAAAGTATGATCCTTGACAGAAACATAATAAACTGAACTTTGTTAAAATTAGAATCTTCTTCTCTGCATAAAACAACATTAAAGGAATGAAAAAAATAAGTCACAGACTAAGGGAAAATATTTGCAAGAGTACATCTGATAAATGGCTAATATCCAAATATACAAAGAACTCCCAAAAATTAATGAATATAAGCAATTCAATTTTTAGCAAATGGGTAAAAGACACCTAACAGACACTTCACTAAGTGTCTTCTTCACTAAAGAAGATATACAGATGGCTATTAACATGGGGAAAAAATTCAACATCATCTATCATTAGTGGATTACCAATCTAAAAAGCAATGAGATATCACCTCAGATCTTTGTTGACTTACAATGGGGTTGCATTCCAGTAAGCCTATGGTAAATGGAAAATGCAGTATATTGAAAGCGCATTTAATACACCTAACCTACTCAATATTATAGCTTAGTCTAGCCTACTTTAATCAAGCTCAGAACACATACATTAGCTTACAGATAGGCAAATTTGTGTATTACAAAACTTATTTTACAGTAGATTATTGAATATCTCATCTAATATATTGAATACCATACTGAAAGTGAAAAATAGTGTGGTTATATGAGTATAGAATGTTTGTAAGTGTATTGGTTGTTTAATTCATGATCCTGTGACTGACTGGGAGGAGCAGCTCTCTGCCCTAGCCCAGCATCATGATAGAGTATCCCATATATATAACTAACCTGGGAAAAGATCAAAATTAAATGTCAAGGTATAGTTTCCACTGAATGTGTATTATTTTTGCACCATCATAAATTTGAAAAATTTAAGTCAAACCATTGCAAGCTAGGAACCTTAGACTGTCAAAAACTAAAGCACTGACAATACTAAGTACTGACAAAGAGTTGGAGCAAGAGGAGTTCTAAGGAGTTCCCGTCATGGCTCAGTGGTTGACGAATCTGACTAGGAACCATGAGGTTGGGGGTTCGATCCCTGGCCTTGCTCAGTGGGTTAAGGATTCGGTGTTGCTGTGAGCTGTGGTGTAGGTCTCAAACATGGATCAGATCCCACGTTGCTGTGGCTCTGGCAAAGGCTGGCGGCTATAGCTCCAATTCAACCCCTAGCCTAGGAACCTCCATATGCCATGGCAGCGGCCCAAGAAATGACAAAAAAGGCAAAAAAAAAAACAAAAAAAAACAGGAGTTCTCATTCATTGCTGTTGGGAATGCAAAATGGTACAGCCACTTTGGAAGACCATTTGGGGGTTTCTTTCAAAGCTAAACATATTCTCATCATACAATTCAGCAATAATGCCCCTTCACGTTTATCCAAAGAAACTCAAAACTTATGTCCATGTGGATATTCATAGCCTCTCCACATGGATGTTTATAGCCTCTTTACTCATAATTGCCCAAACTGGGAAGCAATTAAAATGTCCTTCATACAGGAATAGATAAAAAACTATGGTACATTCAGATAAAGAAAAATTCAGAACTAAAAATAAATGAACTATCAAGCAAAGAAAAGACACAGAGGAAACTTAAATGCATGTTATTAAGTGAAAAAAGCCAGTCTGAAAAGGTGATGTACTATATGATTCTAACTATATGATTTTCCTGAAAAGGCAAAACTATGGAATCAGTGGAAGATCAGTGGTTGCCAAGGGTCTGGCAGAGGAAAGAATAAACAGGTGTACACGAAGGATTTTTAGGTCACGAACTATTATATATAAAATTACAGTGGTGACGGCATGTCATTATATTTTATCCATCCCATAGAATGCACAATGCCAAGAGTGAATCATAATTTAAAGTAAGGACTCTGAGTGACAATGACATGTCCAAGTAGGTTCATTTGTTTTAACAAATCACTGTGATGATGGGTATAAATAGCCAAGTTGTGCTCATGTGAGCACAGAGTATGTGGGAACTCATGCTTTCCACTCAATTTACCTATGAATTTAACAATGATCTAAAAATTAAGTTTATTAGTTAAAATAGGTTTTTAAGAATTCAGGCTGGATTAATCTGGCCTTTGTTTATTTGCTATTGTTCTTCAGTGATTTGTTTGGTGAAGAAAACAATTTACAACAGAGAAGGCGATATTGTCTTCTTAATTCCAAAAGCTTTTGTGAGGTGAATTAGATATTAGGTGTCTTTACATCCTCAGAAGAATAGAATTCTATTTCTCATGTTTATAGACCAAAAATATGGACCTACTCAAAAAAGCACAACATGAATAGGTGAATAGAAATATTAAAACCAAGAAACACAAATATATCTTAATTTCAGAAGTTATGCAATATATCACTTCTTTTTTCCTTCTTATTGCTAAAGAAGTCATTAATTTACTCATTAATGCATGCATTCAATACTAATTTACTGAATTCCTCCTTTATGTAAGACACAGAGGCACTGAAAAACATTAGTGAGTAAGCAGAAATGAATTTGCTTGTAATGAAGGCAGAGTCCTCCTGAGTTGGAGGAGTTTGCTCAGAGGATATTTAATTTATTGGGATGAGAGAAGAAATTCTTAAATCTTTTATTTGACTATCTATTTTTATTACATTTTAAAAAAATATATTTTTTATTCTTCATAAGATTAAAAAAAAAAAACCCTAGAATTCCAATGCTTATACAAATGCATAACTATATATGTGACAAATATGTATTTATAGACAGTGGATTCATTTTTTTTCCTCTATGTGATCTAAGAAATTTAGTCTGAGGTAATGAGACAGACCTTCAAACAAACAAACAAACAGTACACTTAATGACATTTTCTGACATGTTCCATAAATGCAAAGCACTCTGTTGAGTACTCCTAGAGTAAGTGTGAAGAGTTTGGAGAAAGTGTTCCTGGTGGATGAAACAACATATATAAAACTCTGAGGATTTCCCATGGTGGTGTGGCGAAAATGAATACGACTAGGAACCATAAGGTTGCGAGGTTTGATCCGTGGCCTCACTCAGTGGGTTAAGGATCCGACATTGCTGTGAGCTGTGCTGTAGGTCACAGATGTGCCTCAGATCTGGCGTTGCTGTGACTGTGGTATAGGCTGGCCGCTGCAGCTCTGATTCAACCCCTAGCCTGGGAACTTCCATGTGCCATGAGTGTGGCCCTAAAAAGCAATAAATAAATAAATAAATAAAAGTCTGGGGCAGAAACAAGCTTTGTGTGTTGAAGGAACTTGCCCAGTGTAGCTAAAGCCCAGTGGCCAAAGAAGTGATAGAGGATTGTCTGATGAGGCTGGTGAGTCAGGAAGAGGACCAGTGACACACAGCCATGCAGGACAGGGTGGTGAATCTGAATTTAGTGTTAAGTGCAAAAACATGCTAGTAAGTATTTTTTAAAAAGTGGTGACATTATCAGGTTTATTTGCATAAAAGATAATTCTGACTATTCTTTATGTTATTTTGGGGGGGGGAGGGGCAACTGAAAAAGCCCAGGAGTCTGATAGACACAAGGGACTTTGTTCAAATTTCATTGTAAAAAATTTCCCTCAAAACATTATGTGAACTCAGATGATATAAAACTGTGACATGAAAAAAATTTCTAGATTTGCCCTTTAAGTCTTTAAGGCCTGTCATTTAAGCTATAACTACTAAATGGCATTGATGACTAATTCTTTGAACATGTCTAAGGTAGCAAAGTTTCCTTCAAACTTACATATTAAGAATTTACGTCTTTTTTTCTCCAGAAAAAAGAAAGAAACAGCAGAAGGAAAAAAAAGAGAGAAGAAAGAGGAAAAAGAAGAGCAAATGGAAAAGGAAGAGAAGGAGGAGGGGGAGGGGGAGATAAGCTAAAATTGGTTAAATTCATATAAAAATTCTGTGTCAACATCTCAAGTTGACTACCATGTTTATTCTTTTATAAAGTGTCTCTAATATCAGACTTTATTAGGAATTAAAATTTGTCTGACAAATTGGCCTGTGGACATGACAATCTTCAATTGTGCCTACACAAATAAACAATCTGTTTTTTTTTATCACTCAAATGAATTTATCACATCCGTAGTTGTATAATGATCATCACAATCTGATTTCACAGGATTTCCATCCCACAGCCCAAGCACAACCCCCCACCCCCCAAACTGTCTCCTCCAGAGACCATAAGTTTTTCAATGTCTGTGAGTCAGCATCTGTTCTGCATAGAAGTTCCATCTGTCCTTTTTTCAGATTCCAGATGTCAGTGAAAGCATTTGATATTGGTGTCTCATTGTATGGCTGACTTCACTTAGCATGATAATTTCTAGGTCCATCCATGTTGCTAAAAATGCTGGTATTTCGTTCCTTTTAATGGCTGAGTAATATTCCATTGTGTATATGTACCATATCTTCTTTATCCACTCCTTTGTCGATGGACATTTAGGTTGTTTCCATGTCTTGGCTATTGCAAAAAAGTGCTGCAATGAACATTGGAGTACATGTGTCTTTGTGAGTCATGGTTTTCTCTGGATAGATGCCCAGGAGTGGGATTGCTGGATCAAATGGTAGTTCTATGTTTAGATTTCTGAGGAATCTCCATACTGTTTTCCACAGTGGCTGCACGAATTTGCAATCCCACCAACAGTGTACTAGGGTTCCTTTTTCTGCACACCCTCTCCAGCACTTATTGTTTGTAGATTTTTGGATGATGGCCATTCCGGCAAGTGTAAGGTGGTACCTCATAGCAGTTTTGATTTGCATTTCTCTAATCAAGAGTGATGTTGAACATCTTTTCATGTGTTTTCGGCCATCTGTATGTCTTCTCTGGAGAACTCTCTGTTTAGATCTTCTGCCCATTTTTGTATGGGGTTGTTTGTTTTTTTGGTATGGAGCTGCAGAAGGGGTTTATAAATTTTGGAGATTAATCCCTTGTCAGTTGATTCACTTGCAAAGATTTTCTCCCATTCTGTGGGTTATCTTTTCGTTTTGTTTAGGGTTTCCTTTGCTGTGCAGAAAATTTTCAGTTTGATTAGGTCCCATTTGTTTATTTTTATTTTTACTGTCATTACTCTAAGAGGTGGATCTGAGATGTTGCTGTCATTGATGTCAGAGAGTGTTTGGCCTATGTTTTCCTCTAAGAGTTTTATAGTGTCTGGTCTTATATTTAGGTCTTTAGTCCATTTGGAGTTTATTTTTGTGTATGGTGTTAGGGAATGTTCTAATTTCATTCTTTTCCATGTGGCTGTCCAGTTTTCCCAGCACCACTTATTGAACAAGCTGTCCTTTCTCCATTGTATATCCTTGCCTCCTTTGTCATAGATGAGTTGGCTGTAGGTGCATGCGTTGAATTCTGGGCTTTCTATCCTGTTCCACTGATCTATATTTCTGTCTGTGCCAGTTCCATACAGTTTTGAGGATTGTTGCTTTGTAGTATAATCTGAAGTGTGTGAGCCTGATTCCTCCAGCTCTGTTTTTCTTTTTCAGGATGTCTTTGGCTATTCTGGGTCTTTTGTGCTTCCAAACAAACTTTAAAATATTTTGTTCGAGTTCTGTGAAAAATGTTCTTGGTAATTTCATAGGGATTGCAATGAATCTGTAGATTGCCTTAGGCAGCATAGGCATTTTGATAATATTGACTCTTCCAATCCATGATCATGGTATATCTTTCCATCTATTTGTGTCATCTTTGATTTCTTTCATCAGTGTCTTATAGTTTTCAGGGTACAGGTCTTTTGTCTCTTTAGGTAGGTTTACTCCTAAGTATTTTATTCTTTTGGATGTGATGGTAAATGGGATTGCTTCCCTAATTTCTCTTTCTGCTCTTTCATAGTTAGTATATAGAAATGCCATTTATTTCTGTGTATTAATTTTGTATCCTGAGACTTTGCCAAATTCATGGATAAGCTCTAACAGTTTTCTGGTAGAGCCTTTAGGATTCTCTAGGTATAGTATCATGTCATCTGCAAATAGTGATACTTTTATTTCTTCCTTTCAAATTTGGATTTCTTTTACCTCTTTTACTTCTCTGATTGCTGTGGCTAGGACTTCCAAAACTGTGTTGAAGAGTAGTGGCGAGAGTGGACATCCTTGTCTTGTTCCTGATCTCCGCGGCAATTCTTTCAGCTTTTCACCATTGAAAATAATGTTAGCTGTGGGTTTGTCATATGTGGCCTTTATTATGTTGAGGTAGGTTCCCTGTTCCCTCTATGCCCACTTTCTGAAGGGTTTTTATCAGAAATGGGTGTTGGATTTTGTCAAAGTCTTTTTCCACGTCTATTGAGAGGACCATATGGTTTTTATTCTTCAGTTTGTTAATGTGGTGTATCACACCGATGGATTTGCAGATATTGAAGAACCCTTTCATCCCTGGGATAAATGCCACTTGGTCATGATGTATAATCCTTCTAATGTATTGTTGGATGTGGTTTGCTAGTATTTTATTGAGGATTTTGGCATCTAAGTCCATCAGTGAAATTGGCCTGTAGTTTTATTTTTTGTGGTATGTTTGTCTGGTTTTGGTATCAGGGTGATGGTGGCCTAATAGAATGAGTTTGGGAGTATCCCTTCCTCTGCAATTTTTTGAAATAGTTTCAGAAGGAGAGGTGTTAGCTCTTCTCTAAATGTCTGATAGAATTTGCCTGTGAAGCCATCTGGTCCTGGGCTTTTGCTTGTTGGAAGTTTTTTAATCACAGTTTCAATTTCAGTTCTCGTGATGGATCCATTCATCTTTTCTATTTCATCTTGATTTAGTCTTGGAAGATTGTACATTTCTAAGAATTTGTCCATTTTTTGTAGGTTTTCCGTTTTATTGGCATATAGTTGCATATAGTAGTCACTTATGATCCTTTGTATTTCTGTGATGTCTGTTGTTACTTCTCCTTTTTCATTTCTAATTTTACTGATTTGAGTCTTCTCTCTTTTTTTCTTGTTAAGTCTGGCTAAGTGATTATCAATTTTGTTGATCTTTTCAAAGAACCAGCTTTTCGTTTCATTGATCTTTTCTATGGTTTTCTTTGTTTCTATTTCATTTGATTTCTGCTCTGATATTTATGATTTCTTTCCTTCTACTAACTTTAGGTCTTGTCTGTTCTTCTCTCTCCAGCTGCTTTAGATGTAAGGTTAGCTTGTTTATTTGAGCTTTTTCTTATTTCCTGAGGTGGGCTTGTATTGCTATAAACTTTTTCTTAGAATGGCTTTTGCTGCATCCCATAGGTTTTTGGAGTATCATATCTTTGTTGTCATTTGCTTCTAGTATTTTTTAATTTCCTCATTGATTTCTTCAGTGATCCATTGGTTGTTTAGTAGGATGTTGTTTAGTCTCCATGTGTTTGTGTTTTCTGCAGTTTTTTTCTTCTTGTTGATTTCCAGTCAAATAGCATTGTGGTCAGAAAAGATGCTTGATATGATTTCAATTTTCTTTCTTTTTTTTTTGTCTTTTTGCCATTTCTTGGGCCACTCCTATGACATATGGAGGTTCCCAGGCTAGGTGTCTAATTGGAGCTGTAGCCACCAGCCTATGCCAGAGCCACAGCAACACGGGATCCGAGCCACGTCTGCAACCTACACCATAGCCCATGGCAACGCTGGATCGTTAACCCACTAAGCAAGGTCAGGGATCGAACCCGCAACCCCATGGTTCCTAGTCGCATTCGCCAACCACTGCACCATGATGGGAACTCCATGATTTCAATTTTCTTAAAGTTACCCAGGTTGGATTTGTAGCCCAGGATGTGATGAATCTTAGAGAATGTTCCATGTGCACTTGATAAGAATGTGTATTCTGTTGCTTTTGGATGGAATGTCCTATAAATATCTATTAAGTCCATCTGGTTTAATGCTTCATTCATGGCCTGTGTTTTCTTATTGATATTCTGTCTGGTTGATCTGTCCATTGCTGTAAGTGGGGTGTTAAAGTCCACCATTATTATCGTGTTATTGTAGATTTGTCATTTAATATTGTTAGCAGTGGCCTTATATATTGTAGTGCACCTACATTGGGTGCGTAGATATTTAAAATTGTTATATCTTCTTTTTAGATTGATCCTTTGATCATTATGTAATGACCTTCTTTGTCCCTTAAAATATTCTTCATTTTAAAGTCTATTTTGTCTGATATGAGTATTGCTACTCCAGCTTTCTTTTGATCCCTGTTTCATGAAATATTTTCTTCCATCCTCTCACTTTCAATTTGTATGTGTCCCTAGAAGTGAAGTGGGTCTCTTGAAGACAGCATATATATGGATCTTGTTTTTGTATCCATTCAACCAGTCTATGTCTTTTGGTTGGGGCATTTAGTCCATTAACATTTAAGGTAATTATTGATATGTATGTTCTTATTGCCATTTTATTAATTGCTTTGGATTTGTTTTTGTTGTTCCTTTTTCTTCCCTTATTCTCTTGTTCTGTCCTCTTCTGGTTTGACAACTATCTTTAGTGTTGTATTTGAGTTGATTTTTCTTTATCAATTGTAGATGTTTGGTTTGCAGTTATTCTGAGGTTTTGATATGAGTCTATATGTATATGAGATTGTTTTAAGTTGTTTTCTTAATTGCAAGTTCATCTCCAGTGTCCTGCACTTGTACCCACTTCTTCTCATGATTTCTGATTTTGTGGTATAATTGTGCATGGATGATTTCATATCTTTACTGTATATATACCTTTACTGGTGAGCCTTGTCATTTGTGGTATTTTTGTTTCCTGTTGCTGTCTTTTCTTTTCTGCCTAGAAGTTCCTTTAGTATTTGTTGTAAGGGTGGTTTAGCATTGCTGAATTCTCTCATGCTTTGCTTATCTGTGAAGGTTTTGATTTCTCCTTCAAATCAGTATGAGAGCCTTGCTGGGTGAAGTAATCTTGGTTGGAGTTTTTTCCTTTCATCACAGTAAGTATATCATACCACTCCCTTCTGGTCTGCAGAGTTTCTGCTGAAAAATCTGCTGATAACCTTATCGGGGTTCCCTTGTTTGTTCCTTGTTTCTTTTCCCTAGCTGCTTTCCATATTTTCTCTTTATCTTTAATTTTGGTCAGCTTGATTAATGTCTCTTGGTGTATTCCTCCTTGGGTTTATTTTATATGTTACTTGTTGTGCTTCCTGGATTTGAGTGAGTGGTTCCTTTCCCATGTTAGGGAAGTCTTCAGCTATTATCTCTTGGAATATTTCTCAGTCCCCTTGTCTCTCTCTCCTCCTTCTGGCACCCCTATAATACAGATGTTGGTGTGTTTAACATTGTCCCAGAGTTCTCTGAGACTCTCTTCATTTGTTTTCAATCATTTTTCTCTTTTCTGTTCTGCATCCATAATTTCCACTAATCTGTCCTCCACCTCACTTATTCATTCTTTTGCATCCTGTATTCTGCTGTGAGCTGCTAGTGAATATTTTATTTCAGTTATTGTATTTTGCATCTCTTCTTGTTTAAGTTTTCTATCTTGTATCTCTTTGCTCAGTGTTTCCTGTAAGTTATCTATCTTTGCCTCCAGTTTATTTCCAATGTCTTGTATCATCTTCAGCATCAACAGTCTAAAGTCTTTTTCCTGGAGACTGAGAATCTCCTGGTCACTTAGCTATTTTTCTGGGTTTTTTCCTTTCTCCCTCATCTGAGTTATGGTTGTCTGTCTTTTCATTTTTATAGGTTTTTGGTTTGGTGACCTTCTTACAGATAATAGAGTTGTAGCCTCTCTTACTTCTGCTGTCTGCCCCCCTGTGGCTGAAGTCAGTATGAGGGCTTGCTGTAGGCTTCCTGAGGGGAGCAGCTGCTGCCTGCCCACTAGTAGGTGGGGCTGATTCTAATCTCTCTGGTGGGTGGGACTTAGTCTCTGGATGGGATTAGAGGGGGCTGTGTGCCTGAGAGGTCTTCAGGTAGCCTACTGAGGGGCGGTGCTGTGATCCCACCTGGATTGTTGTTTGCCCTGGGGCTTCTCAGTGCTGACTGATAGGTGGGGCCAGATTTTCCCAAAATGGCCACCTCCAGAGAAAGGCGTGCTGCTGAACATTCCTGAGAGCTTTGCTTCCAATGTCCTTCTCTCACAACAAGCCAGTCACCCCTTTTTCCCAGGATGTCCTCCAAGACCCTCAGTCAGGTTTGACCCAGATTCCTATGGAGACTTTGCTTTGTCCTGGGACCCAGTGCACGTGAAACTCTGTGTGCACCTTTTAAGAATGGGGTCTTCATTTTCCCAAGTCCCAGGGAGCTCCTGTGCACAAGCCCTGCTGGCCTTCAATGCCAGATGCTCCAGGGCTCTTTCTCCCAGTGCCAGATCTCCACACATGAGAGTTTGATTGTGGCTCAGAATTCTCACTCCTGTAGGTGAGTCTCTGTGAACCAGTTAGTTTCTAGTCTGTGGGATTTCCCACCCAGGAGGTATGGGGTTGTTTATATCGTGAAATTGCCCCACCTACCTCTTGATGTGTCCTCTTCTTTCTCTTCTGGAGTAGGATATCTTTTTTAGGGTTTCCAGTCCATTTGCTTGAAGATTGCTCAACCTTTAGTTGTGAATTTTGTTGTTTTTAGGGGAGAAGTTGAGCTCCAGTCCTTCTATTCTGCCATCTTAATCCCATCCTCTTCAAAACTTATCTTAATTATAAACAATCTGCTTTGACCTAAAGAGTATCTTGTCATTATTTAACCAATTTATTTCATTAAAGTCAAACATTGTACCTGTAAGCATCTTATTGAATGATCTGGATACAGCAAGATAAAATCCTGGCATAGCTTTATTTTTCCTGAGATAATGGTTATTTTCTTATTCTGTCCCTATTGCCATCTCTACTAAATCAAATAACATTTATATTCACTTTGTGGAATTAACAGATTGTCTTTTTTAGGCTTGAAAGAATACAGGATAATGTAAACAAGTTCTAATCTTTTATGAGGTTTAAATATTCATTCCTCTCCCTTAACTAAGCTTAGAAGCCTATAATGAAAAAGATGAATGTGATCTGTTTTTCTTCTTTCTATTTTCTCTCTTATGACCTGTATTCAGAGACTTTATGCCAAGAAGTAGAGATAAGGGAGATAAAAACTCTTAAAGTTTGAATTTATAGTTTGGATGGTAAGAGTTAGAAGACTCTAAAATTGTTTTCTCTGTTTAACATACTCACATATACATGCACACACACTCCAGTCTCCTGCTTATTTTGAAAATAATAAACATGAAAGCTTACCACCACAGTCTGCTCCATCTGGCATGCAGTCTTTGGTTATATGTTCAATTTAATAGTGTAGCAAAGATCCTCACTTCGTATTATGTTTCTTGTACTTTCCTGGAGTTTGAAGTTTACACAAGAAAATATCTTTCTAAACTGCTTTCATGCTCAGTCTTTGTATCCAGCTTTTGCTTGTAATTAGGTCCAACATTTTAAATTCCCAAATAGAAAAGATTGGTCTTGGCAGGTCTTTTTCAATTTGAAACACTCAGCAAGCTTGATCCTTGATTATTTTCCAACTTTAATTATTTAGACTATGGCAGTGATATTAATCCTCTCATCCCAGACGCATTTTTAAATTATCAGTGAGTAGATACAAAATTTTATCTTCATTAATTTTGATTCCTTTGCTGACACAACTTAAAAGGTGTTGAGATTTTTTGTTTCTCCTATAAACATGCTGAATACAACCTGAGTCCAAAAAGTAGAGGGTCATCTGTTTGCTAGCTTTGCATTGGCATAAAAGAAAAATTCTATTCCCAAAGGGATTTTATTGGTAAATAATTTCAGAAAATAATAACCGGAAAAAGCAGAAGAGAAATTATACATTTTTTAGTTTAAACTAGGATTATCTCATAAATGATTTTTTATCATCATAATATTTGAGGAAGTTAAAACTATTGTAACATATGTTTAGATGATTTGGGGAAAGTCTGGTGAAAAGAACAAAGGCTTTGGATTTGGATAAAGTTTTTAATTTTGGTCAATAATTTTATACCTTTGTTACCTGGAGAAAATTATGTCTCTCTAGGTCTCAGTTTCTATTTTGCAAACAGACTATATTTTAGAGCCCTTAGCAAGAATGGATGAAGTAATTCATGGTACTGTAAATTTCCACAGCACATATCTGTAACAGTACTTTAATCCTTTACATATTCTTCTTCCTTTCATCAAAGCCCAGTACTACAGAGATATCCACACTCATCCACAAAGCAATGTGCTTTGGGGGAATGAATCCTATTTCCAGCATTAATTGGTCTGATCTAATCATGGTACTCCCATTTTGCTTTCCAGTGACTGGTGTAGTTCTACACATAAGATACAATTAATTGTAGGCAGCAAATATGAGGGGCAAGCTGCACAGGAGTTATGGGAAGAGTTTCCTCTACCCTAAAACGGAAAATTTATCACTCATATTTGCTTTTCAGATATGTTTTAATGTCTGTATATGATGCTTGGGATACTGTAGCCATCTTGCAATTAGCCTATGGAAAAAATCAAACTGAACATGACAGAAAGATACTGGGATTCTACCAGTTATCACCAATCATCTGATTATCTATTGCTAAAACCACAAAACTCTAGACTTTTTGTTATGGAGATCATAAATTTTCCTTTAAATAGAATTTAAGATTTGCTGTAATTTACAAACAAAATATTCTAACCAATATTGTGATGACTGCAGTATGCAGTACATAGTAAGTGCTCAATAGATGTTATTTTCCTTATTTTACCCCATTTATCTAGAAGTGCTACACTAAGTATATCTGAAATTATTTTGCTTGATACAAATCTAAATGTTGTTTAGGAAAAAATAGTTTGATCAACTGCTTATCTTTTTGAATCTATAGGGGAAATTTATAACCAGTGCTAATTATGTGCTAAGTTCATCATCATTTAAGAATAAAATTAGCATAATTTGGCTAGATATCTCAGAGTGCAGAGTTCTGAGAAAACAATTTGTTTTGCCCTTTAACTCATGTTTTTAAAAGTTGGTATTAATTTAAACTAAAAATTAAATATTTTTAGTTCATAATAAAATCAACAAAACATTGATAGAAGTTCCCATCATGGCTCAGTGGTAACAAACCCAACTAGTATCTATGAGGACTCAGGTTTGAGCCCTGGCCTCCCTCAGTGGGTTAAGGATCTGGCATGCTGTGAGCTGTGGTGTAGGCTGACAGCTGCAGCTCTGATTTGACCCCTAGCCTCGGAACTTCCATATGCCATAGTTGTGGCCCTAAGAAGATTTAAAAAAAATAGTAAAATAGAAAGAAAATATCCTGAACACCTAGCATACTAAGGTATCATAAAATGCATTTTCATTCTTACAATAAAACAAAGGTAAAGAAAATATTTAAAAGCCAGTGAGGTCAAGGGTGCATCAGTTATCTTTACTTCTAATCTAGAAAATATATTGAAGAGTTAATTTGGTTTTTATGAAATGAACTGTATAATTCAAATCTAAGTTGTCTCCATTAGTGAAGAGAATAATCAGAGAAGAAACTTAACTATAGACGGCAATTCAAAGATTTCTCTGATTAAATTGGGAACATTAAGAAGGAAAAACAAAACAAAACCTCTCTCTAAAGGAAGGAAGCCCTTGACAGATGAGAAAATTCACTTACATGCATTTTTAACACCAGGCAGCCCTGAATAAATCCTGGCAAGGAGGTTGTTTTTTTTTTTTTTTTTTTTTACTTTGTTAAGAAAAATAGGAAGAGTTACAAAAGAGCATGCTAATTAAGGACTATAAATAAAAGATTTGGATAAATTGATGACATTTAAGGACCTTATCCTCATTTGAATTCTTTTTAACAATTACAGTCTGAACCATATTTATGGCATTTACTTTTAACTACATGCTTTGCAATGCATATGTGTGAGTTTGCCTTTTTTATCAATCCTAGTTCACTGTAATTTTAAATTACTAAGATATCTCCTCTATCCTTCCCTTTTCTATTTTTTTCTTGGCACAGAAGAAAGGTTTATGAATAGTAGTTGTCAGACAAAAATTTTAGGTGAGTGAAGTATAAACAGAACTATAATTTGTAATTTTGGTTACATTTAAGACAATATATTTAATTTGTTTCATTTTGGCTTATACTGACATGTTTTGTAAGAAAAAATATTATAAATGAAAAATCACCCTAGTAACTTATAATCCCCATGTTATACTACAAACATACATTCAAAGTACAAGTTGTTATCAAAAAGTCATTACCTGGTAATGACTGGTAGTACTACACCCTATTTTACAGTAAAATTTTTAGGAGAAATAATTTCTAATTTACTGAATTAGTTCTCTACAGCAGTGGGAAAATCATTTCCAACTTCCAAATCCAATGAGGAGAACTTTCATTTTAATAAAAAACGCCTGTTGTTACCCATTCCCAGGTGTAATAAAATCCTCTATGAGAACAAGAAACTGCTAAACACATATCTGCACACACACACACACACACATACAGGGAGAGAGAGAAAGAGAGAGAACTGATTATCACATCTAGGTGACATCAAATCTTTATCATAATCCATCAACTAGAAGGAAATTTGAATGATCAACCCAAGAGTAAGATTAGACATTACTCATTTTTGTTTCCTTCAAAATATGTCCTGCACATGGTATTTCTTTATTCATGCTTTTAATGAATGGGTGATTGGATCATTACTAAAATAATTTTTAAGATTTCTTTAACAACTTTTTTTAAAAACAGATATTTTAAAAAGAAACAGTGCTTAGAGTTCCCATCATGGCTCAGTGGTAACAAATCAGATGAGTTTTCAAGAGGATCAGGGTTGATCCCTGGCCCTGCTCAATGGGTTAAGGATTCAGCATTGTTGTGAGCCATGGTATAGGTTACAGACACAGCTTGGATCCCATGTTGCTGTGGCCCAGGCCAGCAGCTACAATTCCGATTTGACCCCAGCCTTGGAACTTCCATATGCCACAGGTGCAGGCCTAAAAAGAACCTCCCCCTGACAAAAAAACAAAAACAAAAAAGAAAAGAAAGAGTGCCAACATTTAGATATAAATATAATTTTGAAACATTCAAATCACTTAAATATAATCCTTTACCAAGAACTGTCACTGTCAAGAATCAACCAAATTCCCCTACTCAATATGCAACTCCAGTATATAGGTAATAGGATATAAAACCCATTAGGGGGAGCTAGGATAACCTGGGATAGGTTTTTCAGGCAAACTGAAAGGTTTTGGTAAACATAACAGAACAAGAAGGGGCAAAATCAAAGCAAGTCAACTAGCAAGGAAAACAAGGAGGAAGGGATTTGGATGCCGGGGAGAATAAAGATGAGGTAGGTAACTTCTGACCTTTAAGCAATTTAATAAAGGCTGTTAAGTCAAAGAATAATGTTAGCAATCAGTTTTCATCTTAATTCAAAGAAGTGCTTGTTTTCCTGATCTGTTTTAAATTCTCTTCTGGGAGTGGATATTACTAAGATAATAAATATAGATAAGATAGACTTAGAAATTCTGGGAATATGATGGAATATGAAATACAAATATTTTGTCTCTCACCTAGGCAATAATTGCACTGGCAGAATTTTCTGATTAACAGGGCATACAGCAAAACAGGATAAATGATCCATTCAAAGGGAAAATTTAAAAAAAAAACACTGAAAAAGATTTGATAGCAGATGTATTAGACAATGACTTTAAAACAGCAGACTTAAAGATGCTTGGGGAAGTAAAATAACTTGTGAAATAAGTCAAGAAAATTATGTATGAACAAAATAAAAAATAAAGAGAAAACCTGGAAAGAAACAAAAATGAAATTCTGAAAATGAAAAGTACAACAATTTGACTGAGAAATTCACTAAAGGAAATTTAAAGGTAGATTTGAGTGGGTGAAGAGAGAATCAGCAAATTGAAGATAAAGTAATGGAAATGATCAAGTCTGAGGAGCCAAAAAAAAAACCAAAAAAAACAAAACTGTTAGAGCTCATCAATGAATTTGATAATGTTTTAGTATATAAAGTTAATACACAGAAATCTGTTGTGATTCTATATACTAACAATAACAGATCAAAGAGAGAAATTAAGGAAAGAAATCAAATTTACCATCATATCAAAATGAATAAAATACAATCTACCTAAGGAAGCAAAAGACATACTCTGAAATCTGTAAGATACTAATGAAAGAAATCAAAGATTGGAGTTCCCGTCATGGCTCAGTGGTTAGCAAATCCGACTAGGAACCATGAGCTTGTGGGTTCAATCCCTGGCCTTGTTCATTGGGTTAAGGATCTGGCATTGCCATGAAGCATGGTGTACGTCACAGATGTGGGATCGCAGACGCTGCTTGGATTCTGCGTTGCTGTGGCATAGGCTGGTGGCTAGAGCTCTGATTAGACCCCTAGCCTAGGAACTTCTATATGCCTTGGGTGTGGCCCTAGAAAAGACAAAAAAAATAAAAATAAAAAAAAATAAATAAAATAAATCAAAGATTACACAAAGAGATGGAAAGATATACCATGATCCTGGACTGGAAGAATCAATATTGTCAAAATGAGTTTATTACCCAAGGCCATCTACATATTCACACAATTTCTATCAAGTTACCAATGACATTCTTTATAAAACTTGAACAAAATATTTTAAAATGTTATCCAGCTCCTAGAATAAGGAAAATAAAACCAAAAATAAACAAATGGGACCTAATTAAACTGAAAAGCTTTTGAACAGCAATGGAAATCATAAAAAAATCAAATAGATAACCCACAGAATAGGAGAAAATCTTTGCAAATGAAGCAACCAAAAAGGGCTTAATCTCCAAAATATACAAACATCCCATGGAGCTTTAGAACACAAAAACAAAAAATGGGCAGAAGATCTAAAGATATATTTCTCTGAAAAATACAGATGGCCAAGAAACATATGAAAATATGGTCAACATCACTAATTATTAGAGAAATTCAAGTCAAAACTATAATGAAGTATCACCTCAGACCAATCAGAATGACCATCATCAAAAATTCTACAAATGATAAATGCTGGAGAGGGTATGGAGAAAATTGAATCTTCCTTCACTGTTGGTAGGAATGTAAACTGGTGCAACTATTATGGAAGACAGTATGGAAGTTCCTTAAAAAATTAAATGTAGAACTACCATACAATCCAGCAATCCCACTCCTGGGCATCTATCCAGAGAAAACCATAATTTGAAAAGATACTTGCTCCCTGATGTTCATTGCAGAACTATTCACGAGAAACAAGATTTGGAAGCAAACTAAATGTTCACTGAGAGAGGAATGGATAAAGCAGATGTGGAGCATATAGACAATATTATTCAACCATAAAAAATGAACAAAATAACCCCATTTGTAGCAACATGGATGGACCTATAGATTATCATACTGAGTGAATTAAGTAAGACAGAAAATCATATCATTTATGTGTGGAATCTAACAAAAATGGTACAAGAGAACTTTGACCCAGCAATCCCATTTTTGGGCAAATATCCAGACCAAACTTTCCTTGAAAAAGACACATTCACCCACATTTTCATTGCAGCACTATTCACAATACCCAAGACATGGAAACAACCCACATGTCCATCGACAGATGACTGGATTAGGAAGATGTGGTATATATACACAATGGAATACTCTTCAGCCATAAGAAAGAACAAAATAATGCCATTTGCAGCAACATGGGTGGAACTAGAGACTCTCATACTGAGTGAAGGAAGTCAGAAAGAGAAAGACAAATATCATACTGTATCACTTATATCTGGAATCTAATATAAGGCACAAATGAACCTTACCACAGAAAAGAAAATCATGAACTTGGAGAATAGACTTGTGGTTGACAAGGGGGAGGGGGAAGGAGTGGGATGGATTGGGAACTCGGGGTTAACAGATGCAGACTATTGCCTTTGGAATGGATTAGCAATGAGATCCTTCTGTGTAGCCCTGGGAATTATGTCTGGTCACTTATGATAGAGCATGATAATGTGAGAAAAAGAATGTATACATGTATGAGTAACAGGGTCACCATGCTGTAAGTAGAAAAAAATAATGTATTGGGGAAATAAAAAAAAAATAAAAAAATAAAAAGTTCTTTCTTATAACAGAAATTGACAGAACAATGTAAATCAATTATAATAAATAAAATTAAGTAAAAAATAAATAAATAAATCGATTTCAAATCCAAACTTATGGTTAGCATAGGTGAAGCCACTGTGGGACGGAGGAACATGCAGAGGGGTAATAACATATACATACTGTTGTATAAAATAGATGATTAATGAGAACCTACTGTATAGCACAGGAAAATCTACTCAATAGTTTGTAATAACTTATATGAGAAAAAATAATGGATATATTTATATGTATAACAGACTCACTTTGCTATACACTTGAAACTAATACAACATTGTAAAACAACTATACTTCAACAAAGTTTTTAAAAAACCCTACCAATACAGTAAAATGGCAACCTACATAGTGGAAGGAAATATTTGAAAATCATATATGTGATAAACAAAATATAGAGAGAATTCATAAAATGTAACAAACAAAAAACACTAGAATCTAAATTGGCAGAAGACTTGAATTTTTATATCTAACAAAGTTATACAAATGTCCAATAAGCACATGGGAAGATATTAAACATCAATAATCATTATAGAAATGCAAATTAGGAGTTCCTGTCATGGCTCAGTGGTTAACGAATCCGACTAGGAATCATGAGGTTGCGGGTTCAATCCCTGGCCTTGCTCAGTGGGTTAAGGATCCAGCGTTGCCGTGAGATGTGGTGTAGGTTGCAGACGCGGCTCGGATCCCACGTTGCTATGGCTCTGGCTCTGGCGTAGGCCGGTGGCTACAGCTCTGATTCGACCCCTAGCCTGGGAACCTCCATATGCCACGAGAGCAGCCCAAGAAAATGGTAAAAAGACAAAAAAAAAAAGAAAGAAATGCAAATTGAAACTTCAATAGGCTGTCAACTCACACCCATTAAGATGGCTTGTATCAAAAATCAGAAAATAAGTGCTGATTAGAATGCTACAAAATTGGAATCCTTATACAGTGTTAATAGAAATGTTAAATGGTAGAGCTACTATGGAAAACAGTATGGTGGTTTCTCAGAAAATCGAAAATAAAATTACCATATTATCCAGCAATTTAACCTATAGGTATATATACAAATTAATTGAAAACAGGGTCTTGAAGAAGTATTTAACACACATGTGCCTTGCGGCATCATTCACAACAGCTAAAATGTGAATCAAGCCAAATGTCCATCAATGAAGGAATAAGCAAAATGTTGTCTATACATACAAACAAAATATTATTCAGCCTTAAAAATCTTACATACGCTACACATGTATAGCCCTTTTACAAAATGGATGAATCTTGAGGACACTATGCTAAGTAAAATAAGCCAGTCTCAAAAGAAATACTATATGATTCTACTTATATGAGGTACCAAAATAGTCCAAATTATAGACACAGAAAGTAAAATTGTTTTTACAAGGGGCGGGGGGGGGGAAGGGAGAATGAGGAGTTATTGCTTAATGAGCACAGAGTTTTAGTTTTGCAATATAAAAGTGTTCTGGAGATGTATTGTGGTAATGGTCGTACAATATTATGAATGTATTTAATCCCACTGAATTTTACGCTTAAAACTGGTTAAGATGGTAGATTTTATGTTATGTATATTTTACTACAATGAAAGAAGAAAGACAGACTGAAACATTATGCCCTCAAAAATGTGATGCTAACTTGTTGGCATTTCATGGTAGAATTTTTAGAATTTCTCATGAATCAAGAATTGATGTCAGAAGGGAACCACTGGTTTTAGGGTCCTGGTGACTGACTGACTCACGATGAGGGCAAATGGAGATTTTTGGCCATCACATTCTCCTGTGGATGACATTAAGATGCATATCCTCTAAGAAGGCTGTTCTACACAGGTTACTGTGGAGCCAGAAAAATTTAGGTCCTTAGTAGAGAAAGGGGTAACAGGAATAAATGAAGACATATATACAAACACAAAATGAAAACAAAATTCATGACTATGGATAAGCTTCTCTGTAAAAGGTTTTCTAATACATATGTATATCCAAAAAGAGTTTTGATGAGTACAGAAAGAGACAGTATTGATCACTACAGTTTAAGCTAAAGAAAACAAATGCTAATTGTTCTAGATCAAGAAGCATCCATTATATGAAAAATGCTACACATATGGTACTTTAAGATATGGTTCCTTCTAATCTAGAAGATGATAAATTTTCAGTAAGAGAAAATTATTCTTCTCACTGCCTCAACTTCGGTAAGATTATATCATACCCTTAATAAGACAATAGATCCTCTATGTTCTTTTTGTCCCTAGATTTATTCAACTATTAAGTATCATGACCATGATTTGCACTCTAGCAATACAGATTTAGAGCTTCTGATTCAAAGTGCTACACCATACTACTTTTCCAATAGAGGAAAGAACAAGTAAGAACAGGAATATATAGCATGTTCACCATAGATAGTCCTGTGAAATTATGGTATCATAATTATTATCCTTGAAAATAATAATGTAGCTCTAAATTTGCTGATCTGTAAAGATGTTTAAACAAATAATTCAGTGAACAGAATCAGGGAAAAAAAATGTTAAAGTTATTATAAACCCATGTCTAAGTTATACATATATGTGAGAGTATATGGAATCTACTATAATTGGTGATAACTACCACAAATTATTTTATTAAGAGTTTGTCTATAAAAGGACAAAAGAGAGGATGGGACATCTTATAGGTCATAGCATTAACAGAACATGGTTTTAAGATAGAGAAAATTAACATGATTTTAAGTAAAAGAGAGTAAGTCAGTACAAAGAAAGCTATAATGGTTCAATAATTAAAATAAGGAATTATTGCCTCGAGGCTTTTTTTCTCAGTATTGTACACATAACAATTCATGCCATCTTCAAAATAACCCCATTAATAAATCTCTTATCTTTATTTACTATACAAAACTCAGACTCAAAAGGAATGAGTAACTTATTCAGGCATGTTTTGCTCTATTATACTATAGCAGACTTCTTCCTCTAGACTGAACGGGGGGGGGGAAGGCACTATACTTCCATATTTCAATAATGCCAATTCCTGACCCTCAAAATCCAAATCGATCATCCATATTTGCAACTTAATACATCATTGCTAAAATTATTATAGGCTCTTTAGGGTATTTTGCTTTTTTGAAAGCTACCAGTGAAATTATTCTGAATAGTCAGTTAACTTGGACCATCAGAAAACATACCAAAGGCCATTAATAATTAAAAAATCTTTACATTGATAGTAATTACAAGTCAGTGTTTATAAAGGCTTTAAAAGCTGTTTTAAATAAAATGCTTTAGATGAGTGATTTAAATGTGAGCCATCATTAGAAAGATCAAACAGAGTATCACATCATGAAGGAGTTCTAAAATTACACACTTTGGAAATCAATGCTGAATCTCACTTTGCTTCCTAGATTTAAGAACAGCAGTTTCTGTCTTTAGATTGCTGTAATTAGCACTAGCCTCAGATGCTCATTTACACCTTTGGCATTCATGGATGGGAAACTTGACTTTCACTGATGGTGTGTTATAATCACACCAGCTTGGAGCTTTTTCTTCCTTCTGATTTTTGTTGATAACACTCAGAGTGACCTTTTTAAAAAAAACATAGTACATGTCTCTTGAGTTAAATGCTTTAAGTCAGAGGACCTCAGGAATGCATGGATAATTCATAATAAGTTTTTAATTGATTGCCTTTTGTTTCTTTACTTTGTTGTTGGTCTCACATAGACAAACACAGAAAACAAAAATAAAGCAAAATAACATATGGCATAAGAACAGGTCTTTTTTTTCATATGTATATAACCCATGAATTTCCCCCAAATGCTGATTATTATGAAATAAAAATTATTACGATGCAGTAAAAAATCAAGGAATTGTTGAATTATATGATATTATATGATAAACCATATCATACTATTCTATGATGCATATAGAATTTAGAATTATGTAAATTAATATTACACATTATACTAGAGAATTTAGTTCTCAAACTCCGGTTTCAACAATGATCCAAGCTACATGGACTTCATACTCTGAAAATGGGATAAAGTGGAATTCCAATGCATAGTGAAATCTTAAATAGGACCATTCACTTGTAAAATGTATGTTTATTTGTTAAACTTATTCCCTTTTAACTATCTTTACGATACCCTTCCTCCCTTTTAACTATCATTACCACAGTCACTTTTTGGATTTTTTGTAGGTTAATTCCTTTTGTTTTTATATAATTATGAAGCCTTATGGAAATGGGTATATTCATCTGAGTCATGCTGAAGCAATGCTCTCTGTTAACAAGTATGGTCATTAATCTGGCATTGGAATGTATTGTGTGTACTCAAGGTGACTTTGGCATAAGCACATAATTGTAATGAACGACATCTCTAAAGTAAAATACTTGTTTTTTAGAAGAGCAGTAGCTAATCTAGAGGAATATAGCTTAAATTCTAGAAAAAAGAACAGAAGTGAGGTTTTTAGCAGGAAACATACTGTAGGTCAGGTGCAGGAAATGAAAAATTTCTACCATACATCATAAAGCTTCTCAAACCCGAAGTAGGAGCAAAATGTAATAATGATTTCCACTATCTATACATCTTCACAGTGACTCATTCACCAAAAGATAGTTCAACCCATAAGCTTGTTACTTTCTCTTTGATAATTGAGTCTCCTTATTGGGAGGAAAAAGAAACTAAAACACTGTTGTTCTGACTCTAATTCTAGATATTTTTCTATTTTTCCAATTGAACTGAAGAACAAACTCCAAAGCAGAAGGATGCCTGTGGAAAGGAATAAGAAGCTCTTAGAGTTCTTATTCCTTCAAAATTAAATTTCTTTTGACTTTAATTATTAAGGTAGATTGGTGTGGTTATTGTCCTTTGCTCTTTTTCTGAAATTCAGATCAGATTTTGATTTTGTTTTCCCTCTACTGTCTTTCATTATTTCTTAAAGAAAGCAGGCTTCGGCAACATTCAGATATTCCACACAAATTTTTTTAAATGACAATCTAGTGAGATATTTCTTTATAAGAGAGTAGTTCCAGAAGCAAGGTCTGTTTGAATGATGGACTAAAACAAAAGGCTTTCACCTGAACCTACAGCTAAGTTCCATTGGAACAAGAGATGACTTTGAAGAGAAGAGGTATTCTCGCATTTACTGCCCCTCTGAAGGCAGAAATAATGTTTTGCTAATATATACACATAACTCTGCTGCTTAATTGAGACAGTCGCCCTGGACAGGCTATCTTTAACAGATATATTAACTAGCTAGTAAGAATTGTTTCTATATAAAATTACATTTCCCAAAACAGTTACATAACCATTGCATGTTCAATTTTTGTAATATCTATGTGCTCTTATCTGGAAAAAAAAGGACAAAACAGGTCTTAATATTGGTCATAATAGTCGAAGAACACAATCTTTTAATCTATTTATTTTCATAAAAGTGGAAATAAATCAGGCATTGCATTACAAGAATAAAGAGAACACCAAGTTCATAAATGAGAAATGACTTAATATTTTTCTAGGATCTATATATACAACAATGCCATTTTACTCCACTATGCATTTATTTTCTTCTAGGTTTAGATGGTAATTTTCTTTGTCAAAATCTTTGTGTGTATGTGTCTGTGTGTATGTTTCTTTGTTTTTACCTCAAGGCAATTCGTTCCTGATTGGTAAGTGCAAAAAATCTTTGTCTTTGAAACCGAAAGTGTTCAAATTCTTTTAAGTAGAATCTTTACCCCTTCATTTCTCCAGAACAATTTCCCCAAATTCCTGTCTAGTAACTTGATTTATTAAACTGGCAATGCCTTCTGATTCTAATATGAGTATTCCTTATCTGATATTTGTTTGCTATATCTTACAGTTCCCAATGGAACTTCAATGATTGGATAGATTAATATTATCTCATCTTTGAATGACTTTTCATTGGGATCCCAAAAGAAAACCATCTCTATATTAAAGAGCGCAATTTTCTTTCCATTCTATACCATTAAACATACCTCCCATCAACCCACCATCGTTCAGGTGTATTATGGCTTTGTCATTTTATACTTATGTTTATGTGAAGCACACAGCTATATAATAGTGCTTCTGGAGTTCCCCTCTGTGGCTCAGTAGTTAACGAATCTGACTAGGAACCATGAAGTTGCAGGATCCATCCCTGGACTTGCTCAGTGGGTTAAGGATCTGGTGTTGCTGTGAGCTGTGGTGCAGGTTGCAGACCCAGCTTGGATCCCACGTTGCTGTGGCTCTGGCGTAGGCCGGCAGCTACAGCTCCGATTCGACTCCTGGCCTGGGAACCTCCATATGCCACGGGAGCGGCCCAAGAAATGGCAAAAAGACAAAAAAAATAAATAAATAATAAATAAATAGTGCTTCAACAAATAAGTGGATCAGGGATTTGGCATTGCTGTGAGCTGTGGTGCAGGTCGCAGACATGGCTTGGATCCCAAGTTGCTGTGGCTGTAATGTAGGCCAGCAACTGCAGCTCCCATTCAACCCCTAGCCTGGGAACTTACATATGCCATGGGTGTGGCCCTAAAAAGCAAATATATATATATTTCTTTTTCAGAATTCTGCAATGTCAACTCCCCATAACCAATTCTTTTTAAACTTTAAATCAGTAATATCGGTTTTTCAGGTTTTAATTCAGTTCATCTATTTTCTGTGGTGTGTACTAAACTTAAAAGATCACTTATTTATACATTCCCTGCAGCAACATTCTGATTTATTGGGGGCAATTTGAAATTTTCCGTTGTATTAAAAATAGAAAATTGAAAACATGTTATAGTGATAATGGGTAATATTAAAGCAAAACAGAATTACTTTAATTGGTGTGCACATTCAAATTTAAAAATGATTGTTATAAACTCGATTTCAGTGCACTCTTTCCCAGCAAATTAAATAGAGAGTATACTCCTTTTAAAGGACCTGAGGAAACTGACTTATTATCTAACACTGGGGAAATACTGCCATGTGTCGAGAATAATCTTTAAAAACTACAAGCTAGATTGCCGAAATTGCTGAAAGCCATTGTCTGGCCAGATCTTCCAATTATGAATATGTAGGAATAAATATATTGAATGAAAAATAACATAAACAATTGTTTAGTTATTTAAACTTGTCCCAAATATTTCCATATTAATAGTTGTGATTAAATAGGTCATGTAACACTTATTCGTCTGTCAATTAAGAACATTTTGTTGTAATTTAACTTTCTTTAGAATTGGATAATGTGCCATGAAACACTTTCAGAATATTTTTCTTGTAAAGTGGAATCAAAACCCCATGAATAATACAACATATACTAAATGAATAATAAAATAATGAAAAATATTTTAAACCCTTGAAAACTAATTTGAATTTGTTTAAAAAAATGAATTTAGAAATAGTTTTCTTTTTTAATTTCTGTCTTCTTTTAGAAAGACAATCACAAATAATTGAGAAAAAGTATCTTCAGTGTTTTAACAATGATAATTATGTTTTTCACAATAACTGTTCCTATTAAAATATGGTCTACTTATAAGAGCTAATCATTAGAATGAAAAATAAAGTCTGACAACAACAAATCACAAGCTTCATGCAATTATATCATAACGAGGAAAACTCATGAAACAATTTTATCTTCGGTAGTTACTATGGAAGAAATAAGTATATGAAGTATATTTAGCAATTTTTTCCTAAAGAGCTTTTCTGAAACTCTCTTAATAATCCAAATGTATTGTATTGTTTCATGAGTTTTATATCCACAATTGAAAAGAACTGTCACTTTAGTAAGTCAGAATATGACTAGTTTATTTATTTTTGGCCCCACCTACAGCATATGGAAGTTTCCGGCCAGGGACTGAACCTGTGCCCAAGCAGTGGCCTGAGCTATAGCAGTGACTATGCTGGATCCTTAACCCACTAACCTTTGAGTTGTGACTGGGAATCCATCTGTGTTGCTATGGCTATGGTGTGGGCCAGCGGCTGTAGCTTCAATTCAACCCCTAGCCTGGAAGCTCCATATGCTGCGGGTGCAGCCCTAAAAAGAAAATAAATAAATAAATAAATAAATAAATAAATAAATAAATAAATATTTCTCTAAAAAGGAAACCTATTAGAACAATCAAAGTAGAACCTGCCAACTGTAATTTAAGAGCACTAAATTTCTGACTTTTGGAAACAATTCAAAAGCCTCTCATAAGAGCTTAATTTATAGGTGGAAAGCACAGCACACACAGCAAATTTCTAAAAACTCTAAGATCTCCACCAGACTTGAAGGTACAATTGAAACATTATATCTGTCTTTAATTCCGCAGAGTTGTAGGGAGCATTAAGGCACAACATTTTGATTCAACATAGAAGGAAATATATAAATATTGAACCATACTTTTAATATTTTAGCATAAATTCTGCGATTTTGGAAACTACAACAACAATCTACAAGTACAAAAAAAGAAATGCTTGTGGAAAAAAAAAGACAAGATTATCAAATGACGGTGCAAATTATATGTGGCCATAAACTAAGGAATAATTTCATCTTGAAAATGAGGAAATACTATATCTATAGTAATTCTTCATACATGCAACATACTTGAGGAATTGAAAATTATGAATAATTTTAATATATTATAAATTGTTTAAAATCACATTTAATAATACCCTTATTTTTATCTTTTTCTCTGTGTACTGACAGTACTACTATTGTTCCCAGTGAAAGTAAGATTCTTGAATTCTTACAGAAAGAATTCAGAAACACAAGAAAGTGAGGATTTACGTAAGCAAGAATAGGATCTCAGAATGGGTAGACCCAGGAGCAGCCGCCCTAAGCTTCTTTGGCAAGCTGGTTATGAGTCATACAAGTAAATAGGTGGACTATGTACTGGGGAAGGAGTTTGGGGGTCATATTCCCTAATTTTCATCCCAGCTCCACTTTCCAGAGTGGCAGATTTTTGTCCTGATTTAGACTTGAAGTGTCATGGCACTGGTGCCTGATGGGCACTTATCTGCAAGCTAATTTTATTATAGTGCGAGCATAATGATCAAAAGGTTAAATTCAGACACCAGCAATTCCTGCCTTTTTCTACCTCTTTTTGTGTGCCTCCAAGACACATCACCCCAGAATGTGTGGTATCCTGTCAGCCTGGAGGTTCCTGCTTTTCCTTATCTGCCCAAGGACCCACTATTTTCAAAATGTGGGTTTCCTGCCACTTTGTCTGTGTCCTCTTTCTCTGCTCCTATCTAGCTACTGGCCTGTTTTAACACTACCATCTTAGCAAGAAAGGAAAAGACAAATACAACTCATTTCACTAAAGGACTTCTAGCTAGTTAGCACATGCATAGCACAGCTAAGGACTTTTTTTCTTTCAGTTGAAATTGTAAATTCCAGTCCTTTTCCATATCCTCATCTGGTAGAGACTGGGAACTAGCTGTGCTCCCCTATTCCTTTGTCTTCCTGTCTCCTAGTTTCCCTTACTGGTGCCTAGCCTTCCTTATTGACAATAGGCTATCAAATGTCTTCCTCTTCAAGGTCTTCAGAGCAACCTCTCCCACCTTGAACTCCTTCCTCTTCTTCTTACCCCTTCTCTTGTGATTGAGACTTCCCTATGCTGTTTGTCCTTCAATTTCATGGTTTCCTCCTGGATGCCCCTAGAAATCTGGTTCCTTGGAGATTTGGTAAGGTATTGGATGAGAAGGGAAAAGAATTCGTTCTAATGGTCAGGTCTCTCAGATAAACATCTTTGCAAGATGATAATCAGTTATTCTAATGATTCTTAAAAATCAGATACTGTTCTACCCACTCTACATGAAGTCCGATGATAGATATCCTATTTTTAAACCCATTTTACAAGTGAAAATATTGAGGTTCTGAGAGACTAATGAAATAGCTCAAGGTCATGTAGTAAATGGCCAATCACATATTTGAGCCTCTGAAGTCCACCTTTGCTATGCAGATTCTTAACTACTATCCTAAGCTGCCTCTAATAATGACTTTTCACATGGCCTTTGTTAACAAACGTGGGGATTGCCTCTAATTTTAGGAATGATTGCTTGTCACTGGCTTTCATGATGACCTGATATTTGCAAGACTGCCAAGGAGAGAAGGGGAAAGAAAAAAGGGAAAAGCGATCCACATACATATATTTCTTACTGAGAAGATCTGCCCAACATTTGTCAAGCAACTGCATTATTTGAAGAAAGATTCAGTATGCGTTGGCTTTTCTTCAATAAAATGTCAAGGTGTGATGACTCTCACTAATTTAGTTCATCTATTGGAAAGTAAGTAAAATACATTTTCACTTTTAGCCATTGTGAGATTATCATTTTCATATAAAATGTTGATGTCATACTTAAATTATATTTGTTAGTCTAACATTTTTATAAAACCCCCACTGTTTTCAAACTATTCCAACCTAGCCACCCTCCAAGACTTGCCAAAAAACCCCCACTGTTTTCAAACTATTCCAACCTAGCCACCCTCCAAGACTTGCCAAAAAGCCACTCCTGTCATGGCTCAGGGAAACAAATATAACTATTATCCATGAGGACACAGGTTCAATCCCTGGCCTTGCTCAGTAGGTTAAGGATCCAGCATTGCCATGAGCTGTGCTATAGGTCGCAGACGTGGCTCAGATCTGGCGTTGTTGTGGCTGTGATATAGGCCAGCGACTACAGCTCTGATTCAGCCCCTAGCCTGAAAACCTCTATATGCCACAGTTATGACCCTAACAAGACAAAAAAAAAAAAGGCCCCAATTCTTTCTCTTTCTTCCCAGACATATCACCATTGTTCTTAGTGCTATTTCCTTAATATTTGCTTATGTTTATATTCATTAGCATTTATTTAATGCCTAGGGTGCCATTTGTACAAATTCCTTACTCAATTAATGTATAAGTATTTTTATTAATTTATATAATTATTTTATTATATACATATAAAAATATTATCTCCCCATGGGACCATGAAATGTTTGAAGTCATAAATTTTGTTCTATACATCAATAGTTCCTTACAGTATCTATTTAGAGTATATGCCCAATATATTCTTGTAGTTAGAGTAATAAAAAATAACTTCCTTTTTTTTCAGCCATGCCCCTAGCATGCAGAAGTTTCTGGACCAGGGATTGAACCTGAACCACAGCAGTGACTCAAGCCACAGCAGTGGCAATTCCAGATGATGAGGGAATGCTGATCCATGAGGGAACTTCAAAATTATAACTTTCTTTAAATAAGGTAATACAAGAAAAGGGTTTAATTCAGTACCATTCTACATATTGATAAATGGTATTCATTTTTATTATTACTATTCAGTATTTATAACACTATCACAAATATAATTTAATAGAGGTTCAAATATTATAAATAACTTTATTTTTAAACTAATTATAGAATCTCTATAAAACACCTATCATTTTCTTGTCAAATGATGGAGAATAATTGGGGAGGGAAAAACCTGAAACTTTCAATCATATATTCAATACAGAGAGGTAATATTACAAAATACTGTTTAAACAGAGGCAAAATAATAACTCTGGAAAATTCTATAAAGAGAAGGTATATGATATAAAAGGACATCCTAGTAGATTTCACATACAGTGCTCAGGGAAGGCTATCCTAGCCAGCCATAATTAATAAGCTAAAATTGGAAAATAGATTAGGCATTAACTAAGTAGGGAAAAAAGGGCCGCCTGTGCACAGGTGTCCTGTGTTAGGAGGTGCCATGTTGTACTGTGACGTCTGAAAGAATCCACTCTGGGTGGTGTGGGTCATAAAATGATGAGGATGGAAAAGTAGCTGAGACTGAATCTTGAAGGCACTTGTTATATTATGTTTAGGAGTTTGAAGTTTATTCTAAAAATTCTGTGAACAACTTTAAAATATATAAGCCAAGGGTCACCAAATCGAATTTACTTTTAACAAAAAGCATTCTGGTGGCAGTGTAGAAAATGGATTAGTTGCAAAGCAGGTACTGCTACTGCCTCGGCTTATCTCTTTGGTTTTTACCATTTCAGTACAGACCAGCCTGACTTCCTAAAGCCAGTACTTGGATTTTTCTTTTTTTTTTCTTGGCCTGAGGGCTTTTTTTTTTTTTTTTTTTTGTAATTAGCACTCATTCTAATTGCGAGCTTAGCAGGCTGGAAGTTCTAGGGAGTCAAGGACCAATAACTGACAGAAGTTGGTCTATTAATTCCACAGATTCTTTGTTGACTAGGTGAGTTAACCCTAAACCCTTTCCATACTGTTTCCCAGAAGTCCTTTGTGGGGTTAAGCTTCAGCTGTCACATGTAACTAGCTTGATACTTAATCCTTTTTTGGAGTTCCTGCCTCACTTCTGCATACCCCAAAGGGAATTAATTCCATGATTGCCTCCCACCCCCATAAATCTATTGGCACTGAAGTCTTTGTCTCAATTTCTTCTGAGGAGGAGGTCTGAGCTAATATAAGAAATGATAGGATCAGAAAACAAGAGATAGCTTAATATACATTTGAAGCAAGAGAATAGATGTAGAATGATAAGAAAGCATGCTTTTAAATATGAATCTGCAAGCAAGCCTCATAAATTATTCTTTCCAACATGTTAAAACCCAGTTATCTTTCTTCAAAGTTAAAAATGATGGTAAACAGAATAAACACTATTCTCAGCAGAATATAGAACCTGGTGATTTACTCTTTTTATTACTTTCATCTTTTTACAACTCTCCATAATATCAACTAGCTTGCTCCTGGATCATTTTGTGAATAGTTTTTGCCCCTCTTTTTCTTATCTTTAGCTTCTGACCATCAAAGTGGCCTTTTTTAAAAAAGCTAAATTCTGGATTTTAAGGAGCTATATCAGGTGTCACAAAGACAGAAAGTGCATCCAAATAGAATAATTTTAGGAAAGTTTAATTGCAGAGATATTTCATACATATTTGTATGAGATGCCACTATGACTAGTGTGTATTACTACAGCTAGGGATATTATAGAAAGAAATTCTTATGGAGCAGGCTCACTTGAGAGACAAGTGGCCTTCCAGCTAGTGACAGATTCATCCTGACAGAGGGACACAGGATAACAAAGGAATAAGTGTGCCTACCTCACTTTCCAAGCACCATTTGACTTTCTACCAGGGTTCCCAGATAGCTGAACCTGATAAGGGTCTAGAGCGCGGGGAATCTACTGATAAAGTCCACAGAGGCATCCTCCAAGGGCAGAGGTCTGTAGGGAGAAGAGTGGAGAACAACTCTGGAAAAGCAAACCAAAGGCACTGGGTGATTATGAAAAGCACCATTGATGGATCTTTCTGCATCACAAAAGGTACTGCATCCCAGGACAACCACACAAGCTAACATTATTCTACTTAAAACTACTGCCCACATTCTTCTTGAAAATGTTCATTCAGTAACAGAATCTTTAGACAGCAGTAATTCTATGTATAAAAAAGGAGAATAAAATATGCATTGTCTCAGATAATAAAATCAAGTATTATGATGATTTACCACTGTGTAAAAAACTAATAAAGGTGAGAAATACCCGGCCAAAGTAATTCTTCAAAAAGAAGGTTAGTTAAATTAAAGGGTTGTTTTCTCTTAATGTGTTAGCGATTTTTATTGCTTATCTATATAGCTGCATAGCAAACATAAAACAGTGGTTTAGAAAAGCAAATTTACTTTCTCGTAATTTCTCTGGGTCAGGTATTTTGGCATAGAAACAGAAAAGTAGCACAAACCAATATGCAAAAACAAATTTATTGTATCAGTAATTGTAAATCCAAATTTACTGAATTTTGCAGTTTAAAGACAAAGAATACAAATGAATAATAAAGATAACTTTCAATTAGCTATTCATAATTGACCCACTTTAAAAGTCTGAGTACAAAGAATGAATAAAATAAAATAGTCAAGGTTTATATTAAATATACATTCATGGATATGGACTAATATCAAAAACTATAGTATGGATAAAAAGAAACTTTTTGTGAATATATGCAGGATTATTCCATTTTATAAAGCCTAAGAAGTTTTAAAAGTAAATAATATACTTCTTAGGGATATTCAGAAGTCATTAAATTAATTGGTAAATGAATAAAAATTAACAAGCTACTGATTCAAAAACAGTATTTCACTAAATTAATTGTTTTTAAATTGATCAAGTGAAGAAATTCAAGGTAGGTGTGTAAAAATGTATTCAAAACAAATAAGTGGCCTTCACAGTTTTCACTGAGCAAGGAGATGAACTCTACCTGGCAAACAAGTCGCTGTAAAGAGATATGTCTCTTTGGAAGAGATTGATTAATCAGTGTCATCATATAAAATCATCCCAGCTTCCTGTTCTGATTCTAAGTCTACAAAAAACATTCTAAGATTACAAAGAGGCCTGTCACATTTGAACATTGCTACGAAACCACATTTGGGCCAGTAATAACAACATATGTCATTGGGTTGTTTTTTTCTGCATGTTTTTGCATTCTTCTTTTTCAACACCCTCACTCCCTTTTCTTAGACTGATTTTTATATTCTGCATATTTCAGTTTGCTACACATGATATTTTTATCTTCTGTTTTTGACTAAGCTCTAGCCTTAAGTTGCCTCATCCCTGTTATTCACTCCATATACCATGATTTAGGAGAGCTGTTTATGACCATTACAATATCTAACTTTACCTCATAACATATTCAAGTTGTGTCACCCTTTGTTATGATAATTCAGAAATGCCTTCCTCTACCAAGGTCCAAATTGTGTCATTTTCTCATAAGGACAGTATATATTATTTACATTATGCTTCCGTGCAGTTTAATACATAATTTATCTTTTCATTGCTGCATTTAACACTGACATTATCCAGAGTCATTATTACTTGATCTCACTTGGACATTTATAAATGCATTGTATATCTTATCTCTATTAAAAATGAAAAACAGATGGAATTAAAAAACAAAGATATTTTTCAAAAATGGTCATAATAAAACTTTAACTATTAAGAATTAAACTATGGTTAAGTCCCTGCAATGTTATCATTATAACAGTATTTTTGAAGCAATTGTTTTAAAATGTTAATTTTTTTAACTTTAAAATATTTTATTAAATTTTGATGTGCTCCCAAACTTAGAAAGAATTGCAATATAATGCAAAAATCTTTTTCTGGAACTGTTGAAGAGTAAGTAGTTGACCTAAGCTCCATCCTTTGGCATACTTTACTGTGTATTTCCTACAAATAAAGACATTTTCCTATATAACCACAATGTAACCATTGAGACCAGGAAATTAACACTGATGCATTACTGCCATGTAATCCCTATTCAAGACTACCAGCTATGCCAATAGTGTCCTTTGTAACAAAAAGTCATTCTTGAAAGACTTTTAGTTTTATTACAGCTTGCCCTACATGAAAAATCACAGAACCACAGAACATTGAGCAGAAAATAGTGTTAAAATGCTGCCTTACAATTTTCATTCTGATAAGGATGGCTGGTTCAGATTTACTCCAATAAAATGCTGTCCCTTTTGGACTCCATATATGTAAATAAATAATTGCATCTCTTTTAATAATATCAGAAACCAGTCTTTAACTAATAAAACAATAACTTTTTCTTCATCCACACACTTGTCAAATCCTTCACTATAGTGACAGAGTAGCTTTTGCAGTATCTAAACCATTACTTTTTGAAACTGCTTAGTTACTTTGGGTATTTCTGTCCCCTTACTGTATTAATGAAAGTTGAAGTTACTAGTAAAATCTTTACCACCATCTACTGAATGTGGTTCTAAAACTCCAGGCCTATAGGCTGTATTAATGATGAGGAAGTAAACTGAAATGAGGAGAAAAGCAAAAGAGGCATGTTTACAACTCATTCTCAAAAAAAGAAAAAATTATCTTCTCTTAATTTTACTACTAAGTTATAGAAAATTTAAAAGTTCAGTTCCCTTTTATTTATTTTAAAATATGTGTCTGCACCCACAGCATATGGAAGTTCCTGGGCCAGGAATCAAACCAGACCCAGTGTAGAAGAAACGTGGAATAGTTATGCTGTGAGCCTGGAGAACAGGAGAATATTGCTCAACCAATGTTAAATGTAATGTTGTTGATCTGCACTCCTTTCTGATCCTCCACAGCTGCCCTGAACTTTAAAATTTAAAGTTCAGTTCCCTTTTATTTATTTTAAAATATGTGTCTGCACCCACAGCATTTGGAAGTTCCTGGGCCAGGAATCAAACCAGACCCAGTGTAGAAGAAACGTGGAATAGTTATGCTGTGAGCCACAAGGAAAACCCAATTTCCCTTTTAGAAGAGAGCCTTCATGTGGAATCACTTTAAACACTGAAGAAATGCTTATTTTTTTCAGAGAAAACAATCTATTTCTTACATGTTTTTTGTTAAACTTGGCTTGATTCTCTACCTGAACAGCCAGTAAATACGTGCTGTTTTGAGCAGGTTGGGTTTTGAATTCTTCCTTTTTCACTTACATCCCCAGTCACATTGTACCAGCCACTTCACCTGCTGAGCCCTAGAGTCCTCAACTATAAAGATGTGCTGATTTGTAATAACATACAGTAATAACTCTTCTCTCAAGGGAAATAGGAGATGAGCAAGCAGTCAGTATTAGACATCAATATAAAAGAGCCGATGGCATCAGATAAAAGTGAAGAATAAATTAGGAGTTTAAAGTTAAGTTCATGTGTGCACCATACACTATGCCAGACCGAAACAGGAAATTAGGAGAGAGATGACAAGGAAAAAAAAAGAGGACAATTGGAGTCTTTACCTTGACCATGTCATAGATATATTGATAAAGTGATCTATAAGTTTGGGATTAGAAGTCAGAAATAAATGGATCACCACCATAGTATTCAAAAAGAAAGGAAGAATGAACTGATGAAGGCATAATTTTGGAGTTGACACCCAGTCCTGCATAACAAAGTATTTAAGGGGTGAATTGGAGCAATAAACCTTTGTTATCAGTTCTTAATGTGTGTTCAAGAAGTGACTAGAAATTGGAGATTGTAGGGTAAAGTACTATCAGTGTTGTTGGAGTAGGTTCTGATGCCGAGTAGCTCAGACAGGAAATCACACATCAAGACTGTATCTTATTAAGGATTCATGTCTTTCTTTTCTGGAATCCTGTGTTAGTTAGAATACAAGGCTACTTTCATCTGAAAAAATAAAACTTTTCTCCCTTCTGGGAGAACTCTTGGGGACAAAAGCATTTATGAATAACATCAAGAATACATCTAGTTTATTATCTGTGAGTAGAACTTGGCATCTGCTCTTCCTTATTTCATTTGAACACAAGTTTCTGTGAGAAGAATGCTCTTAACTCTTACCTTCTACTCTTTCCTTCTATTGGGAATGCTTAGTGTTAGCTGCCGGTGAATGTTCCCTCAGTATCTACTAGCTTTGCAGTTCTCTCTGTCTGTGACTTGGAGTTGAACTAAGAGACTTGCTTTGGTCAATGGATGTCCGCAAACATGAGGGAAGCTTGCATGTTCCGTCCTCTTTCCCTAGTAATTTTGTCACCAGTGTGAGATAAAATCTGAGCCCCTTAGAAGGAACTGAGGGGCGCATACAGAAGAATTGAGGCCATCTCAGATCAACAAACCCCCAGGTGGCCTGCCAGCTGACTGCCAGCACAAGAGAAAGAAGAGTCAGTATCACAGTACCCAGCCCAGATCTGCAGAGCCACTAAACCAACCTGTAGACAAACAAATGTTATGTAACACTCTGAGCTCTGGGGTGGTTTATTGGATGCATTTTTAAGGCAAAAGAAAACTGAAACACACCCACGCACACACATATACACATGCACACACATACACCTACAGAAGAAAGTTCTGTATTATTCCAAACGAAGATCATTATTGATTTCCCGCCGGCCTCAATAACTTGGAGTAGAGCAAGTGGGAAGGGATTTTCTATATCCAAAACTTTAAGTCTCATGAACCCTGGGATACTTGCCGTTTTGGATTGTTTTAGAAAGCAACTTAATTCTCCTGGTAGATGCCTTGGGGAATCTGAGCTCTGGAAATGTTATGCTGCCTGCTGAGAGCCTGGAGAACAGGAGAATATTGCTCAACCAATGTTAAATGTAATGTTGTTGATCTGCACTCCTCTCTGATCCTCCACAGCTGCCCTTGTGCTGCTCGGTTTAACTTTATGGACTATCCTGAAAACTAATGATTCCTAAAGGTGAAGGTTTTTCAATGAATATAAAGTTATGAATATTAGTTTTCTACTTTATAGGTTCATGGTCTATAATGAATTCCAGCTTAAGCATTTTCCTTTACCTAATAACAAGCAAGGTTAAAAGATCTCTATTTCATGTCAAGGCCTTATCAATAAAATTATAATGAAGAACAATCAAGACATACTAAAGGTTAGAAATAAAGTTTGGTGATTCTACAGGGGCACCCTCTCCTGGAGGTTTATTTGAAATATAAGGGAAGTGCACTTGTAACTGAAAAACTTTTATGGAATGATATAAAGCCTTTCATCCTCCTTTATTGAAAGACCAGGATACCTAGCACAGGTTAAGTGTCTGTGCTCAGTTAATTAAGTCGTTTTTGCAGTTAAATAATTTAATTGAAAACTCCTAGTCTTATTAAACTGGACTCTTAAGCTCTTATTTTGCAAAAAGAACAACCATTCTGGATGCATTCCTTTCATTGCTTCTTTATAGGCTTACAATATACCAGAAGGCAAATAGGTATTTTACCCCAATTAAGGACACAGAAATTGTGGCCCAGAATTGTGAAGTGATGCACTTAAGATAGTGAATTTAATAAAGGCAGTGATATATGACTTAGTCTTTGGGTACAAAAGCTATTTTCTTTCCATGAAAAAATATTGAAAACTCAAGTTTTCTTTCTGACAAAATGAAACTCGTAATATTGATTACAAACCTAATTTTGTGGTTGGTTTGTATTGGTGCAAAATTTCTCCGATTAACTTATATATGTTTTGGAACTATAGTTTCGCAATCAAGACTTCAGGAAAACAGGGAAAAGAGGTTAATATGCAAAATTGATCAATTACTTCTTTATAGAAACAACTCCTTTTTTTTTTGCTTTGAACGTGGAGGCAAACTCTTCAAGTTACTAAAGCATAGTTTGGAAATCTTAGGAATTGGAATTAAATACCATCTCTGCCAATTAGTGGCTAAATGACCTAAAATAAATCATTTAATTTCTTTAAGAATTATTTTTTTTTAAATTTCTAAATCTAGGATAAGTTCCCATAAGGAATAGATGTAAAATACAGGTAAGGTTCCCATCTCACTGCCTGACTCCCAGTAAACGTTCGATGGATGGCAGATTTTACTATTTTTATTGCTATTTTCTTGAGTTGCAATAAACACAGATTAAGATTTCGCTTCCAGTGTACTGTCTGAAGATAATCCAGCTTCCTATTAATTAAACCTCAGTGTACAAATTTTTATCCCAGAATTGGTTTACTTCCATCTTATTTCTCTCTCAAGACCCAGGAACTTGGCTTGTATTATATTCTCATGTAAGTTGGAGTGTGTTTTATTAATAATATGCCTTATTAGCTCTAAGGAAGCACATATTAAAATTAAAAACTAGCAACGAGTAGCAAGTGTTATAGATTTGGAAGTAACACAGACTCAGCCCAGGTTATTTGAGGGTTGGTATGGTTATTACTGATGCTTTTGAAATTACAGGCTAGGTCTGGCTTCTTACGTAGTTACATCTTCTTTTTGTAACTTTTAGCAGATTTGATTTTGTCAACTCCCCAAAATAACTATTGAAGCTACTTTCTCCCTAATTTCCTAGTTTCCCCCAAATTCTACTCTAGCTTTGCAGCCCTCTGGCACTGACTTTGAAAACTCCACTACCTTCTCTGGAGACCTTAGTAAATGCCCTCAGAGATTCCTGTCCTCTCCTTTACTTATTAACCTCCCGTTTTGTTCTGAAATTTCCCTATTGATTATTAAAATAAGGAGTATCCATTAAAAATTTCATATTTTTACTTTTATAATTCTAAACTAGGGTTTTCTAATATATTCCTACATTATGCTCAAGAAAAGAAAGTTTCATGCTTAAATATTTAGATATGCTTAAATATCATACTCCTCAATAAAGTATTAAGAAATCTATAAGGTCATATGAGATGTGTGTGTGTGTGTGTATACATATAATAAAATTAAAATATATTTATGTTAACATATATTAATGAATTCATATATATTATATATACAGTCAAGAGAATATAATATCCTGCTTTAGATTTACTCAAATTAATTTAACTCAGAATTTATTTCTTTTTTTAAAATGTCAAATTAGTTATATCAAACATGTACCACCCTTCCTATCTGAAAGACTACATACTACTCTTTGCTCAAATAGAGACCATCTCTTCTTTTTGAATCATTTTCCAGATTTTTCTCACTCATAAGCTTAGTGATGCACTTCTTTGCTCCCAGTTTATCAGAGTTGTTTGTGTGTGTGTGTTTCATCCTGAATCTTTTTGGGGGCTGGTTTAGCCTATGGTCTCTTTCTCAGAGTCATGTTTTGAAACTTTCTACAGAAGAAATATTTAAAATAACAAATGTTTTAAAGTATCTAAAGCAATATTATAACAGAGGAAATTAATTGTAAAAAATGTGGTTAGAATATTAGAAATGTTCTATAGTTAAATATATGCATCTTGATAATGTCCTAAATTATTGGCAGATTTATTGTCATAATTTCAAAATAATGAAGAGAATAAAAGATACTAGGATATATTTGCAACTGATGTAATAGGATATGAAAATATCTGTGTGTGCTCCAGCTGATAAAGTTACAGACATCACTAATATTACCATAATTTATTACCTGACATATATAGTGGAAGAAAATATAAATTTCACGTGGCATTTAGTGGCGAAAATATATTTATATCTATAATTCTCTTCATCTCAGTTGGTGGTCTCCTAGAATTCTCTCTGTTGTCTATGGTTAAACAGGTTTGGTATTTCAATCTTGCAAGAAAGTTTTTATTGCTGTTATTGTATTTGCATGAAGGCTTAAAGTAGGGAGTTTTTGTTTCTATGGGTTTTTTGATGTAAACCTTATAATTCTCTTCAGGTATGCTGACTTTTGCTGTAGCATTAGTTTACTGTAAATAATTTTTTAATTGAAATATCCATGATTGAATTACCTGAAGCAGTCACATTCTCTCATCTTAATTTACTATGAACAACATTAAATATCCTCAAATTGCCATTTACTCCTAAATAGTGGTAGGCTAAAATGAATCAGATGATAGATCTGTACATTTTATAGATAAAAAGGAGCATACATTAATGCCTAATTATCATATTTATATCCCATTTATATGTATTCATTTCTTGTTTTATGCAGGTTGACTGCAATTATGTAATTTTATACCCATCACAGAATGCAATTTTCTTTCTTTTTTTTCCGCAATAGAGAAGAATGATGTACTAATTGTTCTCAGTATTGTAAGATTTAGAGTTTTATTTAAGTCAAGTGGACAGAAAAATTAAACTTGAGTTCCTAGATCAAAGTTAATGCTTTAGAAAGTAACATCAATAGCATCTATTTGAATATGTTATAGAATTAAAGATTTTGATGTTATTCATGTAATAAGTTAAAACTTTATCTTTTATGAATACTATATTTTAAAATATTACAATTCTTAATAAATCTATAAACAAAGTTCACACAAAAATATTACAGAACTTTAAAGAAACTTTGCTATAGCTATTTGATCATTTGACTGCCATTGACTTTAGTGTCTTAAAATAAACCTGGAAACTAGGATAATTTAAAATTTAATAGATGAAAATTAGAGGAAACTAGTTTTCACAAATTCGCAATGAAGTATGTAGAAATATTTTATGTCCACAAACACTGTACTGATTGGCATTTTCCTTCAGACATACCTGAGTGTAAAGTTTTACCACATTTTCTTCATACTACCCCTAATGCCTTCCAGTCTTAGATGACTAGTAAATTAAAAGCACAAAAAGGCATATTCACCAAAGGCAAATAAAATAAATAACAAACTGAAATGATGAAGTTGGCAAAATCCAAAAAATATTATAGGCCTAGTTGGTAGACGCAATCATTTATACTAAACATTTATTATCAGTTTCATAGTGGTTTGCCATTCATCAAACACTTTTATGTAAGTGTATGAGAAAAGAAGCATCAGTGATTCATGTATTATAAGCTATATCAACCTTACCATGGTCTTTCATATCAAAATTGACAGTGAGTAAATTAACTTAGTCCAGTGGGCAGATGATATGTGAATTTCTTTCCTTCTTATATAAACACAAACTGTTTTGGACACTACCTATTGACTGGGATTAAAAAGAACATACTGGATTTAAAGGCTTTACTGGAGCCAAAGGCTGTGTTTATCTATTTTAATAAAGACACTGGGAGAACCACTATCCTGGGCTGCATCTTGTTTAAGAGGCATTGACTAGTCTAGAAGGGGAAGATTTTACTATTAACTGTCACAACCCTTCCAGGTGCTGTACAGCACCACCTAGAAGCCCTAAACGTTTGAAGACCTTATTATACCATTACTGGACTTGCTCTTTGTTGTTATCTCTTTGAGAACTGCCTCTTTTGAAGAGCTCTGATTGCCTCATCCTTAGTCATAAACCACTTCCCAGGGCAGCCCACATTCAAGGACTTATTAATATGACAGTAAAAATGTAGCCCCTTGCACCAATTTGGGCAAATCTAAAGGGCAATTCACTCTCCAGACATGTCTGTGGGGTTGCCTGAGCATCGATTTAGGGCTGCAAAAGAATTCGACTTGTTCCTCTGCTCAGCCTGGCCTTCTTCCCTTCATTTCCACAGATGTTATATACCAGTTAACCTATGAGCTTTGATTAATTATGATAATAGTTATTACATTTATTAACTTATGTTTCTACTATGTGCCATGAACTGTTGTAGGTGCTTTATATATCTTATTTTAGTTATTCCTCATAAAAATTGTTGTAAAAATAAAGCAGATAAAAATATTTCTATTATGCTAACAAGGTTGACCAAGGTTCAGCAACTGCCCTAAGAACACACAAATAAGAAGCCTAATCAGATTTTAACTTAGGCCCACAGCATGCCCAAATCCCCATGAAGAAAAAATTTTTCCTGGTATAAATGCAACCTTGTTAAGCTTTTCAGTAGACAAAAGCAAACAAACAAAAAACACATTAAAAAAAAACAAAAAAAAACCCAGAAAGTTCCCAGCAACAACTTTAAAGCTCATGTATACCCAATATTTATTTTTAGCTAAGATTAAATTTGTGCTTCACATCAGAGACAGCACATATCGTTAAACCTCTGTGAACTTGTTTTGGTGTGTATTCATTTGAGCTCATGCATTGAGAATAGCTAGTAGTTCTCTATATAAATACATACACACTTTATTTTGATATCAAATGTGTCTCTCTTGCTTTTACCTAGTATTTAAAAAGGAAGAAAAGACATAAAATAATAATAATAATAATAATAGCAGGCAACATTATTTAAACACTTAGCAGGTATGAAGCAATGGTCTTAGCATTTTAATGTGTAGAGCTAATTAATAAAACAAATTTTTTAAATCAGATATTTGCTGTTATTATTTCCACTTCACAGATAATATAACTGAGGCACAGAGATGCTAATTAGTTCACCAATGGTCACAAAGCTATTGAATGGAAAAGCCAGCAGAAGGGTGAGGTCAGTTCAGAAATTGGAACAGCCAAGAGGGATAAAGTGAAAAATGGGAAGATAAGAGGACTTTAAAAGGGCATATTTCTAACAAAGTTATTTCCACCCTTCTCACATACATACCCATTTTTTCACTCCCTTATCTCTTTGGTAGTCTCTTCTCAAGGTGTCAGGTAGGCTCCATATATAACCAGAATGGAAAATATCTTTGTATTGTGATTTAAGCACTCTAGACAACCAGTTACATTCAAGTTATTTTATTACTGCTTTAAGAGGATATTTTTATCATCAGGATCACTTCTTCAGGTTAAAGTATTATAGGTAGATAATATCTCTTAAAATACATCATAAGGCAGCAAACCTGACTGATATGGGGTACAATTGAGTCAAAATCTGTGTGTGCTACATATGTGCCAGAGATTAAGAGATTATTATGATTCATTTCCTGATTTAAGGTCTTACAGTCTAGGAGGAAAGCTGCTCAAACAAATCTTACAATTTTTAGGGTATATAAATGAATTTAAGCATACAAAAGGAAAACCTGAAATTTGAGTGCATCTTATATCTCAAAATAGATATCAGCAGGATAGTATGATAAACCTAAGTACAGAGTGCTAGGAGAGACTCCTATCTCAGTTTAGGAGAGAGTAAATTTTATGAAATAGACAGTGTTTGGCTGAATCTCACAGGATATGGAAATAGAGCAAAAATTGACTTTATAGAAGGAGGAAAGATCATATGAAGAGACATGGAGATACAAATATTTGTTTAGTTGAATAATCTACAAATGGATAATTATTCTTGGGTTTGGCGTTTCCATGTCACGTTGCCTATGTAACATTCATGCTGCCTATAAAATGTTATATACTATGATATTATATGGGCAACATAGAATTACCCATACAATCTTATTTCTCCTGTTTTTCTGTTTTTAATTAGTTTGCTTTTTCCAATGTGGATTAGATTTTTTTCACGCTATTAAAATACACCACCTCCACTTATGATGGAGCATGATAAAGTGAGAAAAAAGAAGGTATATATGTATGTGTGACTGGGTCATCTTGATGTACAGTAGAAAATTGACAGAACACTGTAAGCCAGCTATAATGGAAAAAATAAAAATAATTAAAAAGAAAAAAGGATATATAATACAAAATTACAAAAAAAATACGCAACCTCCTTCCCAGACTTCCTTGAAGCTAGAGGTGACCACGTACCCAGTTCTGTACAAAGTTTGAGCATATTAGATAGGACTTTCAGTGAAGCTACTATTTTCTTGACAAAAGGGACAAGTTTAGTTGTCATGTATCTTCTTTGTGTTACCCCTTCTTCTGCTGTCCTGCTGGAAACTTAAGATAAATTTCTGGAAATGCATTAGCTTTATTTTGATCTTGAGGATGAAAGCTACGTGGTCCAGGATTCAGAGCAGAAAGACAAGAAGAGCCTGAGTTTTCAATGACTTTTTCCTTGTGTTGATGTTCTGAGAGATCCTTATGGTTTATGACTAACTTGAGTGATCAAAAAAAAGACAAAATAGGAGTTTCTGTCGTGGCGCAGCGGTTAACGAATCCGAATAGGAACCATGAGGTTGCAGGTTCGGTCCCTGGCCTTGCTCAGTGGGTTAACGATCCAGCGTTGCCATGAGCTGTGGTGTAGGTTGCAGACGCGGCTCAGATCCCGCGTTGCTGTGGCTCTGGCGTAGGCCGGTGGCTACAGCTCCGATTCAACCCGTAGCCTGGGAACCTCCATATGCCGCCGGAGCGGCCCAAGAAATAGCAACAACAACAACAACAACAACAACAACAACCAAAAAAAAAAAGGACAAAATAAAGAGAGGAGACGGCATCATAAATATTAGTGATCGATGTCAGATTGCACTATGTGGCTTACTGTGAGAGCCAGATTGCTAACTAAGTGTCACAATTAGGCAACATACTCACCCAGGCATAAGCATGCTGGACCAAGGTGGGTATCCCTGTGTGGTAGGAAAAGAGACTTCTCTTGGAGAAGTGAAGAATGTGTGCTTATTATGAACAGCTTGCTTGCAGGAAAGGAAGCATGGAATGATAGCACCAAACAGACACATCATCTACCACTTGAAGCACCCTCACTCCCCTAGAGCAGAGCGATTAAAGTTTTAAGAGATGCCAAAGTCCAGAATCACCCTAACCCATCCCCTTTTACATGAATGAAATAAAAATATTGGGAAAAAATGTTTTTTTTTTCCTCACATACTATTCTAGTCTGGGCTGTCTACCTCAGAATTATTAGTGCATAGAAAAATAAATGAAAAATTCTGTAAGTCATCATTGATGGATTTCTCTTATGTGTAGCCAATCCGAATCTTAACTGATTGAATAGGTGGCAAATTCTGATAGAAGTATGTAAAGATATGTGGCTATAATGAAACATGTAAAATGTTTTAAAATCTATTTTTCATTCCATGGGATGTTTTAAAAATTTGGTAAAGTGTAACTGTGGGTAACATCACTGCCTTCCTCTCCCCTGGTTGAGACAATGAACAATGGAAATGTAATTGAGAATCCAGTGATGATTATGGATTTCAAATATATTATAAAGGCATCATCCATATTACTTGATGACATTGAAATGACAGAGAGGAAAGGAAATGGATTAAGGATGACACACAAAATTTACTGTTTGGGTAACAGGAAAAAAAGGAGTAGAGGCTGGGTAGAAACGAAGCAGATGGAGGTGGGAGGATGACTTCAGTTTCAGACATTTTAATTTTGATTTACTCCGGGCAAACAAAAGTGTAGAATGATTTAAATGCAGAAGGCAATGGAACATCATAAGCTAGAAGCACATGGCATTAATGGGCTAAACACCTATTTCGGAGACATCAGTATAAAAACTGTTGGGTGACATGTGAGAGTGCATGAGTTCTAAGAGGAATGTGCAGCAGAGAACAGAAATAGCACTTAAGAGAGAGGTCAGAAAACGATAATCACAACCTGCCAAAGAAATAGCAGGACAATCCAGAAGAGGGTGACATCAGGAAGTCAATAACATTGTTTAGGAAAGACTGTTCTGCAGTGGCAGTGTGTAGCAAAATTAATAACAGAGAAAGGACTGAATGAATGGTATCCCTTTCCTTTGTATAGATTATGTCAATGTTAACCATGATCAAAATATCCTCTGCAGAGATGGCCATGGGTGAGGCATAACAGATGGTAAAATGTTGAGAAGCAAATGAAAAGGCAAAAATGGATTCAGGAGTTCCCGTCATGGCTCAGCGGTTAACGAATTCGACTAGGAACCATGAGGTTGCGGGTTCGGTCCCTGGCCTTGCTCAGTGGGTTAACAATCCGACGTTGCCATGAGCTGTGGTGTAGGTTGCAGAGGCGGCTTGGATTCCACGTTGCTGTGGGTCTGGTGTAGGCCGGTGGCTACAGCTCTGATTCGACCCCTAGCCTGGGAACCTCCATATGCCGAAGGAGCGGCCCAAGAAGAGGCAAAAAGACAAAAAAATAATAATAATAATAAAAATTTTAAATAAAAAATGGATTCAGTAAATGCAGTCCATTCTCTCAAGAAACACACACCTGGATATAAAGAGATATAATGGGTAGAGAGAGTTTGAAAAACACACTTTTTACTGTGGTTATCATTGCTATTCTGTTTATTCAAAAATATGAAATAATGATGAAATATAGAACAAGAGAGCTTTGTTAAAGGAAGTTGAAGATAAAAAATGGGTATTCTTTCCCTAGGAAGGATTGGAATCCAGATCAGAATATATCCTGAGAACACACAAAAATGGGGACCCACGGCAAAGTGACATTAGGATTTTGAAAACGTGAGACAAATAGGAAGCAAAATAATCTTTTTTCACAATTCCGTCTGCATCTCATCTTCTTTCGGTGTAACTGAACTTTACTTATGAATGGTGCCAGCCAATAACTCAGAGTCACGTGCAATGATTTAGGAGTCAGTTGAAGGTAAAAAAAAAACCTCCCACTCTAAAATGATTTAATGTTCTCATGAAATCTGTAATTTAAAATCCCTTGTTAAAAGCAAGGGGTTCTATATTCATGATAAAATAGTTGTTTATTGCAAATATTTCCCTTCACCTGACACTAATTGTTTGGGCATTATGAAAGATGGAATGACTGTATACAAAACAAATGAGCATTTTTAAGCACCACAGGGACATGATGAATGAGAGATAAACAACTATGACACTGATGTTTAACAGCTATGCTTGAATCATGAGCCAGTAGCATGGGTGAGCCCTTCAACCCATTTCTCTAATATTGTGGCTGATGAAAAGTATGCCAGTTCAGCATAGGTTTGATTTTGTACAGTTTATAAAGGGCATCAGACCATGAATATCCAGTTTCAGAACATTAAGATATAAAATCAAGTGATAACATCAAAGCACAAGAGATTGTCTTAAGTAACTCGAAATAAATACAGGAATGCAGGTAATATAAAAAGCATGGCATACACAGGAGGGAGTGACATGTGAGTGTGCTTACTGCCACATACCTGAGCAAAAAGAGCATCTTCTTTTTGGGAATATAGTCAAATATGCAGACAGCTTCAGACAGAACACAGAAAGGGTGAAAAAATGGTCCACTTCCCTGTCACATAAAAATCTCTGGCAACAAAGTATGTGGCACTTGTCACAGTATTAGGTAATTTAGTTTGGGGGGAATTTACAGTTGTCCTTTATCGATGACACTTTTGTGGCTCTCTCCACACTGAATTCTAGCTTTTTTTATTTCCTATATATTTTAGGTAATTTTTAAGAACATAGGTAAAATATTAAAACAGTTACTCCAATACTTATTCTTAATTTGTTGTATTATGTTTGAAAACAGACAGCTAGCTCACTACTGCTCCACTCAGGAGCGGCACTAAAGAAGAGTCATGAATAAAAATCTCCCACAAAAGGGATATAGAGTTTGAGAAATCTATATCATTCTTTTTTTTTTTTTTGAGAGGAAAAAAATAGCAAGTTACGAGTCATCACCAATTCATGGATACTAATTATTTGGATAGGTGATAAGGGACTTATAAGGAATACAATTAAAAAATTGCAAGAAAATTTGGGAAGAAGTGTAAGATTATCTATGTCCCATCTGAATGATTCCCAAAGATTAACTGCTTTTAACAAGGGATTTTAAATTACAGATTTCATGAGAACATTAAATCATTTTAGAGTGGCAGTTATTTTTTTACCTTCGGCTGGCTCCTAAATCATTGCATGTGACTGAGTTATTGGCTGGCCACCACTAATTATCAGATAAAGACAATGCCCCAAACTGTGTATGGAAATCAGCTACCCTTGTGCTTATCCAATTAACAAAGAGGCCATAACAGCAGGTATGGTGTTGGTAATGTTGGCTTAGAGATATGGATTTTGTGTATTCTCAATCAACAAAGAAGTCAACATGTTTTTGGCTTTTCATGATAGCTCCATGTTATTAGGCAGAAGCACAATTTTGCTAATGTCTTTATTTGAAAGTAAATATGATTGAGAGTTTTATGAATTTCAAGTTAACAAGAATTTGTTTTGAATGTACTTTATTAAATTGATTAGGCTGGAACTTACGTTTCCTCCATATCCCTTCCCTATGTAGCCCCAGATTATATTAGTCCCGAAAAGGAACTTGTGGAAAAAAAGAAGTAAAATATCAACAATTACTCTCTGAAGTTCTTTGTCAGATATGCTAAAGAACAGATGCAGAAATATTTGGCAGTTATGGCTTATCCTCACTTACCCCTATTCTCTATCCAGCTATTTTCTCAATGATTAGTCCTGCTGATAAATAGCTGCCCCAGGCCTCCTGGCTAAATATAATTTGAAGACTCATGGTAGTAATAGATAAGGTTACCAGCTTTATAAATACTACTCCAAGAGCCCACAAATTTTGTGGATTGCAGCTAAAGCAGTGCTAGGAGGAAAAGTAATAGCACAAATTTCTTTCATTAGCTCATATAGATAAGTCAACAATAGAGAAAATTAAAGAAACCAAGAAAATCTAGCTCTACTAAAAACTGATAAAATCCTAAAAAATTGCCCAAAATAAAAAAGAGAAGAGAGAAACCAAAAAAAGGAATTAAACAGTGGAATATCTCCACAGATCATGATGCAATAAAAAAAACTAATAATAAAATACTATGACTAATTTAGGGTTATAATTCAATAATTTAGAAGATTTAGACCACTTCCTTGAAAACCACAGCTAGCGCAACTCAATTAAAATGAATCAGATAATCTGAATAATTCTATAATCACTACATAAATTGAATGTGTAATTAAAATTTCTCCCAAAAGAAATCCTCAGGCCCAATGGTTGTTCTAGTGAATTTGATCAAACATTTAAATAGGAATTAACTTCATATTTATACCCAACCTTGTCTAAAAAAATGAAAGTGAAGGAAATATTTCCAAACTTATTTTTCATGGTCAGTATAATTCTGATACCAAAACCAAAGATAGACCCTCCTAAAAAAAAAAAAAAGCAAAACAAACAAACAACAAAAAAAAACAAAAAAAAGACTAATATCTCTCAAGAAATTAAAAGTGAAAACTCTCAAAAATATTATGAATATATCAAATGTATCCCAGAATAAATAAAACACTATGATCACACACACAAAATGTCCTCAAAAGTTCATAGCTTTTCTTTGTAAGAGGCAAAACTAGAAATAACATAGATTTTTTAAATAGCCAAATAGTTAAACTGTGATATATTCCTACTATGGAACTCTACTCAGCAGTAAAAATGAACTATTGAAACGTGCAATTTAGGTGAATCTGAAGGATATATGCTGAGTGAAAATTTCCAATCTTAGGATGTTACATACAGTATGATTCCATTTATATAGTATTCTTGGAATGACAAAATTATAGAAATGGAGAACAGATGAGTGGTTTCCAAATGTGAGGGAGGGAGTGGAAAGTTGGTACTGTAATAAAAGGGCAAAAGGAAAGATCTTTTTGGTAATAGAACCATACTATATCTTGACTGTAGTATTGTCAGTATCCTGCTAGTGATAATGTACCATCAATTTCTCTATCCACTGTCTATCTATTTACTGTACTATCAGTTTTTCATTATGTTGCTATGGTGTTCAGGATCTGGATAAAAGGAATACAGATAGATCCATATCATTTCTGATCTGCTGCACAGATCGCAGACATGGCTTGGATCTAACATTGCTGTGGCTGTGGTGTAGGCTGGCAGCTGCAGCTCCAATTTGACTACAGCCTAAAAACTTCCATATGCCTCAGTGTGGCCCTAAAAAGAAAAAAATGTACTTCTCATATAAAGCTTCAAATCTTCCCTCCAAAATGTGCTCTGCTAACAGCATACCCTATCTCAGTAAATGGTATCTTTAGTTTTTTTTTAGTTTAATTGGTGAGAAATCCTCAAATTATCATCGACCCTTATTTGCTCTTTTATTTTTGGAATTCTATCAACACAAATCCCCTCTTAGTTCTTAAAAAGACTTCAACTATCCTATCACTTCCTACCACATTCACTGCATCCACCATGCTGAAGTCACCAGTATCTTCACTCGAATTCTTACAATAACCTTCAAATTTTTATTTTTGCTTATTTCTGCTTCCTCAGGCTCCCTGGATGCTACACAAGTCTCTCTTAATCCAAACCTAAGTAAAATTTTAAATATATATCAGATATTTAAAAAACTGATTTTCATTCCATTTCCCTCCACTCCTGTACCATTTTCCCCTGTAGATACCAGCACCTTATAGAACATATTTTACTTACTTTTCTAAATTTGAAAATACTTCTCTCCTCTACTAAAGTGTAAGCAACATGAAGGCAAAGGTTTTTATTCTCTTTCCTGAGAAATGCCCATTTCAACAACATTTTTTTGAGATGTGGTAAACATTCAATAAATATGTGTTAAGTGCCTGGATGAAAAAATAATGAAATATAAAATTAATAAGACCTAAAAATGGTTTGAATGTAAAACATATGAAAGAGAAAGGATTTAATATGACACTGGGACTTCATATCTGAGTGACTATGAGGATTGATGGTTTGATTAAATGAGACACTCTGTAAACTGTTGGGGGTTCAGAGGAAGACAATCATTTTGAATATGCTAGGTTTTAGTCATATGGATGAATCAATATCAAAATAGCAATTGGAATTTATTATAAGAAGGAAAGGTAGCCTAAGTTATAGATTAACAAAAAGGTAAGTCATTGTCAAATTTCTTAAAATACATCAATTAAACATCTTGACTTTTCTCTTGTTTTTTCCTTCCAGCATAATGCACATGTGGTGGGATAGATTTTTAGCCCGATCTTGTGGGCTTGTGTGGGGTTGCTACTGAAAATGTAGATATTGCAGTTTCCTGAATATATGCCTTGGGAAACCTGATGATAGCTTCAGAGATCCTGGCAAACTTCCTCAAGGCCAGATAGAAGTGATGACTACTCAGAAGTCTAGCTGTTGAAGGGAAGGTAAAATACTGATACATGGTAATATGCAGTGTGTAAACAGAAGACAGAGTGGTTTAAAATAGGGTCTCTAAATGAAAGTTACAAAGATAAATGCTCCAAATTACAGGGGCTGATGTGTAATCAAGCCAATTCTCACATGGGCAGCTCTAAATGTGTGCTCCAGGGTGAGCAAAAGCAGGGATTTATTTACATTTGTTAATGATTCTCCCAGTAGGCTAGCCAGTAATTTAATAAAATAATGTTAAGAAAACATAATTAATTTATCATTTATAGTATTGGAGAAGCAGTTAACTATTGCAGTGAGTTTTAATACCTGTGGATAGATTTTGGGTATGAAATCTGTCCATTAAGATTCTGGCCACATTGCCCCTATTTGAGTCAGCTGCTATCATCTGAATAGTAATGCCTTCCTTGAAGCAGAGAGAATTTACAGGTTAGGTTTTCTTTGGTAGGATGTGATTCCAAACAACTGTGATTAGTTATGACCCAATAAAACTCTGGTTCTTTTCTTGAGCTACCTTAAGTAGGATTTTTAATCTGCAACCTCTGATGTTTCCAGTATCAATAAACTTGCTGTAGACACACTTCCTAACCATTCTATTTACCTCCCTTAAACTTAACATTTCAGTGCCTTAGAAACATTTTATAACAATGCAATTTGATCACCTGTTCAGAGAAAAGACTTTACATGTAATACCCTAGAGCTCCTGTGTAACTAGGCAGTGTCTAGACTACATCCACTTTCCTCATGGTAAACAGAGAAAAGAGAGAAAAGTAAGATTCAATTAGCAATGAATAACGAAAACACTAAAGGTGTAGGAAATCCTCTGAATGTAGGAGATCCTCACTAACAAAGTAAAAATAAAGCTAATTATGATGCCTTATGGCAATCATTTCTATAAAACAGGCAATGGAAGTCCATTAGACCCAAAAGCAAGGAATTAGTTTTAGGGGAAAATGAAAAGCTCAAATTTAGTGCTTAAGATTTTCTGTCTCCCTAAATGTAAAAAGTATTTACTGTGCTCTATTAAGAATATGACTCCTTTTAAAAGCATTTGAAAATTATACTTTTACTCTATAGTGCACAAGAAAAAGCATATATTTCTGGCTCTTTCAGAAATAACACAGAAGGGGGAATAATGTAAAGGATTTTGACTTTAAAAAAATCTAGTATTTAATTGCATTTTAGTATTTGATAGCAATCCTTGACTTGGTGCAAAGGAAAATTATGACTTGCAGAATTTAGCCCCTTAAAATTTTGGTATTTTGGTGATTATCAGGAAATGCTTTGACATTTAACATGCCACTAAATGCCAGGAGTCTGGAATATAGCCAACATTTGTCAAAAAGGGCAGGCATTTATTTTAGCTGTACCTCAACAGAAGAAGGAATTATGCTATTCCCACTTGGAGAAATTCCTTGTAATTTCTGTGACTCCCTAGTATTGCCCTTAACCATGTGTGTGAACTTGACCATTCTGCTTAATCTTCCTCATATTTACTCTCTTATATTACATCAAAGTTTGTCTTGTACTCAAAATAATTTTGATTGTATGTATGGTTTTTTAATGACAGTGATAATTTCATCCTCCAGACTGACTTTTGTTTTTGTATAATTTCACTGCCTTTTCTGGTTCTAAGTGAAGACTAAATGCTTAAATATGACACAAAGAAAAAGCCTATAGGTATAAGTTATCCTAGACAATTTCTGTGCAGTGATAGTCTTTTAAAGTTGATATCCCATTTGCATTTCCCCCTAATATCTCCTAATACTCTGCATGCTTTCAAGCTGCTGATTGATTTTCATTGCCCTAAAATGGAGAGAGGGCATAGCCCAAAGAAGAAAAATGTGTGAGTCTTTCTTCTGATGTTTGAGTGTCCCAAACGTAAGCCTTTGTAGTGGTAAGGTGTGGGTGGAGAACTCAGATTTGGAATCTAAACAAATTGTTTCAGAGAAAAAAAAAGGAACATTGATTTTCTGGGCTGAAGAGACTATGTACACTAAACAGTGGGACAAAACTTTACTGGTCGAAAAATAAGGTAGTGTGTTATAGTTACTGATTAGAGTTCCAGAAAGTGTCCACAGATCAGATACATGTATCTGGGGTATATCTAGGCAAATGAAGTTATATAGACCTCATTAAAATTACTGTTCCCTATGATAACAAGGAAAGAAAAAAGTGACTTGCTGGGTATCTTGTCTTCTATGACATAAAGACAATGGACAGGTATACACAGAATTTTGAGAAGTTTTATTATTAATTCACAATTACTTTTTTTTGTTCTTCCCTTACTTTGGTTTACTGCAGGCAACTGTGAACCTATGTCACCCTGCCCCTGCTGACTTTGAGCTTAAGGCATAAAACTTGATTTAACACAAAGAATGCATGCAGAGTTGAATTCTCCAGCTGTAAACAGAGGCTATAAGAGGTGAAATATCCTTGTCCTCATCTCCCTTTACCTATGGCATCAGTAACAAAAAAATTTTTCCCAGTAAATATTGGTCCTCCAACCTGGGTCCTGGAATGGAAAGGACCAGATCTGATTTGCAGCGTGAAGCTAGGTCCAGCTGAATCCAGTTAAGCTCATCCAAGGCAAGCCAAGACACAGACTCTTGGGTGAGAAGTTAAGTTTTGTTGTACACCACTAAAATGGTGGTTTTTAATCCCAACAAATATTAACCACTATGAGAAGTGACAGAAGACAAAGATACAGATTATCTTGGTAGATACCTACATGGAAAATAACTTAAGAATTTAACATATCCCCCTCTGGAAAAAACAATCAAATAGGATATTATAAAATATCCTTAAGATTTAGAGACTACCCTGGAAATAGTGTTACCCGAAATAGGGAAAAATTAAGTTTTTCCACCCAGTTGAGAGAGATTGGTAAGTGGAAAGAGAGCAAAATGGTGACTGAAGAAAAACCAAAGTTTGAGTTTTTTAAGTAATGGAATTTAGAGATATGCATCCAGTATAGTAGCCACTAGCCACAGGTAGCTATTTAGTGAATTTAAGTTAAGTAATGTTTGACAAAGTTAAAGATGCAATTCCCCAATCACACTACAATATTTCAAGTCTTAATAGCTACGTGTGGTAAATGGCTGCAGTACTGGATAATACGTATTATAAGTTCTTCTTTTTTGTCTTTTTCAGGGCTGCATCCCACGGCATATGGAGGTTCCCAGGCTAGGGGTCTAAGTGGAGCTGTAGCTGCCAGCCTACACTACAGCCATAGGAAGCCAGATCTGAGCTGTGTTTGTGACCTACACCATAGTTCACAGCAATGCTGGATTGTTAACCCACTGAGCAAGGCCAAGGAGTGAACCCGCAACCCTATGGTTCCTAGTCAGATTCGTTTCCACTGTGCCACGACGGGAACTCCCCTATAAATTATTCTTATCATCATACAATTTTCCATGGGACAGAGGCCTCAGTGATTTATCCTTTATATGCTTAATAAACAAGATAAAACAATTCCTACATTTCCATCCTGGGAATACAGATGTAATGGGATGCATTATTCCTGCAAATTTTCACTTTTACCTCCCTCCCTTTTAATGTGGATTTGGCTCTAAGTTGCTTCAGTCATGTGAAAAGGAGTACATTTGTTGTGGCTCCGTGTGGTGGAAGCTTTAAATATAACAACATGGCTCATCTCTTCACTTTGATTCCCCCTTTGACATAAAAACTGGCATATCTCAAATGAAAGCTCCTTCTTATTCTGAGTTATGGATGAGATGACAGGTGGGACAGAGAGTAAGCTAGAGCAGACCTGCACTCCATAGCAAATCCAAAGGCAACCCACAACCCTCAGAAACTGTGACAAATAAACACTGTTGCTGTTGATCAACAAAACTTGGATCATTTGATTCTTCTAGCAAATCTAATCAATTCCAAAATGATTCAGAAAACAAGGGAACTTTGGAAGAGAAAATGAAATTTTCAAACTCTTACATTTAGGATAAACAAAAAGATCCTACTCTATAGCACAGCAAACTATATCCAATCTCTTGAGCTAGACCATGATGGAAAGGAATATTGAAAAGAAGACATATGTAAATATATATGTGTGTTGTATATCTATATGATGTATATTTTTATCTACATCTCTATATGAGTCAGTTTTCTATACAGCATAAATTGGTGCAATATTGCAAATCAATCATACTTTAATAAAAAATTTTAAAGAAAAGCAAATAAAAGTTTAATATGTTTAGCATGAGATGCCAGTGTGATATTTTAATGAAAATGCTTGGTAATAGGTCCAGTAGATATTGGGTTCTGGAACTCAGGAAAATAACTGAGGCAGGTGGTATAAGATTTGGGTATAAACTGCACAGAGATGATCACTGAAATTTGGGAATGGATGCTATTATCCATGTAGAATTCAAAGCATAAACAAGAGTTTCAAAAATGAAGTCTCATTATAGTAGATGAATGTTATTTTATAAACTTCCAAATATGTAATTGCCTTTTGCTAGATGAAAGATTCTAATAATTGCAATCTGTAAATATGCCTCAGCTTTCAACCTGGTTTCCATGGATTTAACTCTATCTAAAACTCCAGAAGTTGGCTTTCTCTGGGTAAACCCATAAGAGTATTTCTTTTCCTTGTATACAATGATTACTACCCCTCATTATCAACGAGACATGAGACAGCTTTTGTGATGCTTCTGGGAAATATTTCTTTTTCACATAAGTAGGAATATAATCTCTTCCCCTGGATGGTGTAGTCCTGTGACTTTGAGGTGTGCAACTGCCATAACAATGTATAATTCAGGTAGATTTTATAAGGATGCTGAAGTAAGGGTGTCCGATAGGGAGGCTGAAAAGAAAATTGACACCATGACAGAAAAGAATGAAGGAAGAAGGCCCAGAAGAAAAAAATACTTGATGATATTATTTGAAATTTCAAAGCTTCACCTTGAACGCCCTACTGCTTGTCTCTTTAGTTATGTGACCTAATATATTCACTCTAGTGATTAATTTGGTCTGATTTTAATATCTTGCAATTGATTTCTAGCTAGCATACATAAAATCCACTAATATTAGTTCATGGTTAAAGAAATAACATTTAATTAAGTCTTGAAATGTCATGCCACAAAAAAGAAAGGAAAAAAAAAAAAAAGGTCCCGGAAGAATGCCTCAAGTAAAGGGAGAAACTGATAATTCAGATGTTGCTTAAAAATACAGTAAACAAAATTGTAACATTCTCCAAAATTTCACTGCATTAGTAACAAAAACATGGATGCCTCTGTCTGCCTCTCCCAGATTCATATGTTGAAACCCTAACTCCCAATGTGATAGTATCTGGAGATGGGGCCTTTGAGAAGCGATTAGGTCACAGGGGTGGAGCCTTCATGATGGCATTGCTGGCCTGAGACTCAGAGAACTGCCTCTATCTCTCCCTCTCTTCTCCTCCCCCAAGCCCAACACGTGAGAATATGAAAAGACAGTCATCTGGAAACTTTACCAAGAACCTGACTTCCAGCCTCCAGATCTGTGAGAAATAAATTTGCTGTTTAAGCCACTCAGCTTATGATATTTTTAAAATAGTAGCTCCAACTAAGACAAAGTATAATGCTTTATTCAAAGTTATGAATACACTGTATGGTGGAAATAAAATTGAAATTTCCATACTTTGGGGATGTCTGGGAGTTTTTGTTTTTTTGTTCTTTTTTTGTTTTGTTTTGTTTTTGTCTTTTAAGGGCTACACCTGTGGCATATGGAAGTTGCCAGGCTAGGTTGAATTGGAGCTGCAGCTGCCAGCCTACACTACAGCTAAGGAGCACCAGATCTGAGCCACATCTGAACCTACACCACAGCTCACGGCAACACTGCATCCTTAACCCACTGAGTGGGGCCAGGGATAGAACTTGCATCTTTATGGATACTACTCGGGTTCATTACTGCAGAGCCACAGTGAGAACTCCTGAGTTTTTGAAATAGAGTAAAAGCAGACAAGATTCACAAAGAAATTTGGCTATGAAGGAAGAAAAAAACAGGTAAAGTAATTGGTAGAATACTGTATGCATTTGAAGCAAGTTTTTTTCATGTTTAAGCTTTATAAGTCTGTGTTTCTAAAATTTTTATACATATGATCACTTTTAATATATAGTAATGTGTCCATACAGGGGACAGGACAAAGTGAAAATGCATGAGAGAGTTGGGATAAGGAAATGTATCAATATCACTGAGAAAATGGGAAAGGGAGGAGATAATTACATTATTATATAAAAATAATTATATTATTATTATATTAAGAGTAAGCCTTATTCTAAATGTGGTATTAGGAAGTTAAAACCTTTTCATTTGAGTCATTTCTATTTTTCATTTGAAACAAAACTCTGCCAAGAGCAAGTGAAGAGGGGGGTGACTATGTGCTTGGAAAGAGTGACAAAAGCTTACAATAGTTTTTGTAGAGATGAGAGGGATTTATGAAAACAGGACATTTAGGGGAAAACACTAATGGTTTATTTAATTTTGGGAACCAAGTATATGTACTGTGGTGTGTGGCACTGGCTATATGGTCCATTTGGATGCAGTAGTCAATGAGAATAATGGCTGAGTTTAAAGTGCAGAGGACTCATTCATGCTAAGTACTGCACTCTTCAGTAAATGAGAGGGAGTAATAATATACTTGGTAAAATAATAGTGATTGAAATTGAGTAGTTGGAGGAATAGGCACAGCCAGATGGCATAATGCTCAAAGGAACAGATGCTTTTAACATGAGGGTGGAGCAGTAATGATCCTGAAAGTACATTCAGGAGTGAATTAGTTATCACCCCTGCTTCCTAGCACTAATGGAGGTGGGGTACAGGATAATGAGGAGGCTGTGATAGGAGTTATACTCCTAGCAGATAGCCAGATTTCAGTCAGCACAATGAGACAGAGGCAAAGCATACGGAAATGTTCAGGCTGTGGGAGAGTTTTATAGCTGAGAATGAGTTCCAGAAGGCAGAAGGACATGTTTCAGTAAAGAGAGCAATGATGGTAAAAACCACTGATATTAAGTCATAAAAGCAGAAATGAAAGTTGCAAAAATGCTATAATTAAAAAAATGTTGAATTGCACAGTTTAAAACAGTTAAATTTAGATAATTGAATTATATCTCTATAAAAATAATTGTTATTCAAAGTATGGAGATGAGTGAGAAGTAAAGGTACTTCCATGGATGATGAAATGTTAGGAGAGAAATGTTGGGATTATCTGGACAAATTTTTCAGGAAAGAGCCCATCCATGTCCAAGAGAAAGAGGTAACTCAGGCTTTTTCCTACAATCAGTGAACAGTCACAAGCAATGTAATAGATGTATTTTTTTATCGTTGTTGATGATTAATTTATTTAGATTTTCTATTCTTTTTTTTATATTATTCAATGAATTTTGTTACATTTATAGTTGTACAATGATCATCACAACCCAATTTTATAGCATTTCCATCCCAGTCCTCCAGTACATCCTCCCACACTTCAACCTGTCTCATTTGGAAACCATAAGTTTTTCAAAGTCTGTGAATCAATATCTGTTCTGCAAAGAAGTTCATTGTTTCCTTTTTTCAGATTCCACATGTAAGACCAAGTGTTCTCATCCTCGGTGCTGGCTCATTTGGCTTGTAGAGTCATTTGAGTGCTGACAAACACTGGTGCAAAGCACCACGGGACACACAATAATTCCAAAAGGGTCAAGAGGAAGAAAGACTCAAATACACACATCTAAATTAAGTAACAAAAATATTATTAATATAGCATCATCATCTCTGCAAGAGTCAGTGAGCTCCTGTTCCCCAATCACAGCTGCAGATATTGTACACTCTATGAAAAACATAAACCTCTAACATTTTCTTTGTGTCCATTATAGATTTTTACTGTCCCAATGGAGTTCATTCTCCAGACAGGATTCAAGACAGAAAAAAAAAAAAAGGAGAATAGGGATTGTTATGTTCTTCATTATATATCATCAACTATCAGCAGAAGAAAACGCCTGTTCTATTCTGTGCTTAGTGTTGAATTTTGAATAGCAGAGAAAAACAGAGAATGAAGGCAGTCCTCACTGACAAGTGTTCCACAGAAATAAATCTGAGACGCTACAATATGGCAATTACATTGATATAATAGACAACAAAGCCCCTTGTAACAAAGCCCTTGGGCCTCAAGAGGAGAGAGGAACACTATGTTATCACGGAGAGGTTCACTTCATGTGATATTCATGGAGTCCTCTGGGCTGTGTGTTGAGATTTTGTTGTCATTTTAATATCGCTAGGTTTTTTAGAGTTGTTTTAAAGGCATCATTTTTATAATACAAACAGAAAAGGAAAAAGATTAAACAAGATGATTTAATAAGAATAATGTAATGATAGATGACAAGTGTATCAGGATCCGAGAAAATGTTGAGAAAACTGATTTTAAGCAATTATAATCTGGATTATAGTTTCTTGCTATGTTTTTCTGTACAACCAAACAGGTGAGAAAGGTAATGGGGTTTAAGAGAAGAAAGAAAAATACATTTCCTGAAGAAAAATTAAGCAGTCTAATTATGTCATTTATTTTTAAGACTTACCAGTTCAAAAGCATTAAATCAAGTAAATAATTAATGCATTATTAAGAGAGTCTGTCATTCTTATAATGTGAACAATGTAAAAAAGTTATCAACTTTCTATAACCCATTGTTTAATGCCCAATGGAATTGTAGGTCATGTCTTGGGCACTGATGAAAAGATTCAAACCTCAATTTTCTTGTTCTATAGAGTTAAATTATTCAGAATCTCTTTATTTTTATCTCAAAGGAACTCCAACACTCATTGGAAAATTTCAAGATTCCTCTTTCCATTCCTTTACATCTTCTTTAATTTCCTTGATTAATGTTTTATAGTTCTCAGCATAGAAGTCCTTTACCTCCTTGGTCAGGCGTATTCCCAGGTATTTGATTTTTTGGGTTGCAATTATAAAATGTATTTTTGTATTCCTTTTCTAATATTTCATTGTTAGTATACAGAAATGTGACTGATTTCTGAATATTAATCTTTTTTTTTTGTCTTTTGTCTTTCTAAGGCTGCACCTCTGGCATATGGAGGTTCCCAGGCTAGGGGTCTAATTGGAACTGTAGCTGCTGGCCTATTCCACAGCCACAGCAACACGGGATCCGAGCAATGTCTGTGACCTACACAACAGCTCACGGCAATGCTGGATCCTTAACCCACTGAGCAAGGCCAGGGATCAAACCTGCAACCTTATGGTTCCTAGGTTCATTAACCACGGAGCCGTGATAGGACCTCCTGAATATTAATCTTATATCCTGGTACTTTGCTGAATTTGTTGATCAGTTCAAGTAATTTTGGGGTTGACTCCCGTAGGGTTTTCATGTCATCTGCATACAGTGACAGTTTTACCTCTTCTCTTCCTATTTGGATATTGTTAATTTCTTTTATTTGTCTGATTGCTGTGACTAGGACTTCCAAAACTATGTTGAATAACAGTGGTGAGAGTGGGTAACCCTGTCTTATTCCAGATTTTAGTGGGAAGTCTTTCAGCTTTTCTCCATTGAGTATAGTATTTGCTGTTGGTTTGTCATAAGTGGCTTTAACTATGTTAGAGAATGTTCACCCCATACCCACTTTGTTAAGAGTTTTGATCATGAGTGGATGTTGGACTTTTTGTCAAATGCTTTTTCTGCATCTATTGAGATGATCATGTGTTTTTTGATTTTTCTTTTGTTAATGTGGTGTATGACATTGATTGATTTGCCTATGTTGAACCATCCTTGTGAACCTGGGATGAATCCCACCTGGTCGTGGTGTATGATCTTTTTGATATGTTGTTGGAATAGGTTAGCTAAAATTTTATTGAGAACTTTTGCGACTATATTCATCAAAGATATTGGCCTATAGTTTTCTTTTTTGGTGGTATCTTTGTCTGATTTTGTAACTAGGATGACGGTGGTGTCATAGAATCTTTGGGATATTCCTTCTTCTTCAAACTTTTGAAAAAGTTTAAGGAGGATGGGTATGAGTTCCTTTTTGAATGTTTGGTAGAATTCTCCTGTGAAGTCATCTAGTCCTGGACTTTTATTTGTAGGGAGTGTTTTTACGACATACTCAATTTCATTTCTAGTGATTGGTCTGTTCAGTTGATCTATTTCTTCTTGATTCAGTTTTGGTAGGCTGTAAGTCTCTAGAAAGGTGTCAATTTCTTCCACATTGTCAAATTTGTTGGCATATAATTGTTTATAGTATTCTCGTATATTTTTTTGTATTTCTGTAGATTCCTCTCTAGTACTATTTTGTTTATAATTATTTATTTCTGGATGTGCCTTGGTTAGAACAGAAAAAAAAAATCAGAACACCTTGTGCCTAGTGCATTAATACTTAAATGATAGCATACAAGGCTAATTTCGGATAAATAAAGTCTGAGAGCCTTTTAGTATTTTCCAATTTTTATCTGTAATATTTTTTAAATGATATCAAGTATAGTAAACTGTTTTTCTAATTTTCAGTCAGAAAGTAATAACATTCAGACTTTTGTAAGCAATAGCATTACAGGACAGTGTGGATATTGATTACATAGAAATGAGGTAGCACTCCACCAATAGAACTGCTGATATAAAGGACGAGAAATGTTGAATATAGATATTCCAGTTTTTTATTTACAAAACAGTAATTGTTTAATTCTTAGGAGATAGTTAATATTCTGAAATTATTAATAAAATCAAAGGAAAAAAAACCCAGTGAAGTACTTTATCAAAATGACCAAACAATAAAGTAGGAGATCCAGTTAAATATAGAGGAATTGAGTAATGGTGGTAGGAGCAGAGGTGAAATCATAGAACTCAAAACTCACAATTAATATGAAATTCTGGAACAATGGTGATGCCCAGGGGAGAAAAATATTTCTGGAATGAATTCTGGGTAACTCTTGATTTGGGAAGCTGGGTCAAAAAGACTTTCCAACTGAACTCCTTGCACTATAGTTAATTAGGGCACTACCTTACCCTTTTCCAATTCTACCCCCACCTCCAACTGGCTGAGGAAGGGATGCAAACTCTGGGATAATTGAGAAAAGGATAAAACATGGCAAAGTCATATGACAAATATAGTAGCTGAAAGTTAAAAACTAAAACTACTTCAGTTACAGATAGATCTTCAAAATGTTTGTGAATAATAGAATAAATTGCAGCACTATGTGAAATGTAGAGCATTTATGTCAAAAACACATAAATATAAAATTTCCGTGGTTATGTGTTAATGCTTATAATTTTTAAAATATTACACACAGATCAGTTACTAGTATATTACTCTAAAATTAGGGTTGTGTTAAAATGGGCTTTTATCTTAAAAATTATTAATTTTATAAATGTAATAGTCTTCATATGTAAAAAGTATATACAATCAGTAACATACAATATTATAAACAATAAGCAGACCAATATACACATATATATTTAATAAGTAAGAAATTCAAATGCCTGATAATTGTGAGCAAATTCCATACCACTTTCAAAGGTGACTTTCCTTTTTACAAGTAAACAAACATAAAGCAGTTTAAAATCACAGAAATCTATATAGGAAAGGCTGGTTTATATAGGTCCAGATCAAAACAAAACAAAAAAATCTACCATTTTACCTTCCAGATGGAAAAAAAAATTGGCAGAGTTTTGATTGAAAAAAAATGCTCAAATTTATCCCAGGTCTAAAAGTTTATTTTATTGACTGAGATATTCTACTTTTAAGAAATTATCTCACAGAAGTAGTCTGAGAAATATGCTAAATTTTAAATAAATTATTCTTCATAGTCTTATTTACTATATAGAAATTGGAAACAACACAAACAGTATGTATAGGGGAAGGAAAATTTTAGAAGCATAACTTTAAAAAAACATACTTTCTAGCTAAGAATATCAGAAAATATATTTAGTAAAACATATTTTTTATCATATAAAACTAGGTAAAAAAGCACACACAATTTTATATATGTCATGATGGCAATATATTTAAATTGTACTGAAAAGTACATTAGTAAAATTGTCCCCAAATTGTGCCTATGGGTAAATAGGTTATAAGTGACCTTTTCTATTTTTATGCTTTTCTTGTTCTACAATTATTTTGACACCGAGCAGGTATTACTTTTAAAATTAGAACAATAAGAGACAAAGGAATGGGAGAGGTAGTATACAGAGATTATTTCTAAAACCTGGTTTTCCTCAAGCCTTGCAAACCTCCAGATCCCTAAATCTAAAATGCACATTTTAGGAAGCATTGCATAGCATTACCTTCTATTACGCATAGTGTCTAACTATGAAATTCTGTTCAAGACAAGGACATTCTTAGAGTATCTACAGGTGATAGAATACAATAGTTACTGTTGCTACTGTCTCCAAATCTCTCAGAAGCACCCTCCCTATTCCATGTGCTTTTATGATACTGCCTTGTCCCTTCTTTGAGATCAATTTTGTTCTTCCAGTATAGCTGTCTGGATGAGACATTAGTATTTTAAGAGTTATTGATCCTACACCATGATCTCTTACTTTTCTACTAGGCTTAGACATTCTCTAGGTACTGAGTAGATTTGGAATCCAAGATAAATGGGACCCAGAACCATGTTCTTGAGAGAGATTGGGGGTTTTGGCCACATTTGCTAATAAGTAATTGACATACAATACTGTGCAAGTTTAAAGTGTACAATGTTTATACTGTTTTGTTGTTATTTTGTTTTGTTTTGTTATAGGACTGCACCCATGGCACATGGAGGTTCCCAGGCTAGGAGTGGAATTGGAGCTGTAGCTGCCAACCTACATCACAGTGCACAGCAATGCTGGATCCTTGACCCACTGAGCAAGGCCAGGGATTGAACCCACAACCTCATGGTTCCTATTTGGATTTGTTTCTGCTGTGCTATGATGGGAAGTTCTGTTTATATGGTTTTAATTAATATTATTGTTTTATCAGATTGGACCAGTAATGAGAGAATTTCCATCTCAGGCATTTCATTATAGGAGAAGAGTTATTTTGATTTTTTTTAATGATGGTATCTTTTTTCTAAAGCTTTATTTTCATATATTCACTAGCCAGCCTTTAATTGTTCCCACAATAATTAGCCAATCTTTGGTTACCTGTCACACAAACAACAATGCCAGGTTACAATCTTCATCAAGAGAAACAAGAGATAAACAACTTCTCACTCCATTCCTGTTGTAAAATACCAATCCTGAGCCAGGGATAAAGGGACAACTGTTTATAAGTTGTGAGACTAATGCTTAGCTTGAACTGAATTTCTTAGCACCGAAGTTGGAGACTGCCTTATACTCCAGATTGATTGTAAAATCTCTAGGAACTTGCAGAGGTTATTACCCAGTAGTGGAAAAGATAAAGAGCCAAGAATACAGCTCCCAAATGATAACTGGTGGAGGGAGAGATGAGTGGTGAGAAAGATATGGTTGTATAATTTCCCTTGAGAGTTATATAGTAGCAATCAACTCCTGTTGAGAATAGACTGTGGAGATGTGAATAGGTCAACGTTACAAGTTAACACAGCAGACAAGATTGAGATCGAGATCAAGAATGACCTTGTCATGTGGAGAACCAGAAAGGGGCTAGTGTCTGAGGAGATGAAAGTATTTTAAAATTTGGTGTTGGAGAGTTGGATTCATATAAGCCATGATAAAATTTTTGGATTTTAATCTAATTATAGTCCATGGAAGAGTTCAAATTCTTTGATTTTCCTACCAAGCTTAAGTTAATCTTTTCTAACTCCAGCTCTTTAAAATGTAGGAAATTTTCCAACAAAATTGATGTTTTGGGGGTAAGGGATGGAGTATCCCTAACAGAATTGAATAGTTAATACCAGTTTTTTGCTATATTATTTGCAGTTACTCTTAAAATTTTATTTTCTCAGAGGATAGTCCAGGAATGTATTTTTATGTGAGGTGCTCTTAATCAAAATCTCTTCATTCACATTGTAATAAATTATCTCGTGTCACTGAATTTTGAAAAATTCCAGTGACACCCTTTAGGTTAATTAACTGGAATTAAAAGAGAATTCATCAGACAGGAGTAATTTACCATAGGAAATATTCTCTATCATCTTTCAAAGTAACCTCTTTAAGAAAAGAATTTACATATTTTATTTATTTTTACCGTTCTCAGGTAAGAACACCTATTCACAGCAGGATTATTCATAAGCCCTTTTGTTAGATTTTATTGCAGTCAGACTTAAAGACACAAAACACACAATGAACATGTATTTCAGTGGCCATTATTTCCATAGATGCCAGAAACCTTGAAAAAGAGCACATGACTGGAGATCAAGATTCCTTCACTTGATTTAAGGAAACAATAACCTAAGAGTTTGTAAGCAAGTCATACATGTGGAATTATTCACAAGTGACTTTGAACTTGAATTTGTCCTTTAACATAGATGGCTCCCTCATACCATGCACAAAAATAAACTCAAAATATCTTAAAGACTTAAGAATGGTACCCTACAACTCCTAGAAGAGAACATAGGCAAAACAAATGTCAGTCTCCCGAGGCAATAGACATAAAAACAAAAATAGACAAATGGGACTTAATCAAACTTACAAGTTTATGCACACCATAGGAAAGCATGAACAAAATGAAAAGATGATCCACAGAATGGAAGAAAGTAATTTCAAACAATGCAGCTGACAAAGGCTAAATCTCCAAAATTTATAAACAATTCATAAAATTCAACAACAGACAACCCAGTTGAAAAATGGGCAGAAGACCTGAATAGATATTTCTCCAAAGAAGACATACAGATGGCAAAAAAAAAGCATTAAAAGATACTCAACATTTCTATTAGAGAAATGCAAATAAAAACTGCGGTGAGGTACCACCTCACACCAGTCAGAATGACCATAATCACGATCTACAAATAGATGATGGAGAGGGTATGAAGAAAAGGGAAACTCCCTATGCTATTGGTAGGAATGTAAATTGGTTCAACTACTGTGGAAAACAGTATGGAGTTTCCTCAGAAAACTAAATATAGAACTACCATATGACCCAGAAATCCCACTCCTGGGAATATAGCTGGACAAAACTTTCATTCAAAAAGATACATGGACACTATGTTCAGTGTAGCACTATTCACAATAGCCAAGGCATGGGAAAAACCTAAATGTCCATCAGCAGATGAATATATTTAGAAGATGTGGTACATATATATAATGGAATACTACTCAGACATAAAAAGAATGAAATATTGCCATTTACAGCAACATGGATGGAACTAGAGACTCTTACACTAAATGAAGTAAGTAAGAAAGACAAGTACCCTGTGATATCACTTATATCTGGAATCTAATATATGGCAACAAGAACTTATCTATGAATCAGAAATAGACTCCAAGACATAGAGAAGAGATTTGTGGTTGCTAAGGGGGAGGGAGAAGGAAAGGGATGGACTGGGAGTTTGGGGTTAGTAGATGCAAACTGTCACATTTAGAAAGCAAAAACAAGATCCTACTAAATAGTACAGGGACTATATCCAATCTCCTTGGATAGATCATGATGGAAAAGAATACAAAAATAATAGTGTATATATGTAAGTGTGTGTGTGTATACATATGTCATTTGCTGCTCAACAGATAATGGCGCAATGTTATAAATCAACCATATTTTTAATAAAAAAGTAATTAGAAAAAATATAGCATATTAGGGTAGTCATATAAGGCAGGAAAGAGCATTGTAAGTTACAAATATGTAAATTACTTACATTAGGTGTTAGGCTATTTTAATGAAATTAGGAAAATGTTGAAGAAGAAGGAATTATCAGGAAAGGAAAGATGTGGCATTTATAAATTTACATTTAGCCAAAATAATGATATCTATAACACTTTACAGATCAACTGAGTTCTTGATAGAGATGATATTGTAAGTACAGGATTTCAGAAGATTGTTGGTGATTTCTAGTAGAAACTCTAGTAAATTTTAAAAAAATACTACTTTCATACCATTTTTACTTAGAATTATGTGCTTTATTTTACCTGGATTGGCTGACAGATCAGTTGATTGATCTATCTCTGCCAACTTATCATACATTTTGCTTTCATTTTATCCACTTGACTGTCAATTTCCAAAAAGAATGCCACATTTTCTTGGTTACAAATAGAAAACATCCTGGTTCCCTTATGGTATGTGACATCTGACCTTGAACAAAATTGCTATCTGTAATACATGTTTCTTCCTTTATCTTTATAATTTCTTAATTTTCATTGTTATTATGTTATTCTTGTAATTTTTCTCTTTAGTTTCACACAACACTTCAATTTTTTATCCCAATTTTATCTTAAACTCTTACTTTATGGTTATAGGAAGTACTTCATTCAACTCTAACTGCCAGACACATAAATTTTTATCTAGTGAGCTATTAATGGCCTAAAGATTCAAGAACTGTGTCTATGAGGGAAAAACTCAAGGCAAAAATTCTTAATGGAAAAGGAGATAAAAAAAATATTTTTATAATTTATTATTTATTACTGGTCTACTTCAAAAAACAATTGCAGGAGTTCCCATCCTGGCACAGTGGTTAATGAATCCAACTAGGAACCATGAGGGTTCAATCTTTGGTCTTGCTCAGTGGGTTAAGGATCCGGCTTTGTTGTGAGCTGTGGTGTAGGCTGCAGACGCGGCTCAGATCCTGTGTTGCTGTGGCTCTGGCGTAGGCTGGTGGCTACAGCTCTGATTCGACCCCTAGCCTGGGAACCTCCATGTGCTGTGGGAAGTGGCCCTAAAAAAAAGGCAAAAAAGCAAAAAAAAATTGAGGAGTATTGACTTTTACTGAAATAAAAGTTGAAATCCTTATGCGAGTTTCTTAGGAACAAAGAATATTGCTCTTGGTAAATATTACACAAAAATAGCTCATTGTAGAAAATGTAGAGAAGTTAGATAAGGTTATTTTTAAGAAATTCATTTTTTTTGTGTTTGTCTATATTGAAAATTTTTAATGTTGACCTTTGAAGATGCCATAGCCAACTCTTGAACTGGAATGCTTCCATTTGAATATTGAGGCTTCCACATATGAGCTGTGCATTATTAGGCAAGATATTACTCCATGTGTTAACTTCTTCACCTTTAAATTCCAATAGTGTTAACCTAGGTCAAAGTGCTATAGTGAAAATTAAAATTGTATAAGTGTCTTAGAAAAGTGTCTTATACTAAATAACTACATAGTATCAGCTGTTGTTTTCATTATGGTTATTTTTAAAAAGCTAAAAATAATTGGACTGGGTAGTTTAGTCATTTCGATAATATTGATTCTTCAAATCCAAGAGCATGGTATATCTTTCCAACTGTTTGTGTCGTCTTTGATTTCTTTCATCAGTGTCTTTTAGTTTTCAGAGTACAGGTCTTTGTCTCTTTAGGTAGGTTAATCCCTAGATTTCTTGTTCTTTTTGATGTGATAATAAATGGAGATGTTTCCATAATTTCTCTTTCTTATTTTTCATTGTTAATATATAAAAATGCAGTAGATTTCTGTGTCTTAATTTTGTATCCTGCAACTTGATGAGCTCAACTTGATGAGTTTTCAGGTAATGTCTTTAGGATATTCTAGGTATAATATCATGTCTTCTGCAAACAGTAATAGTTTTAATTCTTCTTTTCCAATTTGGATTACTTTTATTTCTTTTTCTTCTTTGATTGCCATGTCTAGGACTTCCAAAACTATGTTGAATAGAAGCAGTGGAGCAGACATTCTCATCTTGTTCCTTTTATTATGTTAAGGTATGTTCCCTCTAAACCCACTTTGATAAGAGTTTTGATCATGAATGGATGTTGCACTTTGTCAAATGCTTTCTCTGCATCTATTGAGATGATCATGTGGTTTTTGACATTTCTTTTGTTAATGTGGTGTATGATGGTGACTGATTTGCATATGTTGAACCATCTTTGTGAACCTGGGATGAATCCTGCTGGCCATGGTATACAATCTTTTTTATATGTTGTTGGATTCAGTTGGCTAAAATTTTGTTGAGAATTTTTGCATCTATATTCATCAAAGATATTAGCCTATAGTTTTCTTTTTTGGTGGGATCTTTGTCTGGTTTTAGAATTAGGGTGATGGTAGTGTCATAGAATGTCTTTGGGAGTGTTCCTTCTTCTTCAACCTTTAAAAAAGTTTAAGGAGAATGGGCACCAGATCCTCTTTGTATGTTTAGTAGAATTCACCTGTGAAGCCATTTGGTCCTGGACTTTTATTTGCAGGGAGTGTTTTTATGACATATTCAATTTCATTTCTAGTGGTTGGTCTGTTCAGTTGATATATTTCTACTTGATTCAGTTTTGGCAGGCTGTAAGTCTCTCGAAAGTTGTCCATTTCTTCTAGGTTGTCAAATTTGTTGCCATACAACTGTTCATAGTATTCTCTCATTTTTTTTATTTCTGTAGTATCAATTGTGACTTCTCCATTTTCTTTTCTTATTTTTTTTGTCTTGTTCCTGATCTTAGTGGAAATGCTCTCAGTTTTTCACCACTGAGAATGATGTTAGCTGTGGCTTTTGTCATATGTGGCTTTTATTATGTTGATGTAGGTTCCCTCTCTGCCCAATTTATGGAGAGGTTTTATCAGAAACAGGTGTTGAATTTTGTCAAAAGCTTTTTATGCATGTACTGGGATGATCATACAGTATTATTTTTCAGTTTGTTGATGTGGTGTATCATGCTGATTGATTTGTGTAATATTGAAGAATCCTTGCATCCCTGGGATAAATCCCACTTGATCCGTGTAGGATTTTTAACTTATATTTGGTGTGCTTTGCTAATATTTTGTCGAGGATGGTTGCTTCTATGTTCGTAAGTGATGTCAGCCTGTGGTTTTCTTTTTTCATGGTATCTTTATCTGGTTTTGGTATCAGGGTGAAGGTGGCTTCATAGAAGGAGCTTGAGAATGTTCCTTCCTCTGCAATTTTTTCAAAGAGTTTCAGAAGATAGGTATTAACTCTTCTCTGAATGTTTGATAGAATTCACCTTTGAAGCCATCAGGTCCTGGACTTTCATTTTGGGGAAATTGTTTTTTTATTTTTTTTGAAATTTTCAATTTCAGTGATTGTGATTGGTGTATTCATACTTTCTATTTCTTCTTAGTTGAGTTTTGCTGCTTGAATCTTCATAAGAATCTGTCCATTTCTTCTAGGTTGTCCATTTTATTGGCATACAGTTGTTCATAGCAGTCTCTTATGATCCTTTGTATTTCTGTGGTGTCAGTTGTAACCTATTTTTCATTCTAGTTTGATTGATTTGAACCCTCTCCCTTTTTTTCCTTGGTGAGTCTGGCTAAAGGTTTACCAATTTTGACAATATTTTCAAAGAATTAACTTTTGGTTTAATTGATCTTCTCTATTGTTTTCTTTGTGTTCATGTTATTAAGTTCTGCTCTAATCTTTAGGATTTCTTTCTTTATACTAATTTTGGGTTTTGTCTGTTCTTCCATCTCTAGATGTTTTAGATGTAAGGTTAGGTTATTTGAGTTTTTTCTTCTATCCTGAGATAGATTTCCTGCTATAAAATTCCCTCTCAGAACTGCTTTTGCTGTGTCCCCTATGTTTTGGATTGTTGTATCTTCAATGTCATTCATTTCTAAGTATCTTTTGATTTCCTCTTTGATTTCTTCAATGATCTATTGGTTGTTTAGTAGCATATTGTTTAGATACCAGGAATTTGTGTATTTTGCTGTTTTTTCTTGTAGTTGATTTCTAGTTTCATATCATTGTGGTCAGAGAACATGCTTGAAATAACTTCATTAAAAAAAAAAATACCAAGGCTTGATCTGTGGCACAAGATGTGATCTATCCTGGAGAATATTCCATATACACTTGAGAAGAATGTATCCTCTGCTGCTTTGGGATGGAATGTTCTATAAATATCAGTTAAGTTTTCCTCTAGTGTAGGCAAATCTCATTTAGGATTTAAGGCAATTCCTATCAAATCATCAATGACATTCTCAACAGAACTGGAACAAAATATTTTAAAATTTGTATGGAAATAGAAAAGGCCCTAAATAGCCAAAGCAATATTGAAAATAACAACTGAACTGGACGATTCAGGTTCCTTGACTTCAGATTATACTACAAAGCTATGTTATCAAAATAGTATTGTACTGGCAGAAAAACAGAAATATAAATCAACAGAATATGATAGGAAACCCAGAAATAAACCAAAGCTTCTAGGATCAACCAATCTATGACAAAGAAGGCAAGAACATACAGTGGAAGAAAACAGTCCCTTCAATAAGTAGTGCTCGGAAAACTGGGTCACTACCTGTAAAAGAATGGAATTAGAACAATACGTAACGCCATACACAAAAATAAACTCAAAATGGATTAAAGACACAAATGTTAAGGCCAAATGCTAGAAAATTTTTAGAGGAAAACATAGATAGGAGGCTCTTTGTGGTAAATCACAGCAACATCTTGTTTGATCCACCACCTGGAATAATGACAATAAAGACAAAAATAAACCAGTGGGACCTAATCAAACTCAAAAGCTTTTGCACAGCAAAGGGAAACCACTTAAAAAAATGAAAAGGCAACTCACAGAATGGGAGAAAATCTTTGCAAACAATGCAAAGGCCAAGGGGTTAATCTCCAAAATATACAAACAAGTCATACAACTCAAAACAAAAACACCAAACAACTCAATCAAAATAATGGTAGCACACATAAATAGGCATTTCTCCAAAGAAGACATACAGATGGCCAAAAGGCATATGAAAAAATACTTGGCATTACTCATTATTAGAGAAATGTGAATCAAAACTACAATGAGATACCACTTTATACAGGTCAGAATAGCTATCATGAACAAGTCAACAAGTAACTAAGGCTGGAGAGGATGTGGAGAAAAGGGTACCCTCCTTCACTGTTGGTGGGAATGTAAATTGGTACAACCACTGTGGAAAACAGTATGGAGGTTCCTCAGAAAACTAAATATAGAAATACCATGTGATCCAAAAATCCCACTCTTGGGCATTATCCAGACAAAGATTTCATTCAAAAGATACATGCATCCTTATGTTCATAGCAGCACTATTCACAATAGCCAAGAGATGGAAACAACCAAATATCCGTTGACAGATGGAAGGATTAAGAAATTGTGGTACATATATACAATGCAATACTACTCAGCCATAAAAAAGAACAAAATAATGCCATTTGCAGCAACATGGATGCAACTAGAGATTCTCTTATTAACTGGAGTTGGTCAGAAAAAGAAAGACAAATATAATATGATATCACTTATATGTTGAATCTAAAATATGGCACAAATGATCCTATCTTCAAAACAGAAACAGTTCATGGACATGGAGAGCAGATATGTGTTTGCTGGTGGGGAGGCTGAGAGAAGGGGATGAATAGGGAGTTTGAGGTTGGTAGATGCAAACTATTACCTTTAGAACGGATGGATAATGGGGTCCTCATGTACAGCACAGGGTACTGTGTGTGTATAGTCTCATGGGTTAAAACATGATGGAAAATAGTATGAAAAAAATAATGTGTATATGTATATATGTAAGACTAGGTTTCCTCATTGTACAACAGAAATTGAAGGAGCATTGTAAATCAACTCTGTTTTAATAAAACATTAAAAAAAATAAAAGATAACATTATGTAATAGACCATTAGGCTACCAATTATATATAAAAAAATAATTCAGGAAAAAAAATTGGATTGTTTTTACCATTTAAAAATGGCCTTGTTCTAGAAAATAAATTTATTTGTATTCAAAAAATTCATGGAAAGTAATTAACAATAATGCTAATGAAAATTAAATGCCTAATCTAAAGTTAGATAATCTAATAAAATTGAACTCATTAGTCTCCCACTTCTTCCTACATTATGTGAAAATAATTTTGACTTACTTGCTAAGCACACTGGTTTATTGGTTCTAGAAATTCTGGTTTAAATTGGCATTGGTAGTGAGGGAAATGTTAATTAAAGAACAGAGTTCTATATTTTATTCTGAGATTCTATGACTGAGAAAGAAAGAAAAATTATTATAAATTTTGATGTATTTATTTTGAAGAATAAAAGTTTTCTGATTTTTAAATTAAAAAAAATAACTTTCAGGCTCTGAAATTTATTTTTAATAACTTATTTTTCCAAGCTCAGTTTCAAAGTATCACATTTTCGTGAGAAAATACACTTCAAAAGTTTTAGTTAAGCACACACAGAAATTGCTTATATGAATGAAACATATACACTATTTATGAAGAAAATAAAAAAGATAAAACATCACTGTCAAGCCAAGTCTAATATCTAACATTAAATAAATAGTACAAGTTGTAAAAATTATATATGCATACACACATAAACCCAAACATCCATAAAATCTTTATAATTGTATGTTATAAAATATATATAATCTATTCTTTGTTGTGTACGTTGCTGCCAAATGTATGTCATCAGAAAACCATGTAATAATCAACTTTTTAGGACATTATCAAGTTTAACAATAGTCCAGGGAATTTGAACAGAATGAGAAGAATCACTGAATACATACAGAGAATTAGACTTTCAAATATGACCTAGAATCATTCTCTGATATCAGATTTAAAACCAAAGCTTAAATTCATGGGTGACTTGCCAATTTCAAATATAATGAGTATATAAAATAACAGAGGTTTGCACTTGAAAGAAATTCTTTTCTGTTCAGTTTTATTACATGTACTAAATTCTCCACTATCTAAAAAAACCCATTTTGATCATGTGAAACTTAAGGATATTAGAATATAATTTTGCCTATTTGCCAGCATAAGAAGTTTTACCCATATAGAAGCATGGGCACATATAAATCATATGCATTAATATATTCCAGAGCTCTACAAGTGCATATTTGATACATAATTACATTCAACCTTTGATGTATAATCTACGTGGAGTATCTTTTTGATTTGGGCTCAAAAGAAAAGAAAGTACCTAGCTCTTCATTCTAGGATGCCTAGATGTTCACTTCTTAATGAGAGAGTCTAAGTTGTCAGACAATCAAATTTATCAGATTATTTATAAATGGCTGCATTCCATAGGCTTTATATTTCATATACATTTGAAATAAATTTATAGAAAGTTATCTCTTAACCAGAATATCAAGTTACTTCTTTTTAATATAAAACATAGTGGAATAATTGTGTGAGTAAGCCAAGATCTCCTTAATTTCAAGGTGTCAGGAAATTCAATTTGCAGCAACATTGTTTTACTAGCATTTTGTCATAATGATAGTAGATGAGGAGTTTGTAGAACATTTCAGCTCCAGGGGAATTAACCTTCCTTGTATGTAGACTGTCTCAAGATATCTATTGTTATATTTTTAATCTCACTGTCAAAGAATGTTATATTCTAACTATATTCCCAATGTTTTAGAATGAATATACTTTAAATATCTATTCTCTTTGCTACAAAAAGTTTTAAGTCCATGCACTTTAGTGGGTTGATTTTAATTAAATAAATATTTACTAAGCACAATGAATTACTTCTTATTCAAATCAAGAGAGTTGGTTAATTTAAAGAAATCCCTCAAATGGTGGAAATCATAAATGCCAAACCTCTTCAAAACTAAGGCAAACTGTGACAAAGATAGAATAAAGAATGTGCCTGGGAACATATAAAAGGAAGTACTTAACAATTACTGAAGACCCTAAGTAAATTTTCCAAATAAGCATGTATTTTGAGCAGCAGCATAAAAACAGAAGACTTTTCAAGGAGGTCAGGATGGGAAACTCATTCCAGTCAAACATCACAGGTTGTGCCAACACCTGGAGGATATCAATATAACTCAGAAACCTATGCCTTATTTTCAAATACTGGTAGTAAGTTATCTAAGGTCTATGTTGCAAACATTTTATTTGTTTTATCTAGAAACAAGGGGTTTGTTAGAGGACCCCTAACAGGGGGTTTTAAACCAACAGGTTTTTGTTGGTTTAATCAAATTTGTAGTTTAGGTGGAAGTATTCACACATAAAATCAATATCTAAAATATGAAAATAGAGAAAAATCTTACTTTCAATTCTATGATTTCCTAGATGAGTGGTTTGGGGCAACTTTCTTCCATGTATCTTGGATGTTAGCATAAATCTCACTCTCTTCCCTTAATCCCAGAGTTTGGGCAGAACTATTTCAACAGGATTACCTCAAGCTGAAATTCTATGGCAACTCACAGCTTGGACACCTGACTCTTACTTCTCAGACCCTGTCTTACCTCACCCTCTCAGGCAGGCGCAAACACATGAGGATACTACAGCATCCCCTAGGAAAAACTTGGTACCTGAGACCAGAGCATGCCAGTTCCTCAGATTAGTATTCCCCTGTCCTTTCTCAATGTCCTAACCTCCAAAGTCTCTTGTGGCTCTGCAGGGAGCTCAGGATGCTCATATTAATTTCACAAAGTGGAAATGGATGCAGAAGACAGTCTGATCAATTCTTTTAAGTTTTAAAAGAATTTAAAAGAATCTTTACATTTGCCATATAGGTGGACATCGAAAATAATCAGCGTCAACCATATATTCCATAGGCATGACAAAACTATTTTCATAATTCAAAAAATGGCTTATAGTTTAAGTTTCTCAGTACCATGGAATAACATATAAACCAGATAATATAGATTTCTTACTTTCTTATTAACCTTACCAAAATATCCGAACTAAGTTTGTCTTTATGTTTCCATCTACCATCTATCATCAATCAATCACTTCTCACTGCTTATCTCATTTCTCCCACTTTTCTCTGACTCTTGCCCTTATTCAAGATAGGTGCTAGCCTCCAGATCAGTCCCTCTTATGTTGCTTGGACATTTCTCCCATGAGTTTATTAACGAGAACATTCTGGCTTAGTTAACATAAGACATCTGCAAATTTTCCTCTTTGTTTATTGACACATTGTTATAATGGGCACTATAATGGATTACAGATAACATGCCGGTATAACATTTCTGCTTCCCAGAGGCACACTTCTGCTTTCACTGGTTCTGGGTTGCTTTTTGTTTTGTTTTTGTTTTTACCTTTTAACTGGGCCCTGGCCCTTTCATTGGAATCACTCTGATCTGGTGGAATCTTTCTGTAGCTGAGTCCCATTTAAAAAAAAAAAAGTTTTTATTAAAACAGAAAAGCCTAGCTATTTATCAGAAAATATCCCAATCAATATTTCCAATAAACATTGTATGGCAGAATAAAAACTATGGTGATAAAAAAATAAATAAACATGCACAAAGTTTTTCTATTATATAATATCTTATATAACATATTTATAGTTATTTTAAATATAAATGGATAATTCATGCAACACAAATTGATAACATAATTTTTTACATATAACTATATTTTTCATCTTCATAATATAAATAAATGGATAGCATCATGTATTTTTTGAGCTATTGTATTTGTATATAGTGAAGTAGATTTATTAACATAAGCAATTCTTGTCAGGAGTTCACAATAAGAGAAATAAGAATAAAAGATTCTAAAGAAATGCGTGTAGTCATTAATCTCTGCCAAGCTGAAAGGACAAAAAATTATCTTGCCTCAAAATATACTTTATTTATCAGTCTGCCCATCCAGTCCATACCAGATATGCTCAGCAGGACCGCTTTAATCCTCTATTTGAATCCAGATTTCCAGATGTCAGATTTAGAATATCTCAAGGATGCTAATTTTCTCTACTTAAATATCACCTTACATTCTGAAGCCTCCTCCTGATTTTGTGACTCCTGTGAATGGAACAGTCTCTCTACTATAACTTTGAAAATGTTTCCTAAAATAAACATCTCAAAGCTGAACTTTAAATTCAGATTTGAAAATATATCAGTTTTTATTATTTAAAAACATATTTGAATCATAGATTCTTTTTATTTTATCAATATGTTTTTCCAGATAGTTTAAATAATTGAAATAACCAAAAAAAATTACAATTTCCTTTGCAATTTTCTTTGGCAGCTTTCTATTTGATTGTGTTTTTCTTTTCCTATACTTCTTCAAGAGGATAAGACTTGAACTTAAAGAAAAAGGTAATAGTTTCTGGTGTAAAGTACTGCTTATATTTTCTATCACAAAACTTTTGCATATATGCAACAGATCTAGTCTCAGTTTAAAAACATGAAGTAAATAGACGTCCTTTCCTAAAATGTCCTGCAGAGAAGACAAAACAAACTTTTAAGCTTTTGGGCTTGCCACATTACCCAACTCATGGTACTGAGAGTTGTCTTAGATTCTTTATCTCCATTTTAGTATCTCCCTTCTCTCTCCATCTGTCCTTGTGTGATACTACACTCAATAGATGAGCAGTAGATCTTTGGTTAATTAAACAATAGGGTTGCTTGTGACTGGCGTTTAGGTGAATGAATATAGATAGTAGCTAATAAAATCTTGATGTCTACTTTTCATATCATGGAAAACATTTAATGATAGAAGCAATAACTATTTAATTTTGAAAGGTCTAATATGGGTCAGAGTAAATGTATTTATATCTGTTATATGGTGAATTGTATTTCCCAAAAAGATATCTTGAGACCAACACCCAGAATTTGTGAAGCTAATCTTATTTGGCAGTAGGGTCTTTGCAGATGTTATCAAATTCAGATGAATTCATAATTGATTAGTGAATTCTAATCCAGTATGACTGGTGTTCTTCTAAGGAGATACAAATGCACACACAGAGAATGTCGTGGTGTGGTGCATCTGTAGATCAAAGAATGCTGAGGATTGAGAGCAACCAATCGAAGCTGGGAAAGGAGTGTGGAACAGATTTTCCCATGGGCCACCAAGAAGGAACCAGTCCTGTTGACATCTTAATTTTGGACTTTTAACCTCTCGAGGAGTAAGAGAATAAATTTCTGTTGTTTTAAGCCACCCAGTGATGCTTTGTTATAGTAGCTCTAGCAAACTAATAGTGTCCTCGTTTGATAGCCTCAAAGCAAATAATTTGATGTTCACAGCTGCTGCACAGAACCCCCCCTGAAAAAACAGTAAAGATGCAAAAAGGTACATGTTCAACCAAGTTGCTAGCCTTTCACATTAATGAGTTATGATCACAAACTGAATGATCCTAAAAAAAAATGGAGGGCATATTCCAGTTTGTCATAAACTATTATTTCAATGCACACACTGTCAATATGGCCATATAAGCTGATACCAGTTTAGCATCTCTCTCACCAGTTTCATATGTGAAAACCTGATTAAAACAATTTTAAAAGGAAAGGTATACACAAAGGATAAAGGAATTAAAGGCAGATTTTGGATTGGGCAGTTTAAAGATGAGCTGGCATTGGAAAAAGGAAGTGCAAGATAAAAGTTACCCAGGAGTTGGGAATCCTATTTATAGCTGTGGCTCCTCCACCAACTAGTTGCCTTCATACCTGCTAAGTTTTCTGAACCTAGGCTTCCTCATCTGGAAAATGAAAAGTCTAAGAAGACATATTGGGCTAATCACTGGAGGTAACTAAGCTGCCAGTGATACAACTTTGATGTATCTACCTACCTCTTTAAACTTCTTTCAAATTAGAAAAATGGAAAATGATGTGTCTTGACTTGTTTAACATTAGATAATATAAGAAAGGGAATACACATACACATGCATATATGACTGGGTCACTTTGCTGTATAGAGGATACTGGCACAACATTATAAATCACTATATATACTCTAATAACTTTTTTTTAAAAAGGTAGCTACTTGCAGCTAACTAAACAAAGTACATATGAGATATGAGAATGCTTATTGAAACAACATTAAAATTTTAATTTCATCCAATCACCAAATCATTTGTCTCTCCTTCAGATCCTAATTCCTATTTTTATCTAAAGATATTTTCTTTTCTCTTCTTTTCTTTTTTTTTAACTTCATCTTCTTGTTTCTTAGGTGATGTGATTTCACTTTTTGTTATTTCCCACTAACAGTTATCTCTACATTTAGTGGGGATGAAATAATCCCAGTCTCCACTTTAGAGTAAGGAACTATTTGGGGTCTCTGTGAAATGGGATTACCTTTTGTGCTTTTGATTATCCTGCTAAAACATTTCTTATTACCCAATATTCTCCAATTTCACAAAATAAACTGACTCAGGCACTACTCTCTAGGATAACCTAATTCAATCAAGAAGAATTATATCCACGTAAAAAATCCTTGCATTTAAAGTATAACACCAACACCAGGGAATGGGAAAAAGGAATCAAAAAAAAGAACAACTTTCACTGAATCACACACATTCTTTCTTCTTGTATTCATTTCTCTCCATTTCAAAACTAGAATTAAAATGAAAATGGGCAATTTATCTTACAGCATAAGTGAACACTGAGACTAGCACTTTGTCATGTTTTTAAACATTCCAGTAAGTATTACTGCCTGCTAGGTAGGAATTACTTTCTGATTACTATGTAGACAAGAAGTTTGCTGAGCCCTTTTCTCTCTTTTTTTGTGTATACATTATCCCTCTCAGAAGTTTTTCTAAGATTTTCAGTCTCATTCATCTGATATCAGTAATCACCCTGGTGAGCTGAGCTATAGTTCTCCTTGTGGAGGAAAAAAAAAAATCTCTGGTAGGATTCTGGGAGAGTAAAAGGTATAGGAGGTGCCCCCTTCTCCTTGCCATCTTGTCTCTTTAGCCTCCACATAACACCTTTGGCTTCTATACAAAATATAAATAACTCAGAAAAAAGTTCTAATGCTAGAGGATCCAAGGTGGAATTTTGAACTAAACTGAACTTTGAACATTTTTAAAGAAAGGATTCTCAACACATGCCTGCTCCCACTGGGGATTTCTACAACAAGCTTCCTTTGCTCCTAATCTTGTCTACTGTTCCTCAAGTTCAAGTTTTCTGCTCCATGCCATAAACAAGCTTCATTCCAAGTCTCCCTCTCCAAGACTCTAAGCAGTTTCTTTTGCCTAGAAAAATATTATCTATTTTCTTGGGAAGAGAATTTGCTTCCTAACTCAATCCTATGTCTTTGAGTCTCAGGCATTACCCAGAGTTTCAGCCAATGCATCACAATTTCCTGCATGTGTTTTATTCATGTGAATAAGATGGCTTCAGGCCCATCAACAAAGATGAAGCATTGAAGTTTCATTTATTTATTTTCAATATGTCCACTAGAAAAGCAGCATACCTTCATGTTCTTTTAATCATCAACCAGTAATGTTAGTTCCCTTCCTGTATCAAATACAGTGGTTTCATCATAAGCAACAGAAATCCTGACTGAAAATGGTCTATGAAATAAGTATATTCTCATATAAAAGGAAGTCCCAAGCTATGGCAAGTTTCAGATTTACTTGATTCCATGACTTCATGATGTCACCAAAGAAATAGGTTGTTTCCATTCCTTTACAGTGTCATTCTCAACTTTGTTTTATGGTCTGTTAAAGCAATTTGAAGCTTTGTATATAGATTTGAACATATCCCACCCTCCAAAAAACAGAGGCTTCTTTTCAAGGAGCAAATTTTTTCTCCAGAAGACTCTTAAGATTTTTCTCATGAATTATTGGCAAGATATGGGTCATATGCCCATTTTCTAAAACCAAATGCAAACAAGGGGAAGTGATGTCCCCTTAGACCAAGCAGTGTTCACCTGAGGTGAGCAGGGGATGGGGGGGTCAGCTTCTCCTGAGGTAGGAGATGAGTAAAACTGAGCTTCTCTTGGGGGAAAAAAGACAAGTGGAGTAGGTGCTAAGTAGACATTAATCACAGCATTAAAGAAAACCTTTGTTTTTTCTTTTAGAAATGATAGTGCTTTTTCAATTCAATGCCAGGATAAGCCATCCGTTTTTCTTAAAAAGATTTAACTCAATAATTTCCAACCTAGGAGAATGGGTGAAAGACATCAGGCACAAAATGGTCTCCTCAGCAAATTAGGAGCCTATTTCTTTGGGCCTACATGCTCAAAGAAATTAAGAGAGATACTAAACAAACTTCTTACTCTTATTTGAAAATAGTATCTTCCCAATCAATACGTGGTCCTCACCTTTACTCAACTAAATGATTTTTATCTCACAGCCTGAAGACAACTGTCATGTTTAAGACTTTCAGATTTTATATTTTGTCAATGCTGTGCAGGTTTGAAGACCTCTACCTTGTCAGTCAACTTTGCCAGCCATGCCTTCAGTTGTTTTTGATCAATGTGTCAAAGACTAAATGGGGCATCAGAGAAACCTATTAGGATACACTTTTTAAATATTGCTTCAAGCCTACTGCCTGGATTCAGAGTAGAAATCTATTTTTGCATACCATCTCTACAAGAAGTAATGTCTAATTTTTGTGTCTCCTATTTTACCTAAGTTTTATAATTTCTATATAAGAAATTAACATTCTTATGAGTTCTTCTTATGGCTCAGGGGAAACAAACCTGACTAGTATCCATGAAGATGCAGGTTCAATCCCTGGCCTTGCTCAGTGGGTTGGGGATCCAGCGTTGCCATGAGCTGTGGTATAGGTCTCAGACTTGGCTCAAATCCTACATTGCTGTGGCTGTGGCCTAGGCTGGCAGCTACAGATCAGATTTGACCCAACCCCTAGCCTGGGAACTTCTATATGCCATGGGTGTGGGCCTAAAAAGACCAGGAAAAAAAAAAGAGAGAAGAAAAGAGAAGAAATTAACATTCTTAGATTGATAATTGGCAGGATTCCACCTAGGTATTATTGGAGCTGAATTCTGAAACTGAACTATATCTCTTTTTTAATTCAATTCTAGAACTCTATAATAGTGTTATTTCCCCTATCCGTGGCACTGCATTAACAATAAACAGAACCTACAAGCTTTTTACAGATTATCTTTTAGCTTAGCTGCAATTTTTGTTTGTTTGTTGTTTTTCTCTTCTTAGGGCTGCTCCCACAGCATGTGGAGGTTCCCAGGCTAAGGGTCTAATTGGAGCTGTAGCCTACGCCACATCCACAGCAACATGGGATCCAAGCCGCGTCTGCAAACTACACCACAGCTCACGGCAATGCCAGATCCTTAACCCACTGAGCAAGGCCAGGGATCTAACCCGCAAGCTCATGATTCCTAGTCAGATTCATTTCCACTGTGCTGGGACAGGAACTCCTAGCTTAGCTGCAATTTAAGTCGTAAAGTTTGCCTTCTATCCACAGGAACAATACTAAGATCAATAGTGTCAAGACAAATTTGGTTATTAATTGAAATGCTTATGTCTTTAAAATTTGAATTTTGCACCTAGCATCTTCTCACTCCAATAATTCCCTTGGCATCTGCACTGGTTGTCTATAATGCATCTCAAATGCAAACTATGTGTATTAGTCTCTCAGAGCTTCCATAACACAATCTCAGTGACTGGGCAACCTAATAACTAAAATTTACCTTCTCACAGTTCCAGAATCTCTAAGATCAAAGTGTTGGCAGGGTTGGTTTCTCCTAAGTCCTCTCTGCTTGGCCTGCAGTGGGCTGCCCTCTGGCTGTGTCCCCACATGGTCTTTTCTCTGTGTGCATGCATGCCTACTGCCTTTCTCTGTGTATATAAGGGCATCACTGGATTAAGGCCCCACCATAGGGGCCTTATTTCACCTTAAATTACCTCTTTCAGGGTCATTTCCTTAAATACTGTGAGATACTGGGTATTAGGATGTCAAAATATGAATTTGGCAGGGACACAATTCAGGTTATAACACTGCAAACAATTGATTATCCACCTCAAACCTTCCCTAGTTTTCACGACTCTAGGGGCACCACCATCCATCTAAGGCTGCTCAATCTCTATACCCTTACATGAACTCTTCTTACTAACTTTCCTTCTACTATCCTGGTCCAAGTCTCAATCACCTCCTGCTTTGCCTATCAGCCTTCTTAAGAATCTCTTCATTGTTTATTAAACTCCGGTAGCATTAGTTACATCTCCGTTTCTCATATAATTGAAATTTAATTTCTGCCTAATGATATTGGCTTGAATTTCCCTCTTAAAATCCTCCAAATACTCAAACATATGGATTTTTAAAAACATTAAAATTTTCTTAGAAGTCCTTATTTCTAACAGCTTTTTCCACCTGATCATCCTACTCAAACTGTCCCTCCTTTCACTCTTTCTCCAACATCCCTGTTTTATTTTGTGATCCCTCTCCAACCCTTACTTTTTATCATTGGTTTGCTTATATTTCCCTTAACCAAACTTTGTGTATGTGTGTGTGTTTGTGTGTGTGTGTGTGTATATGGAAGGGACTTTTTCATTCACAACTCAAACAGGGCCTGAGAGCCTGGAAAATAAGGAGAGCTCAATAAATATTTATTTAATACTTAAGGAGATCAGGTCTTCAGGAATGAGGCCGGTCCATTTTATAGACTCTAGATGGAACCAAAACCACTTTCCTTTTTTGAAGGTTATATGAAAGAATATTTCACACCTGGCCAGCAACAGCCTCCATGAATTCCACTTGCATTTTTCAGATAAAGAGGAATTCCTGAATTTGAACTGACAGTTTCTCTGGTCCTACCTCATGAAGCACCAGCAAAGGAAATAAAGCATAATATTTATTTTTGAACAGTAAGTTAGTTCTGAACTTTCTCTGCTAGAATACACTGGCACATAAAACTTGTTAATGGAATATAGTTATGTTCTAAAGTCCAGACTGTGACACTATTATTTACAATACAAAGGAAGAATTATTCTGAATCAAAGAGCCACCTGTGTCAGCACACACTAATCATGGAACTAAGAGATACAGCATTGCCTCATTCATCCTGTGAATACTGAAGTCGCTTCGTAAACTGGCAGAAATTAAGGTGACTAGGAGTGAGACTGGTACCAAAACTGTTAATAAACTGCAAGTCTGAGTTCCACAGATTATTGCAAAAGGTAGAGAAAGAAATGGCAACACTGGAGTGGAATATACAATGGAATATTTCTGAGACATAAAAAAGAATGAAATCTTGCCATTTGTGACAACCATGGATGGACCTAGAGGACATTGTGCAAAGTGAAATAAGTCAGTCAGAGAAAGACAAATACTGTATGATTTCACTTAAATGAAGAATTTAAAAAACAAAACAAATGAACAAACAGAATTCTAGATATAGAGAATAAACCAGTGGTTTCAAGAAGAGAGGGGATGGAAGAAGAAATAGGTGAGTGAGATTAAGAGGTGCAAACTTCCAGTTATGAAATAAATGGGTCACAGTTATGAAATGCACAATGAGCATTTTTGTATGGTGTCATATTATAACTAGATTTATCCTCATGATCATTTTGAAATGTTAGTAATATCAAATCACTGTGTTGTGTAATAGAAACTAACATAATATTATCAAGCATACTTCAGAAACAAACTCATAGAAAAAGAGATGATACTGCTTACCAGAGGGGGGTGGGTAGGGAGGGGGAATTGGATGAAGGCAGTCAAAAGGTATAAACTTACAGTTATAAGATAAATAAGTACTAGTGATGTAATGTACAACATAAACAATATATAATTAATACTGCTGTATGTTATATATGAAAATTTCTTAGGGTAAATCCATCACTATTTCTACAATTTTGTATCTATATGAAATGAATGTTGATGGAACTTACCGTGATAATCATTTCATGATACATGTAAGTCAGATCATGATGATGTTTACCTTTAACTTATACAATTTATGTCAATTATAGCCTAATGAAACTGAAAGAAAGAATATCTATTATCTTAAAATAAAAGAAATGGCAGAACTGGGTTAAATATATCTGAGGTAATCAGATGCTCTTTTGAGTAGCAAAATAATGATTAAAAATGGCAAAGGTGGGCAAGGAAGACACTGATCTCATCTTTTCTCTTTGGAACCATATATAATAAAATAGAATTGACTAAGACAGGATTTTAGATGAGATTTTTCCCCAGGTAACTATGTATATTTAAGATACAGTTTTGGTTGAATTTCAAATTACACAGGAGTTATCTATAAAAAGGAACATTTTTAGCTTCAAAACATTCTTTATAGGCAATTGACTTACCTACAAGTGTGTTAAATAACTGAAAATATGCTGAATTTTAAAGCAATTTTTATTAGTTATTTCTAAGTGAAAGTGTAGCCTCTATTAGAAAATTTAAATTCAGCTTTGTTTATAATTGGATATAGGATCAAAATCACAAAATGATTAAAGATGCTTTGAAAGAAAAATGTGTGAATTTTAATACTAAGAGAAGTCTTAACATCACACTCAAAAACAATTAAATACACCTACAAACACCATCTTAAAGAGAGCCAACTCTAAGATGTTTATTTTCTGAAATTTGTATTTACTGGGAATGAGTAATTTTTTTTAAAAAAAGTGGTGATTTATTGCAAAATAATCAACACAATAAGTTTAGTTGACATGCATCACCACACGAAGTTACAATTTTGTTTTATTGTGATAAGTGCTTTTAAGATCAAATAATTACATTGTATACCTGAAACTAATATGATGTTATATGTCAATTGCATCTCAAGAAAAGTCTTAAAAATAAATGAAATGTTATTTGATGAACACCAAATATCATGAGATGATCACAGTAGTCACTAGTATGCCCTTTTACAGTTCAGGGAATTGGTGTTGAACAAAGGTAAAAGGACTTTCTCATTCAAAGTCACATAAATTAAACATAAACCCAGGTTATTAATACTACTATTATTATTATTATTATTATTATTATTAGGGCCACATCTGAGGCATATTGAGGTTCCCAGGCTAGGGACTGAATTGGAGCTACAGCTGCAGGCCTACACCACCACCACAGCCATAGCAACACCAGATCTGAGCCAAATCTGCAACTCAGCTCATGACAATACCAGATCCTTAACCCACTGAGTGAGGCCAGGGATTGAACCCAAGTCCTCATGGATACCAGTCAAATTCGTTACCACTGAGCCACAGCAGGAACTCCTGTTTATTATTATTATTAATTAACATACCTGGTATAATCTCATTGGCAACTATATTTCCATGTAAATATGCTGATATGCATTTTTCTAAGAGGAAGATGTCTTAACTGAAATATCCTTAGCAAGATATTCATGACTAAAGGATTTACTTACACTGAATAAATCCAAGATCTATAGATGTAAAAACCAGGGCTCCCCTTATCTGTATTAAAAATTATGTGAAATGGTTACTGAGAAAACTGGAGTTTAGAGACGTTACAGGACCTGAGGTCACATATTTTGTATAGTTGACAATTAGGGGTTAGACCCAAGATCCCTCTCCAGCAAGTCTGACTCTGGATCCTGCACTCTGAACTACCACTCTCCAGGCCCCTTCATGGGGCACTGAAAAGAAAATTTCAGATAGTTTTGTAAAATGCTTCCAAATTCTAAAAGTATCTAATTTTTCAAAGTATTCTGACTGGGAAGCATTTTAAAAATTCATTTGAGGTGACATGTTTAGACTGATAAAATGATACTGTAAAACGATTTAAAGCACTAGAACAAAATAAATCACATCCAGTTACAAGAATACCAATGTAATACAAGGATCCAAAGAGCATCCCTGTAAATACGTTAGAAGAGTGATCACTGGTCAAGATTTCGAATGTCTCCTTTACAAACCAGAAATTAAACAAGAGATTTTTTTGTAATACAAGTTCCTGACCTCTACATACTTCTTACTTTTATCTAAATTAGATTTACAAAATATTTAGAAGAGAAAAAGCATTCTTTTTACTCTATCATGAGAATTCAAGAAGAAGAATGATAAAATGATAATATTTAGCAGTTTATATTCATTTATTATGCAATCCCCAAATGTAGTTAATGTGGATGGCACATGATTAGAAGTTGATTTTGATAATGAGACATAATGGACCTGGCAATAACGCAAAAATGGTCATGTTAAAATGGCCAAAATCTCCAGTTACTTAATGTTAAGTGACTAAGGAACAAGCATTGCTTTATCCTCTTTAGAATAGTTAGGAGTTTTATACACTGAAAATTATTGGTCTTATCAAAACACTGGTCTTTTTTATTTTTTTGCTTTTTAGGGCCACACCCACAGCATAGGGAGTTTGCCAGGATAGGGGTCAAATCGGAGCTGTGGCTGCTGGCCTAAACCACAGCCACAGCAATGGAGGATCTGAGCTGCACTGTGACCTACACCACAGCTCACAGCAACGTTGGATCCTTAATCCATTGAACAAGGCCAGGGATCAAACCTGCATCCTCATGGATGCTAGTCAGATTTGTTAACTGCAGAGCCATGACAGGAACTCCAAAAACACTGGTCTTATTTCACTACTTAACATGAAAAAGTGATCATTATTATTAAGAACATATTTGATTTTAAATTTTGAAATATTTAAAAATCTTACTAGCACAGTTTTATGCATGTTATATATGCATATACACTATAGTGAATATCTATATACTAATTTAATATACATTTATGTATACTATGTCTTACATGTACATATGTATGTATTCATACATATGCATATATATGTAAATAATTCGTGAATGGTTCTAATAAATGATTGGAAAAATAAATATTTAAAATTTGATCTTTTAGGTTATTTTTAAAATCAAAGCTTTTTTCTATCAAAAATGCTATAAGTATTTCTATTATTATTACTTTTAATATTTTTTGTAATCAAGAACCTAACAATTCATTTAAATATTTACTTTTTTATTGAACTGTGAGGATTTTATTCTACTCTTCATCTCATGCTAAATTAAATCAATCTTCTGAGTTGTAGCATAATTTATGACAGTTCATATGAACTCTGGCTAGAGGGATTTGTGAAATTTATTGTGATGTCATGATTCATGGAAACTATTTGTTCTCTTTTATAAAGCACATCACCAAATTGTAATTTTACATATAGTCTGTTTAGGATGAAGCAAGAGATATGGAACTATACTGAAATAGGCCTTCACGATTTTGATTATCTTGACTTTTCTTTACCTATAATGTGATGAAATTTCCTGTATAAGTACATATGAAGAAAAGGAAGTAAATATATATGCACACACACATATATATAATGTGGTAAAGACATACTAGCAGAAATGCAGCTATAGCAATGGAGGCATGCCTTGAAAATAAAGTGAGTTCAGTTCCAGACCACTGAAAGAAAGTGAATACTGCAATAAAGTGAATTATACAATTTTAATTTACAAGTGTGGATAAAAGTATGTTTACATTATACTATAGTGTATCAAGTGTACAATAGCATTATGCCCGAAAATCCAATGTACATAACTAAATTAAAAATGATATTTTGCTAAAAATGCTAACCATAATCTGAGCCTTCAAGCAAGTTATAATAGTAACATCAAAGATCATGACCACAAATCATTATAACATATACAATAGTAGCAAAAAAGTGTGAAAATTGTGAGAACTACCAAAATGTGACACAGAGATAGGAAGGGAGCAAACGCGGTTGGAAAAAAATGGTATTGATAGACTTGCTCAATACAGGGTTGCTGTTTTAATTTGTAAAAAATGCCATTAAAGTGAAGTGCAAAAAAATGAGGTATGCTTGTTTCAAAATGCTGATGATCACCTCACTTCTATTAAACATCCTTAAGCAATGAGCATATCTGGTTTATTGTAAATGGAAACATATTAAATGTTATGTAAAGGAAGTAAGACTTTATGATCAAAGGCTTTCAGAAACATGCCGTTAGATAGAAATAGAATTTTTTTTCCAGTTAAAGTTGTCTTGAGCACTAATTAAAGGCAATGGTAAAGCAATCAGCACTCTGTCATGTCTTAGAACAAATTAATAAATTCACTTTGGATCTTCAATGATCTGAACTGGCGATATATATTTCCAATTTACAGTTTCTAAATTCACACAAACCACTGTTTATTCTTTAACAAAATACCAACATTAGATCTATAAACTGAATTCCTAACATGTAAATCCTTAAGAACATCATTGATTGTAACCTTAAGACACACAAAAACATACATTTGATTTTTTGTCTTGTAATGTTCAGTTCATCCCTGGGTAGTAAATTATGAATACATGGGGTGCCTGAGCAAGTGAAGGATAATAAAGAACCTACAGAGCAATTTCATCTCAAGGCACATAAAAGCATAAAATCTGAAGAAGCTAAGTTTAGGGGAAGATTATTCAGTTTTGAATCATCACCATGTAATCATCACGTAATCATCACAACTAAAGTTTAAATGCTACCGTGGACCGAATTTTTGTATCTCCCCTCCCCAGATTTGTATATTGAAGAGCCATCTCCCAATGGAATGGTATCAGCACCCATGATCTTTGAGAAGTACCATGAGGTCATAGTGGGGAAGCTCCTATGATGGGATTGGTGCTCGTATAAGAAGAGAAATTGACACCACAGCTTTCTCTCTCTGCCATGGGAGGATACAGCTAGAAGGTGGTCAGAACTTTGAGAAATAGATGTTTATTGATGTAAAAACTGCTCAGTCCATGGTATCTTGTTATAACAGCCTAGGCTGACTAAGACAAATGCTTGCAATGATGAATCAGTCTTTACATGTCTCATCACTAGTCTAGATGATGCCCTGTTGATAATCACCACGAGGTCAGACATTATTGCCTTTTTAAATTCCCTAATCCCACTCTGCTACCTAAAGCAGTGCCTGGCACATAATAGACATGAATAAATATGTGCAGAAGGGAGTAACAGTCCACTTAACACTTGAATAAACTGAAATTTATCTAAATTAAAACAGAGCAAAAATGAGATCAAGGAATAAATGGAACACTTATTATGTACATGAGACAATTTAGCAAGATAATAATGGATGAATTTAACTAGTCAAAAAAGGAAGAAAAAGCATTTTAACCTAAAGACATATGACGAATGAAGTCATGAGGTGATTGGACACCTCAGGCTATACAGAAGAAACATAAGCCTATCCTTATTACTAAACTATAAAACTCAGGAAAAGCAAGGAGTAGTGATAAGGTTTCCATCTTGGTTATAAGATTATTTCCATGCTAGAGCGAGAGGTAAAGAGTGTCTAAACTATGATGTTGGACAGGCATGTGCTGGTAAATACTTACAAATGGCTCTTCAGAAAAAGGAAAATGTATTTATTGTATGTGTTACACTACACATACAATAGATAAATCCTCAAGAGAATAGGCAAAAGAGAAACAGGAGATGGATGGGTCCCAGGCTGAGTAACTGTAATCTCTTCCCTGTGGACAGAAACTTCAAGATAAAATTTACATCTTGCTGTGATAAAAGATAGAGACCATCTATTTCTCCTTTTTTGAGGTCAAGGAGACCTCTGGAACTGCTCCCTCGAAGAAAGCTTCTTCAGGGGTCAGAGGAAAGAGGAACCAGACCCAGTAGTCCTGTCAGCTTCCCAGAGACCTTGCACCTGAATCTATCCTGGCTAAAAGATGCAATGCACAGGCACACAGAGGAGGGCCTGAGTCAAGCCAAAGCCAAACGAAGCAAGATGATTGGCCAGAGGAAGCCTGGAAGGACTCCCTCCATACTAGTGATTCAAAGGACCTCCAAATCACAAATCTCTCTCTTCCTCTTTCTTTCTCTGTCTCTGTCTCTATCTTTCTCTCTCCCTCTCCACCCCACTCCCAAGCCTGCCTGTGCTCTGCTTTCTCCATACCTACCTTCTCTATTTTATCTCTTCATAACGTGTGCCTGTGATTTCTCCACACCTGTCTTCTCTCTTTTCTCTTTAAATAAACATTTATTTGCCTCACTACCTTCAGTCTCTTTGCCAAATTCTTTCTCCAAAAGGGACAAGTTTCTGGGGAGCTACAGCAATTGGTTAGGGTTCTGCATTCTCACCCAAGAGACACCTGAGAACAAAAGTATACATCAATGAATACTCTTGAACGTATACAAAGGAAATAATGATAAAAAATAATGATGAGATTTGTTTATAATATACATTCTATATTTATTCTATTTAATTTTTAGTACTGGTTATGTTTAACAATCAAATTACAAAAAATATTAAAGTTTTTTTTAGTCATTTATTTATATATATACATTTTTTCTACTGTAGAGCATGGTGACCCAGTTACACATACATGTATACATTCTCTTTTTCTCACATTACGTGTTCCATCATAATTGACTAGACAGAGTTCCCAGTGCTACACAGCAGGATCCTGTTGCTAATCCATCTTGAAGGCAACATTCTGCATCTATTTACCCCAAGCTAAAGTATAACCATTGTTTCTCAAGAACAACATCCACCACATCATGACTGAGGTTACCACATTTTTTTGTTTTAAAATCACTAAATAGGAGCTTACTCTTTTTTTATGATTTTTATTTTTTCTGTTATAACTGGTTTACATAGGAGCTTATTCTTTATGAAAAATGTAATATCAGTCATATCCTTTACAAATATACTCACTCTTCTAAGATCTTTTTCAAGCCAATAGAGAATTATATTTAAGTAAATTAGAAGTAACTCAGATTCTTTAAGAAAGAAATTAAAATTAAACTAGCAAGCAAATTGCTTACACCACAAACTTGGACATAATTGGTGCACAGTATTTTCTTTCTCAAAAGAATTTGGAATTCCTTTAGAAAATACATCAGTTTGCCTAATAAATCATTATTAATTGGCATAAATTGGGTTTCAAAGAAAAATATGAAAGCTGAAATAACATCTAATTCAGAAAAAAAAGTTTGTAAGACCAGAGATCATAATTTGAGAATATTTTACATGATATAAAAGGGGATAATAGCATGTTCATTAGACATTCAGAATATGATTACATCTTTTTCTTCTGTTAAGGCTAAGACTGGTTTCCAGGAAGGAAAGAAAGTCCATAGATATCTAACAAATGTGTAAAAAGAAAAAGATTTTACATGCATATAGTCTTTACATACATACTATTTGTGTGTGTGTGTGCGCGCGCACGCACGCAAGATTTCTCCTAAACACAAATGTCAAATATTGTTGGAAATTTATAAAACTTGTTTTTACTTTTTTAAAATTTTCCTATGAAATTTGTATCAAAAGGTAGAATACTAGATTGGAGTTTTAAACAACCTCCACACATCATGGTTATTATGGTATCCCAGGAAGAAATTCTTTGTGTCCTTTCCTCACTAATAATAAACAATGTTGTGTCATCAAGGGTTGAGGTGTCTATTTTGAACTCAGGCCATCCTATTGTATTTTGGTTTATTATATGAGTCATGATAGATTGACAAGATTATTATGAAGACAAATGTCAATTTTCAAATGCAAATATATTCTTTACTCAGCACTGGCATTGGTGGTATAGTGGTGAACATAGCCAGCTTCTAAATATATTCTGTACCGGGAAATGAAGCTGATGACACTTATTATCACCCTGCAAATGCCAAAAAATATTCTACTTGCTAGTGACCTACTAATTATAATTACATGAAAAATTGCAAATTATTTTAAAGTTTTTCATAGTGTCGAAGAATGTTAGACACTAGTGCCTTTTATAGTAGAGATCAACTTCTTAAAATCTAATTTAGGCTGAATTAGAAGGCTATTGTTTGGTAGATGGTATCTTTATATTAATAATTGATTGTTCCCTGCTTATTGTGAGCTAAGTGATGAGTGAGTAATTTTCCTTAAGCCAAAAGGGAGAACTCCAATATATATTACATGTTTTGAATTTACAGGTTACTTTAAAAGTATGCAGATATTATAATATTGGCAGGAAGTATTTTAGAAAACACCTTCACAGAGATTCAAAATAAATATTTAACAAACTTGAAAATTAAGTATATTAAATAAACTATTTCCATGGAAAATCGACTAGAAAAAGTCAGTGTAAAATTGTATTGTAACAAACTGCATGATTTGGGATAGAGTGTAGCTTCCTTCTTAGACTGAAACGGCATCCTTATCTTTTCTGTGAGGTTTGGCTTTCAATTCTTTCAGGAAAACAAATGCATGGGCATGTTTCACAGATTTGCAAAGTAAGTTTTTTCAAGAGAAAGTATTAACTAGATTTTTGTTAGTTCAGTAGTCAACAATGTTTTTTAAATATTGAATTACAAAACTCAATGGAAAAGATAAATAAATTGCATAAGTTCTATGGTGATATAAAAAAGCAATGAGTGTTTAGGGAATGAAATTCATGCTTGAAAAAAATGATAAAATGTATGAGAGAAAATGACAGTTCAATCTGTAACTGATGAACAAATGTTTTATTAATAAACTGATAATAACAGTAGCACATAATAAGTGAATCATATGTAAATATTTTAAAATAGTTATACTAAAATGCAATATTAAATAATTGAATCATCATGGGTTTCTAAGACATATTTTAAATATTTTTACAAAGTATACCTCTACTAAGGTACACACTGTAAAATCATCTTGAATATGTAAATTATGCAAGTGAACATGCCATCAGGATCTCAAGAAAAAGCAGTCATTCAATAAAGCATCACTCTGTGGAGTTCAGCTCATGTGCAGAGTCTAAGAATGGAATGTATAATATCACTTTCTCTGGGGGAAAAAAGTGTAATAAAAGTAAAGTCAAGTCTTCTGCAGATAAGTCAAGGAAAAAGAGTCATTGAAATATGAACTTTTAAAATAATCCTTCCAAATATAACTGACTTGAATTATATAAACTTACCTACACCAGCCTTCAACCTAAATGCCTTCCAATTAAAATTTCTTTGTGAGAGAAAGGTAGAACATCAACTATTGTGAGTATTCATTTATTAAATGCATTTTTTAACACATGCCATACCTCAATAGCACTTAAAAAATACTGATTATGAAAATGACTAAGATATTGCCTGTCTTCATGTATAACTCTCTGACATATTTATCCCAAAACATGATGTGTTAAAATTGATTCAAGGATTCCAAAAAATAAAAAGGTGATTTCTAGCTGAGAGATCATGCTGCTAGTTCAGAACTATCTCTAGAAAATCTTATCTTTTTGATTTACATGTTAAGTTACTATCTTAGAAATAATCATGAATTTTCAACAATAGTTACTATTAAGGCTTAAATATGGAATGAGGCAATATAGTGAATCAGACTGTCTCTTCGACATGGAATCATGGGAGTTACTGTGTTGGTAAAAAATAGAGAATGACTAGGAAAACAAGAACAGGGAGAAAATAATGATATTTTAAAGTTTTTAGCAAAAAAAGTACACCAGTTTCAAAATTATTTTGTCCATATAAATATGAATGGGAGGATAAAAACAATAAAATTTGTGTAGTAGTAAAGCCAACAATTTACATAGATTTCGTCATTGCTCTTTCATGTCATCTGCTTCACCATGTCAGTACACTTAATATTTCTTTAAAAATTCAGTAAGTGCACGTACACACACACACACACACACACACACACACATGCTTAATGATACAATATGCCTGTAGTAAAAAGAAAGTTAGGGGGTTCATATGTATACATGGCGTAGTAGTAAATTTCTGAGAAAATCCATTAGAAAATGTTGGTAAGAGGAGAGATTATCATTCATCAATTTTCATTGAATCCTGTTCATGAACTGTTGGCCTAAAAAGTACATAACTCACCTAAATTTAAGGGGAGGAGCTATGTAATTTTTTTACATTCCAAGAAAAAAAAGAGGAAGAGATGAGAGTGAACATTAAAAATAGTATTTACGGTTATTTCCATTTATTTATTTAGTACAAGACCTCTTTCCTTCATGTAGAGGATAAACACTCATGGGATTCATCTTTCTTTTACTAGAAGATTTGCTGTTTCCTTTTGTCAGGAAAAAAAATGCAGTTTAATCATGAGCCAATATAATAAATAAGCAGAAATTATGAGGTAGAGAAATACTGTATAAAATAGTATCTGAATAAAGCTATGCCAGTGCGAAAAGATGTGTAAATATTTGAACAGGGAAAGAGTACCTAAGACACAGCATGGCAATTATAATGTGTCTAATAAATTTTTGACTTTTTGTTTTTTTAATAATTTGACACTGAGGAAGCAGATATGCCACATTAATGGTACAGATTCCCTCAGAAGATTCATGATATAGCTATCATCTTTCAACTGTCTGAAGCTACCTATATTTCTTGTCCAGTAGAGGGTTTGTTATACTGTGACTTTTGTTGGACTCTTACGACAGCTATGTGTCTCTTTTTTGGAAATAAACTCCCTCTTTCTGTGGCATCCTTCCAAACAAAGACATTAATTAAGATGTCAGGACTTTTTAGTTCTCACTTGTGCATTCTATATTTCTAAAAATTTTAAAGTGTGCCAGAAAGTAGTTAACTCAAGACAGGGAAAATGGTAAGAAGATTCTACAAGTCATCTAAAATCCTAACTGTCAGAATAGTAATCCCATCCTAAAAACATGCTTTAAATAATAAAAGTGCACATAAATATAATAATCCTAAGTATTATCTGTGATATAGAAGTTTCTGGGTATAATGTTGGTGAAGCATAGTTTATATAGAGCTAGCCCATGGGGTGGGGCTGAGACTGGAGCTTTGCCTATAAATTGCACTTTGCTTGAATTCTCCTTCCCTGTAATACTTTATTTCCTCATCCTTTTCTTCTGGGAGTATCTTCTTAAAAAAGTAATTGCAGTAGTTCCTATTGTGGCTCAGCAGGTTAAGAACCCAACTAGTATCCATGAGGACACAGATTTGATCCCTGGCCCCACTCAGTGGGTTAAGATTTCTGTGTTTCTACCAGCTGTGGTGTAGGGTGGATCCTGAGTTACTGTGGCTGTGGCACGGTTCAGCAGCTTCAGATCCAATTCAGTCCCTAGCGTGGGAACCTCTATATGCTGAGGGTTTGACCCTAAAAATAAGGGGAAAAAAGTAATTGCCCTGGAACCCTGATATTATGGTTTGTTTATGGGGAATATGATTGATATGATTGGGATTAAGGATCAATTATGGTTTTTAGGTTTTTTTTTTTTTGGAGGGGGCTGGGATTTTTTTGTTTTGTTTTTGCCCTAAACTAAGCCTGGATATCTGATAAGAAGGTATGTATTGTATAGATGTCTTAAAAATTGAAAAGGTTTGTAAAATGTCTTAGTGAATCAAGAACTGAAGAACTGTGCCCAAGAAAAGAATAAATAATGGAAAAATGTTTGGAAGTCATAATTTTTCATTAAGGAAAAAGTTGTCTATTAAAAATCTAGTATTTCACTTAGTATCTTCAAATTATTTTTTCAAATGGTAAAGAAAAATTAGTAAGACAAAGCAGAACTAGAGTAGTGCATTGATCATTCCAATGCTTGCAGAGAGAAAGTACTTCCACACCCTACCCCCAAATTCCAACATCTATTTTTCTTGTGCTTTGAAATTTTCAAATAAGAACTAAATTAGAAAAATGTCTAAAACACCAACTATTTTTTAAAGAGGCCAAATGGTTTTTAGGGCAACATATATTATCAATGATTAATAACATTAAATTTAGCAAATACTGTGATAGTTAACTTTGAAGGTGCTCCCAACGCTGCCCTGTCCTCATTCACAGATTGGTGTGTTTCTCCATCTCCAATAACTGGTTTCTAAGCAATAGAATACCACAAACGAGGGAATGTCCATCCTCTATGGTTAGACGAGGAAAGACTATGTATTTTGTTTCATTAGCAAAGCCTCTTCCTCTGAGGGCCTCCTACTAACAATCATCAAGAAACTGAGCAAGAATAAGACTTCAGTCCAATGACAGGGAAGAAACTAAATCCTTCCAACATCCACAGAAGCTTGGGAGTGAATCTACTCCTGGTCAAAGTTTCAGATGAGACTCTGGCCCTGGCTAATACAGTGATTGCAGCTTCATGAAAGACCCAGAAACAAAGGACTCAGGTAAATCGTGCCTGAATTTCTGATCCACAGAAACCGAGATGATGTGTATTTTTTCAAGCTGCTAAATGTCTGGTAATTGGTCTTGTGGCAATCAATAACTAATACACATATTTATGCTATGTGGGAGGCACATAACCCCACACCTTCAAATTGCTAGCTAGCTAACAAGTCCTTTAAAAAAATATTAGAATGGAGTTCCTGTTGTGGCTCAGTGGTTAGCGAATCTGACTAGGAACCATGAGGTTGTAGGTTCAATCCCTGGCCTGGCTCAGTGGGTTAAAGATTCACCCCCTCGCCCATTAACTTCCATATGCCACGGGTGCAGCCATTAAAAAAAAAATGAAAATGAAAATGGTGATGCGCAAACAGATTTCCTTTTCTGTAAATTGCATTTGATAGATGAGAAAATTACTTGGGTCACAGGAATGAGAAGGGGAGTTGTCACCAAAGAAAAGGAAGATGTTTGAAAAGAAGAGTATGTAGACCAAAGATAAACTTGATCAATAGCATAGTTTTGTTTCGAGCTCGCACTAAGTTCTAAGCAAGAACTAGGATGATTTTTCTTTCTACAAGTTGTATTCCAGAGTCAAATAATAATAATAAAAAAAACCCCACAGGACTTCAGAGAGATTACAGGATAAACATCCATAATAAGAATATAAATATGGTACCTTTCTTTCTTTTTCTTTGTCTTTTTAGGGCTGCACCTGTGGCACATGGAAGTTCCTAGACTAGGTGTTGAATCAGAGCTGCAGCTGCCAACCTACACCACAGCCACAGTAACATGGGATCTGAGCCGCATCTGTGACCCACACCACAGCTCACGGCAGTGCTGGATCCTTAACTCACTGAGCAAGGCCAGGGATCGAACCCAAGTCCTCATGGATACTAGTTGGGTTTGTAAGCCACTGAGCCACAACAGGAACTCCCTATGGCGCCTTATTTCAACTAAGGTTGAAGTGCATAGCGATATTAGCTTTTCATATATAAAATTCCTATAAAACTAAGAAAACATTGTGAGCTAACACTAACAAAGGATAAGTACTTTATAAAACTGTTCCCTAAGAAAAGATTTTATTCCTTTATTTTGAATCCTACACTTTTCCCTGAAAGTTAATTTTACTTTGTTTGAAAGCCTGCATATTTTAGTCAATGGAGTTTTATTGGCAAGCTTTAAAGTCATATGTACACAAAAAATTTCTTTCATAGGGCATTTTCCCACATGATTTACTCAGAAGCTATCATCTAGAGGGAATGAGAGAGCTGCTCAGTCCTGTCTTTTTTCACCCATTTATTTTTCTGTTACTATTAAATAAAAATTTTGTGCATTGTCTCATCTCCAAAAGCATACCGAAAGGAGCCTTATAAAAATAATTTAGCTTAGGCCAAGAATATTTAAATAAAGCAATACATCATAATAAATACAAAAGAAAAAAGAGACATAATAACATCTGAGATATTTTCTAGCTTTGTGTATTCAGCTGAATCCTAATCTCATGAAATTTATCTGAATGTCTTAGAACATGTAAGTCTGATTTTTCTTAAGCCAAATTTGTTTTATTTACAGAATTTAGAAAATCTTCACTATGACATAGATCATGTAATTGTCACTTGTTTCTGTGTATTTCTGCCATGCTCCATTGAGATTTGGCCCTGATTCATATATTTTGAAATATTTTATCTGAGGAAGACACTCCAATGGACTGAGATTGAATAGATGCATTACTTGTACTTCCCAAATGATTAGTCATTTTTTTCTTTCAATATATAATTCCAGTTCCAGTTGCTATGAGAATCATAGCCATTCTTGACACTAATTATTTCTCCTAAAAATATAAATATGCTTATCTATTCCTGCCTACATTTTCACATTCTGAGAATTCTTCTAATCATTGTGTCTCCTTTTCTCTCTCCCTCTTTCTTCTACCATTATAGGAAATTCACCCATACGCTCCACTTTTTGTTTTGTTTTACTTTGCTAGCTCCCTCCTCAGCTCTGGTAATTCAGAACCTTTCTTACTCTGATTAGAACAAGCATAGCTCTGAAATGTGCAGCAGCCATCCTACATAGGTCTGAAGGACTGCATATTCTGGTTATAAAAACATCTTAAGAAACTCACATGTGCTCTTAATGTAAAATCATCATGTTTGAAGACAGTGAAGAATATATCTGAGCTTGTTAAAAATAATAACAGGTCAATATACTTTCTATCACTGCTAAATCAATTGACAAAGTATATTGTTTTCTGATACCAGTAGAGAGAGTCCCATCATCTCCACAGCTTTGTCTAAGATGAACATGATAATACTTAGAATGCCTTCTCAGAGGCCTCAGATCCCCTGACTGTGGAACACAGCCCACATTTTATACCCTTACCCATTTGGAAAACATATGTTCAATTTATTTTATTTATAATATTAATTATATCCTTGGCTTAAATGTTTTTTACTTGCAAAATTCTATCCTACGCATATTAAATTGGTTCTTATAAGAAAATGATTGTAAGGGCTTTTGTTTTCTTTTCCCTTTGCTATTTAGCTGATTATTACAACACATCTATTATATTGGGCAAAAGGGAACAATCCATTAATACTGCCTTGGAAAACTAGGCTCATTATGAAATTTGCATTCTCTCTGCAAGGCAATCAAAATAAATTATGCTACTTAGCCTATAAGTTGGGTTTTGGACCACTTTGGAAGATTACATCTCTAGATTTTCATCACTGACTTTGCAAGAAAAGAGCACTGCACTCAGACATCATAGTCCATGTCTTTACTCTGTGGCAATTAACACTCCCCACACCCCTGTGGTGAAGTCTAAATACCAGAGCACTTCACTTTAATAACACTCCACTCTTAACATGGCTCTTCATGGTCATTGAAATAAAATGATTAAATTAAATCAGGAACACACATGCATTCCTATGAACTAGCTTAAATAGAAACAATTTGGTCTTCAAATTCTTTTGAACAGGTGGAGGTAATATTTTTTTTTTTAAATAGAACTTTGGTGTTGACCATACAATGCCATTATGGCCATAAAGTGGGAAAAGATGAATATAATATGATTAAATAGCTTTAGTTTCCTTCACTGAACTACTGAAATAAACTGAAAATTATTTATCACAGTAGAATTTAAAATAATTAAGATTAATAAAGATAAATATTTGTAAAAATTCAATTGTCATTATTACTAGGAAAATTGAATTTCACTCTGAACAAATCTATTCAATAAGTCAGTGAAAAAAATATCAAGTGCTGGGATGGATTTTAAAGGAAATCTATTCTAATTACTCATTTGATCTTTATACTGTTATTTCTCTTCTAAAAAGTTCTACCAAAGGTTATATTGGAACATTTGTAATAATAGAGCTTCAGTATGTTCCAAGAAATCCTATTTTATAACTGAACACCTATTATAAATAATTTCATAAAAGTATTAATATGAAATCATTTGATTTTAATTTCAAAAAGTTTGGGAAGCTATAAACCTGGGACCACACATTATAAAGATAGTATACATTTGATACTATCAAACATATAAAGCATCTGATATATAATTTACAGTCTAACTGTCCCAAATTTAGTAGCAATAAAAAACTAAGCATTCAGATATAGTTCTAACCATGGCTGTGTCTAGAGACAGCACTTTAGGAAGAAAACATTTTTTCTACATATAGGCACTAAAGACTCTCTTTGTTGTTTTATTTTCTGTTATACGCTCTATGCAGAGCTGATTGAAAAAGTAATAAACAAATAGAATCTATAACTGTGTACAGCCTTTCCTACCTAAGCAAAGAATCAGAGCTCTAGAAATTTAAGAAATTAACACATCTTTAAAATGAGGGAAAACTACACGTGTTTAAATAGGTGGTTCTTTTTCCCATCTGATAGCAAGCTTCTCCTGATCTTTGCCCATGGATTAAACTTTTAAGTTTTATTGTTGTACTCTTAAAAATTTTCTAGTCAGTGTTGTACAGTTCTTGTTCTCCAACATATTTTCCTAACCTGGGAATAAAATGATTCATTAGGAAATATCTCGTAATCACACACACACAAAGTTAAAGTAGAGATAGGTAAAATTTTAAAAATCTATGTCAAAGTTATATCGACTTGTTCATAAATATTGAGGCTTTTTTTTTCTGGGCCATGCTCATAGCACGAGGAAGTTCTCAGACCAGAGATTGAACCTACACCATGGCGGTGACCATGGCAAGTTCTTTAACACTAGGCCACCTACGAAGTCTTTTTTTTTTTTTTTAATCTGTAACTCCAGTCATGACAAAAAATAAAAGAAGCAATACTTAAATATGTAGTAATTTTTAAAATTTTTTCTATAGGTATTTTAATATCCTGAGCTATTTCAGAACTAACCATGAACACCTACAGATGGCTAGTAAATTTTTCATAATAACAGCTTCTCAGGTTAAAAAATTAGTTCTGCCAGCACGGAGGGACGTGAGGTATAAACGCATTCTTTTTTTCTGGGCATTCCTATTGTGGTTTAGCAGGTTAAGAACCTGACTAGTAGCCATGAGAATGCTGGTTCAATTCCTGGCCTCACTCAGTGGCTTAAGGATTCAGCGTTGTCATGAGCTGTGGTGTAGGTTGCAGACACAGGTTGGATCCTGCGTTGCCGTGGTTGTGGCAGCTGCAGCTCCGATTTGACCCCTAGCTCCATTTGATCCATATGCCATGGGTTCAGCCCTAAAAAAAGGGCAGGAAAAAAAAAAGAAAAGAAAAAGAGAAGCATTCTATTTTTTTCAGATATATAAGAAAATATTATACTCCAAAAAACAGTGTCATAGGAAAATGAGTTAATCTTCAGAAAGTACAAATATTCAATGTCTCTGTATAGTAACATTGTGAATGAGTTGTTCAAACATAAAATATTATTCTAAATAAATTTTAAAATATTACATTATGATCACTGGTAGGATGAGTTCCACTTTGATAGCAGAAAAACATCTAGCAATTCTTGAATGAATCCATGTTATAATTGAATTTAAACCATACTCAGAATCTGTCCTGTATCAGAAAACTGCCACCCCAAATCTGATGATCAGTAGTAATCAAATTATTAAAAAGGAAAGAAACAATGAAAAAAGAGATTCTGGACATCTAAATATAAGGACCACTCATGTTTTCTCTTCTTAAATTTCAAATTAAAAATAAATTTTTGTGGGATTACAGAATCTTCAAATTTACAATTCTTACAAATGGCTCCCTATGACCTTTGCACCTATGTGACTTCTGTTAACAAATCTTCACTGGAATTGTTTATATAAATCTAACTTTCATTGTATTGATTATCATCATAACAAAGTATTGCTAATTTCACACAGTAATATAGAGTTTCCATGGCACTTGGAAATCTCCAGAAATGGATGGGTAAGAAATTGTATAGCTGTGCTAGTACTCTGTGAACAGGCACATATCATATTCTCTATGCCGTTCAGGGTAACCCACCCTTACAACTCATCCTAGGTGTGCTGTTAGCTCTATAATAATGCCAGTAATCAGAAGAAACAATTAATTTCACTCTTTGTTTTTCTTCATCACCTTAAAGACAGTTATGTGTTTAACATGATATAAGTTAACCAGGAAAAAAGATTAAACATAGAATATACATTTTAACTTTTATTCTATATTCTATATGCAAAAGTCAGGAGAGTACATATATAGAGACTAAAATGTTTGTAAAAAACTGATTTAAACTTGTTAAACATTTATTCCCTAAATGGCAGTTCCAATAGTCATGTAACTCATCTAGTTACTCAGTATCTTAAATACTTTAAAATCTATACTACACATGGGTGTGTGTGTGTGCATGTATATATATATATAGATAGATAGATAGATAGATAGATAGGTATAGATATATAGACATGTACATAAATATGTGCATATATCTTATGTGTATATAGAGTTAAAGGTTTACCTTGGTATTTATGTGCTATTTAGGAATAGTCTTCTTTTTCCATTTAAACTGAAGAAATATTTATTTAATGTGAACATTATGCTTAGGACTTTTTCAGACACAAAATAGGTGTATAATCCATTTTAAATATATAATACCCCCAAGGAGCTTTACATTGCACACGCGTGTGTGTGTGTGTGTGTGTGTGTGTAGATAAGACATAAATACTAAAGCAATAGTATGAATTACAAAATAAATCCTATAAGTTGTGTATGTAAAATATATGTGTATTGGAAAAACATGTTAAAGATTGTGCTAAAAATAAGTTTAAAAAATAACATGTCAGTGGAAGAAACATGAACCATGAATTTCAATCCATACTCTTTTTTTAAATTTGCTATTCAGCTTTGTACAATTGTTTCTCAAGAGGTTGGGAGGACGTGCTGAGAGGATAAAATCTAGAAGCCCCACACATACTTCACTGGCAGCTTTGATTTCATCTCAGAATAATGTTTCACAGGTTACAAAACGTTTAAGAACTATAATAGCATAGAAATTTGGATTCACATTTTTATCTACATACTGATGATACTAACTCATAGAAATCACAACAGAACTTGGTGTTTATACAATTTTGTTTGTCCTTTGTTTGCAGGTGTGAAAGAGAAAGTGAACAAGTTTGAAGATGAGAAACAAAAAGAAAAATGACGAAAGGGGTGAATGAAATGAGAAATCACTATTTATAAATTAATAGAAGTTGATTAAATGCTTGAAAAACATACCATTAAAAAACAAATACTTAGATCTATAACATGGTGAATGTGTGCTAATTTTGCATCAATTCTTATCCAAATTATTTCAGTAATTTAACAAAGTACAACTTCATGAAAAATTCTACAAGCTCTTTCTAAAGATTCACAACCTTCCCCTTTTACCATGCTCAAAGGTTTTATTAAATATATCAAATGCTATTTCTTGAAATGTACTTCTGTCTACTCAAACTCTAAGGCCAATTTTATAAAGTAGTTATGTGGAAAGTCTACTTTGCTTTCTCAGACTTTTAGCATGTCAAGATGAGAAAAATAACTAAATTAACAGATGGCTTATTACTATCAAGTTTTCTTAATATCCAAGGCATCTATATTTTTATTAATCCTACTTGATCCTCTAAGCATATTAGGAATGATATTGTTGACAGCATTGATGGTGTAGAGAGATTTTAAAAGATAACTTAAGGTAGATCTGAAGCAGTTACAAGATTGTTGTGAGACATGTTTTTATAATATTTTCTTAGCCTCTTTGCTGAAAACTCCATCTTGTCCTTCCTTACTTTGTCCCATCTTCCTGCTTGAGAAACAGTCACAGTGATGGTAAATGACTTAAACTTAAGAACAAAGACCTAAAGGCATGGGTTATTCGCAGGGGCAGCTGAATGAGGACATAATACATTGGTCTAGGTGTGCTGGACCTGTGCAGATTGGCACACCATTTGCATAAGCATGATATGTCCTCTAAAGAATAGGAGAAAGAGGAACCTCATGGCCAAGTGGTTTATGAATGGTCATTAGCAGAATATGCGTTAGCAAAGAGAACCAAAGTGCAAACCAAGGCACACAGGGTTGCTGTAAATAGGCATGCCATTTGCGGAAGCACAGTGAGGATTCTCTGAAATGCTATGCATAGATAGCTAACTCAAAGGCTAATGATTCTTAAATGCCTAAAGTTTAGAGTAAAAGTTTAACCATCTACCAGCTAAGTGACTTTTAAAATAATAAAGGAACTTAAAAAATAATAAAAAAGCCACCTATATCCTGCACCTACAACCCCTTTTCACTTGACTTAATCCTTAAGAGCACAATAAAAGCAGTGTGGTTTCTTGAGGCAGGGCTCTTGGTCCCTGAGAGCTTGAGTCCCCTGGTTCCCACCTTTACTTAAGATAAATATCTCTGTGGCTTGTTTTATGTTAACTTTTTTTCCTTAAGTTCCACAGCAACCATTCTTTGGCCCCATCCTGCTGAGCTGGTCTTGGCACAAGATATGGCATATTTTCATTTTTATGAAGTAATCAAATGGATAAATAGCACGTGGCAAAGAGGACAGAATGCCACTGAATCCATCTAAGTGAATATAGTTTCAGCATTATTTCTATGGATTCCAGATTTCAATTCATCCAGATAGTGAGGGGGAAAAAAAGAGACATACAAAGGGATTTATTTCAGTGCATGTATTTTAAAGTGAAGGCATGTCTCTTTTAAATTTACTAAGGTTTAAAGCTATTATTTTTTGTTATTTTCTCATTCCAATTGATTCTATTTTAATCATTCATGCTCTTGATTACTTTTCACTTCCTTGATTAATTCTTGAAAGACATTAGATATATTTTCTTCTTTATGTTGACATCTCCATTCCAATAAAGCTCTTCTCTAACTATCCACAGTTAATAAGAAAAATTATAAGGAATTTATTATAAATAATATGTATTCCTATGAATTCTTATGCATTTCTATAGAATATGTGCCAGCTTTTGGAAAGATGTGTTATTTTTTAAATTATATTTTAAGAAGTATGAAGTCTCTGCTTACATCCGTTTTCTGCCTTTAAGGTCTTAATAAATGTTTCATATATATGGTATTACTATTGAAATAGTAAATAAGTATTAAGAAGAAACACAAGTAGTTCACTGTAAATCATATAATATTTATGCTACTATTTTTAAAATTGGTAAATTCATCTCTAAACCAAGTAATTGTTACTTGAGGAATTTAGCTTAAGAGTATGCTGTTCTAAGATTTCACGAACTGAATGCGATTTTAACAGCAGTAACAAAGTGATTATTCAGGGAGTAGGCAAGATGGCAGAAGAGTAGAGGGACATGCTTGCCCTCTCCCACAAACACAACAAAAAAACCACATCTACGGGGATAAACGACTCACACAGAACAGCAACCAATCACTGGCAGAAGAACCTAAGCTCCAATAACAGCAAGAATTTCGTGACATTACTGGGTAAAACAAGAGAAAAGAAGAGAGTGAGAGAAGGGGAATCCGAGCTGGAAGGAAACTCCTGAAAGGGAACTGCAGAGGAGAAAGGGATCCCGCACCCTGGAAAGTCACCTAGATCCACAGAAAGGTCAACTGAACCAGAGGAATCTCCAGGTGCAGAGAAGAGTGTGGCAGTAAGTCGGAGTTCTGAAAAGCAGAGCAAGAACTGAACAGATAATCTGAACTATGGGCACAGTCACCAAAAATTGAGACATCTGGGTGGGAGCTGGGCACCGAGACTTCAGCTCCAGAGGTTAGTCCCCGGGAAAGTGCTGGGGGGGTGGGGTGGAGCGGAGACTGCTTGGAAGGTCTAGAAACCAGTCTGTCAAGTTTAACAGGGCAGAGATTGCCTGGGAGACTAGAAAGCAGAACATCGCAGGGGGAGGGAGCAATACGCTAAGGGCAGGGAAGTGGAAAGCCACTTCAGAGGGAACCTTGGAGAAGAGCCGGGTCTGCGCCAGTGTTGGGTAGGGGAGAGAAGAAGGGATGGGCCCCCATAGAATACTCCCCACACCACAGCAGGCTTACTGGCCTGCTAGCTATCAGAAAGTTGTGCTTCCCAGTGCATTCTGCCGCCCCCCCCCACACACACCCATTAGGAACACCCCAGACCTGGGGCTGCCTGCCACCCAGGAGGGCTGGCCTCAACAATTGCGAGAAGCCTACCACTGCAGGGAGTGTCCCTGCCCTGGTCTGCTTGCCCTTTGAAGGGGCTACACCCCCCAGAGCAGCAGCAAACACCGCCAGCCCCTGGAAAAAGACCTGCAGCCCAGAAAAGCTAGAACAAGCTTAAGCCAGGCAATGAAAAGATCTGCCTAATTCTCAGACAGTCCTTCCAAGTCAGGCTGCCCTGGGAAAGAGCCTCTTGGGTTTGCAGTAGCCCAGCTAGCTGCTCCATCCCTCGGGGGGTGCCACACTGCCATGGAATAGCTACTCAGCACCTCCAGCCCACTGGTGGAGCCCCTGCAGCCCAGAAAAAGCAAGAAGAAGCTTGGCTGGGCCATGAAAATATCTGCCTAATTTTCGGACAGTCCTTCTGAGTTGGGCTGCTCTGGGGAAGAGCCTCATGGGTTTGCAGCGGCACAGCTAGCTGCTCCATCCCTCGGGGGGTGCTGCACTCCCAAGGAGCAGCTCCCCAGGACCACCAGCACCCTGCAGGAAGCCCTGCACCCCAGAAAAGATAGAACAAGCTTGGCCAGGACGTGAAAAGATCTGCTTAATTTTCAGACACTCCTTCTGAGTCAGGCTGCTCTGGGGAAGAGCCTCTTGGGTTCACAGTGACCCAGCTAGCCACTCCAGCTCTCAGGGGTCTGCACTCCCACATAATAGCTGCTCAGCACCACCAGCCCCCTGGAGCAGCCCCTGCAGCCCAGAAAAACTAGAACAAGCTTGGCTGGGCCGTGTAAAGATCTGCTTAATTTTCGGAGACTCCTTCTGAGGTAGCCTGCGCTGAGGAGGAGCCTCTTGGGTTTGCAGCAGCCCAGCTAGCTTCTCCATCCCTTGGGGGGTGCTGCACTCCTGTGGAACAGCAGCCCAGCACTACCAGCCCCCTGCAAGAGCCCCACAGCCCAAAAACACCAGAGCAAGCTCTGCCAGGCTGAGTGAAATCTGCTCCCATCGTGGTGTCACTTCCCAGTCCTCTCTACCCTCAGAAAGTCCTCCTTTGCTTCAGAGAGACCTTGTTAGCCCTGCCAACACTCCAAAAAAGCCATGCTGGCTCAAAAAAGACTGACCAACAACACCAGCCCTCAGGAAATATTCTATGGCAGTGACAAGGCAAACACTGCCTGGCCATGGAGAGTACAACTCCAACAAGAAAAAGAAAATAACAAGCAAGATGAAGAAGTTGAGAAACCACTCCCAGTTAAACCACAAGAGAACTCACCTAAAGCAGTCAACAATGAAACAGATCTCTGCAGTCTGATAGACCTGGAATTCAAAAGAGAAATAGTGAAAATACTGAAGGAATTAAGAGAAGATATGAACAGTAATGCAGACACCCTCAGAAAGGATCTCGAAAATATAAGGAGGAGCCAAGAAAAACTAGAACATTCATTTGCAGAGATACAAACTGAATAAGGGCACTAAAAACCAGAATGAATAATGCAGAAGAACGAATCAGTGATGTGGAAGATAGAATAATGGAAATCACCCAATCAGGTCAGCAGACAGAAAACCAAATGAAAAAACATGGAAGCAATATAAGAGATCTATGGGATAATATATAAAGTGGGCCAACCTATGCATAATAGGAATTCCAGAAGGAGTAGAAAAAGATAAGGGAATGGAAAAGATATTTGAAGAAATTATCACTGGAAACTTCCCAAATCTAAAGGATACTGAGTTCAAGATACAGGAAGCACAGAGGGCCCCAAACAAGTTGAACCCAAAGAGACCCACACCAAGACACATCATAATAAAAATGGCAAAAGTTAGTGATAAAGAGAGCATCCTAAAGGCAGCAAGAGAAGAGCAGAATGTTACCTACAAGGGAACCCCCATAAGGTTATCAGCTGATTTCTCTACAGAAACTCTACAGGCCAGGAGGGAATGGCAAGAGATATTTAAAGTGCTAAAAGGAAAAAGTATGCAACCTAGAATACTCTATCCAGCAAGAATATCATTTAAAATAGAAGGAGAAATAAAAATTTTCTCCAACAAACAAAAGCTAAAAGAATACAGCAATACAAAACCCAGGCTAAAAGAAATACTGAGAGGGCTTCTCTATACCAAAAGAAAGGAAGGAAAGAAAGGGAGGAAAAAGGAAAAAAAAAAAAAAGGAAGAGGAAGAACTAGGATTGAGGAAACCACAATCAGAGAGCAGTCACTCAAATAAGCAATAAGCCAGCATACAGATTTAATCATGAACATGCTTCAAACAAAATAAAATTAAAAAGAAAAAAATGAAAAAGAGTCATCAAAACCATAAAATGTGGGCAAGGGATGTTAGGAAGTAAATAACCCTTTTTGTTAGTTTGTATGTTTCTCTTCTTAATTTTAATATAGTAATGAAGTGTTTGAACTTACAGGACCATCAGGCTAAAACACAATTATAGGAAGGGGTTAGCATACTCAAAAAACAGGGCAACCACAAGCCACAACCAAACATTGCATTCGCAAAAATTAAAAAAAAATACTCAAACAGATAATAACCGGAGACCATGCAACCAAAAAAAGAAAGGAAGAATGGAGAACCATAGTATCAACTGGAACACGAGGTTCAAAATGGCAATAAATAATCATCTATCAATTATCACTTTAAATGTCAATGGACTGAATGCTCCAACCAAAAGACACAGAGTTGCTGAGTGGGTAAAAAGGCAAAAACAGTCAATATGCTGCCTACAAGAAACTCACCTCAGGACAAAGGATACATATAGATTGAAAGTGAAGGGGTGGGAAAAAATATTTCATGCCAATAGCCATGACAGGAAAGCAGGAGTTGAAATACTCATATCAGACAGAATAGACTTTAAAACAAAAGACAGAAAGAAAGACAAAGAAGGACACTATTTAATGATTAAGGGATCCATCCAAGGAGAGGATGTACTATCGTCAACATATATGCCCCAAATACAGGAGCACCCAGATACATACAACAAATATTAACAGACATAAAGGGAGAAATCAATGGGAATACAATCATAGTAGGAGACTTTAATACCACACTCACACCAATGGACAGATCCTCTAGACGGAAAACCAATAAAGCAACAGAGATCTTGAAGGAAACAATAGAAAAGTTAGACTTAATTGATATCCTCAGGACACCACATCCAAAAAAATCAGAATACATATTCTTCTCAAATGCTCATGGAACATTCTCAAGAATCGACCACATATTGGGACACAAAGCTAACCTCAACAAATTTAGGAGCACAGAAATTATCTCAAGTATCTTCTCTGACCACAACGCCATGAAATTAGAAATCAACCATGGGAAAGAAATGAGAAAAAACCTACAACATGGAGACTAAACAACATGCTACTAAAAAACCAATGGGTCAATGAGGAAATCAAGAAGGAAATTAAAAACTACCTTGAAACAAATGATAATGAAGACACAACCTCTCAAAATCTATGGGATGCTGCGAAAGCAGTGCTCAGAGGGAAATTTATAGCAATACAGGCCTTTCTCAAAAAAGAAGAGAGATCCCAAATTGACAACTTAACCCTCCATCTAAATGAATTAAAAAAAGAGCAAAAAGTGCTAAAGTCGGCAGAAGGAAGGAAATTATAAAGATCAAAGTAATCAATAAAATAGAGATTCAAAAAACAATAGAGAAAATTAATAAAACTAAGAGCTGGTTCTTTGAAAAGGTAAACAAAATTGACAAACCCCTGGCCAGACTCACTCAAAAGAGGAGAGAAAGAACCTAAATAACCAAAATTAGAAATGAAAAAGGAGAAATCACAACGGATACAGCAGAAATACAAAAAACCATAAGAGAATACTATGAACAACTATATGGCAACAAGTTTGACAATCTGGAAGAAATGGACAATTTTCTAGAATCTTATAGCCTGTCAAAACTGAATCAAGTAGAAACATACCAACTGAACAGACCGATCACTAGAAGTGAAATTGAAGAGGTCATCAAAACACTCCCTACAAATAAAAGTCCAGGACCAGATGGCTTCACAGGCAAATTCTACCAAACATATAAAGTGGAATTGGTGCCCATCCTCCTGAAACTCTTTTAAAAGGTTAAAGAAGAAGGAATACTCCCAAAGACATTCTATGATGCCACCATCACCCTCATTCCAAAACCAGAAAAAGATACCACCAAAAAAGAAAACTATCAGCCAATATCTTTGATGAATATAGATGCAAAAATTCTCAACAAAATCTTAGCCAACCAAATCCAAAAACATATCAAAAAGATCATACACCATGACCAGGTAGGGTTCATCCCAGGTTCATAAGAATGGTTCAACATATTCAAATCAATCAACATCATATACCACATTAACAAAAGAAAAGTCAAAAATCATATGAGCATCTCAATAGACGCAGAAAAAGCATTTGACAAAGTCCAACATGCATTCATGATCAAGACCCTCACCAAAGTGGGTATAGAGGGAACATTCCTGAATATAATCAAAGCCATTTATGTTAAACCCACAGCAAATATAATACTCAATGGGGAAAAACTGAAAGCCTTCTCACTCCAATCTGGAACAAGACAGGGATGCCCACTCTCACCACTGCTCTTCAATATAGTTTTGGAAGTCCTAGCCACAGCAATTAGACAAACAAAAGAAATAAAAGGCATCCATATAGGAAGAGAAGAGATCAAACTGTCACTGTATGCAGACGACACGATACTATACATAGAAAACCCTAAGGACTCAACCCAACAACTACTTGAACGGATTAATAAATTCAGCAAAGTAGCAGGATATAAGATTAACATTCAGAAGTCAGTTGCATTTCTGTATACCAGCAATGAAATATTAGAAAAGGAATTCAAAAATACAATACCTTTTAAAATTGCACCTCACAAAATCAAATACCTTGGAATACACCTGACCAAGGAGGTAAAGGACTTATATGCCGAGAACTATAAAACTTTAATCAAAGAAATCAAAGAAGATGTAAAGAAATGGAAAGATAGTCCATGTTCCTGGATTGGGAAAATCAATATTGTAAAAATGGCCATACTACCCAAAGCAATCTACAGAGTCAATGCAATCGCTATCAAATTACCCATGACATTTTTCACAGAACTAGAACCAACAATCCAAACATTTATATGGAACCACAAAAGACCCAGAATCGCCAAAGCAATCCTGAGAAACAAAAACCAAGCAGGAGGCATCACTCTCCCAGACTTCAAGAAATATTACAAAGCCACAGTCATCAAAACAGTGTGGTACTGGTATCAAAACAGACAGACAGACCAATGGAACAGAATAGAGAATCCGGAAATCAACCCAGACACCTATGGTCAATTAATCTTTGACAAAGGAGGCAAGAACATCAAATGGGAAAAAGAAAGTCTATTCAGCAAGCATTGCTGGGAAACCTGGACAGCTGCATGCAAAGCAATGAAACTAGAACACACCCTCACACCATGCACAAAAATAACTCAACATGGCTGAAAGACTTAAATATACGACAGGACACCATCAAAACTCCTAGAAGAAAACACAGGCAAAACACTCTCTGACATCAACATCATGAATATTTTCTCAGGTCAGTCTCCCAAAGCAGTAGAAATTAGAGCAAAAATAAACCCATGGGACCTCATCAAACTGAAAAGCTTTTGCACAGCAAAGGAAACCCAAAAAGAAAACAAAAAGACAACTTACAGAACGGGAGAAAACAGTTTCAAATGATGCAACCGACAAGGGCTTAATATCTGGAATATATAAACAACTTATACAACTCAACAGCAAAAAAGCCAATCAATCAATGGAAAAATGGCGAAAGATCTGAATAGACATTTCTCCAGAGAAGATATACAGATGGCCATCAAACACATGAAAAAATGCTCAACATTGCTGATTATAAGAGAAATGCAAATCAAAACTACCATGAGATACCACCTCACCCCAGTCAGAATGGCCATCATCAATAAGTCCACAAATAACAAGTGCTGGAGGGGCTGTGGAGAAAAGAGAACCCTCCTGCACTGCTGGTGGGAATGTAAACTGGCACAGCCACTTATGGAGAACAGTTTGGACATACCTTAGAAATCTATACATAGAACTTCCATATGACCCCACAATCCCGCTCTTGGGCATATATCTTGACAAAACCTTCCTTGAAAAAGACACATGCACCCATATATTCATTGCAGCAATATTCACAATAGCCAGGACATGGAAACAACTTAAATGTCCATCAACAGATGAGTGGATTAAGAAGATGTGGTACATATACACAATGGAATACTACTCAGCCATAAAAAGAACAAAATAATGCCATTTACAGCAACATGGATGGAACTAGAAAATCTCATACTGAGTGAAATGAGCCAGAAAGACAAAGACAAATACCATATGATATCACTTATAACTGGAATCTAATATCCAGCACAAATGAACATCTCCTCAGAGAAGAAAATCATGGACTTGGAGAAGAGACTTGTGGCTGTCTGATGGGAGGGGGCGGGAGTGGGAGGGATTGGGAGCTTGGGCTTTTCAGACACAACTTAGAATAGATTTACAAGGAGATCCTGCTGAGTAGCATTGAGAACTATGTCTAGATACTCATATTGCAATAAAACAAAGGGTGGGGGGAAGAAAATGTATACATGTAATGATAACTTGATACCCTTGCTGTATGGTGGGAAAGAAAATAAATTATAAAAAAAATAAAGTGATTATTCAATTAATTTTCAACAAGGGCACTGATATAATTTTATGGTGAGGTAATAATTTTCAAGAAAAAATTTGCTAGAACAAGTGGGTATCAATTTGGAAACAAAATCAACTCCTTGAGCTCCATCCCTCCAGCTTTCACTAAAATTAATTTCATATATTTAATAGATCTATGAATAAAAACTAAATGTGTCAAGATTTTATAACTTTGACAAAAGCAATGTTCTCTTAGACTAAACACTGAGTACTTCTTAATTGTTGGGCACAGGCTAGATATACCCAGCTCCTTTTTTCCTCCTTTTGTCCCAATTCTGGTACCAGCCATTTCTCCTGCTAGCTCAGTCTCCATTTAGTAGAGAATTATACCTAGAAAACAAAATCTAGGTGCTAGTTGCACTGCTTGCTATTAGGTCCTCTCAGTAGACAGAAAATATAAGTATGTATGTATGTATATGTATAAGTATGGTACAAACCATTACTTCATATTAATATATCCAAATCTAAGCCAACACCAGAGTGTTCATTTAGTTTTTGTCTTTTATTTATTTGTATCTTCTCTGAAAGTGAAAACCTGGTTCCCATTATCCTCGTTATATTTTTTGATTTGGTCACACATATATATACCCACACACAATATACTCAGTCACACAAAACTACCAGTTTCCTCCTTGGCCCCAAAACACTTAACCTGGCTTTCCTGGCCTTCTCAGCCTCAACTGCTCCTTCAGCCAGGGCCAAGTTGCCATTTCAATCACAGCATTGTAGTACTTCTCCACAGATGTGATCAGCACTGGCATCTCAAGAGAAGAAAAGGACAAGAATAGAAGTTAAGAGAAAAACAAATTTTTTAAACAGTGGGGATTGAAAGTGAAGGAAAACAGAAATTCTTTGCTAATCTTTCTACTTGTTTTGTCAATTACTGAGAGAGCTCTGTTTAAGTCAACTATTACTGTCGCTTTAACTTTTCTTTTAGTGCTACAATTTATATTTCATGTACATTGGCTTTCTGATGTTAGAGACAAACACCCATAAAGCTATCAAAATTTCCCTTTTAGCATAATGAAATATAAATTTTTACCTCTAATAACACTCCATAAGTCTACTCTAATAATATGTACATATAGCTTTCCTATAGTATTTTTTCATCCATCCTTTGTTTTCAGTTTGTGTATTCCTTCAATTGGTTTTTCATCATTTTTCATTTTCAGGTCTTTTCTATTAGCTTTTGCTTTTTATTTATATTTTTATTTTAAAGATTTTATTTAGATTGAATATTTATCATTTCATGTAATAGTTACACGCAACAGTGTAATTTCATTTCCAGCATTTCCTTTTTTCAAATGCAGTCATACATTTAATTTCTACCTACTTATGAATATAGTGATATAATTTTATAATTTTTGATATAAATAGGTAATTCTCTTACAGAAAAAGATATTAAAAAGTAAAGGTCTTTTTAGCTTTTTAAAAAAATTGTTCACATAATAAATTTTCTGGTGCTTTTCATTTTTCTTGAAAATATATTTTTATTTGTTGTTATTTGCCTCTAGACTGAGTAACTTCCTTTGTCATTTCTTGTGGTCCAGGTGAATTGGTAACAAATTTCCTCATATTTAATTTTTTTGAAAGTATATTTGTTTTATCTTCAATTCTGAAGTATATATGTACTGAATAGAGAAACTGTGATGACAATGTTTTTTGTTTTAGTACTTTAAAGATGTAATTATATTGTCCTTTGACCTTTTCTGATAAGAAATTAGCTAGTGAATATATCACATTCCTATATATGTAATTTTTTATTATTTATTTTTTCTAGTTGTGATTTATAATATTTTGACTATAATGTACACTGCTGTGATTTTTTTTAAACACCTGTGGTATATGGAATTTTCTGCCTCAGGGACCAAATCTGAGCCACAGCTGTGGCAACACTGGATCCTTAACCCACTGCTCCACAGCAGGAATTCCTATTTGTGTATATATATATATATTTTTTTTTAAGACAAAGAGAAAATTTTATTTATTTATTTTTCATAGATTCTCATCAAAGGAAATTTTATTTACTTATTTTTTATTTTTTTACAGAATAAAATACACACATTCACACACAATTACATTCACACAGATTATTATAACATGGATCTTAAGAAACAGATTAAGTGACTCCCACTGGAGAAATGGAGTGGACAATATGCTGAGACAAATAGGAAATTTACTCTCTACTTTATCCTAATTTTATGGCTTTCATCTTTACTACTTAGTTTTATCTATTACATTTCAATTATTCTTTAAAAATTAGCATTATATTAAATTGTTACATTATGCAACTAAAATTTATAAAGAAGAAAGCCTTATATACCATTAAATATTTTATATAGCATAGTAAAAAGAATAACTTAACTGGTAAGCATAACAAAGATAATACACCCTCTGAAAATAAGTAAAATATAAAATGTATAAATTGGTTAAAAAACAGTATAACTATATAAATATGTCCTCACAATTTGTTCCATCTCATTGGTTCTTCTATAAAAGCATTACACCATTCTAGGTGATGTGATAAACAAGACATTATAGACTTTACATTTTACCATGGAGAGAAATGGTTATTAATAATACAATTGTAGAACTGTATTATTTAATTGTACAGTGGCATTATTTACCTATAATTATCATAAGTTCTTTGATGGAGAGGAAATCAGAATCAGATCTAAGAAGACTTCAGCATTCCAAGAATGATGTCAAATGACCCCTTTCATGGTGGATTATGCACTTATTTACTATGAGATATATTTCTTCTCCAGAGATTCCTTGTTTGTGTATCAATTGTAGATTTTTGGTTTGCAGTTATTCTGAAGTTTTGATGTAAGAGTCTATATGTATATGAGATTGTTTTAAGTTCTCTCAATTGCAAATTCATCTCCAGTGTCTCGCATTTGTACCCACCTCTTCTCATGATTTCTGATTTTGATGGTATAATTGTGCATGGATTGATTTTGTATCTTTATATATACCTTTACTGGTGGGTCTTGTCATTTGTGGAATTTTTGTTTCCTGTTGCTGATCTTTTCTTTCCTGCCTAGAGAAGTTCCTGCAGTATTTGTTGTAAGGCTGGTTTAGTGTTGCTGAATTCTCTCAGCTTTTGCTTATCTGAGAAGGTTTTGATTTCTCCTTCAAATCTGAATGAGAGCCTTGCTGGGTAGAGTATTCTTGGTTGGAGATTTTTTCCTTTCATCATGTTAAGTATATCATGCCACTCCCTTCTGGACTGCAGAATTTCTGCTGAAAAATCTGCCGATAACCTTATTGGGGTTTGCTTGTATGTTCCTTGTTTCTTTTCCCTAGCTGTTTTCCATATTTTCTCTTTAATTTTGGTCAGTTTGAGTATTACGCGTCTTGGTGTGTTCCTTCTTGGGTTTATTTTATATGGTACTCGTTGTGCCCCCTGGATTTGAGTGAGTGGTTCCTTTCCCATGTTAGGGAAATTTTCGGCTATTATCTCTTGGAATATTTTTTCTGTCCCCTTCTCTCTCGCTTCTCCTTCCAGCACCCCTATAAAACAGATGTTGGTGCATTTCACATTGTCCCAGAGTTCTCTGAGACTTGTTTTCAATCTTTTTTCTCTTTTCTGTTCTGCATCTGTAATTTCCACTAATCTGTCCTCCACCTCGCTTATTTGTTCTTCTGCCTCCTGTATTCTGCTGTTAGCTGCCTTAGTGAATTTTTTCGTTTAATTTTTATTTCAGTTATTGTATTTTGCATCTCTTCTTGTTTAAGTTTTATATCTTGTATCTCTTTGGTTAGTGTTTTCTGTAAGTTATCCATCTTTGCCTCCAGTTTATTTCCAATGTCTTGCATCATCTTCAACATCAACAATCTAAAGTCTTTTTCCTGGAGGCTGAGAATCTCCTCATTGCTTAGCTGATTTTCTGGGGCTTTTCCTTTCTCCCTTATCTGAGTTTTAGTTCTCTGCCTTTTCATTTTTATAGGTTTTTGGTGTGGTGACCTTTTTACATGTAATAGAGTTGTAGCCTCTTTTGCTTCTGGTGTCTGCACCTCTTGTGGCTGAAGTCAGTATGGAAGCTTGCTGTAGGCTTCCTGATGGGAGGGGCTGATGCCTGCCCACTGGTAGGTGGAGCCGATTCTAATCCCTCTGGTGGGTGGGGCTTAGTCTCTGGATGGGATTAGGGGCTGCTGTGTGCCTGAGGCTCTTTAGATAGCCTGTTTACTGAGGGGTGGGGCTGTGATCCCACCTGCATTGTTGTTTGCCCTGGGGCTTCTCAGCACTGACTGATGGGTGGGGCCAGATTTTCCCAAAATGGCCACCTCCAGAGAAAGGCAACTGCTGAATATTCCTGAGAGCTTAGCTCCCAATGTCCTTCTCTCACAATAAGCTACATTCACCCCTGTTTTCCCATGATGTCCTCCAAGAACTGCAGTCAGGTTTGACCTAGGTTCCTGTGGAGACCTCACTCTGCCCTGGGACCTAGTGCATGTGAAAGTCTGTGTGCACCTTTTAAGAATGGGGTCTCCGTTTCCCCCAGTCCTGTGGGGCTTCTGTGCACAAGCCCTGCTGGCCTTCAATGCCAGATGTTCCAGGGGCTCTTTCTCCCAGTGACAGATCCCAGCATGTGAGGGTTTGATGTGGGGCTCAGAACTCTCACTCCTGTAGGTGAGTCTCTGTGAGCCAGTTAGTTTTCAGTCTGTGGAGCTTCCCACCTGGGAGGTATGGGGTTGTTTATATTACGAAATTACCCCTCCTACCTGTGGATGTGGCCTCCTCTTTTTCTTCTGGAGTAGGGTATGGCTTTCCGGTCCATTTGCTTAAAGATTGCTCAGCCTTTAGTTGTGAATTTTGTTGTTTTTAGGAGAGAAGTTGAGCTCCAGTCCTATTCCGCCATCTTAATCCCGTCTCCCCTCTTTGTATATTTTTAAACTTACTGTTAATAAGCTCCTTGGATTGGTGATTTGACAATTTTCACTACCTTTCGGAAATTTTAAGGCATTATTTTGTTTGAGCTCTCTTTTTCTGCCCCATAATACCTTCTCCTTTCTGAAACTCTAACTATGCATATTAAGAATGTATGCCATTCATAGAAAGTATTTGAAGAGATTATAGACAAAAATTTCTGTAATATGGGGAAGGAAACACTTAATTTGAAGCACAGAGAATCCCATACAGCATAACCCGAAAAATAAATACAATGAGGCAAATACTAATCAAACTGACAAAAATTAAATACAATGAAAGAATATTAAAAGTCACAAGGGAAAAGAAAAAAAAATAACAAAGGGGAACCCCCATAATGATAACAGCAAGTTTTTCAGAAGAAACTCTACAAGTTAGCAGGGAGTGGCAAGATGTATTTGAGGTGATGAAGAGGAGGAACTTAGAGCCCCAAATACTCTACCCAGCAATGCTTTTATTCAGTTTTGATAAAGAGATCAAAAGCTTTTCAGACAGGCAAAAGCTGAGGAATTCAGCACCTCCAAACCAACTCTACAACAACTGCTAAAGGAACTTCTCTAAGCTGCAAAGGAAAAGACACAATTAGAAATAATACTATAGGACTTCCTGTCACGGTGCAGTGGTTAATGAATCTGACTAGAAAACATGAGGTTGTCGGTTTGATCCCTGGCCTCACTCAGTGGGTTAAGGATCTGGTGTTGCCGTGAGCTGTCGTGTAGGTCACAGACGTGGCTTGGATCCCGTGTTGCTGTGGCTCTGGCATAGGCTGGCAGCTGAAGCTCCGATTAGACCACTAGCCTGGGAACCTCCATATGCCACAGGAGCAGCCATAGAAAAGGCAAAAAAAAAAGAAATAATACCATAAATGAAAAAGCTCACTGGTAAAGACAAAGATAATATAAAAGTAGGAAATCACCTATTGACAAATATGATATCAAAACTAGCAAGCATGGGAAGGGAAGAGGGTAGATGCAGAATATTGAAAATTCATTTGAAAATAAGAGACCTGCAAACAGAAAAAATTCTGCACACACATCAAAACATAACAGGAAGTACAAACCAAAAAACCATATTGCACACACACAGAAAAAAGAAAAAGCAATCCAAACATAACACTAAAGATAGTAAGCAAATCATAAGAGACAACAAAAGAGGAAGGAAGGAAAAAAGATCCAAAATAACAATTGAAAAAAACTAAGAAAATGGCAATAAGCACATACTTCTCCATAATTACATTGAATGTAAATGGATTAAATGCTCCAACTAAAAGACACAGCCTGGCTGAATGGATACAAAACAAGACCCGCATATATGCTGTTTACAAGAGACCCTCTTCAGATCTAAGGACACATATAGAATTAAAGTGATGGGATGGAAAAAAGTATTACATGCAAGTGGAAATCATAGAAAAATGAGAGTAGCAATACTCATAAGACAAAAGAGATTTTAAAATAAAGGTCACAAGAGACAAAGACAGACATTATATAATGATCAAAGGATCAATCTAAGAAGAAGACAGAGAAATTACAAATATATTTGCACCCAACATAGTAGCATCGCAATATATAAGGCAACTGCTAATAGCCATAAAAGGAGAAATTAAGAATAAAACAATAATAGTGGGGGAATTAAATACCCCACTTAACACCAGTGGACAGACCATCCAGACAGAAAATCAATAAGAAAATACAGACTTTAAATGACAAACTAGACCAGATAGTCTTAACTGATATTTATGGAACAGTCCATCTCAAACCAGCAGAGTGTATATTATTCTTAAGGGCATTATTCTCAAGTGCACATTTTCCAGGATAGATCCCATCTTGGGTCACAGATCAAGACATGATAAATTAAAAAAAATAAATTGGAAATATTTCAAGCATTTTCTCTAACCACAATGTTAGACTAGAAATCAACTATGAGGAAAAGAAAAGCAAAAAACACAAATTCCTAGAAACTAAACAATATGCTACTTAACAATAAAGAGCTCATTGAAGAAATCAAAGTGGAAATCAAAAGATACTTAGAGAAAAATGGCAATGAAGATACAACAATCCAAAATCTATGGGACACAGCAAAAGCAGTTCTGAGAGGGAAGTTTATATCAATACAATCTTATCTCGGGAAAGAAGAAAAAACTCAAATGAATAACATAACCTTACACTTAAAACATCTAGGGAAGGAAGAATAGACAAAGCCCAAAATTAGTAGAAAGAAAGAAACCATAAACATCAGAGCAGAAATTAATGACATAAAGACAAAACAGTAAAGCAGATCAATGCAACCAAAAGTTATTTTTGAAAAGATCAACAAATTGTATAAACCTTTAGCCAGACTCATCAAGGAAAAAAAGGGAGAGGGTTCAAATCAATAAAACTAAAAATGAAAAATAGAAGTTACAACTGACACTACAGAACTATAAAGGATCACAAGAGGCTACTAGGGGCAACTGTATGCCAATTACAATGGACAACCTAGGAGAAACAGACACATTCTTACAAAGATACATGGTACCAAAACTGAACCAGGAAGAAATGGAAAATATGAATAAACTAATCACAATCAATGAAATTGAAAATGTGGTTAAAAAACTTCCAAGAAATGAAAGTCCAAGAACCTGATGGCTTCAAAGGTGACAGCTATCAAACATTCAGAAAAGAGTGATCACCAACTCTACTGAAACTTTTCCAAAAAATTCTAGAGGATGGAACACTCCCAAGCACATTCTATGAAGCCATTTGCACCCTGATAACAAAATCAGAAAAGGATACAACCAAAAAGAAAATTACAGGCCAATATCACTGAAGAATATAGAAGCAAAAGTCATAAGCAAAATATTTGCAAACTGAATCCAAATATACAGTAGGAGTTCCCGTCGTGGTGCAGTGGTTAATGAATCCAACTAGGAACCATGAGGTTGCGAGTTCAGTCCTTGCCCTTGCTCAGTGGGTTAAGGATCCGGCATTGCCATGAGCTGTGGTGTAAGTTGCAGACGCGGCTTGGATCCTGCATTGCTGTGGCTCTGGCGTAGGCCGGGGGCTACAGCTCCGATGAGACCCCTAGCCTGGGAACCTCCATATGCCGCGGGAGCGGCCCAAAGAAATAGCAAAAAGACAAAAAAAATATATATATATACAGTAAAAGGTCATACAACATGATCAACTGGGATTTATCCCAGGGATGCAAGGATTCTTCAATATCTGCAAATCAATCAGTGTGATACACATCAAGAAACTTAAAAATAAAACCATATGATCATCTCAATAGATGCAAAAAAAGCTTTTGACAAAATTCAACACCTATTTCTGATAAAAAATCTCCAGAAAGTGGGGATAGAGGGAACATATATCAACATAATAAAAGCCATATGTGACAAAGCCACAGCTAACATCATTCTCTATGGTGAAAAACTGAAAGCATTTCTGCTAAGATCAGGAACAAGATAAGGATGTTCACTTTCACCACTGTTGTTCAACATAGTTTTGGAAGTCCCATGGTAATCAGGAAAAAAAAAGAAATAAAAGGAATTCAAGTTGAAAAAGAAAAACTATCACTGTTTGCTGACATAATTCTATACCTAGAAAATCCTAAAGATATTATCAGAAAACTCTTGGAGTTCATCAGTGACTTTGGTAAAGTTGCAGCTACAAAATATACATAAATCACTTGCATTTCAATATACTAACAATTAAAGATCAGAAAGAGAAATTAGGGAAACCATCCTATTTACCATTACATCAAAAAGAATAAAATACCTAGGGATTAACCTAAAAAGACAAAAAGACCTGTACTCTGCAAACAGTAAGACACTGATGAAAGAAGTCAAAAATTACACAAACAAATGAAAATATATAGCATGCTCTTGAATTAGAGGGATCACTATTGACAAAAAGACTATACTACCAAGGCAATCTACACATTCCATGCAATCCAATCAAGGTATCAATGACATTCTTCACAGAACTAGAAGAGAATACTTTAAAATTTGTATGGAAACACAAAAGACCCCAAATAGTCAAAGTAATACTGAAAAGAAAGAAAAAAAAAAACAGAACTGGAGGAATCAGGCTTCTCTCTTCAGACTATACTACAAAGCTACAGTCATTAAAACAGTATGGTGCTGACACAAAAACAGAAATATAGAATGATGGACTAGAATAGAGAGGCCAGAAATAAACCCAAGCACCTAGGATCAACCAATCTATAAAAAAGGAAGCAAGAACATACAGCGGAAGAAAATAGTCTTTTCAATAAGTGATAAACTGGGAAAATAGGGCAGGTATATATAAAAGAATGAAATTAGAACATTCCCTAACACCATATACAAAAATAAACTCAAAAGGGATTAAAGACATAAACATAATGCCAAATACCAGAAAATTTCCAGAGGAAAACATAGGCAGAATGCTCTTTGTCACAAATCACAACCACATCTTGTTTGATCCACCATCTAGAATAATGACAATAAAAACAATAATAAACCAATGAGAGCTAAACTCAAAAGCTTTTGCACAGCAAAGGAAATCCTTAAAAAAGACAAAAAAGACAACCCACAGAATGGGAGGAAATATTTGCAAATGATGCAACAAAAAAAGAGCATAATCTCCAAAATATATAAACAACTCATACAACTCAAAAACAACAACAACAAAAACCAAACAACCCAATTGAAAAATGGGCAGAAGACCTAAACAGATATTTCTACAAAGAAGACATTCAGATGGCCAATAGGCACATGAAAAAATTCTCAACATCTCTAATAATTATAGAAATGCAAATCAATAGTACAATGAGGTACCAACTTATAGCAGTCAAAATGGCAATCATTAACAAGTCAAAAAATAACAAATGCTGGGAGGATATGGAGAAAAGGGAACCCTCCATCACTGTTGGTGGGAATGTAAATTGGTACAACCACTATGGAAAACATACTGGAGGTTCCTCAGAAAACTAAATATAGAACTACCACATGATCCAATAATCCTACTCTTGGGCATATATCCAGACAAAACTTTGCTTCAAAAAGATACATGCACCCCTATGTTCATAGTGACAGTATTAACAAGAGCCAAGATATGGAAACAACCCAAATGTCCATTGACAGATGAATGGATTAAGAACATGTGGTACATATGTACAATGAAATGCTCTTCAGCCATAAAGAGGACAAAATGATGGTATTTGCAGCAACATGGATGCAACTACAGATTCTCATGCTAAGGGAAGTCAGAAATAGAAAGACAAATACAATACAATATCACTCATATGTTGATTCTAAAATATGGCACAAACGATCCTATCTACAAACCAGAAACAGATCATGGACATGGAGAGCAGACTTATATTTGCCAGGGGGAACAGGGGAGAGAAGGGGATGGATGGGGAATTTGGGGTTAGTAGATGCAAACTATTACATTTATAATGAATGGGTAATTGCATTGGCATTCTATGGTATAGCACAGGGAATTATGTGTAGTCTCTTGATTTAAAATATGATAGAAGATAGTATGAAAAAATGTGTATATATACATATGTATGGCTGGGCTGCTTTACTACACAGCAGAAACTAAAGTAGCACTGCCAATCAACTATAATTTAATACAAAATTGTATTTTTTGTCTTCAGTGTGATAATTTATGTTAATCTGTGTCCAAGTTCACAAAAATTTTTCTCTATATAGTCTCAAATATTTGGTTAAGCCCATCAGCTGATTTTTTAAAATTTCAGATAATCTAACATTTTATTCTAGAACTTCTTTTCCTTTTAATAGTTGCATTTCTCTGCTGGCTTTCTCTATCCATTACCTCATTCATGGATGCTTAAGGTCTATCTATGCCCATTCTAATGGTAGGTTATATTAAGACATTGATTAAGGGTCTTTTTTTCCTGCTTATTTACATGTTTAATAATTTGTGATTGTATGCTGGATATTGTGTGACACACTGGGTGGAGCCTGGACTTTATGACCACCCTGTAAATGATATTGAGTTATATTCTGGTAACCAGTTACATTTCTGGTAGAGCCTTTCAATCTTTCCAGGTTTGTATTGTTTTTCAATTTCTTTTCCTTCTCCCAAATTAAACTATGCCATTTCTAAAACTTCAGCTAAATGCCTGGGATACACAATAAGATCTCTCTACAATGGCCTGGTGAGTACAGTTCTTAGCACTGTGCAACCTGAATGTCTCCACTTGCCTCTCAGCGTTATAGCCACTGCCCTTTGCTAAGCTGTGCAGATGCTGACCTCACATATTCCAAACATCTAAGAAAAATGCAGCCTCTGGGGTTTTCTGCTTCGGAAGTTCCTTCTCTATAGTACACTGACCCACAAATTCCAGCCATTTTAGCAGAATTTGACATCTATCTCTGCCTCATCATCTTAAAATACTACCACACTCAGCTCATATCTTATCTTCCTGGACTCTGGACTAGCATGTGTCTCCAAGGACAGTAGAGATTAGCATTTAGCTGTCTCCTCAAGAATTCAGTTTTCTTACTGCTTACTTACAAATGTTTAAAAACAGCTGTTTTTTTTTTTTTTTTTTTTTTGCCTAGTTGTATGGTTGCATCAGAGGACATATCCGGTACCAATTACTTCATCATGGACACAAGAATACCACTTTTATTTATTTTCTGGTAAAAAGTTTGTAAAAGTGAAGGGATTATTTTTCTCCCATTTAAAATCCTTAAGAAATACACCTCTGTAACTTAATAATATTCAGAAATCCATTTTGTCCATTTGCTATTTTTTTCAGTTTTTATGAAAAATTCTAGAAGGAAAGAATAGAAATAATTATAAAATTATATTAGTGTGCCAATTCATTAGTTGTTAGTATTTTGCCATTTTTGTTTTCTCTCTTTCTGAGAAGAGATATAGACAGAGATGTGAGGATATATTTGCTGAGTCCTTTAACAGTATTTAAAACACTATCATGTGAAAATAAAACACTTAAAAAAAATCTCTCAGCCAAAAAAAAAAAAAAAGTTCATCATTCTATGAGGTATAGTCTGCCTGCAGATTACTTTTACTGTTAAAAAAATTTTCCCTCATGAACTGAAATCAACCTCCCTATATGTTCCAGCATCTATATGTCTATTTTTTGAGGTCTTAAAAACCATTATCTAATTCCTCATTCACAGAATAGCCTTTCAAATATTTCAGGACATCTCCTAGAAGTCTCATTAGTTTTACTCATTACTGACATAACAATATTTTAGTTTACTTCAGTTTTATTTATTTTTGTGTTAAAATTCTTATAAATGGTGTCTCCAAAACTGATTTCAAAAGTCTAATGACTTATTACAGGTACATGTTTGTGTTCTGGAAATACTGATTAATTTTGCTTGGCTGGGAATATATCCTCTGTGAAGGGGAACTGAAAGAAATGAATCTAGAAATTACACTGAGGGAAGTTCCTGGAGGAGCTTTCATGCTTTCCAAGTTATTATTTTATTCTCTGTTTAATAAGAAACTGTTTTTGCTTTAAACAGGATTTTCTTATGATTACAGACACACTTTGGAATAATTACTTTGACAGTGGTTAGTAATTTGGATTAGAAAGTTCAGAAAGGGCACTTTAAAAATGCTGAATGAAGTAAGGTAGGCAGAAGTTCAATTAAGAGCCTCATTTAATGATATAAGTAGAAAACAATAAGGTTCTCAAGTGCCTCAGTGATAGTGGTAATATAAATTATATACAAATGGAGATATTAAAGAGGAAACTCCAAAATAGGCAATTATTTGAGAGTAAAAAAGGAAATAAAGTTAAAAAATGTTTTTGACTGTTTTTCTGATACCACTAACATAAAATATGTCAGAACAGATTTTGGTGAGAAAGATGATGATGGTGGTAACCATATAAAAAGAACCACATCACCATGAATATGCCTCAGATAAAGCTCTAAGTGCTTTGTAAGTGTTAACTCACATCAATTTCACATTTTCTATGAGATAAGTACTATTATTATCTCTATTTAATAGATGAGGGGACTGGGGTACATGATTAAGAAATTTTTTGAACTTCATCCAGGCAGTAAACCATAAAGCAGAGTTTTAAACACATACAGTCTAAATGCAAAAGTCTGTATTTTTAACCCACTCTACCACACTGTCTTTATATGACTAGTTGAATTTATTTGTCAAATAGTTACTGCAAAAAATTAACTTTAAAAAATATGTAAAACCTCCAAGAAAGTTACAATAGAATATAGAATTATATTTAGATGCAGTATAACCTATGGTATACATCTAGTTCAGGTATAAGTCTTTAAACAAGATCAGTCGATGGAGATAAACCTCTTTAATGATGTAAGTCAAATAGCATAATAGGGTTATGTGGGAAAACATAACATTTTTCTCATTCCATGTCAATCAGTGGATTATTCCATTTTCTTTGCTCTTATCCACAAAATAGCAGTCCTGTTTATTAGATAAATTATTCCTTTCTTTTCTTTCACCAAATAACCTACAAATATTAAGATCAACTGATGATTAATACTTTGCAACTGCTTGAGCTACTGAAGTGAGAGAACTTTTGGTGGAATAAAAGAAAATTACAGGAAATTTGTTCCAGATCAGAAGAATAGCTCATTAGCTGTAATTAATGTTAATTCAGTAATCACGTTTTTCTCATATTGTGCTTTAGATCTTTGTCAGCCTCAAACATCTATGAAATGAAGTACAGGATATTTTATGAGTTAAGAAACAAACACATATCTGAGTAAATAAACTATAAAGCAAACCCCTTCACTATTTCTGATTTGAAGGGAAGATGAGAGAGGAAGGGTCTAAATAATGTTAATTCCCTCTAAGTATATAGATATCTGATTAAAATTAATCCACACATGGCTTAATTAGCTAAATTTCAACCTTCAATTCATTTCTCAGTAATGTGTCAAGAATATCTCATTTTATGTCTAATGCCAATAACAACAAATGAGGTATGGATTATTAGTAGTTTGTCACTAACACATGACGAGTGAATGATTTCATCCAGAAAATAACCAATAGTGAGCTATCAATGTAATGTAGTCATTATTTTTTTCCATGAAACTCTCTTTCCATTGATTCATTACCCATATATGCTCAATAACTTTTTTCTTCTTAAAGATAAAGATGCACAGGCCCACACATAATTATAATTTTTATTTCCTTAATCTTTATTTCATCTAGTTCCTCATCTCTACTGATTCCTCAACCCACTTCTATCAGGCTACTATACAGCAGGGTGCTGGAGCTGGATCATATCAATACTCCAGAGCCAGTTCTTAAATGTTCAGGAATATTTTGAGCTAAACACAGCATTATTAATATTCACTTAAAGAAGAGGTTAACCATAATTCTATAAAAAGCTTGATTTATAACTTTGTACACTACTTCTTCAGACCACTGAGAATATATAAGACCCTTAACTTCTAGTATCTCTCACTAGGCCATAAATTTTCTTACCACAAGGATTATTTCTATCTTGTTCACCATTGTATTCCCAGTGCTTGACTTAGAGTTGCTCAAAAATATTTAACATGTAATGTAAATAAAAAGAGCAAGCCATGCAATAGACAAGTCTTCTAATAGAAAAAGAAAAGTTAAAAAGAAATGGAAAAATTCACTTCCTCTTTTAAAAATTTTGATCAGGTTGTCTCTGATAATAATTGCTGTGGCCACAGTTCATGTCAAATATTTATCCTAAGACTACAAATCTCATGGTATCACATACTTTTTTTTTTCCTGTACTTTATATTGGGACAAAAGGAGTGTTAAAGTTTTAGGATGATGAGAAATATAATCTCATTTAATATTTGAAGCTTAGGTCTTTTATTAACAACAGAAGAAAAGAAGAAAAAATACTCCTACTCCTCAAAATGTAGGCAATTTCTGAACAGAGATAAACATATGGGATAAGATTCAGAAACATTAAGCAATAGTACAGAGAATAAAGCAATTTGGAAGGTAAAGTGTCGCATTGAAAGCATCCAAATTTTTAAGAATGAAATAAGAATGTTATAATCATGTTAAATACATCGATTTCAAAGACAAACTCTAAGTAAACAGAAAGTACAAACATTCCTGGGAGATTTTAGGTTCATTTCCAGACTACTACAATAAAGGCAACATTGTGATAAAGTGAGTCACATGGATTTTTTTATTTCCCTGTGTATATAAAATTTGTGTTTATACTATATTGTAGTCTAGTAAGTGTACAACGGCATTTTATCTAAAAATAGCATACATACCTTAATTTAAAATTACTTTATTGCTAAAATGTGCTAATAATCATCTGAGCCTTCAGGAAATTGTCATCTTTTTGCTGATGGAGGGTCTTGCCTCAATGTTGATGACTGCTGACTGATCAGGATTGTAGTTGCTAAAGGCTGGGGTGGCTATGTCAATTTCAAGACAACAAAGTTTGCCACATTGATTGAATCTTGTAATCATGAAAAATTTCTGGAGTTCCCGTCATGGTGCAGTGGTTAACGAATCCGACTAGGAACCATGAGGTTGCGGGTTCCGTCCCTGCCCTTGCTCAGTGGGTTAACGATCCGGCGTTGCCGTGAGCTGTGGTGTAGGTTGCAGACGCGGCTCGGATCCCGCGTTGCTGTGGCTCTGGCGTAGGCTGGTGGCTACAGCTCCGATTCGACCCCTAGCCTGGGAACCTCCATATGCCGCGGGAGCGGCCCAAGAAATAGCAACAACAACAACAACAAACAACAACAACAAATTTCTCTGTAGCATGCACTGATATTTGATAGCATTTTGCACATAGTAGAACTTATTTCAAAGTTGACACCAACTCTCAAACCCTGCTGCTGCTTTATCAGCTAGGCTTATGTAATATTCTAAATCTTTTGTTGCCATTTTAACAACCTCCATAGTATCTTCATCAAAAGTAGATTCCATCTCAAGAAGCCATTTTCTTAGCTTAACCATAAGAAGCAACTCCCCATCTGGTAGTTTTGCATGAAATTGTAGCAATGAGTCACATCTTCAGCTTCCACTTCTAATTCTAGGTTCCTTGTTATTATCACCATATCTCCAGTTACTGCCTCCATTGAAGTCTTGAACCCCTCAAAGCCATTCATGAACGTTAAAATCAACTTCTTCCAAACTCTTGCTAATATTAATATTTGACTTCTTCCCATGAAATGTGAATGTTCTGAGTGGCACCTAAAATGGTAAATCTTTTCCAGAAGGTTTTCAATGGACTTTACCTATATCCACCAGAGGAATCGCTATTGATGTTAGTTATAGCCTTACAGAATATATTTCTTACATAATGAGATTTGAAAGTCAAAATTACTCCTTGATCCATAGGCTGCAGGATGAATATTGTGTTATCAGTCATGAAAATAACATCAATCCCATTGTACATCTCCACCAGTGCCCTTGGGTGACTGACCAGATGCATTGTCAGTGAGCAGTAGTACTTTGAAAGGAATCTTTTGTTCTGAGCAGTAGGTATCAACACTGGGCTTAAAATATTTACAAACCATATTGTAAATAAATGTGCTCTCATCCAGGCTTTGTTATTCCATTTATAAAGCACAGGTTGAGTCAATTTAGCATAATTTTTAAGGTCCATAAGTCTTTCTGAATGGAAAATGAGCATTGACTTCAACTTAAAGTCATGAGCTGTGTTAGCTCCTAAAAAGAGAGTCAATCTATCCCCTGAATCTTTGAAGCCAGACATTGATTTCTCCTCTCTAGCTGTGAAGATATAGGTGGCATCTTTTCACAATAGAAGGTTGTTTTGTCTACACGGAAAATTTGTTGTTTAGTGTAGCCACTTTCATTGATTATCTTAGCCATATCTTTTGAATAATATGCTGCAGCTTCTTTATCGGCACTACCTGATTCCCCCCGTCTTTTATATTATAGGGAGCTTCATTCCTTAAACCTCATGAACCAACTTCTACTAGCTTCCAACTTTTCACCCACAGCTTCTTAACCTCTCACATTTAATAAAATTGAAGAAAGTTAGGGCCTTGTTCTGAATTACGCTTTGGCTTAAGAAAATGCTGTGGCTGGTTTGATCTTTTATCCAAAACAACTAGTACTTCGTCCATATAAGCTATAAGGCCATTTAACTTTCTTATTATTTGTGTGTTCACTGCAGTAGCACTTCTACTTTCAAGAACTTTTCTTTTGCATTTACAACATGGCTAATGTTTTTGTTCAAGAGGCCTAGGTTTCAGCCTATCTGCTTTCAATGCATCTTCCTCACTAAGCCTAATCATTTCTAGTTTTGGATTTCTGTGGGAGATATGTGACTCTTCCTTTCACTTTAACCCTCAGAAGCCACTGCAGGGTTATTAATTTGCTTAATTTAAACATTGTTGTATCTCAAGGAATAGGAAGGTCCAAAAAGAGGGAGAGATAGGAAATGACCAGTGGAGCAGTCAGAAAACACTTAAAGCTTATCCAGTTCTCCTACTTACAAAGGCATGTTTTGTAGCAGCCCCCAAACAATTAACAATAGTAACATCAGAGATCAATGATCACAGATCACCATAGCAAATATAACGGCAGTGAAAAGATTTGAAATATTGCAAGAATTCCCAAAATGTGACACAGAGACACAAAGTGAGAAAATGCTATTGAGAAACAGTGCCAAAAGATGTGTACAATGAAGGGCTGCCACATAACTTCAATTTATAAAATATAGGCTATCTGCAAAGCACGATAAAATGAAGCGTGCTTCTATGCTCAAATATGGGCACTGAATAATTGAAGTAATATTGAGTGACAATATGCTACATCATGGGGAACTTAGAGAAATTTGTGTTTAGGTGTTCTTTAATTTGGTTTTGTACATTAACCCAAAGATAAGTTGCTTATTCTGTATCTAGCCCCTATAAGGGAGACTTGAAGTCAAACATTTTTCTTATGTTCAATTAAAAAATTCTAAAATCCTGAGAGTTCCCGTCATAGCTCAGAGGTTAACAAATCCAACTAGGAACCATGAGGTTGTGGTTCAATCCCTGGCCTTGCTCAGTAGGTTAAGGATCCGGCGTTGCCGTAAGCTGTGGTGTAGGTTGCAGGTGTAGCTCGGATCTGGCATTGCTGTGGCTATGTTGTGGGCCGGTAGTTACAGCTCTAATTGGACCCCTAGCCTGGGAACCTCCATATACCACAGCTGTGGTCCTAGAAAAGACAGAAAGACAAAAAAAAAATCTAAAATCCCTCTAGACAAATGAACCATGTTAACCTCTGAGTATTTCTCTCCAATTAGCATTTGTTTTAAATTAAGTCAATTTATGGGATTAAATTATTAAATATGACTATAGGATACTTTAAATTATATAGACTTATAAGAAAAAAATTAATAAATAACTCAACTCTTCCATCTACTAGAAATCTAACTTGCATTAGGTACTGTGAATTCTCTTTCTCTCTTTCTCCCTACCTACTCATCTGTCTCCTCAAGCATCTCCTATAAATTAGCTTAAAAGAGAGTGCAAAAGCTACTGTCAATTCCCCAGTTTTCCCTCTAAAAGAATCTTGAATTTGAGGAAATGAGAATGGACCTAGATAAAAATTTATTTCTCCAAACCACCATGTTATGGAGCCAGAGAAACTGGAGTGAGGAATGTGACATAATTCTGGTCAATGATGTGTAGCAGAGTATTTTGGGGATTTCTATAGAATACCAAATTTTTATGTTCAAAACTAACAAAGATAGGTGTTGCTGTTTTTTAAATTTAATTCTTGATCATTGACATAAGACTAAACCTACAGAAGCTATATTTAACACATAAGGGAAAGAAATAATAACCAAGGTGATAAAAATATTACATAGCAGATTTAAGCAAAATAATGAAATAGTATGAAGATATATAAATCATTTATATGAGAATGTTTGTTGGCAAGTAAATGATCGTGTATTGCAAAAGTTTTAAGCGATATACGAAATATTCACAAAGATGGTACCATTTTGTAAATAAACTGAGAGTTAAGGAAAAAGTATAGAGTCTAGGTATTATCTGGCAGTGAAACAGGTGGGGTGATAGAAATGGTCCACACCAGATGCAGCCAATAATGGGGTTATATTCTCAGTTTACAGTACGTAGGGACAGAAATAACGTCAATCAAAAATTAATGATTGATTTATTGTTAAAATGTACTAGCCAGCTTTTCTGCTTGTTTTCAGAAATAATATTGTCTAAGGACAGAAAACTTGGGAAATAAGAATATACTCAAGGAAAATGTCTTTAATTATGATTTCAACAATTTTTCTATTATGTTCAACTACTCAAAATCAAGTGGCTTAAAACAATAATTTGTCATTATTTTATTTCAATATTATGTGGGTCAAGAATCTGAGCATGGTCCAGGAGCTTATCTCAACTTTGTAACCTCTGGGGTCTCTGCTGGGATGATCTGAAAGGCTGGGGCTGGTATAGCTGGGGCTGGTGGAGCTTATCTGTCTGACTTTTTACCCCTCCCTCTCTCACACCTCATATCCCCTCAAGTCTTCTCTGTGTGGCTACCTCAGACTTTCACATAGTTTGCACACAGAATGGTCTGACTTCTCAAATGAAGGTCCAGTACTCCAAGAAAAAGGAGATGAAAACAGCCAAGTCTCTTAAGGGCTAGTCCCCAAACTGGCAAGCATTAAGGTCTGTCATGCTTTAAGCCTAGATCATAGTTCCCGCCTTTCAACAGGAGGAAGGTCAAAGAATTCAGGGCCATTTTGAATCAGACACAATACGTATGCATGGATTTGTGTATATGATCAAGTGGCCAGATATCCTTCAAGTTAAATGAAACTCAATCTTAAAAAAAACATTAAAGAAAAAATCAAACAATATACAATAAATTGTCAGATTGATCAAGAAGACTAAGAGTGAGTAAGTATATTGGCTCTTTAACTTAAAAAAAAATACAATTAGTTCCCAAGGGAGGTTAGACACAGGGTTCAACCCATGTTCTCTCTCTCACTTTCGCTCTCTCTTTCACTTGTTCAAATGTCCATGGAATAACTTGAGTGGACAGACTTTGACATAAGACAATATTGTAGTTTGAATAAAAGGACCTGGTTAGCCAACATGAGCCACTTAACCAACCCTGAGGCTGGAGAGATGATGCCATATAATTTCACTGCCAGCTTCTTTAGGAAGGAGAAGAATTTGTCACAAAGATGCATTAGGCATTAGTCACTATAAAAATTTGCGTCCACTAACTTTAAAAGCAGTATAGGTAAGGATATCATAATAAAATCAATAATTTAAGAATATGTTCACCATCTGCACATGTTTCTTATTTGAATTATTTGTGTTCTGAATTAATACCTGCTATTAAGTATTATAGTTTTTTAATATAAGAAACTTAACAGTTCTTATTACAGTTTAAATAATAATAACTGTGACTTGACTATATGCCAGGAAAATATATCTCAAGATTCTATACAGAATAATGATTTTTAAAATGCCATCATAGTTCAGTAACTATTCACAAAGAATTAAATAATAAATTTAGAGAATAGCACAGTACAAAGTATTTTATCTTCCCATATGAGAATTAGCTCAGGAGGCTGGACCAACTACTGAATTTTCTCTATGTCAGATTTGAAATAATCTCAGTAGAAGGTTAAAATCACTCCCTGTCAATCATTATCTATCAGCACTAACATCAAGTTCAGGAAGGGTAATTGTTGAAATGGGTGTCTTCTGATAGAAAGACACATGCTGGGATATAGATTATTCTCAGTGTTTCCCATGGATGGATAACTATGGAGTCCACGGGTAGAGCAGGCTTCTGAGATCAGTCCAACCAGCATTTGTCCTACATTCCCTGTGTTTTACAAAAGAGGACATATATGCTAGAAGGTCTCCAGAAATAAATTTCAAATGAAGGGAGGTCAGGAAATAAAATGTGGCATGCCTGAATTTGTCCCCATAATCTCTATACATGTGCTTCCATTTTAAGAATGACAGTTGAGATCAAACTCAGATTTAGGAACACTAGTGTGGGTAAAAAAAATCAAGCTTTTGTTGGCAGTTAGGAGCTCCAATGGGACCACATGCTGTTATTATATTTTGGGGAAGAGGATGACTGAATTGTTAGAACAAAAAGGAGTGAAAAAGCAGTTCTAGGTGTGGAAGATAAAACAATGCGACTGATGGAACCTGACATATATACGCCATTACCCAATTGAAAACAATCATTGTCTTTTAAAGGAATGCTTTTCTTTTGTTAATTAATTAATTTATTATTATTTTGAATTGTTATTTCCCCAATACAATTTTTTTTTCTACTGTACAGCATGGTGACCCAGTTACGATGGAGCATGATAACATGTAAGAAATGCTTTTCAAACTGTGCTACCAGGATCCACAGCTTTTATTGAGAAGATTAAAGGAAGAAGGTGCTAAGTGATTAGGATTTCTCACATATTTTCCCAAAGTCCACAGCAAATCTGTCTGGATCATAATAATTTTGTTTTTTTATTAATGTATGTGATTGGATTTTCACAAAGATTTTATATGAAGGAAAGTGTCCATTGCAATAAAGATATAGAAACTAATGAGCTCACCTTGTTGTATCTTAAAATGTTAATATGGGAGTTCCCATAGTGGCTCAGTGGTTAGCAAACCCAACTAGGATCCATGAGGATGCGGGTTTGATCCCTGGCCTTGGTCAGTGGGTTAAGGATCCAGCATTGCTGTGAGCTGTGGTGTAGGTCACAGACATGGCTCAGCTATAGAATTACTGTGGCTGTGGCATAGGCCAGTGGCTATAGATTCAATTCAATCCCTAGTCTGGGAACCTCCATGTGTTGTAGGTGCAGCCATAAGAAGACAAAAAAAATTAGTTATATATTTCACACCATTGTAAATATCATACACTGTATAATCCTGTATACTAGAAAAAGGTTTTAAAATGATACAAGATTTAATTCAACAATTACACAGATTTTAAACCTCATTAAAATCTAATTATTTATAATATTTTAATTAAAGAAATATGTTGATTATATATCTATTTGGAATATCTTTATTTAGAAATTTGTTCTAGAGAAATTTATGAGTCTTATTCAATAAAAATATATTTCACAACTGTGTCTTAAAAACTGAAAAATAAACCATAAAGATATATAGGTCTAAAAGCAGGAACCACTGGGTTGTGATGACTTTACAATGATTATCACGTTTAAACCAAGCAAACAACTTTTCACAGGTATTTTTTATCAAAATCTTGCTAGTAAGTATTTAGAATATAATGGGAATTTTTTGAAATTGTCTGTAAATTGCTTTAAACCTCTCCTGGATCTTTTCAAAGATTTTTAAAGAGATAAAAAAATTCTATTTCCAATTATATTTTTTATTTGCATTATATAAAATTTAGAGGCATTATTAATCTCATTATGATAATAAAATTACTGTTATAATTCCAGACAACTCTGTTCAAAATAACACTGTTCATAGCACAAGTTTCTTTTGAAAACCATTAACTTTCTCATTCATGGTAAAAAGGTCACTTTTATTTTGAAAGAGGAGAACTTTTATATTTCAATTTAATAACAGCTCATCAATAGGTCATTACTGATAATCACTTGTCATTCAATAAAATGTCGACAAATTCAGAGAAATATTTTTTGTAAAAGAAAAATATATAATTTATTTTTAACTTGTTGACAACTCTTAGGGACAACATCACGGTAAGTATGTTAGTCCATACAAAGATTTTCATGATAATGTACTCAAAAGAATATATAATAAAACTGTATAATTCATGTGTTTTATTATAATAGTAATGATATTTAGAATACATTGGTATTTGAGTATGTGACAATGAGAGCAAAGTGACAAAGCCTCTGCCTCCCTGAGACCATATGCTTTATGAAATGAGCAAGAGTTCCAATGACAAGTCATATATTAAGTGATAATAAATGTTTTCATGATTTAAAAATTTAAATAGACATTCTACTATTTCTTCCTGTACATCAATAGAACATATAGTAAACATGCTGATGTATATGCCTGCCCGTATGCAGACAACAATATTCAGCAAACAGTATAAACCAACTTAATCACTGTTAGAATTTGGCCTATAGATTATGAGGGCAAAAGACCTGGAGACATTTCTCCAAATATATACAGATGGCCAACAGGCACATGAAAAAATGCTCAACATCACTAATTATTAGAGAAATGCAAATCAAAACTACAGTGAAGTAGTTTTTTCACACCTGTCAGAATGGTCATCATAACAAGTTAACAAATAACAAATGCTGAAGAGGATGTGTAGAAAAGGGGACACTCCTACACTGTTGGTGGGAATGTAAATTGGTACAGTCACTATGGAAAACAGTATGGAGGTTCCTCAGAAAAACCAAATATAGAACTACCATATGACCCAGCAATCCCACTCTTGGGCATATATCTGGACAAAACTTTCCTTAAAAAATATACATACACCAACTCATTCCAGCACTATTCACAATAGCCAAAATATGGAAAACAATCTAAACGTCCATTGACAGATGAATGGATTAAGAAGATGTGGTATATATATGAAATGAAATACTACTCAGCCATAAAAAATAAAAAATAATGTCATTTGCAGCAGCATGATTGGAACTAGAAACTCTTAAGTAGAAAGAGAAAGACAAATACCATATGGTATCACTTATATCTGGCATCTAATATACAGCACAAAGAAACCTTTACACAGAGAAGAAACTCATGGACTTGGAGAACAGACACAATTGCGGTTGCGAAGGGGAGGGGAAGGGAGTGGGATGGACTGTGAGCTGGGGGTTAGTAGATGCAAGCTAGTGCATCTGGCATGGATAAGCAATGAGATCTTGCTGTATAGCACAGGGAACTAAATCTAGTCACTTATGGTGGAGCATGATGGAGGATAATGTGAGAATAAGAATGTGTGTATATGTGTGACTGGATCAGTTTGCTGTACAGTAGAAATTGACAGAACACTGTAAACCAACTATAATGGAAAAAATAAAAATTAAAAAAAAAAAAAAAGAATTCAGCCTAAATGCCATTACCAGAGAGAGTAAATCTCATTAAGTCAGAGCTCAAAAAACTTGATGTACTCCCCATTGGCTACAGAGGATGTGCAGATGTCTCAACATGGCAATCCTGGCTTACTATTTTCATATCTAAATTCATCTTTCCACATGACTTTCCCCAGAAAAACAAGTTATATGCGCCAGCCATATTGAGATAACTGTTTTTTTTTTTCTGGTTGTGGACTATGTTTTCCTATTTTGTTTCCTTCTCCCTCTCTTGTACCACCATCATTGCCTCTACAGACCCTTCTTCTTTCAAACCCACCTTATCTATGAGACTTTCTTCAGTTTGAATTCCCTGAATACGGACTATTGTATGTGTGTGTGTCTTTCATCATGTATATGTACTATCTTTAATTTTATATGACTTTGGGGATATGCCCTTTTATGCTCTGCTATATCAAAGGAAAGTGTCATGTTTACTTATTTTATATTCCTTTAAAACAAGTATCTGGAAACATTATGATCTTGATGTATTTGTTGAATTTAAATTTTGCTTATTAATACAAGAAAAATAAATCAAAACCAGTTTCACAATATCTCTGGATCAGTAGTAAGTAAAGAATAACTTGTCAATGTCTTAGCTTTCTGGTAGTCCAGCTTCAGGAACAATGTTAAATTGCCCTTCCTCTTTTACTTTTTAATAAATGGTTGTTTTATTTATGTTAATAATTATTTTTATAACTTGATGTTAATATTACTTTTATAACTTAAAATATAATTAGTTTTTTCTAGATAAGTTATATTTAATGTATAAGAAATTACAATTGCTTTTATAATAATTTGAGACTGTAAAGAAAAAATGTATAAAAATCCTTAATTACAGAAGAAAATGTTCAAGTATAGTATTTACACAAAGAATGAAAGAAACACTATGTGCCATAAATAATTACTAAGCATTGATAAGTTCAATTCACAATTTTCCTAGTTATTCAAGCACATAAAATAAATAAACCCCGAACTTGACATTCCAGGGACCTAACTTAGAAAATCCCGGAAGATAACAATGTATTTTTAAAGCCATTTAATAAGCATTCAGCCACATTTCTTTTTTGAAATAAGCTTTTTTCCAATTAAACTGGAAAAGTAAAAATGGTTTATGCTTTTATTTGATGTGATAACCCCATATGTCAGAGTCATAGCATACAACTCCAGAAACACAAAGAAATATAGACAAGCTTAAGGGCATCTTTTTCTGATATACAACTTTAAGATTATAATAAATATTCCTTTATTAAAATCTTTATCTGTCAATTTAGAACTATATTAGATTATCAGCAGAAACTGAAAGCACTGTTGTCGATTTTAAATTGGGTTATTACAAAATAGTTCATTGACATAAGTATTAAATCTAGAGAACTGCTTAAGAAACCCATTGGAGTAATAATATTTAAAAAATTTTTTCCTGTCCTCAAGTGTTCATGACTTTGTATTAAGTGTTCCTTTTTATTGACAGCATTATTGCCTATTGACTTATTATTTCTAAGGTCAGCAACTAACATTATGAAAAGCAAAAATACATGAATCAGGAGTTTTTGGCTTCAACAATAGAATAAGTTTATCCTAGTCAAAGGTTATCAAAAGGTTTATTTGACCAGGAGAAAGTGATTTATTCAATATCGGCAGTTGTCTCTTGGTTTCTTTAACCTATGAAAAGCATAAAATGCATCTTTAGGGGATTTACCCTTCAGAGTAAATCTTTTGATCTGAATTCTAAAATCATGGTTGTAACAGGAAAAGTCTTCACCTCTCAACACTGTTTGAAAAAGAATATCCAGGGAAATATTACTAAGAGTATCATAAAACTTGTTAAAGCTGTTTAAAGTGTGTATGTGTTAAAATTTACCAAAGTAATTAATGGTCCTAGGCAAGAGCTTTAGTTTGTTTCAATTCTGAAGATTAATGTGTACAATATAAAAAAGGTGAGCACACTCCTCTCATTTCTCTATAAAATTTTTTTGAAATATTTTTAGTGCAAATAGATATTCTGTTCTAGTTGGAAACATCAGAAAATTTTTCTTTAGCATATATTACTTATTCATTTACTCACACACTAAATAAATATGAACTGAGTGTCTAATATATGCCAGTTACAGGCTTAATCTTAAAGCCTCATGACCTAGTTTCAAATGCAGTGATCATAAATGTGTGCAGATTATGTGAACAGGGGGAAGGGACAGCTATTCTAAATCACAGTTTGTTAGAAACACCTTCCTGCAGGAAGTGATGGGCTGAATTTTGTAGTGAGTAAAGATTATTTAGACACAAAAAGGAGAAGAGGGTATTCCAGAAACAAGAGACAGTAAATGTTAACAAAAGTTGCACAGTGTACCGGGGGGGGGGAATAAAACTAATTTGGGCCTTCACAAACAAAAAAATACAAGGCACAGCATGACTAGCTAAGTGTCTGGGAAACAGAGGGCACATCATGGTCACCCTTGAATGTTAGGTGACATACCCTGCAAGTGACGGAAAAGTCTTGAATGCTTTTAGGCAAAGGAATGGTGCTGTTAAACTGCATTTGAGAAAGAACCTGTTGGCTTGTAAATTATAAATTTGAGTAGAGCAAGTAGAAAGCAGAAAGAATGCTAAAAAAGGAAAAGTAAAATAAAGCCCTGATGTTTCTGTGTTGGGAGTGTGTGTGTGTGTGTGTGTTTCTTTTATCCTAAAGAACTGATATACCAATACATGACTGGTGGTATCCCACCAGTGATTACCTGAAGACTATACAGGGTTATCTCAAAATTCTTAGGTAAAAATAGATAAGGCAGCATATTACTCAGAAAAATCCTCCAGGTCCTCATAAAGCCATGCTAATGCAATACCAAATTAACTGAAAGGTTGAAATCAGTGAAAAGCATGTGCTTCTTAGCTAAACTAAAATACACATAAGTTAGAAGTTAAAAGGGTTGGCATGTTATAATCTGTAAAGTAATGGCTTTCTCTACAGAAGTTACTGCATTCACAAAGACAGATTTTTTTAGCCATACTTTTCTATCTAGGGACTTCCATTCACCCCAGTCTTGTCATTAATGTCTCAATATTGGAAGGAAGTTTCTTTTTTTTCTCAGATGTTCTCTTTATGTCACAACCACTTTCAAAAGTCTGCATAAAAAGTATCATTGAGGAAGAAAAAATTTCAAAGATGCGCACAAAGTTATATATTTAAGTAAAAAAAATCTAAAAGCTAAATAAAATGCCACATAATAACACACATATTAAGTATGACAGTGAGTAAAGTACCATGTTAAATATTGTATTAATATTTTACATATTGTCTCATCAAGTTCCCATGCAAGATCTGTTTGCTATCTTCAATTTCCACTGTGAAAATGAGGACTTAGAATGGGGGTGCTGCACTGGGGCTTCACAGTTCAAAACTGAATGAGTGATGATTAGAATCCAAGTCTGAGGAGTTCCCATTGTGGCTCAGTGGTTAACGAATCTGACTAACATCCATGAAGATGTAGGTTCAATCCCCAGCCTTGCTCAGTGGGTTAAGGATCAGGCAGTGCCATGAGCTGTGGTGTAGGTTTCAGACACAGCTTGGATCCCAAGTTGCTGTAGCTGAGGTGAAGGCAGCCTGAAGCTACAGCTCCGATTCTACTCCTCGCCTGGGAACCTCCATATGCCACAAGTGTGGCCCTAAAAAGCAAAAAAAAAAAAAAAAAGAAAAAACAAGTCTGAGATCCTGGCCCTGGCCCTCTTTCTCTTGTTTGGCTGCCTAATCTGCCCTGACCTTCTCTGCAATAAGCCTTTTTGGATGAAAATGAAAGAGTAAATCATTTGAAAATCTCACAAAGTGCAAGTCAGATTGCTGATACGGAAAATGAATTTCAGAAGATAAAACCCAGAGGCTGTGTTTTGTTATAAAAAGAGCACTGGTTTTAGAGTCACACTGATCTTAATGGGATTTCCTTTTTCATCAGCCAGATGAGCTGGGTGAATAAGGGACAATTAGCCAATGTGGGCCTCAATGCTATTATCTGTAGCACAGTTATGAGAATTAAATATGAAATTGCCTATAAACCCTCCAGTGCAGACCCAGGTGATAATGAGTGTTCATTAGCAAGTTAATGTAATTGCAACTGCTGAAAGGTGAGCCAGAATAATAATAGGAATATCAATATTTCTTTCTTTTTCAAAAGCAACTTGCCACTGAGCCAACAATAACACTTTCAGACAGAGGGCTGATGTCAATAATCTTTCACTAAGGAATTACTTATATTTATATTTTATATTAATGTAACAAATATATATATATTTGGTTGTTTTCTGCTTAAATTATAAAATGAGGCTCAAGAAGGAAAAAAATAAAATGAAAAAGGAAGAAAGAATGTACCAGATCTCTATCACTCTAAAAATATTATAATCTCCCTAGGAAATTTGAATAAATGAAAATAAAATCACTAAATTAAATTATAAAAGCATTATTATCAAATCTATAGAGCTTATGTGACTATTAAAGTATTCAAAACATTACTGTTTTGAAAACTAGTAAGCCAAGAGATTTATTGAGACTGACCTTTGCAAAGTATTAGATAAAGAACTATTCTTGCTTTTATTAACAAAATGAATTTATTGGAAGTAAGCAGTAAAAAGTGCCAAATATAAAAAAAGTAGTGTGGGACAAGATAGAAAATGTTTACTGTAACTCAATAGCTTCTCCACTTGCCCCCCAAATTGATCTCAAAACTTTAGCATTATGATAAATACTTTCATTCATATCTCACACCAATTAATCACTCCTGTTTCCAGTGACTGTTTCCACTGTCACTTTCCCACAGACAACACTGCTTGAGTCATGTCAGTGTCTGCAAGAAACACCAGAATCACTTGTTGATTCTCTTTTCACACTAAAGGGATGAGCTGAGGGGGAAAAGCAAAGCTGCTGTTGGTAATTGGTAAGATATATTCAAGACTTGGAAACCTGCTTCTTCTTGGATTAAAACATCCATCAATGTCTCAAGCACTCTTTCCAACTGTCTCCCTTTAAAATACCATTTAAAAAAAAATGAGTATCTGAGAAGTTTTTAAATCTTTGATATTTAGAAATATACAAAGAAAAATATTTTCATTTCTTCTACTTTCATTGTCATTGAAGTTTTAAGTGAATCAATATTGGGATACTATCAGGAGGATAGTAAGTAGTAGTGCTGAAATGATAATCCATCACTTCTGATTTAACTCCATATAACTTTAATTTACTACTTAATATTATGTCTTTCTGCAGAAGATATAAGGGGATTATTAAAATGGTTGGAATCTCTTCTACGTATGCAAATCATAAAACAAATGAACATAGTTTTATCAAATCCTTAATACACACACAGGAGAAATGCATAGCTATTCCTAGCATTGTAGATAATACCCAAACACAAACACACAGAGAAACATACACACAATCTTGTCCATAATAACATAGACGAAGACTTTTAAAAGTGTCACGAGGCAGAAACTTTCTTTTCATAGATGAATGCATTTGAGTAATACTCTTATTTAAACTAACTCATTGCCATTCATATCACTGTGTTTACTGAGAAGGTAAAATTGATTTCAGTGTTTTCACCTAGTTTTAATAATTGTAATGAACGTTATTTTTATTGAAGTTTATTATGCATCAAGAATCTTTATAAATATCATCACTCTGATCCTCACAATCTAGAAGTAGGCAGGGTGGAATCCTTCTTCCTACTCTATGGATAATGAATCTGGAGTTTAGGCAGTCAGGGGAATAGTAGGTAGTAGTGCTAAAATGATAATCCGTCACTTTTGATTCCCCTAAAACTACTCATTTTCCTTTCTCAAATAACCTGCTAAGCTACAGTGCCTTTAAAATACTTCTCAGATTAAAATATAATATTTGAAAGAAGAAGAAAATTTAATATGCCAGAGCAAGAAGGTGTTAGGCAATGAATGTGGCACCTAAATCCAAGTACATGTGGAATAAAATTCAAGTTCTGAATAGCGTCAAGGCTAAAAGGTAAAAAGTTACATTTAAGGAAATAATTACAATACAATATATTTAACAAAATGTAAGTGTCTAGGACATGTCTCATAGTGGCAGGAGATGAGGATTGATGCATAGCCAGGACACGGAAAGCTTGAATGCCACTCCAAGGTTCTTTACCCCCTTACCAATAATGTAATGCAAATGAAATTAAGCAGCATAGTGATGAAATAAGACTTGCATTTTCAAAGTCTGTATTAGTAGTAGTATAGAGAAAAAATTAGAGGGACATGAGAGAGTTCAGGGGATATTTTAAAAGTCTAAAAGAAAGATTAAATAAAAATGGGGATAAATTTATGGTACAAAATCGATTAAATATTAAAAATAATGAATAGCTTGCAGCACATTTATAGAGAACATGGTGAATGGATGTACCATTCAACAAAATATATAATATATAAAAATCCACAAGTCTTATGGAAGGATGTGAGAGAAGGGTATTTTGTGACATATGGTCACCCTGCATTTGAAGGGCATAGACAGTGAACCTCAAACCCCCAATGAAAGGCCAAACTAGGGAGAGAAGGATCACAGACAGATTTGCTTTAAAAGAATTATAAACCTGAAAATCAAGCAGAAAAGCAAAGGATTTCACCCAGATTCCATGTGTGCCAAATCTACTGTTTCATATTAACAATATTTTCATCTAAGGCTGTTATTTAAAACACCAACAAGAATACAATGGAGAGGAGTCAGTGCTTTAGGATCCTTTTTATGAAAATATATTTGCTAAAGAGAGATATAACTAGAAACTTAGAAAATAGGAGTAAATATTTTCCTACATCCTTTAATAGAATTAGAACTAGTGGAGGTTAATGGGTAACAAATGGAAGACAATTGGTGTTTTTTCCTTTACCATAAAAATTAATTTAAATTTGCAACATTTGATACTTAAGAGAATAGAATGGCAGCTGTCTATCATGGTCACTAAGATAACTAATAAAAAAAATCAAGAAGTATTGGGAGCTTGGGGTCAACAGATGCAAACTATTGCTCATGGAATGGATTTACAATGCGATCCTGCTGTGTGGCAGAGAACTATGTCTAGATACTTACAACGCAGCATGACAATGGGAGAAAAAATTATGTATACATGCATGTGTAACTGGGTTCCCATGCTGTATAGTGGGGAAAAAAAGTGTGTTGAGGGAAATAACAATAAAAAATAGATTAAAAAACAAAAAAATATCAAGAAGTAAATCATTTGATCCTTAATGAAACCTGTTAAGACATTAAATTTCCTTTCTTCCCTGCCACTCCAGAATCCCAATGATCCAATTTTTCTCTTAGATTAATCCTGTATCCAACCATAGGTATAAAGAATACTATAGAATTTAATTTTTTTTTTGCCTAGACAAACAGTATCTTGTGTTAACAAGATATTGCCAAGACAGCCTGTATAGTTAGCTTTTTAGAGGGTAAAGTATAATATTCTAAAAGATAGAAATATGGTTACTTACTGATAATTTAACTGTTTAAAGTAAATTTTACTTAAAGGATACTGTTAGCTCTCTGTTGTAGAAGAAATAAGCTATCTCTCTGGTAAAGTTAAAATACAAAGAAAAAGAACTCAGAGATTCCCTTCATGGCTCAGCAGTTAACAAACCTGACTAGGATCCCTGGCCTCACTCAGTGAGTTAAGGATCCAGTGTTGCTGTGAGCTGTGGTGTAGGTCACAGACACAGCTTGCATCCTGTTTTGCTGGGCTGTGGTATAGGCCTGCAGCCGTAGCTCCAACTGGACCCCTAACCTGGGAACTTCCATATGCCATGGGTGCAGTCCTAAAAAGCAAACAAAAAAAAAAAAGAGAACTCAGAATAGGATCAAAGCATAACCATGGAAAATACACTATATTGTGTATAAATAATAAATTAAAAGGAGAGGTGTGGCCAACATGGAACCTACATGGATGAAACTATAGTCCAATATGTTGTAGTAAAGATTATTAATTGTAAAAATTGGAAACAATGCATTTTTAAAAATAAGTATAGGCAAATGGAAAAAAGGGAGAATTTGTTTCAAGCCTATTGCCACAATGACTAACACTGTCAAAATAATTAATAATGTATTCTATCTTACCAAGTTAAAATATATAGAGACCCAAATTAAAAAATTTGTTTCAAAGCTGATACATTTTAATTCATATAAAGAGGAAATAAACAATGAGGGCTCTGAATTCTAATTATCCAGATGGACTGAATAAAATGCAATTGAAAAGTTTCTCACTCATGAGTTTTAGAACTACTGAAAACAAAATTTGATTTTTCCATTCAAAAACTTAACGACAGGTTGTCAGAAAACCAAACTATTTTCATGGGATTTTGTATGGCAAAAATTTTGTGTAACGAATAATGTTCAAAATTTTAAATAAACTCACATACACATGTGCTATTATGGGAATTCTAGTCCTACTACTGACTAGTTATAAGTTATTAAAGTATTTTTCATTTCTCTAAGACTAAGTTTTCTTATCCATTAAATAGGAACAATAATAATTACCTTGAAGTGTTGTTATTGGATAGGAAATCACAAAGGTGCAGTGAAAAACAAATTTCCAGGTACTTAATACATTCTCAAAAACAGAAAGCGCAAGAGTTTTACTTTAGGGTCTTTTTCTGTCATAGATGTATCACTTTCCTGCAGAGAGTTTATAAGTAGCAATTTGTGTGATCCCATGATATTCTTTTTCCCTGTAAAACTTTTTTCCATAAACCCACATGACCAGCTCAATCACATCCTTCAAGACTTTGCTCAAAACTGACCATATTGAAATACGGATGGCCAATAGGCCCATGAAAAGATCTCATCATCACTAATTATTAGAGAAATGCAAATCAAAACTACAATGATGTACCATCTCACACTGGCTAGAATGGTCATCATTAAAAATCCTACAAATAATAAATGCTGGAAAGGGTGTGGAGAAAAAGAGAATCCTTCTACACTGTTGGTGGGAACATTAAGTTGGTGTAGCCACTATGGAAAACAGTATGGAGGTTCCTCAAAAAACTAAAAGCTGAATTACCATATGACCCAGCAATTGTCCTCCTGGGCATATATTTGGACAAAACTATAATTCAAAAAGATACATGCACCCCTATATTCATGGAAGCACTATTCACAATATCCAAGACAGGAAAACAACCTAAATGTCCATTGATAGATGAATGGAATACTACTCAATCATAAAATAGGAATAAAATAATGCCATTCACAGCAACATGGATGCAACTAGAGATTACTATAGTAAGTGAAGTAAGTCAGAAAGAGAAAGATAAATACTATATGATATCATTTACATGTGGAATCTAAAATATGATACACATGAACCTATCTATAGAACAGAAACAGACTCATGAACATAGAGAACAGACCTGAGGTTTCCAAAAGGGAGGGGGGTAGGGAAGTGGTGGAGCGGGACATTGGGGTTAGCAGATGTAAGCAACTACATGTAAAATGGATAAAAACAAGGTCCTACTGTATCGCACAAGGAACTATTGTTAACATTTTATGACAAACCACAATGGAAAAAGGATATTAAAGAAAGAATGTGCATATATATATATATATATATATGTGTGTGTGTGTGTGTGTGTGTGTGTGTATAACTGAATTACTTTGCTGTACTGTAGAAATTTTATAATACAAAAATTGTAAATCAACTATACTTCAATAAAAAGCCCTGATCCTATCAATGCCTATCTTGATTTATGACACCAACCATTTCCACCCTTAATATCCATTATCAATTCTTCCTCTTAACTTGGTCTACCATTATTTTCTTTTTTCTTTATAGCAGATACTACCATTTAACATACAATATTTTATCTATTCATTGTATTTATTTATTCATTTATTTATTTTATTTATTCTATCAATACCTATTTATTAATGTCTATCTACAATTCCTTTCTAGACTATAGACTTCAAGTAATCAGATTTATTTTGCTGTTTTGTTTGTTCATGGATATATTCCAATATTTAGCATAGTGCCTAGTACATGTATTCCAAAATATTTGCTTTTGAATAAATATACTAATTAGATAATCCTCACTTCTAAAGAAGAAAAAAAATTGCTCTGAATATTGCCTATGATAGGCAAAAGACCGACCCTATTCCAATGTTTATGAATAAGGAGACAAAAATTTTAAGAAATTGTCCCAAAGGAAAAAAATATATATACTAATCTAATCTGAGATTGTTACCTATCCTCCAATAGAATTAACAATAGCCACTTACACATCATCACTAGGTAATCCTAGCATTTTACCTAACTCACTGAATTGCTTTTTGAAAATTTTCTCTACATCTTTAGATTTGGAGATACTACATAATATGTCAATTTCTCCTATCCATATAGTTGTTCAGAGTACTTTTTTGTTAAATATAATATTAGAAGTATTTTCACGACAAGAACTGTGTGCTTGAGAGCTAAAAGATATAATGTTATAAAAGGCTTTAGATATTCAAATACAGACATTTATATTCATCTATCTTTCCAAATCATCTGTGAGATGTAAGACCTGTACTCTCCTTGGATTCCATGGGATTTATTTTATTTCTTTTTAACACAGTGCCATATCTCAAATATGCATTCCCTTCACTTTGAAAAGATGCCACACTGGGATGTGCCTTGCTTTTACACAATGTAGGGGAAGAGGAACACTTAAAATTGTTAGAGACATTTATATTTAGGGCTCTTCATCAAATATTGCATTTAGGATAGCTGCACTTCTCCTTATTCCTAACCCTTTCAAAATGGCTTAGTGTACTTTTCTGGCCTGGAGCAAAGATTAGGTTCTGCTAAACCATTGATATATATCTTAGAGGAAAAAATGTTTCACAGAGTTCCCAGAACTGGCATATTCAGAATCTCTTTATTCTCTGAAATCTGACAGAATTCAAGTTCAAAGGAATTAGAATACTAGGCAGAGCTTGTTTTATTGAGAATCATAGAAGTTGATCTATATCTAGTTTATAAATAACTATGAACACTGAAATCTGAAATAACTATTCAGACATTTCACTCTCTTGAATTCAGCAAAACATAACTCATTTATAAAAGAATGTATTTTACACATAGTAAAGCATAATGTATTCTAAAGTAAGTAGTGAATACTTACTATGCACAAGGCACTCTTACTGTTCTCAAATAATAAAAAGATGAATAAGAAACAATCCTGGTACTCGAGAAGTTTACTATTTTTAATAAACCAAAGGAAAAAATCAGGTTTACAGTGAGAACAAAAGAGGGTCTGTTTAATTCTTACTGTGGGGATGAGTAAAAACTTTAAAAATAAGCTTGGGCTTGATGAGGTATTGAAGAATATTTATCATTTTGATGAATGAGGTAAAAGGATTCCAGCTAAGACAAATTACATGAAAAATACATATAAATATGAAATTGCACACATTACTAGAAGATTTCAGAGGTGTCTGTTGTGAGTGTAAATTTAGTGTTAGGAGGAGATCTGCAGGCCAGAAAAACATGAGAGATTGTTTAAAGCCAAGTATTTTTAAAATCTTAAATGACAAATGTGAGACATTAGATTTTACTGTATGTTTGCCATGGAAACTTTGAAACCATGTGAATAGTGTCAATATTTAGAAAGATGAGTTAGTTGTTTTAGACAGAAGTGTAATGACTAGAGCCTGGAGTGTAAAATAAAATGTTAACTGTATAAAAGGATTACATAACTAACTGTACTGGAGTAGTAATAGTGGCAATGATGATTTTTTACATTTTTGACACACATAATTTATTTTCAAATACTATGTACAATAGTATTTAAAAATGTGAAATCTTTAGGAGTAAGTCTTAAAAAATTGAAAATAAAGCAATGATTTCTAAGGGCAATAAGAAAAAAAATTTTCAGAGAAATTAAACCCCTAAAAAGGGCATAAATAACTGCAAGAAAATAAAAAAACAGCATTTATGATTAAGTCTCAATAGTGTAAAATACCAATGTTCTGAAACTGGTTTATAGATTCAATATAATCCCAATTCAATATAATCCAATATAATATAATCAAAACACCAGGATTTTTTTGTTGTTGTGTGTAACCAAACAAGTTTACTTTAAAATTTAAGAAAAGGAAAGATCTGCCTAAGAAGACAAAAGTGGAAGAATTGATTCTACCAGATTTCTAGACTTATTATAGTATTATAGAAATTTAGACCATGTGGGAGGCAGAATAATGGCCCCCTAAAGATTTTCATGTTCTAACTCACAGGTACTATAAATATGCTACTTTTTGTGGTAGCAGATATTTGTTTAGTTATGATTAATGTTACAATTCTGAATTCTATGGGTGGGCCCAATCTAATCATAAATCCATTAAGGTGGAAGAAAAAGGCAACACAGTTAATGAGAGAAATATGACCATAGTTCAGGAGATGGAAGAGTCAAAGTCTGAGAGGGAGTGGACCCAACATCACTGGCTTTGAAGTTGGAGCCAAGGAATGCAGGTAGCATCTAGAAGCTGAGAAGGGCTCTCAGTTTACAAACACAAGGAACTAAATTCTGCCAATAAGCCAAATAAGCAAGAAAACACAATCACCAGAAAGACAGATCGTCCTGCCAACACATTGGTTTTACACCAGGGAGACCAGTACCCCATTTGTGACCTGCAGAACTGCAAGATAATAAAGTTGCATTATTTTAAGACACTAAATTTATGGTAATTTGTAAAAAAGCCTCAAAAACTAATTTAGACACTGATGTTGGAAGAAAACTAGATAAAGAGTTCAGAAATAGCCCTATATGTATATCAACAATTCATAAATGTAAGAGATGACTTTGAAAATCAATGAGAAGATACTAATACTTTTAGTACATAAGCTAGGATAAACATGTAACCATTTGGAAAAATATTATTAATTACTAATATGTAAATCAAAACAGTAAAGATCTTAGAAGATAATATAGGAGAGTATATTCATGATATATTTATCAAGGACACCATTAAAAGTATGGGAACACAAGTTCGAGAGTGGGAGAATTTATTTGCAATATATAATGTAATACGTAGAGAATTCCCATAAATCTCTAAGAAAAGTCAGACCACTTTGAAAATTTGGTAAGAAACTTGAACATTACTAAAAACAAAATCAATTAACCAAAACCAAATGAAATAGTAATTCACTTCATTAATAATGAGGAAAATGAAAATTAAACCCACATTTTTTCCCCAAAATGGAAAAAGAAGGGGTGTAAGAGGAAAAGGAGGAAAAAAGAAAGGAGGAAAAACAAGAAGAAGAAAAAGAAAAGGACAGGACTTCTGGTTTCTAATTGCATATGGAAAAAATAACTTCTGTAGTTACTATCCCATCCTAAGAACAAATAAAAAGCTGGATAAAATACAATATAACTTTTGTTGAATCCGTTGGGAAAAGGCTCAAGGCAAAATGCAAACCCCACAACTGGTTGCAGATATACAGGGGTGAATACAGGGAGTCATGACTTACCAGAGCAGAGACTCATGAGTTGAAACTTCCATCAAGGCCAGTGATGCCTCTGTAGGAAAACTTGAACTGTAAATGACTAATCCCTGGAGGCTTTTTGAGGATAATTCTGAGAGTTGGAAAATCTGGGAGGTCCCAGTCATGGAGAGTGGGGGTTCTCACACTCTTGTGAATTTTATGTTCTGGAGCTCAACCAGGTTCTCATAGTAAAAATAGAGAAAAAATACCCTCATGATTCCAGCAGAAGGAGATGGGGATCCATTTTGAAATACAACAGAACACTCCTGCTCTTCTTAACAAGGCCTGAACTCAGGGAAAACTAATTAACAAGATCCTAACCTTGGGGGATTATTAGAGCCCATTTGACCTGGGGAAAGGGAATACTGGGCCCCAGCTGCTCTGGACTTCCACATGAAGAAGAGAATCTCCAACTCCAGCCCACTCTAGACATCCTGTACCACCAAAGGGGGGAGAAAAAAACATCTGAAAAACTCTTGTGACATTTATAGTACAGAGGACATACTTCTAAAAGACTGAGACCTAATCATAGGACTGTAGATTGATTCTCCTCTCCCCACAGTTCACCACAATACTAAAGCCTAATTATAATAATTAATTTATTGCATACACCTGCCAAGAAAAAATGACAAACCACAGCAAAAGGCAAAAGACACAATTAGAAAATATAGGGCAAAATTTAGAACAAGTTGTGGTAGGGTGTTGGCATTATCAGACTGGAATTTAAAACAAGTGTGATTAATATGCTAAGGACTTTAATGGATAAAGGAGACAACATTTAAGATCAGACGGGAAATGTAATCAAAGAAAATGTGATAAAGAATCAACAAGAAGTGCTATAGATTAAAAAAACTTATGAGAAATGAAGTAGGTCTTTTATGAGCTTATTAGTAGATAGGACAACTGAGGAAAATCTCTGACCTACAGGACATATCAATAGAGACCTTGTAAACCAAAAAGTAAAGAGAATAAAGACTAAAGAAAACAGAACATGATATTTAAGGACTTTGGGACAGCTACAAAAATTATAACATACAAGTAATGAGAATACCAGAACGAGGAGGACAGAGGAAGGAAGGAAGGAAGGAAGGGAAGCAGCTCTTTTGCCCCTTTCTTCTTTGCCCATTTCTGTGCCCCTCTAACCTTGAAAGAACCTAATAACTATTGATACTTTTCTTAGATAAAAAGAAGAATGAAGAATTAAGGAGTTAAAGAATGAATAGCACTCTACCCACAACAGCCCCCTTAGCAATACTAAAGGAAGAACAAGTGGACAAGATCGTATCTGAAGAGAGGTTCAGCCAGCCTGTATGTAATGAGAATGATGTAGAACCCAACCTCCTACCTCAGTGATTCACTGAGATTCTTCACCCCCTTTCCCCTTTAAAAAGCTGACATGGCTAAATCTTTGGGATTGGTCTCAGGACAATCTCCCCCAGACTGCTGACTTTTCTGATTAAAGCACCTTTCTTTTCTATTGATACTTGCCTCTCAAATTATTGGCTTTTGAATGGCAAGCAGCTGAACCTGAGTTTGATGAAAAGAAAAGCAAGAAATCAAGAAAGAAAGGAAGGATGGAAGGAAGGAAGGAAGAAGTAGCTATATTAATTTCAAAGGAGCCTTCAAAGCAAGGTAAGCAATGATAACTGGGAAATCTCAAAATATTGGGAGATTAAATACAGTCCTCTAAATGACAAGGATCAAAGAACAAATCTCAGAAGAACTTTAAAAATATATTTAACTAAATGAAAATAAAAAAGTTTATCAAAATTTGTGGGATGCAGCAAAAGATATGCTTAGAGGGAAATTTATAGCATTGAATGAATATATTTGAAAAGAAGATCTAATATCAATAATATAGATTCTCCTATTAGGAAACTAGAAGAGAAACAGCAAATAAAATCCAAACATAAGCAGAAGAAAAGAAATACTAATATCAAAAATGAAAGTACAGGGAGTTCCCATCATGGCAGAGCAGAAACAAATCCCAGTAAGAACCATGAGGTTGCAGGTTCAATCCCTGGCCTTGCTCAGTGGGTTAAGGATCCAGTGTTGCTGTGAGCTGTGGTGCAGATTGCAGATGTAGCTCAGATCTGGCATTGCTGTGTTTGTGGTGTAGGCCCGTAACAACAGCTCCAATTAGACCCCTAGCCTGGGAACCTCCATATGCCGCGAGTGCGGCCTTAAAAGGACAAAAAAGACAAAAAAAAAAGTGAAAGTACATAATTACAGATCCTATGGATATTAATAGAATAATAAATGCTATGAAGAACTTTATGCCCACAAATTTGATAACATAGGTGAAACAAACCAATTCTCTGAAAGACAAAATTTGCCAAAACTCACATAAGAAGAGACAATCTGAATAGGCTTATATTTACTAAATAAATCAAATAAACAAGTAGTAACTTTCCCAAACAGAAAGCATCAGGCCCAGATTGCTTTACTGGTGAATTTTACCAAATATTTAAAGAAGAAATTGTATCAATTATCTACAATCTCTTTCAGAGAATAAAAGCAGAGGGAGTATTTCCTAATTTATTCTATGAGGCACCCATTATTTTGATGCCAAGACTGGCACAGACATTACAAAAAAAGAAAACTACATGTTGATATCTCTCAGAAACATAGATGCAAAAATCACCAACAAGATGCTAAGAGCAATGTGTAGAAAGGATTATAGCAGTGGGATTTACCCCAGGTGTGCAAGGCTGGTTTTATCATATAAAAATTATTTCACATGCAAAAACAACTGAATTTAAACACAGACCTTATATTATTTACAAAAATTATCAAAATGGATCACAGGCCTATATGTAAAACACAAAATTATAAAACTTCTAGAAAATAGCAGAAGGAAACCTAGATGACACTGGGTATGGTGATATCTTTTTAGATACAACACCAACAGGAAAATCTATGAAATAAATAACTGATAAACTGAACTTCATTGAAATTAGAAAAAAAAAATCTGTGAAACAGAATGTTAAGAGAATGAATAAACAAGCTATCCTGGGAGAAGATATTCAAAAAAGACACATCTGGCAAAGCACCATTACCAAAATATACAAAGACCTCTTAACCCTCAACAATGAAAAACCAAAACACTCATTTAAAAAATTGGCCAAAGACTTTAACAGACACCTCATTGACGATAATCAGATGACAAATAACAACATGAAAAACAAGCTTCACATCCTATGTCATTAGGGAAATGCACATTACAACGATGACATACAACTAAACATCCCTTAGAGTAGCCAAAATCCAAGACACTGACAACACCAAATGCTGGTGAGGATATGGAGCAATGGAAATCTCATTCTTTGCTGGTAGAAATGCAAAACAGTATGCAGAGACCAGCTCAACAGGATGGGGCTGAAGAACAGGTGCTGTGAAACTTAAGGAAAAAAGTTAACATAAAACAAGACACAGAGATATTTATCTTCAGTAAAGGTGGGAACCAGGGGACTCAGGGTCTCAGGGACCAAGAGCACCGCCTTAAGACACCACACTGCTTTTATTGTGTTCTTTAGGGAGTTGTAGGTGCAGGATATAGGCTTTTTTTAAGTAATTTTAAAAGTCACATAGCCAGTTGCTGATTAAGCTTTTACTCTGACCTTTAGGCATTTAACAATCAATAGCATTTGAGGAAGCTTGGCTTCAGCTATCTATGCATAGCATCTGGAGAATCACCATTGTGCTTCTGCAGACAGCATGCCTATCTGCAGCAACCCTGCATGCCTAGGTTTGCACCTCGGTTCTCCTTGCTAATGCATATCCAGCTAACGACCCCTCATAAACCCCTTGGGGCCATGAGGCTCCTCTTTTTATTCTTAAGAGGATGTATCATGCTGTGCAAATGGCATGCCAATCTGCACAGGTCTGGCGTGCCTAGACTTATGCATTAAGTCCTCATTCAGCTGACCCTATGAATAACTTATGCCTTTAGGTCTTTGTTCTTAAGCTTAAATCATTTACCAGCACTGCGACTGTTTTCCAAGCAGGAAGATGGGGTAAAGTAAAGCAGGACAAGATGGAGTTTTCAGCAAAGAGGCTAAGAAAATATTGTAGAAACATGTCTTGTGACAATGGTATAGTCATTTTGGAAGATAATTTGGCAGTTTTGTAGAAAACAAAATATATCCTTACTAAATGATCTATAAGTTACACTTTTTTGGTATTTACCCCCAAATTTGAAAATTTATGTCTACACAAAAACCTGCACATGGATGTTTATAGCAGAAAAGCTGGAACTTGGAGGCAACTGAGATGTCCTTTAGTAAGTAGATAAATAAATAAACTCTGATAGATCTAGATATGGGAATATCAAAAAGAAATGAGCTATCAGGCCATGAAAAGACTTAAATGCACATTACTAAAGGAAAGAAGACAATCTGGAAAAGGCTACATGTTGTATGATTTCAACTATATTATATTCTGGAAAAGGGAAAACTAAGATAGTAGATAATCAGAGATTACCAGAGGTTTGGGTGAGAGGGATAAGTAGGTAGTGCTCAGAGGATTTTTTGGGCAGTGAAAATGTTCTGTATGGTATTATAATGATGTATACATTTGTTCAAATCCATAGACTATATAAATGCTAAGAGTGAACTGTAGTGTAAACTATAAACTTTGGGTGATTATGGTGTGTGAATAGAAGTTCATCAACTGTAACAAATGTACCACTCTGGTGGGGAATATTGACAATGGAGGAGTCTATGCATGGGTGGCATATATAAAGGTATGTGGGTAATCTCTGTGCTTTCTCCTCAATTTAGCAGCAAATCTAAAACTGTGCTTAAAAAGAGTCTTTAAAATAAATAAGCAAATAATAAATAAACATAGATTAACCAACAGAAATCACATTTAATGAAGTTCACTGCAAACTAAATATATATATATATACACACACATATATATATATGGATCATACCAAACCTTTTTAATGATGTAGCGATATTATGTCCCTTATTTAATGCTGGTGAGACCATGACTGAAAATCACTCTGTGAGAGTTTGTCAATATCTAGTAATGTGAAACTATACACGCCTCATAGGCCCTCCATTCCACTACTAGGAATTGACACACACTATTAACTAGTAGAAATATGTGTTATATAATCCAGGATAAATACACAAGATTGCTAACGGCATCATTGTTCATAATAGTCCCAAACCAGAAGCCTTGAAAATATCCATAAAAAGTAGAAAAATTAAATGTAAAATATATTTTACAGAACAATGAAAACAAACATCTATATACTTCTCCATAGGGTGCAGGATTCTTGAAAAAAAAAAAAGTTGAGTTAAAGAAATTGGCATAAAACCAAAGGAGAATGTTTAATCCCCTCTTATACAAATTACGAAACAAGTTAAATTATAATATTTGGAAACACTATAAAAGAAGGAAGTGATTACATTAAAAGTCAGGATAATTGTTACCAAAGCATTGGAAGGCAATTTGGATTCAAAAGGCTATTAGTGCCTTTGGGGGGTCTCACAAAATTCTATGTTATTTACATAGGTATCTGCATTGCAATGTAGCAATTATATCTCATGTATATTTATCTTTTTTGGGGGTTTAGATATTTTTGTGTAGGTATTTTGTATAGCCTTCCATAAAAGAATTTTTGGCCCTACTGAAAGCCAGCAATGATTTTGAGTCTCAAAAAGACTTTAGCCCATAGCACATACAAGGATGCCTAAGAACTTAGCTTATCTGACTAGCATCTTCTGAGCGCATGTCCTACTTACTCTCTCTTGCTCATTCTGCTGTCCACACATTGGCTGTCTTGCTCTTTATTGAACACCTAATCCTGATTTAGGTTTTTCACTTGTTGGTTCCTCTGCTTGGGATACTATTTCCAAAGATATTCTCATGGATTCTACCTCGCCCCCTGTAGGTCTTTGCTGAAGTTTCACTTTCTGATGAACAACTTATTAAAAATTGAAAAGTACCAACCAGCTGAAACTTCATATCCCTTCCTCCCTTTATCTTTCTTAATTTTTGTTATGACCATTTGACTTAATACATGTTTAACTTATTAATGCAGTTGTGTATTTATTGTTTTCATCATCTATGTAAAAATGTTAGCCACATGAGAGGAGGGACTTTCTATTAAATCAGAAAGTGAATAGTTGAATGTGTATTCATGATACATAATGTTCTCATGACTTCAAAGGGTTTTGCCTGTTAATGAACATAGATTTGATGATCACCATACATTTATTTTCAAGTCCTACAATTTTATGTGGCAGTGTTTCTTAAAGAAGTATTTTTATAATGGATTGTTTTATAATACATAACTTATTTTATTTATTAATGTGAATTTAATTATTTGCCATCTGAATCTAGACTTGCATTAAAAATCAAAGTGAAATTGTAAATAAGTCCTTGGCCCTTCGAGAAAAAAAATTTACCTTGGCATGACTGTGTTACTACTCCACAGAAGTAGAGCATCATGGGGTTTACCAGAGCAAGGATTCCAATATGCTGGTCTTCACCCAGTGAAGCTTATGTTTGAACACAATGGGAAAGTCACATACACGAAGGAAAAGTGTTAGTAAAGAAACTTGGTAGATTTTTCCAGCTGAGGGAAACTTTGACAGCTTGACATATTTTAATTGGCTGTCTATTCCAGGTATTGAAGTAAGCAAAAGAAAATTAAAAAGTAAGAAGAAATTGGGAATAAGAGCTGAAGAAAAAAACTGGAATGAATGATTGAGATCTGCAGTAGAGCAAATTAAATTATGAAAAAACTGAGAGATATGAGAATGTTAGTTTTCAAGAGTTACAGGTTGAGAAGAATTGAATAAATTATGAACCAGAGGGTGAATATCTAAAAAGGGTACATATGTTTTTGTTCAAAAGCATGTTTAAATAAAAATATTAGTGCTAGAAAGAAATTAGTTGAATCAGAGAGCAATGATTAGCTTGTTAGAAAAAAATAACATCTGTAACCTTCCTCCTTTGGGAGTGATAAGTAAAACCAACAATAGAAACAGGAGAAAATTCCCTTATGTGCCAAGCTACAGAAAAATCCGAAAGCCCATATTTTTGGTAAGCGTGATATCAAAGTCAAATGGGCAAAAAATATCAGCAGAGAAATGATCTAAAAGGGGCAATTTGGAAAGTGCTATCTAGGTTAACATGTAGCTTGGGCAAGGTCTAGTGGAGGATAAAAAAAATTTGGCCACTTCAGGTATGAATATATGAATATCTGTACCTTGAAGTTCCACTGGCTGTTATGAAAGTAGCAAAGGTCAAGATAGATTTTCCACATGTACACACACATGTGTGCACACATGGAGTGCCACTATATTTTGTTATCTACAGAGTTTTGGACTTTGAAAGATGGCAAAGATGGGGGATAATGAAAAAAATTGGTGGATTGTAACAGCCAAAAATATTTTAAAAAGCATTTCTCTAACTTTTAGTGTGTGGGAAAAGTTTCATAAAATTAAAATAAGATAAAAAATGTTGGACAATGCCTAATATTAAATCATATTTACAAAATTCCTTGATGGGAACCATCATACTTGTCAGACATGCACACTGTTAATAAGATAATAAAACAGGATACCTAAAAGAAAATAATGTCCAAGTTAAATTTAAAGAATAATTAAAAACCATTAAATTTGAATGTCACTTCAGATTATAAATGAGCAATAATGAAATCAGTGTAAGCTAGAAATGGCAGACAATGATTATTGACTTATTCTATAAATAACATCCAAAATCATAGTATATATTTTACCGCATTGTTTTAAAGAATAGATACCCCGTGTTTACCTTATTAAAGAACATATTTTATGGTAGATTGACACATTAATAAAGAATCTTAATTTAAAATATTGTGCATAACAGCCTATCTCCTTTTATTATGATTCACTTTACTGCACTTTGCAGATAATGTGTTTTTGTACAAATTGAAGTTTTGTGGCAAATCTGTGTTAAGCAAATCTATGAGCACTACTGTTCGAACAGTATTTTCTCACTTCATGTTTCTGTGTCACATTCTGGTAATTCTTATGATATTTAAAATTTTATTATTATTATTATATTTGTTATAATACTCTGTAACCAGTGCTCTTTGATGTTAGTATAGTAATTGTTTGGAGGCACCATGAACTACATCCATATAAGACAGTGATCTTCTTGGATTGTTGAAATGACAACAGAAGATTTACTGTATTACATAAACTTAGTTGATAAAGCAATGGCAGGGCTTGAGAGGATAGATTCCAATTTGGAAAGAAGTTCTGTGGGTAAAAGGCTATCAAACAGCATTGTATACTGCAGAGAAATCATTCATGAAAGGAGGAGTCGATCGATACAGCAAGCTTCATTGTTTCTATTTTAAGACATTGTCACAATCATACTAACCACCACCCTGATCAGTCAGCAATCATCAACACTGAGATGAGAACCTCCATGAGAAAAAGATTGTAACTCCCTGAAGGCTGAGATGATGGTTATTGTTTTTAGCAACAAAATATTTTTTTAATTAGGGTATGTAAGTTGATTTTTTTGATGGATGTTTTGGCACACTTAATAGACTATAGTGTAAACATAACTTTTATATGCACTCAGAAACCAAAAAGCATTGTGTGACTCATTTTACTGCAATGTTTGCTTTCTTGTAGTGGTCTGGAACCAAACCTGCATTATCTTCAAGACAAGGTATGCCTGTGTAGTACTTTACTACCAAACACAAACAAAAAAATTGATTGTGTTAGAGTTTTCTTCATGGCTCAGCATTTAGAGAACCCAACTAGAGTCCATGAGGATGTGGGTTAAGGATCTGTTGTTGTTGTGAGCTATGGTGTAGGCTGGCAGCTGTAGCTCTGATTTGACCCCTATCCTTTGAACTTCCATATGCCATGGCTGCAGCCCTAAAAAAAAAAAAAAATTGATTACATTTATGCCTTACTATGGTTGTGAGCGGCATTGGGATAGGTGCCGTGCAATACAAAAATTTGACACAGTAGTACAGAAGAAAAAATATGTATATATTTAACATATGTGTGTGCGTGTGTGCGTGTGTGTGTGTGTATATATTGTCACGCTCGTCTCAAGGAAGTAAGCCACTATGAGTTCTACAACCACAAGAAAGTAAATTCTTTCACCAACCTGAGGTAACCTGGAAGGGATTTTTCCCCATTGGAACCTCTAATGAAAATTCCATCTGGCTGAAACTTTGGTTGCATCTTCATGAGACTAAAATAAGTGGACCCTGATTGCAAGATGTTCTCCTGGACCAAACTTTACTCAGTCCTCTGAACACTCTTCTCTTCCTGGCTTTGACTTTTAGATTTCCATGCCCATCTCTGAATTGCTCAATTTGAGAAAAAATTCTGCTTAATCAGTTTAGCAAGAATCCTTGCCCTTGATATCTGATCTCCTTCAGTAGGTGATCAAATCCCTTAACCCCTCACTTTTGGTATCCAATTACCCTTGTCTGTGTTCAGCAATAATTGGCAGGTTGGTTTAGCCAGAATCCCTCCATACCCCTATGTTTCCTCTTAGTAATTTTTCATATACTAACCCCAACCCTGCTCTTTGGCTCTAAGTCCCCATTTATCCATACTATATTCAGAACTGGGTCCATTTTTACAATGAGCCACTATATTTTCTTCTTTTTACTGAAATGTAAAATTAAAGTTCTACATCTGAACACAGACTTACCCCCTCCTCCAAAAAAAAAAAAAAAAGAGTAAAGGAATTTGTGAAGAATAAACAGTGCTCTCCCAAGCATAGAGTCAGGGAATTCAAATCTTTTGTAGATCATGGGGTTAGTAAGTATTTTCTTTCCTAATTCTTTTTAGAATCATTTAAAAGTATTTGTATTTGTAAATAAAGAGTGAAAGTATTAAGAAAACAATTAAGGAGCAATCAAGAACATTTGTTTTATAAAGATATCTTAAAAATGTAGATAAATATACCTACAAAATTAGAGAATTTACTACAAAGATTTCTAGAGATAAATTCTAATATCTTTTCAAAGTACATGGGAATTATTCACAAAGACTAGGTTGAGCAATATTTTTAAAAAGAATTTAGATTGATAAAAACTCAAGCTTTTAATGGTATTTTTCTTATGTGTATTGACTGCTTTGGTTTTACCTGGAATGAACCACCAAGAGTTAAATATTTCATATGGAATTATGTTAACTCTTAAGTGGCAAGGGACCCAGGGAGAGTAGTGAATAATATATAACAGAATTTCTTCTTCGTTAGCTTCCCATATCTATGCTTACTGAATATCATGGTGAGCATCTGAAGAAAGTGCGTGTTTGTGTGAAACAGAAGAGAGATACTACAGAGCCAACTTCAGGCTAACTTCGGAGCATGTCTTGCTGTGCCAGCCAGACAATTAAATCACCACATTCCCTTGGTGACTTACCTGGAACACAGCAGTGCCCAGAAAATGAAATTGAATTTGTCTTGTTTTTAACCATCTTCTTAGAACCATTTCAAGTGGGATTTATAGAATTGATTCTTAATGATTGTTTGATTATTCTATTATATTTCATGTAAGGGGACTTTTCCAATAATGTCATACAACACATTTTACTAAACTGAATAAATCTTAAATGGAAATGCAATTATTTAATTGCATTGATAAAACACTGAAAATTAAACAGAGTTTTAATGGCCACCTAAAAAAGTGGCCCTGTAATATTCATCAGCTGTTATGATTTCATAGTATGATGATATGACTAAGATCAGTGATAAAGTGCAATCAAACAATAATGCTGCAATAATATTTAGGTATTATAAAATTTAAAGAAAGAGGTTAAACATGTAGAAAACTCTAAATGCAGGAAAAAGAATCTTATATGTACTACTAACACCACATCTTAAGGGATTATAACCATTTGGCCCATAAAGAACATCTTCTAACTATGAAGGTGCTCTTTTCCTGTTAAACTGGGTAAACCTAATCAAGTGTTATTCCAGTAGCAAAGTAAAATCTCATCCACTATTTTAATAATGATATGAAATGGATTATGGATTCTGCTTTTAAACAATTCATACTGCCTCATCTTCAATTCTTTTTAAAATTTGGTAGAATCATACAACTCAAAGAAAATAATGTTTTAATTGATTGAGAAACAAAAAAACTAAAATTATTTTGTTATTTAAGAGATCATTTTTGTAACAAAGACATCTCTTTTCTATATATCCTTCTATTCACTATGTCTAGATGTGTCTACCATATATTATAGGTGGTTTAATTTATATATGAAAATGTTTCTTTGTAATAATATCCCAGTTGGAGTTATACTTTGATGAAAACCTGCCAAATTTCACACAGTTTGTTTATAAAATTGTGACTTCCTTAAATTCCTATTAGCAATTTAAGGTGTTAATGTTCATTATTGCCATGGTCTGATTGTTTGTGTCTCCTTAAAATTTTGTGCTGAAAATCTAACATTTAAGATGCTGGTGTTAGAGGGTGGGTTTATGAGAAATGATTAGCTCATGAGGGAGGAAGCCCTCATGGATAGGATTAGATCTACGAATCATGAGAGAGCAGCCTGCCCCACTCTGCTCTCTGCCACCTGAGGATGGACTGAGAAGTTGGCAGCCTGCAACCATGAAGAGAGCCCTCACCAAAACTCAACCTGCACCCTGGTCTCAGGCTTCCAGTCTTCAGAATGTGAGAAATACATTTCTATTGTTTATAAGCCAGCCAGTTGGTGGTATTTTGTGAAAGTAACCCTAACAGACTAAGACCACTCTCTACCTGGATATTTTATTATTTTTATCCTGGAGCTATATTTACAGGATGATAATTGTGAGAGATTGTTCTTTCAGAGGAAGGTCACAAGGCCATTTCCTATCAGGCTTGCTTGTCTGTAATGTAGCACTGTCACTCTGTCACCAACAGCATCCCTTTTAACTGGTGGGTCCTACACCTGCATTGACCACTAGAAAACTAACAGAAGTGATGCTGTGCCAGTTCCAGGGGTTGACATGAACAAGGCTGGAAGCTTCTATTGCCTGCCACTTGGAAGGTGAAAGTAAAATTACCCTGACACCAACATGCTGGGAAAAGTCCACAGCTCATGCTCATGGAGAGTGAACTATCCTGTAGAGGGAGGCAGGGAGACAACAAACACAGAGAGACAGAGAGACAGAGAGACAGAGAGAGACAGAGAGAGAGAGAGAGATCAGAATCATCAAGATTCCAGATAATTGAATGAAAAAATCCATTTAAAAAGTTAAACTTCAATCCTCAGCCAACACCATATAAATCAGAAAGAAACCACTTAGATCATTCTCTTCCAGAATCTCTAACAGAAACATTTGGCAAAAATAAAATAATTTTTACAGGATTATATTTCAGAGTATTTGGTATCCTCCCATGGATGTTGGTAACAAGAAGCAGGGTGCTGCCAGAGCAGGACAGAGAGAGGAACCTGGAACAATGTAAAGGAAATCTGGAAAGATGGTGGTGGATTGTGTTCAGACTAGAGAAAGCTGACCGTGTGCTGGTGGAAAGGTTAGTGAACAAAAACAGGAAATGTTGTCAATGAATCCAGAGAAGGAGCTATCCAGACAGGAAGTTGAAAGTTCCAGCTGGTTTCTTTCAGCTATAGAAAGCCCACGCTATCTACAGAGGCCATGAGGATGAGAACACATGGAAAGAGAGAGACCCGGTCCAAAGGGCTCTCCAGTAGCATGTAAGCAACAGGCCATCTTGAAAGTGCTTCTTCGGCTTCAGCTGGTAGATAGCATGTTCAGATACAAACCATCCAACCTTCCCTCCAAATTCCTGTATCTTAGATTTTGAGCAAAATAAATGGTTACTTTATGCCACTATGTTCGAAGTGGTTTTGTTATGAACGGATAAATAACTAGAATCTAATAGTTGTTTTTTTCTATGTAACTGTAATTTAAAGAAATTACCCCATTTTTTTTAATTGCAGACAATGTTAGAATACTGGCTCTAAATGTGCCATTTAAGGTTATAGAAATTTCTAAACAGTAAATAGCATCTAGATTTAACAGCTGTGTAATTGGATTTTTAGAACTGTTTTTTATTTTCTAAAAACAACATTACTTATATAAAACGATTAATTTTTAGTAAATGTTATTTTCTTTTTTTATGTTTCCTTTGAGAGAAGCCAAATAAAATATGTGTAACTGTTGACACGTCAAGAAATGATTGTGTGTGTGCCTATATGTATGATTGTGTGTATTTCTTCTCAGTCCTTAGAGTAAATAATTCATTGCTATCTGACATCCATTTTTGTTGATGGGAAATCTGTTTTCAGACTATTTGTCATTCATTTTCAGGAAATTTTTCTTTTTTCTCTGTTACAGCTTTAAAGAATTTTCTTTTTCTACTATGTTCTGCAGTATGACTATAATGGAGCAGGTATGGCTTAATTGTATTTATTCTTTTAGCAGTCTTTCCATATTTCAATCTGAAGACTAAGACAGTTCTTCAATTCTGGAAAAAATCTAGGCATTTTCACTTTAGATAAGGTCTCTACCTACTCTCCTTTCATATTTGCTATAGTTGAGTCATAAGTATATTCTCTATGCTCTCAATGTCTCTTTCTCATTTTAAATTTTTTATCATTCTATACTGCATTCCAGGTGAACTTCTCAGTACACTCTTCCCATTTGTGTTCACTCTGAAGGTTATGATGCCATAAGACGTATTATTTCTATATCAGTTACTGTATATTGATAGCTGAGATCTGTAATTGGATTTTTTTTTGTCTTTTTTGTTGTTGTTGTTGTTGTTGTTGCTATTTCTTGGGCCGCTCCCGCGGCATATGGAGGTTCCCAGGCTAGGGGTCGAATCGGAGCTGTAGCCACCAGCCTACGCCAGAGCCACAGCAACGCGGGATCCGAGCCGCGTCTGCAACCTACACCACAGCTCACGGCAACGCCGGATCGTTAACCCACTGAGCAAGGCTAGGGATCAAACCCGCAACCTCATGGTTCCTTGTTGGATTTGTTAACCACTGCGCCACGATGGGAACTCCCTGTAATTGGATTTTTTAATATCCATTAGTTCTTATATGAGTCAGTGTTTTTTTCATAATTTCTTAACTGTTTTTAGGGATGTCACTTTTTTCCATTTTCTCCTTTAGGATGGTCAACATACTTTAAAATCATTTTGAAATTGCTCTAATGTTTGCATTTCATTGCCTTGCTCCTATTTCTCAATTGTTGATTTTACTCATCAATTTTTTCTGTGTTTGCTCTTATCACATGTTAAAATATTTGCAAAACCTCACATGTGAAACCTCTCTCTCTCTTCCTCCTCTCCCTCCATCTTTGTCCATCTGCATCTGCCTCCATCTGGCTTTTCAGAGCCCACTGTGGATGAGGAATTATCTCACCTCCCATAATGCAACAACCCAGGGCTATTCCAGATCTAGTCACTGAGATTTCTCTATTCCTTCTTTCAAAATAAGCAACTTTATAAAAGCCAGAGCTCTTAGAAATGTTCAGTGCATTTGGGGGTCTCCTTTTTTGCATGGATAGGGTGTCTTATTCCAGCCTTCCTCTCCATGCAAAGGAGCTGGTTTTTTTCCTCTGTCCTGGTGACTGGCCACTTGACATCTTCACTCCAAAGGAGTGGAGATGCGATGATGCCTCTGCTTGCTTAAAGTTCTTAACAGTACGAGGTTCACAGTATTGTTACCAACTTACGCAAATAATTATGAAAATACAGATTTATTTATTTATTTATTTACTTATTTACTGTTTTTTAGGGCCTCACCTGCTGCATATGGAGGTTCCCAGTCTAGGGGTCTAATCAGAGCTAGAGCTGCCGGCCTACACCACAGCCACAGCAACTCAGAATCTGAGCTACATCTGTGACCTACACCACAGCTTACAGCAATGCCGGATCCTTAACCCACTAATCGAGGCCAGGGATTGAACCTGCAACCTCATGGTACCTAGTGGGATTTGTTTCTGCTGCACCACAACGGGAACCCCCAGCTTTTTTTTTTTTTTAATTTCAGTTTGTGCTGTTCAGAGGAAAGGGGGCATTTAAAGTATGAATTTACAAAGCCATCTCAACCAGAGATCCCCTGAGGGCTCCTACTGTTTATGTTCCCCGTAAGTGTATATTTCCCATCCTCCAGCCTAGACACCAAAGCTTTGACTCTAAATATCAGGCAACATCAATTTTTTCCAGATATCTATATAGTACAAATATTTTTTAGTCAGGGGATGTATAAAGACAATAAAATATTCATTAAAAACAAGAGTTTAAATACAGTTATTAAAACATAACTATATTAAAAAGTATAAAATGAAAAACATATACTTTAGTAACAACTTCTTTCCTCCTTATCCAGAAACAGGAAATAATCTAAAATAGTTGAACAGATTCGGACTAGTTTCCATTTTGCATAGATTTGATCCAGTCGTGCCTCCCTGGCTGCTTTGTCAAAGTTTTACACTGGGTCTTCCATCATTAACCACAGATTGTCATTATTCTTTTCCTTCTTAATCTTGATACTGGTTTTATAATACTTTTCTCCTTTTCTGTCTAACCAGATTCCTGGAAGCTTATTTCTCTCACTGAGGTCCATGTTCCAACACTGCTCAGAATAGGTGAAAGAGGAGTTCCTGTCATGGCTCAGCGGAAACAAATCTGACTAGGATCCATGAGGACTCAGGTTCAATCCCTGGCCTTGCTGGGTGCGTTAAGGATCTGGCGTTGCTGTGAGCTGTGGTGTAGGTCACAGACATAGCTGGGATCCTGCGTTGCTGTGGCTGTGATGCAGGCTGGCGGCTACATCCCTGATTCAACCCCTAGTTTGGGAACCTTCATATGCTGCAGGTGCAGCCCTAAAAAGACAAAAAAAGAATAGGTGAAAGACTTTTTAAACTGGAAAAAATTAACATATGCTTTCACCTAAAGAGTGATCTCTGACAAAACAAGGTAAATACCATGGATCTCCCCACCTAAAACCCTTGAATTCTAATCACAATCAGCATTTTGCTTTGCATTAGTGCTTGGCCATAAAGTTACTCCTGTATCACATAGGACAAATAAATATACACGGTGTGCAATACCGACAGTATATATAGAAAATCATATTTCTGAGCTTGAAGGAGTGGGAGTCTATTTGGAGAGACAATGAAAAGCATTTTTAATATATTAATTTTGTTCTATGCAGTTTGGATTGATAGGAAGCAACAGAGAGATTGGAAGGAAAACTTTGTAGTGGCAACTTGAGCTAACAAGGGACTAGATCACAATGATGGTGTGGAAATGAAAAGAGAAAATGAGAAAACACACACAAAAAGGAATCAACATTCCAGGAGACAAGACCTGAGAAATAAAAGAGAGAAAATTTTAAAAAAATTGATGATAATAATAATGAGAATAAGAACAGTAAGATCAACAACTGGGTACATTTTCTAAGTCCTGAATGAAATATTTCAAGCAGAGGAAATTAAGTCATTATTAGTATTAGGTTTGGAACCTGAAAAGAGAGAAAAATAAATGAAGAAATTATTGAGTTATAGAAATTCCTGATTGACTATAGGTTATGTGAAAGAAGGAGTCAACTGAAGAAAAGAAGTGTACATTTTCAGTCATCAGTGGAGACAAAATTTTAAAAGGCCACAAGATAAGATGGAGTAGAGTCTGGAAGAACACTGAAGAAACAGAATAAAATGAGAAATATAGACTATAATTTATATTAGAAGATTTGGTTATTTTTATCAAATCTAGGTAAGTCCTGGGGGCTTAGAGAGAAAGGGGATTTTACATTTTCCTTATCACTTTAGCAAATATGAATGAAGTAATATCTTCTTTTATTACTTGTTATTTCAGATCTTCCTTAATATGAATATTAATGCTCTAATTGTATTGCTTAATTGCCAAGTAGCATCTCTCTAAAGCATCAAATTCCTGGGGTAAAAGCCACTATAGAAAACTAAAAATTCCACTACTACTTTCTCTAATGCATTCTCATTTTCATCTGTAATTTAATTTAAAAGGAAAGTTATCATTTTAGACATGCAGAAATATAAAGTATGCCAACATCTATAATGGCCACTGGAATTATCTCTTTGGAATGTCTTAAAGTATCTTGAAATATACCATGAATTAATAAAACTGAAACAAATATACCATGAATTAATAAAACTGGAATTTTTCTTTTTTCAAGTAAAATTTTGTTTTTTCAAGATCCAAAAAGAGAATTATCAGAATATAGAGATTGGAGTGACCATATCAGTTTGTTTCATATTGTTTTTGTATTTCAATTTAATGTTCATTAATAAGCCATCATATGCAATGTCCCTGAATAAACTTCAAAATGAAAATTTTAGAATGGAGCTCACATAATATCATTTTGTTTCTTCCTACCCTGGCACAGTAGCCTACTCTGCAGAATGTTCCATAGAGAATTCTATAACACAGGGTGGCGCTATATACTAACAGAAAAATATTCATTTAGCTTGCATATAGGTTTTCCCAGCTTCAGATCATTCTTATAGTCTGGATAGCAAGCATCAGTAGATATTATTTTTCTGGTCCTTCTGATATTCCACTCACACAAATGTCTGCAGCAAATTGGCCTATTAGCAAGGAAATGTCAACCACGTTGCTCCAACTAGGTAACGTGTTCATGATAAAGCACTATGACAAATAAACTGCAAAAAAATTAAAACATTTGATAGAGAAGCATTTTTCCCTCATGCAGATGACTGAGGATATTTTTTGGAGGGAAACATTAAATAAATTACAAATTTGCATAGCCAGTATCACATCTTCTACGACTTGGTTGTTTTCTAGTGATGTACTAATTCATCAAGCACAATACTGAAGTTATTTAACTTATTCACCTGGATCTTCCCAGAGCCACTACACAAACTGAGCTATCTTTTTCAGGAAAATGGATACTCAGGCATTTATATTCAGAAGGGGTAAATATAAAGCTTTTCTGAACTGTTAAACAGAATATACGCTGTAAAATGAAGACCAGAAAGTACATTGGAAGAATATATTAATCAAACATTAGACTCTCTGATTAAAGTAATAACAGAAAATAAAAGACATTTTTGAGAGCAGAAACACTATTTTTCTCTTATGTGATGTATAACTAATATGCATTTAAAAATTATCAAATAAAGGATAATATTAGCATCTTAATGTCCTCTTTCACCAGCATCCTCCCTCTGCACTTACCATTCATACCCCATACCAAGGGATAAAATTTACTATATTCAACCAGTCCTTGTTAAATTTGTTAAATGCATGAAGTGCATTTATATATATATATATATATATATACACACACACACACACACATACACACACATAACATATAATATACATTTTAATTTTATACTAATAGGGTCATGCTATGAATATGGTTCAATGATTTGCTTTTTAAATTAAAAACATAAATATCTTTCTGGGTCAACATAAAGGTCCAAAGCAGCATGATATTCTATAGCAAGAATATGTCATAAATTCTTTAATCATTTTTAATTGAAACTTTAGGGCTTTTCCCTTCTATTACCAGCAAAGTTATAATAACCATGCTTGTGCATACAACTCTATGCATGTGTATATTTCTTTTAGATGGATTTTAGAAGGAGATTTGCTGAGGCAAATGGGATGCACACTTAGTTAAGTTTGTCTAATTTTGTATTTCCTCCAACAGTGGCTTGCTGTAATTTCAACCCTGGTTTTTGGCAAAAATAAACAGTATCAATTTAAAACATTTTTACTCATCTTGGCAAAAATAAACAGTATCGATATAAAACATTTTTACTCATCTTTAAATGTTGGGATGCTCTGTCTCTGCTGTTTTCATTGCTGGCTATATGTGAAATTATGAATTATTTTATACTTGTATTGGAATTTATGGACTTTCCACTTCAGAATTACATATTTATATCATCTTTGTACATTGGCGTGCTGGGTTCTTACTTTTGTACAACATTATAAGAAATTTTATATTATGTAATTTACTTTTTGTTAATAATAGCCATTCTAAGTATTTATTTCAGCCCATTATTTGTCTACTAGCACCATTTACATCATCTTTGGTGAACATATGCTGTAAGTTAATAGTCATCTCCATCACTCTATTTTTTTTATGAATTCTAATTTGGAACTTACTTCAGAAAATATTTTCTCCTCAGAAAAGAAAATCATGGACTTGGAGAAGAGACTTGTGGCTGCCTGATGGGAGGGGGAGGGGGAGGGAGTGGGAGTGGGAGGGATCGGGAGCTTGGGCTTATCAGACACAACTTAGAATAGATTTACAAGGAGATCCTGCTGAATAGCATTGAGAACTTTGTCTACATACTCATGTTGCAACAGAAGAAAGGGTGGGGGAAAAAAATGTAATTGTAATGTATACATGTAAGGATAACCTGACCCCCTTGCTGTACAGTGGGAAAATAAAATAAAAATAAATAAATAAATAAAAAAGAAAATATTTTCCATCCCCCAATTTTCAATATATCTGCATTTATGTTTTTGCTAGTACTTTTACAGTTCAGCTTATTATATTTATCTCTTCAATTCTTCTAAAATTCAATTGTATATGGCATGTGGGAGGGAATTAAACCCTTTTTCTCAAATTTATAGCCAGTCTTCCAGACCACTTATTAAAGGGTTTATCTTTTCCCCACTGATTTGAAACACTGCTTTAATTATAAACTCAAGTAATCTGTTTTTGAAGTTTTGAGTAAGTGTTTGCTTCCTTTGGTTTTATTGTTTGCACTCTGTCTTATTTTTGTAAATCTATCATTATAATCAAATGATATCAATTACATTCATAAGCTAATTTTTAAAACTTATTTGATTACATAGGTGTCATTTCTCAAGTTATAATATAGGAGAATTAAGCTAAACAAGATTAATATTCTTTTTAAAAATATTAAAATTATTTTTCTATTTTTCACTTTGTTCCTCAATTTAGAGTGACTCTCTTTAATAGTCATATTATTATCTTTCTCAAGGGATTTAAAAATGACTGTCCTGGACCTGGAAACTAACAGTCACATATTGACCTATGTAGGAATCATTTTTTATCAGAAGGAAAAGAGATAATGATCTTAAATCTTGCGATTATTGTGTCTGTCCTTCAGTGGGCACATTAAAATGTATCTGTATAGCTTGACTTTTTAGAGTATAAAGCTAAACTAAACATTTCTTCTAGTAACATAGATGAAGCTTTTTTGAATAGTTGGCCTTCTGAGACACCTTATAAAAATATGATTTTAGGATAATTTCTTGACCCAAGGCCTTCTTTTTTATTTGGAATATTTAAAATAGCAAAAACAGTTCTTCACATCTAATTAATGATAAAAGTGTAATATTTACATAAAAATAGTATGGGATGCTATGAACTGTTTTTATTCACAACATTTCTGTTACTGAAGGTGTGGGGGTTTTTTTTGTTGTTGTTGTAACTTAAAAAAAATTCCCCAACTTTCTGAACACCAAATGGATGTCCTACAGTTCGATGCAACCCTGACATTAATTATCCATAGTCAACACACACTCCACGAGTTGAGGGCTCAGTCCTACATTACTGCCCTCACTTCAGACACCAATCACTGGTCCCAGGCCTCCCACATATTTGACTGATGGCTATAAATCAGTTTGATAATTTGCTAGAGTGACTCAGAGAACTCAGGAAAGTGTTTTACTTACTGCTACTAGATTATTATGAAATGTGCAACTCAGGAAGAGTCAAATGATAGAGATGCAAAAGACAAGGTATAGGGAAGGGTGTGGAGATTTCTTGCTTTCCCAGTACCCCAGTGTATTCACCATCCTCCCAGCACTTCAATGTAATCACTGACCTCTCAGCACTTCAATGCATTCACCAACTTCCCAGTACCTCAATGCATTAGCCAACCTTGCAGAAACCCAATGTATTCACTGACCTCCCAGTACCCCAATGTATATTCACCATCCTCCCAGCACCTCAATGTAATCACCGACCTCTCAGTACCTCAATGCATTCATCAACCTCCCAGCACCTCAGTGCATTCACTGACCTCCCAGCACTGCAATAAATTCACCAACCTCTCAGCACCTCAATGTAATCACCAGCCAAGATATTTAATTATACATGTATCATTGATTACATAGGTGATCAGCAGTGATTATCAATCTCAAACTCTCTCCCACCCACCCCCAAGTCAGTGGTGGGGCTGAAATTTACAACCCTCTAAACAAGCCTTGGTCTTTCTGGAGAGCAGCATCCATCCTAAAGCTATCTATGGGGCCCTAAAAGTTTGTCACCCTATTAGCATAACTCAGGTACGAGGGAAAGGGGCTTATTATAGAAAGATGCTCCTGATACTCCAGAAATTCCAAGGGTTTTAGAAGCTGATTCAGGAACTGGGGACAAATGCCAACTATGTATTTCTCATTGTATCATAGATGTTTACACAATGAATAAAATGCAATTTTGTAATATATTTTAATGCTTCTAATATTTATTTTGTATTTGTATGAGAAAAAACACTGATTTTTGCAATATTTAAGAATGATTATATATTAAAATTTTAAATATGATTTGTTATAAGCAAAACTTCACTATAATCCTAATGAAACATTGTGATAATTTTTATGATAGAATGTATTAAGCAATGAAATCTAGCATTGTTTGAGTATTTTTCAAACATAAAATTCATTCATAAACAGTGTGGACTATAATTCTGTCATAATACGTGGATTACTGATTCATAGTTCAGTTTCCTTCAACTTGATTTTATTTTGCATGTAATTGTTTTTGTTGCTTTTTTTGGTCTTTTTTTCCTTTCCTAAGGCCACTCCCACAGCATATGGAGGTTCCCAGGCTAGGGGTCCAATCAGAGCTGTAGCTGCCAGCCTACACCAGAGCCACAGCAACACCACATCCAAGTGGTGTCTGTGACCTACACCACAGTTCACAGCAACGCTGGATCTCTAGCCCACTGAGCAAGGCCAGGGATCGAACCTGCAACCTCATGGTTCCTAGTTGGATTCATTAACCACTGAGCCATGACAGGAACTCCTTTATTTTGCATATAATTGGAATCATTAAGCTCTATATTCAAAATCATGAAGATGAAAATCCATGTGTTCCAAGAAATCAAAAAACATCCATTATGTAAGTTTATTTATTTATTTATTTATTTATTTATTTATTTATTTATTTATTTTTTCCATTATGTAAGTTTATCTTGATTCAACCAAATGCATTATTTGAAATACGTCTGATTGATAGTGATTAATTATATCACATTAGTGCTTTATGCTTGTATAGTAATGGCTACTGCTTCAGATATGGGATCCATACACATAGCAATCAAATTTCAATATAACTATTCAATGTACTGATACATTTATTATAATTATTTTCTAAACTAGCATGCATTTAAGGTCATTGTTCAATTTCTAGTCTGTCTTTGTCCCACATGATTGGTTACAGATTCTGGACTTCCTTATTTTTAACTTAAAATTAATAAATGACCACTCAGAATTCTTAACAAAATGTCTTGTACCCATTGCATTTATTTTTATTGTTTTGGCTTTTTTTTTTTTTTTGGCTTTTCTTTAGGGCTGTACTTGTGGCATAGGGAAGTTCCCAGGCTAGAGGTCTAAATGGAGCTATAGCTTCCAGCTACACCACAGTCACAGCAACATTAGACTTGAGCCACGTCTGCGACCTACACCATAGCTCATGGCAATGCCAGATCCTTAACCCACTGAGTGAGGCCAGGGATTGAACCCGCAACCTCATGGTTCCTAGTCAGATTTGTTTCTGGTGCACCACGATGGGAACTCCTCCACTGCATTTAAATACATAGATTTCTAAATATGAAGGTTGTGGGGAGTTCCCATCGTGGCACAGTGGTTAACGAATCCGACTAGGAACCATGAGGTTGCGGGTTCTGTCCTTGCCCTTGCTCAGTGGATTAACCATCCGGCGTTGCCTTGAGCTGTGGTGTCGGTTGCAGACGCGGCTCGGATCCAGCGTTGCTGTGGCTCTAGCGTAGGCCGGAAACTACAGCTTCGATTAGACCCCCTACCCTGGGAGCCTCCATATGCTGCGGGAGCAGCCCAGGAAATAGCAAAAAGACAAAAAATAAATAATAAAATAAATAAATATGAAGGTTGTAAAGTCCCATTATTATTATTTTTTGGTCTAAACTAGTCCTGTTGCTCTACCCTCATTCTTCACGCAGTACATTTCTACCATCTTAAATATCTTAAAAGACAGAGAACATCCTACCTGCTGTATGATGCTGCTTAGGATGCCTGGATCTTAGTACGTTGATGTAACTAAAGCAATTTTTATCTAAGCAATTTTTAAGAGTGAAAATATTGGAATTTGCATCCATGGACCTTGTGAAATTAAGTTAAACTGAGACGTTCTTGAGAGAAACTGAACAGAAACCTGTTTGCCAGCGTCAAGTTTCTCCTCTGTTGCCTATGTTGTTTATCACCCCATTGCTTTAAAGGGCTTCACGGCTGGCACTCTTACAATTAGAGATGTTTGCCTGGGCATTCTATACCAAATGAACATCTTTTTTGCGTCTGTACCATAGAATCCAATATTTGATCGTAAATTAATGTAGTAAGAAGATAAATACATGTAGGTGTGTGCCTCTATAACCTTTTCAGCTGAAGTTTTAAGGTCTTTGAATTCATAAGCTATTTCTTTTTTTAAATTATAGCCAATTTACTATATGCCAATTTCTGCTGTACAGCAAAATGACCCAGTCATACATAAATATATATTCCCTTTCTTATATTATCTTTCATCATGGCCTATACCAAGAGATCAGATATAGTTCCCTGTACAGTAGGACCTCATTGATTATCCATTCTAAATGTAATAGTTTGCATCTATTCACCCAAACTCCAAGTCCATCCTGTTTCTGCCCCTCTCCTCCTTGGCAACCATGAGGCTGTTTCCTATTTCTGTGAACCTGTATCTGTTTTGTAGATAGATTCAGTTGTGCCATGTTTTAGATTCCGCATATAAATTATATATTTGTTTTTCTCTTTTTGACTTACTTCACTTAGTATGAGACTGTCTAGTTGCATCCATGTTGCTGCAAGTGACAATATTTTGTCCTTTTATGGTTGAATAGTATTCTATTGTGTATATGTACCATTTCTTCTTTTTTTAAATTTTTTTTTATTTATATAATTTTTTTTTAATTTTCCCACTGTACAGCAAGGGGGTCAGGTTATCCTTACATGTATACATTACAATTACATTTTTTCCCCCACCCTTTCTTCTGTTGCAACATGAGTATGTAGACAAAGTTCTCAATGCTATTCAGCAGGATCTCCTTGTAAATCTATTCTAAGTTGTGTCTGATAAGCCCAAGCTCCCGATCCCTCCCACTCCCACTCCCTCCCCCTCCCCCTCCCATCAGGCAGCCACAAGTCTCTTCTCCAAGTCCATGATTTTCTTTTCTGAGGAGATGTTCATTTGTGCTGGATATTAGATTCCAGTTATAAGTGATATCATATGGTATTTGTCTTTGTCTTTCTGGCTCATTTCACTTATTATGAGATTCTCTAGCTCCATCCATGTTGCTGCAAATGGCATTATGTCGTTCTTTTTTATGGCTGAGTAGTATTCCATTGTGTATATATACCACCTCTTCCTCATCCAATCATCTGTCGATGGACATTTGGGTTGTTTCCATGTCATGGCTATTGTGAATAGTGCTGCAATGAACATGCGGGTGCATGTGTCTCTTTTAAGTAGAGCTTTGTCCGGATAGATGCCCAAGAGTGGGATTGCGGGGTCATATGGAAGTTCTATGTATAGATTTCTAAGGTGTCTCCAAACTGTTCTCCATAGTGGCTGTACCAGTTTACATTCCCACCAACAGTGCAGGAGGGTTCCCTTTTCTCCACACTCTCTCCAGCATTTATTTGTAGACTTATTAATGATGGTCATTCTAACTAGTATAAGGTGGTAACTTATTGTAATTTTATTTGCATTTCTCTAATAATGAGTGATGCTGAGCATTTTTTCATGTGTCTACTGTCCATCCATATACCTTCTGTGAAGAAATGTATAGGTCTTTTGCCAGTTTATCAATTGGGTTGTTTGCTTGTTTTTGTTATTGAGTTGTATGAGCTGTTTATATATTCATTTTATCATTTTTCTATCCTAAAAAACAGCAATCAAAAATAAAGGTAATATGCAAATATTTGCTTATCTTTTAAAACATAATTTCATAGAATTGTAAAGGTTAAATAATAAATATAAAATGATTAGAATGCAAGGGCATGGCACAGTACTTTTTATATAATGGCTCTTACTTTTTGAGAATTAACTTAGAGGAAATTGGTCAACCTTAGAGAGCAGCTACCACAAGTGTTAAGTATATTAAAGTTGGAACTAATCAGGAGAGGTATTTACTATGTGCTTGCCTTAAAGGAAATACACCTATCTTTGGTATTTCGTTAAGGAAAAAAATATAGATTGTGTTACCTTTGTTTAATTTTGGTTGATGATTTATGTTTCCTTTTGAATACCAGAGTTGGTTTCATTTGTTTTTTTATTAATGATTTTCATTTTTTCTTTTTTTAAGGTTTTTAAAGATTTTTTCGATATAATGATTTTTATTTTTTTTCCATTATAGCCGGTTTACAGTATTCTGTCAGTTTTCTACTGTACAGCATGTATAGCATGTAAGTTACACATACACATATACATTCTTTTTTCTCACATTATCATGCTCCATCATAAGTGACCATAGTTTCCAGCGCCACACCATAGGATCTCATTGCTAATCCATTCCAAAGGCAATAGTCTGTGTGTGTCTATTAACCCTAAGCACCCCATCCATCCCACTCCCTCCCCCTCCCCCCCTTGGCAACCACAAGACTATTCTCCAAGTCCATGATTTTATTTTCTGTGGAAAGGTTTATAACTAGTTTACAGTGTTCTGTTAGTTTCTACTGTACAGCAAAGTGACCCAGTCATACATATACATACATTCTTTTTCTCACATTATCCTCCATCACATTCCATCACAAGTGACTAGATATAGTTCCCCGTGCTATACACAGCAGGATCTCATTCCTTATACACTCCAAATATAATAGCTTGCATCTATTAACCACTGACTCCCAGTCCATCCTACTCCTTCCCCCTCCCCTTGGCAACCACAAGTCTGTTCTTCAAGTCCATGAGTTTCTTTTCTGTGTAAAGGTTCATTTGTGCCATATATTAGATTCCAGATATAAGCAATATCATAAGGTATTTGGCTTTCTCTTTCTGACTTATTTCACTTAGTATGAAAGTCTCAGATTTAGTTTAATCTGGACACTAGTGTTCTCATGTTTTGTTTACATTTATTTGCAATAAACAAAATTCCTGATAAAAGCAACTATTCTAATAGTTAATTGAGATAATAGAAGAAAATATTATAGATTAGAAACAAACAAACAAAAACATTGCAGGGTGCTGAGGGTTGAAAGTGAAAATGATTGAATAACAAGTCAGACTCTACTCCCATAATTTTAAAAAAGGTTTAAAATCTAGTTTAATTGCTCATGTAGAGTGTCCTAGCATAGGACATAGGGAAAACTATAATTTTATGAATGAGATTCTATTGGTTGATGCTTAAAAATAGGATGATATGATATTAATTACATGTTTAAAACATAACTAGCAGCTGACTGAATTGAGAATGAGAATATGTGCACTAGGGAAGCTAGTTAGGAAGAGAGGAGAGGTGAGAGATAATGATGGTTTGTCCTAAGTGGTAACAGAGGAGGCGGTGAACAGAGAGCTGCAGGAGCTCACTGATATGAGAGATAAAGGTGAGAAAAAAGAGAAATCAAAGATGATTCCAGGGGGTTAAACTAAGAAAGTAGACTGAGGAGTAGAACAAAATTGGGTTATATGTAGTTAAGGCTACATCTGATGTACAATGTGGCTTCATGACAAGATGTGTCATTTCAGGGTTATGATGCTAGAAGATGAGTCCAGGTTATACTCAAGACTACAAAGAAAAAGCAAATAACTATGTCTTTCTCCATTGAACAAGTCATTTCCCAAGATTAATCACTCTCAGATCTGCTCTTTGATTGGCCAAAGCTATTATAGTCTATAGTTTTCCCTTCATAGTAATACTTTCCTTATTGGTTACTGTGAAAAATAAATCATGTTAAAATAGATTTTGTACAGTCAGGTTATACTAATAGACCTTCATATAAATATATTGGCAAACTTGCATATTTCTATGTAGTAATATGTTATATCATATAGATATTATTAAGCAGTATATATTCATTGAATAAATTTTATTTTATTTTATTTTAATTATTTTTGTCTTTTGTCTTTTTAGGGCCACACCTACAGCATATGTAGGTTCCCAGGCTAGGGGTCCAATCGGAGCTTCAGCTGCCCGCCTACACCACAGCCACAGCAACACAGGATCTGAACCACGTCTGCGACCTACCCCACAGCTCACAGCAATACCAGATCCCTAACCCAGTGAGCGAGGCCAGGGATCAAACCCACAACCTCATGGTTACTAGTGGGGTTAATTAACAACTGAACCATGATGGGAACTCCCCATTGAATAAATTTTAATTATCACTTATCACTTGTGATGTGCTAAATACTGCTCTAGATGTATTTAATATAGAAATAAAAATGATAGGTGATACTAATACTGATCTCATGGAGTATTCCACTAGGAATTCTATTAATTTTAGGTTGAGAAGAAAAACAAAGAAATAATATACAAAAAAATAATTCATCCAACAAAGATATACTGAGCACCAGCAATTTCTGGGCACTGCTGCCAGTGCAGGGACACAGAAATAAACGTAACAGACTAAAGTTTCTTCCCTCATGGAAATTATGTTCAAGAGGCAAATGAGAACAACATAAAAAACAGATCAGATTACATCCTGGGAAAATATTTACAAAAGAGTGATGTGATAGACTTAATGCAGGGCAACCTTGGTTAGAGAGCAAGTTACATGTTTTTGCCCTGTACTCAAAACAGGGGATTATACAAACCTATATCTCACTGAGAGTCACCTTAGTGTGTGTTTATCACAGTCCCCAAACACTGAGCCTCATAAGTTGCAAATATTCAAAAGCATACAAAGGTGCTGAAAAATGCTGATCTATTTTCAACAAAGTTAATTTAATTTAATTTTTATGCAGTTTTCACAAACAGCATACAATATGAATATTAATATTTAAGGAAACTGAATCTAATTTTTAAAATGAAAGGTAATATTCACAATGATAATATGAGTACATTGTTTTAGAGCAAACCATATTATATTTAAAATGATTAGCAGTTATATTGTTAGAGAGAAAACTAATTCTTTTCAGTTTACCTAAATAGAAATCACAGTATAAAAGCTAAAAGAACCTGAAAGATCATTAGTGGTTCATTATCACTTGTTTCTTTACAAAACTAAGGAAAACTGTAGAGTTAATATCTTTTTTACTAACTCCCCTTCCACTGACACTCTTCTATATTCCAAACCAGTGCCATATAAATCTCTCCACTGAGGGTGACTGAGTTAAAATCCCCAATCAATTACATGATGCAAGCTACTATTACTTAAGTCCCTTTCTCAAGAGGAGCAAGGTAGAGTGATGGAAAGTGAGAGGACATTAAAGTTAGATGCAAATGACTGGAATCCTGCTGAATAGCTGAGGGGGGCTGGTTAAATTCTTGAATCTCATTGAGGCTTAAATTCACCATCTGTTAAATGGAGATAACTGTATCTCTCCTACAGAATTATGCAAGCCTGGAGTGAGATGTCTTACATATTAAGAACTCAGCTGAATAAATTTCTGATTTTTTTCAGAATTAATAAAACTATTGTTATATCAACCTTAGTCTCCATCTTATTATGTTCTGAGCACTAGAAAATTGTTTATTAACAATTGTCCTCATAGATGATAAATCAGACACATTATATCTCATCACTTTTCAATTACTCTAATGGTAACTTAAAATGAATGGTCAGTTAGAAAAACATTAGCACAAATTATTCTGTTAGGGTGCACTTATTGCTAGATTCCAACATAAATGTTTTTCCACAGTTCTTTTTAAGAAAAGAAAATGCAAAGCTTGTCAGATACCTCTTCTAATCAACTGGTCCTGTCCTATTTTATCAGCAACATTTTCATCATTCTTTCACAGACATAACTTATTTTCCTTATTGTACCATCACTATCTGCATCTCCGAGAATTCTAGTTCCTCTTCCTCTCCATTCCTCTTCAGCTGTTTGAAGCTCAGACTGCTCAATGTGTAACACATATGTCAATCTGTGTTCCCATAGAACCATTCACTTTTTTATCTTGCAACAGTGTCGACCAGGAGTTCCTTGAAATGGGGTTAATCACTCATCTCTGTCCTCTTACATCTAGAATAGAGTCTATATAATCAGCATTAAATAAATCATTGATGAAATAAACGTCAATCAAATTAAAATACCTAGATATCTTCTGACACACGTTACTTGTATGTAGAATCACAATGGGTTCTTGAACTCTCTTCCAGATTGAATATTTGCACCCACTCCACCACTCCCTGCTAACTTATTGGTTGAGGTCCTAACCCTCGACAGGACTGGACTCTATTTGGGAAGGAAGTGATAGAGGTTATTAAATGAGGACGTAAGGTCAAGGCTCTAATCCAATAGGGCATAAAAAAAGGGAAACACATCAGAGTTCTTTCTCTGACATGTAAGGATACGGTGAGAAAGCAGTCCTCTGCAAGCCCAAAAGAAAAATTTCACCAGGAACTGAATTGGCCAGTACTTTGATCTCAGATTTTCCAGCATCCAAGATTGTGAGAAACTAAATGTCTATTGTTTAATTTAGTCCTTGGTATTTTGCTATGGCAGCTGGAGCTGACTAAGACAATTATACTTTGTATAATATGATGTATTTTATACTTCATATTATATTCTCCAAGAATTAACTCCTCACCTAAATAACCCTGCTAGTAGAATGTGCATAGTTAGTTTACCAAAGCAAAATTAATATTAATAAATTGTGGAAAATAAACCTGCATTTGGCATTTGGGACTAAGCTAAATGATATGCAGATGTAAATGCATACAGTCTATTAAAAATCCCACTGACTGCCAAGGATCCAAGATAGCATTGAGTTGCCTCCAGTTTTATATATCCATTACAGAATTTGCACTACTTTGGTATTTTAGCCAAGCTGAGTGCAGTTTTTGAGACTCAAGTTATATCATTTAATAAAGCTTTGATCCATGGAAAACATAGTTACAGCTTCTCTAAAGAAGCTACAGTAAAAACAGCCTGCATAAAAATATTTCTATCAAGAGTCTACTCTGAGATAGAATCCTAATATTTTATGGACATAGAGTTTGGACTCCAAATTTTTAAATAAACCAACAAAAAGACAACCAAATAGTAGAAATTTTTTCAGAAAAATAAATCTCTACTTTTTAATCTCTCCTTCTTCTGTAGTATGAGTCCATATAAATAATCTACTATTATCTAAATATATTTCAGTTTATCTCCTAATTCCTTAAAACAAACAGGCCAAAAAGTTAGAAAGTTTTTGGTCTTACAGCTGATTTACTGAAGGAAAAATTCTTTTTCATAACTTCTCATTTATGATTTGGACGTGAAAGAATCTCATGAATATGTATAAGGAAAAGTATACTTATATTAATTCAGGGTACTCTGGAAGAATTATATGTGGCAAAATCTCATCTCACCTTCACACAATTTTAAAAGGTTGTTTTATAGAACAATAAATGAAGCAAAGAATTCATAAGTAACTTATTAAAACTCATATTGTCATTAAGTAGTAGATGCAAAAATTGACTTGCATTTCCTTTAGAAGTCCTGATAATGCTTTTATAAAGTTGAAAGTAAATAATAATGATGATGATGATAATTTTTAAAAATGAATAAAATAAAGTTTCTTCTACACAGCTTTTGTAATGAATATATAATCCCTCTCCTAAACTCTTAAAAATAATTCAAAGATGTCTACAAAAGATATTAAGTTAAATGTATGTAAGTAGAATAAAAAGTCAAAGAAGAGAGAAAAAATACACACTATTAAAGTTATGGAAGAATTCACAAGCAAAATCATTTAGCCAACATTGTTTACTTAGCATCTTAAACACATGTTATATGTAATTATTTGTTGTGTACAAATGTTTTTCCTGGCATTCCACAATACCAGAATATGTATATATGAATATTTTAAATATGATTTTAATAAAAATTTTGAAATTAAAAAAAAATGACTTTAAGGACATTGAGTGACATTAAGGATATGTAAGGTGACTTAGCCAAGAGATGTCAGTGCTGGATCAAGAATCCAGCTTCTTTATTCTTGTCTCAGAAACCTTTTCTTTAAATCTTCAATGCCAGAACAAAGGCCACTCCCTCCCAAAAAAGAAAACTGTGCCAAAAATTGCCTTCAAGCTATAAGTAATCCATACATCTTACAATAATAAATGCTAATATTCATTAATCAAAGTGCTTGTTTATTGGATTTGTTATCAAGGTAAAAAACATACTTTGAATAAATATTTAATTTTCTCCTAAGGGCACCAGGGAAATAACACCATTCATCTTCTAACCCTTGTACGTACAGGCAAGGAAAGGCTGCTGAGGAATAAAGTGTTTGCAGGACTTAATACTAGACTGTTTAGATTTACAAGTTCTTGGTGGTAGTAACGTTAGTAAATATAGCCCATTTTTCACTTCTTTATTTTAAACTCAGAATGGAAATAACAATCTCTCACTCTCACAGTACATGCTGAGTTATAAAACCAATAAAATTAAGATCAAATATTAAGTAAAAGGAATTACATAGGCAGAACATTGGGTATAGATTGATATCAATTTACTAAAACTTTAATTTGGAAGAAAAAGAGCTGCTAAAAAAATTTAACACTTTCAGAATACAATCTCATTTCCAGTTGCATCACCAACTATAGGACTGTCATAGAGATGCAGAGTTAATGTATTTACAATCAATTTTAAAAACATTTAAAAGAGATATTGAAGTTTTATATGGTACAGATGGATTTAAACACTTTAAAACATTACCAGTTTGGTCTTTGAGTAAAAATTTTAAATGTAGAAATTGCATCACATGCCATACAATCCAATGATTACTTATATTATTTGTAAGCTGAAATTTTTTTAATAATCAGGTAAATACTAGAAATGATTAGTAATTAGGGTACCAAAGAGTTGTGCTCTTCCAGTTATGTCTTTCAAGAAATTCACATTTTGATTAATCTTTTCTTTCATCTGCTGCTATTATTACTCAGAAGAATGTCTTTTATCATTATGTATATCCAGGTAAGAGCAAACTAAGAGAAATTCATTAATGTCCTTCTTTTACAGGTTAATATTTGTAAGCTTAAGTAACTTAGTTACTGATGACAATTCAACACATTAGATTAATTATAAGAGATGGGAGGCAGGATTTAATTTGATTTTAGCCACTTTGAATCATAGCTCATTGAGTTAAGAAATACATTATATCAGTAATAATATGTGTTACTGGCAAGACAGGAAATCATAGAATGTCAATAAAATCTATTTTCTATTTTAAGTTTTTCATGAAATTATGATTTGGCTGACAACATATATTTATATGTATATATATATAATCTTTTTATCTATAATTATAATCATTGTAACTTCCTTGATCACCTAGGGAAAGCCAACCATTAAAATATAAAAGATAATAAAAATGCAAGTATTTCATCTTATTATTCTATTTCTAGAGAGCATAATATTTTCATTTAAAGTGGATTTTTACATATTTGCATGCAAAAAAATAAGTGCATTTTAAAAGATTGATTCAGACAGACATAGGTTCTAGTAACATTTTCTTTTCTGGGGTTTAGATCCAATTGGACTTCAGGTTCTCCATATGTAAGATGGTGAGGTTCAAAAAAAATCAGAATAAAAACCTAAAATAAACAACATAACTTTACATCTCAAGGAACTAGAAAAAAAAAGAGCCTAATTAAGCCCAAAGTTAGTAGGAAAAAGTAAATAAAAGATCAGAAGTGTTAAATAGAGTCTGACAATACAATAAAAAGATCAGTGAAACCAAGATCTGGTTCATTGAAAAGATAAACAAAATTAACAAATTTAGCTAGATTTTACCAAAAAAAAGAGAGACATAACTCAAATAAATAAAATTAGAGACAAAACAGGAGATGTTACAACTGATGCCACAGAATTTCAAAGTATCATAAAAGACTACTGTGAAAAATGATATACCAACAAATTGGACAACCTAGAAGAAATGGATAAATTCCTAAGCATATAACCTTTCAGGACTCAATCATGAAGAAATAGAAAATCTCAACAGATCAACTACCAGTAAGGAGATTGAAGCAGTGATAAAAAAAGAAAAATTCTCCAACAAAGAAATGTCTAGGATCATATGCTTCACTGATGAATTCTACTGAACATTCAAAGAAGAATTAATACCCATGTTTCTCAAACTCTCTCAAAAAATAGAAGAGGGAAAGGTTTAAAATACATTTTAAGAAGCAAGCATTGCAATGTACCAAATCAGACGAAGATAACACACAAAAATAAAGGTAGAGGTTAACATCCACTGATGAACATAGATGAAAAAATACTCGGCAAAATACTAGCAAACTGAATTCAAAAATATGTTTAAAAGGATTATACATGATCAAGTTAGATTTATTGCAGGGATGCAAGAATAGGTCAACACCCACAAATAGTCAATTCACATATCACAATAACAAAATGAAGGATAAAAATCATACGATCATTTCAATAGATGCAGAAAAAGATATTTAACAAAATTCAACATCAGTTAATGATAAAACTCTCAACAAAGAGGGTATAAAGATAACATATCTCAACATATTAAAGGCCATATATTACAAGCCCACAGTTAACATCAGATTCAATCACTGGAAAACTAAAAGCATTTTCTCTAAGATTAGGAACAAATTGAAGGTGCCTACTCGCACCAATTTTATGAAACAGTACTGGAAGTCCTAGCTAGACCAATTAGGCAAGAAAATAAATTAAAAGCATTCAAATTAGAAAAGAAAAATTAAATATTTCACTATTTGCAGATGACATAAAGAGAGAACCCTTAAGACCCCACAAAAAATGTTAGAACTAATAAATAAATCAGAAAGTTGCAAAATACAAAATTAATTCACAAAAACCTGTTGTATTTCTATACATTAATAAACTATGGAAAAAAATAAGAAAACAATTTCATTCACAAGTGCCTCAAAAAGAATAAAATACCTAAGGATTAATTTAAGCAAGGAGTTTAAAGGCCTGTACATGAAAAAAAACTACAAGACAATGATAAAAGAAATGGAAGAAGACACAAATATTAGAAAGATATTCCAGACTCAAAGATTGAAAGAACTAATACTGTTAAATACCCATACCACCCAAGCAGTCTATAGATTCAATTCAATCCCTATCAAAATTTCATTGGCATTTTTCAAAAAAATAGAATAAACAACCTTAAAATTTGTGTAGAACCACAAGAAATGTCAAATAGCCAAAGCAATCTGGAGTGAGAACATTATGGCAACTATAGTTAATAATATTGTATTGCGTATCTGAAAATTGCTAAGGGAGTAAATCTTGAAAATTCCCGTAATAGGAAGAAAATTCTCATAATAGGCAAAAAATTCAATAACTATGTAAATTGACAGAGGTTAACTAGACTTATGATCATTATGTAATATATGCAGATATTAAATCATTGTTTTAAAACTGAAACTAATATAACATTATATGTCCATTATACCACAATCAAAATAAATAAATATATAATATAAATAAATACACAATATAAAAACACTTAGAATGATGCCAAATCAATGAAATTCATTAAAGAATGGGTTTTCAACAAGCATTTCCAGTAATTTTTATTCTCATTCTACATGAGTCAGAATTATTTTAACAAGAAATCAGTTGCTTTCTGTGTGAACTTTAAAATGGAGACTTGATTGACCAATCTATGTCCAGATCAAAATTTTAACAATTTTTATTTTTGCTTCTAAAGTGATATTTTCAGATCATTATATTTAAAGTCAGGTCTTCCATGGCTAGGCTGAGAAAATAAAAATGTTACGAAGAGTTTTACCTCTCATTTATAGTAGTCAATCACTGTTTGTACTCCTTTAAGAATGGGTTGTTTTATTTTGTAATTAATTATACCAAATGTATTTTATCAGATAATAACTAATGTATCTTGTAATTTTTAATATCATTAAAAAAGATGGGATTCTTCTGTTTTTATTCTACTAGGAAGTTTATCACTATAATTTAAAGTTGTGCCAGGGTTATTTTGAATAGGTTACATTCTTTATGATATGGTTAATAGGTTTTGTGCCTTTTTGGTGAGGATCAAAGAATATTTCTGGGGAAAAGACTAAAGATCAAAGCATAGTCAAAAAAAGATAATTCAAAATGCTAAGACTGCTTTCTGAAGAGGAAGTCCAGAAGTAAAAGTTAGTTATCTTTATGTATTGATTTAACACAACCCATTAGTCCAAATTATAGATGTATAATCTGTCATTTTACCCTCATTATGCTTATTCTTTGCAGACTTGAAAAACTTTGCTTTATTAAAGAACCCTTGGCAAAAATATTAAAATAAGCACTAATTTTCACAGTACTTTTTTTTCCTTTCCATGTAACTATTTCACAACTTAAATTCCATACAGAATTACAAACACTCTTGCATTATTACTCTATTTTTCATATGACTTTTTGTGAAATTCAGCCATCTTGGAAATAAGGACATTTTAGTTTAATATGAATAACATCCTAGGCTCCAGGAAGTTGATATTATAATCATTCTCATAAGAAAAGTAGATGTCCAAGGAGACACAGTTGATAATCCGCAAAAACAAGCATTTGATCTCAGGTCTCTAATTCATTTAACTGAAAAATTGAATGCTTATGTTTTTTTAAAGAATTCCTGATATTATCAAATACATGGAGTAAAAACTAACAAATTAATCTTTCTCTCTCTCTCTTTATCCATAAACTTCTACTACTAACTAATCTATGTATGAATGTACACACACATTTGTGTACACACACATAATCCTGAAAAGTGAGTATCATTGTTCTTTTCAAAGTACACTAAAGGCCAAAGTACAGTAACTATTGCATTTCCCTTTTATCTTAAATTATATTTGGAGAAGTCAGTTGCTGGTTTATTCACAAGAAATGGCAGAAAGCATGAAACACTGAGAAAAAGTGATGGCGAGGGTTTAAGAAGCTGAACAAAGCTTTCATTAGTTTCAGACCAGAAAGGAAATTAAAGTTCATAGCCAAATAGTGTGGAGGGTACAGTCTATAAATTGTTACTAACATTGTGAGCATACCTAGTACATAGATGATGGTGTTCAAATACCATTCGCCACTAAAAATGCCTAGAATATCTTAGAGAATTGACGAATTCTAGGATTGGGGCAGGCAAAGAACAAGATGACCCTGAACTTCTTGTGTCTGGAATTTAGGAAGTGCCTAAAGAATGGTGAAATTGCTCAAAATGACACTGAAGCTATCTAAAAGATGATCTCATTGATCAAATCTGGGACAGATTTATCTTCAAAGTAGCTTAAAAATGTAGTGGTTTATAGTACACTGAATAAAATTGGAAAATATGAACCTATATTGATAAAAATTAATAAATAGACATGATGAAAGCTTGAAAAAGATCAGGATATTTTTAAAGATTCATGTGCTTTACCGCAAGGTTAAAAACTAATTTTACCCTTACCTCTGCCTTGCAGACACCTTTTTCATCAAGTGATGAAAGCATGTGTGCCAAGCAAATGGTCTACTGAGTGACATTCTGGGTCTCTTCCTGACTGACTGTGAGGAGGAATCCAATTAGATAATGCATTGCCTCACATTGATTTGAGCTTTTCCTTGCCTCGTTTTCCCATATTTTCATCAACTTCACTGCTTGGTCTTAAACCCCCTTAATAAAACCTTAGCATTTTAATCCTTGCTTTAGTCACTGCTACTTTAGGACATTATCTAAAATGCTCCATTTAACACTCGAAATTCAAACAATACAATGCCCATCAACAAAGTCAAACTGAACAATTCATATAATTATTGTTATATGTACTGAAAAAGCATTTAATAAGATTAAAAATTAAATTATAATAAAACTATTAACAACTTAGAAATATATGACTACATTAGCTTAATAATTACTGCCTATAAATGGATATCTATAAATAATTGGATAATTAATGATAAATCAGTATCAATAGCATGGTTAATAATAGGAGATATTTTTATCTGAGCTGAAAATAATTCTTGGAATGTTCCTCAGAATTTAAAATCACTATTTTATTTCATATTTTATTAAATTAGAAAAAGACAAAAATTTTAAAGAAATAAAACTATCATTTGCAGCTGATATGTAGTAACAAAAAAATCTATAAAATATAAGTTGATAGAATGAAATGCGATATAGTAGAATCACTTCACAATAATTCTATATAAAAAATAAGAAAATAATATATTAAAATAAATTTTCAATTACTTAAAAAGGAGATTCCTCTGAATAAATCTAGTTGTAAGAATTTAAAAAATAAGAAAACACTATACATAAATATGTAAATACTATAGAGAGAAGTTAAAGCAGCTCTTTAAATAGTTAAGAATATACTATGTTCATGAGTAAAATGATTCAGTATTATAAAGAACAGATCTATACATTTGATTTGATGCAGACACAATGTATACATGTGTATTGGAATTTGTTTATTTTCAAATTTATATGGAAGTTAAATGAACCAAGAATAGTCAAGACAATACTGATGAAGCAAAACTATGGTGGAAGACTGAAATTGGTGGATATCAAGATTTATTTTAAAGCTTCAGTAATTGAGAATGAGGAGAACCCACATAAATTAATGAAACACAACATTTAATTAACATCAAATGTGGCATATCAGAGTGGGAGAAGTCTTTACAATCAATTATTCTATAAATGAAATATATATCCTATAAATGAAATATATATTCATTGATCACTACCTCCCATCACACACACACAATTATATGAGAATTGTATACATAAATGTTAGAGCACTATGCTTCTAGAAAAGATCAATAACAAAAGAAAATAATAATAAGTAGGTGTACCTAATTAATGTACATTAGAGGAATCTGGATTTGTGGTATAATTCACATAGAGTAAAACATCTTTTTATATGTACATTGTTATGAGTTTTGACAAATTTGAAGCTTAATTTTTAAACATCCCACATTTGTAAGGAAAATAATATGATAAACTGAATTACATTAAATTTTATGGATTTCTGGAGTTCCCGTCATGGCGCAGTGGTTAACGAATCTGACTAGGAACCATGAGGTTGCGGGTTCGATCCCTGCCCTTGCTCAGTGGGTTGACGATCTGGCGTTGCCGTGAGCTGTGGTGTAGGTTGCAGACGCGGCTCGGATCCTGCGTTGCTGTGGCTCTGGCGTAGGCCGGTGGCTACAGCTCTGATTGGACCCCTAGACTGGGAACCTCCATATGCTGCGGGAGCGGCCCAAGAAATAGCAAAAAGACAAAAAAAAAATTTATGGATTTCTGCTTACCAAAAAATGCTATTAAAAAGTGAAAAGTCAAGCCAGAAAGGAGAAAATATGTCTGCAATTCATATCACAACAAATTATTAAAATACTGAAAATGTGTAGGAAAATCCTTAAGTCAAAAGGAAAAAAAAAACTCTATTAAAAAAATAACGAAAAGATATGAGCAGATATTTCAAATCAAAAACTATTCAGCTGGAAAGCATGTTCCAAGTCATGAGAAAATGTTCATTAATACTACACTTTTGATCACACTCTATAGGCACCAATGCAAAAACAGACATACAAGTCGAGTGTTAGCAATGATGTAAAGTAACAACAACTGTCATTAATTGATGATGCAAGAATAAGATGGTACTAATGTTTTAGGAAGTTGAAGGCATCTACTAAAGCTAAAAATACGCATCTCCAATGATTCAGCAACTCCACTGCTAGTATATGTGCAGGCAAACTATTATCCAAAAGATGGAATCAGAGTGTACATAATATTATTGTTATTCACAAGAACCCAAAACCTTAAAACTACTCAAATATCCATTCATAGCAAAACAGGTAAGCAAGTAAAAGGTGATACACTTGCATACAAAGCCTATTATTATACAACCACAACTCTAACTAAACTATATTCCTATTCAGTGACTTGTATTAATCTTATGAATGCAATGTTAAGAGGCCAGTCAGAAAAGAATCCACACTTTTATTCCATAATTCCACACACATAAAATGTTCAAGAAGGAAAGTGATCTATAATTTGATAAGTTATACAGTTTATTTTTTGAACAGATGGTTTACTTTTTGATAATTCATCAAGCTTTGCACTTAGGATTTGTTTGCATTTCTATATGTATGATACACTGAGATAAATTATTCATTAAAATTGGCTGGTACTTTTAATCTACCACACGCACACATACACACACACACACACACTCTTGCGCACACACACACATACATACATGCATACATAAATATACATTTTAATTTTATGGTCGTACTCATGTCATATGGAAGTTCCCAGTCAAGGGATTGAATCCAAGCTATAGCTGCAACCTGTGCACTTAACCTACCTCACCAGGGATCGAATCCACACCTCCACTGCAACCTGAGCTGTCTCTCAGTTGCTGTATAGGATCGCTGCGCCACAGAGATCCTATGTTTTTAATCAAAATATAGCCATATTAAATTAATTACCAATAAGGAAATTTGATATTCACATATAATGTATCAGACTTATTCCATAGCTGTGCATACCCCTGTAATACCACTTCTGTCATCCCAAAATTCCATGTAGAGCATGAAAAGATGGGAATCAGTTCATTTCAGTGAATCAAAACTTGATAGCTAATCATGTAACAGCAAAGCGTAAGAAGTTCAGTAGCACTAATATGCCTGTCAGTCCAGGCTTCTTTTCTGGGAATTGCCTTCCCCACCCACAGGTTTGCTTCCTTTTATCATTGTTTCTTTTCTATGAGTCAACCCTCCTGGCTACAAGTAACTGAAGATAGATGGAAATACCACCTGAACTGGTACATTTTCATTCTATCTTTTGGAAACTTTGAATTTAAGTTGAAAATAGCTAACCATGAGCTGACTTATTAAGTAAAGGTGATATAAACCTGGAAGCCACTAATGCACCAATTTCCATTCCTTTGTACCAAGAAGCAGAAAATGCCAGGTTGCAGAGAAATAAGAATGGAGCAAATAGGCAGAAAGTGGAAAAATTGAAATTCAGGAAGATAGGTCTGCTAGCTTTCCAATTTAGAATTGGAGTTCCTTGCTTTGGATCAATGTCATTTCTGCCTTGGATTACTCAAGCATGTCTGCTAGTCCTACAAAAAGTATGTATTTTAGCTTCTATTGTTTTTAATGACAAATTCTGTCTTTATCATTATTTTATCTAGAATAGTTTGTATCTGCATTGTATGTGCATGAGAGTTAGTGGGGAAAGAAGCAATGTAAGTTTTCCTGAGGTAAACATCCTTATTATGGGATATGATGTACTTTGAAATCAAGTAATTTAGATTTTAGAAATTAGAGTATTTTGGTTAACTGATTATTTTTTATAACTAATTAAAGATTTTAGACCCAAATTTAAGGACACTTTTAAATGACAGAAATTGCAGGTATATAAATAGAATAAATTGGAGTTATTTGTCCTCCTTGACCAATAACATCATCCTAATTGTAGATTTGCACTTCAGCAAAACATCATGTTATGATAAAAGTTTGTACCAATACTAAGTGTTTGTACAGAATGCACGTCTCTGAACTGTTGACACAAGCCTTTCATTACTGTGTAAAAAAAGCACCCCTTTAAAGTTACATAATTTAGTTACAATTTTTAGTTAACAAGCAATCTTAATGACTGTGTATAATGCTAACTGTGACCACAACACAAAGGTTATAGAATAATGTGCATGTCACAGGAGCAAAATTAGGGAGAAAAAATCCATTCTTTATATTTCGTGCATCTAAGAACAATAAAGCTCCATTTTCCAGAAATTAAAACAAAACAAAAAAAATCCCCCAAAAGCAAACTCTTATGTATTTGCAGGAAGGAATTTGGGATGAAATCTGTGTGTTTGTGTCTGCGTGTCTGTGTGTGTGTGTGTGTGTGTGTGTGTGTGTGTGTGTAGGCAAACTTGCTTCAGAGGACATATAGATTGAACATTATAAAGAGAAACACAAAATGAAGGCATTTTATCTTAAACAAAATTATCAGTTGAAGTAACTAAATTTTTTTTACTATGGTTTTTTTTGTAGAAAATATGAACAAATAAGATTTATATTAGATTGCCTTTTTAACTGTGATGCTATGAGTCACTGGGTAAACAATGAAAACTAAATTTCAATGTTTTGCATCCCTTGATGAATTGGGCTAACTACTGGTTAGTAGTGGTGCAAACAGAAATCCTCTTTCCTCTTTCTGCTTTGCCATCTAGTAATAGAGCCAATTTTCTTTTTTAATGTGCAATAATTGCACGGGGTCCAAGTCAATATACTTCAAAAAGTGCTGAATTTGTGTTTAGAAGATGGGGTTATATGTTTGCTATCTGGCTATCTCGCTTTGTAACAAAGGAGAGCTAATAGTTTCTCTGAATATCATTTTTATAACTTAAAAATTGAAGGCAATAGTGCCTTTCTTGCAAAACTATTATAACAATTAAATACCAAATATAAAGTTGCTCACATAAAAATGTGTGTTAATAATCTTTTCTTCATATTTGCAGAAACACATTTGATATCCCAATGATATTATCAATATTCAGTCAATATTTTCAAATATCTATTGAATGTGTTCTCTGATTTAGGTTTTAGAAATACAGTGGTGAATACCATCTTGTTCTCTTGAAATTTCCTTTGTCATGAGGTAGGCAGGTAATTGAACAGCAACATGAGAATAATAACATGATAAAATTTGTAAAACAATAAACAGGACAAGGTCATAGGGAATAAGTAGAAAAAATGATTCAGGATGGCCAGTCTTCCCTGGTAAATGATGTCCAAAAGGAATATAAGAAGGACCTAGGTACATGAAGACTTTGGAAGAGAAAGAAGTGTTCATTGTAGTAAGAGACGAGTTGGTAGACTATACTATTGAAAATATATCAGATACCACTTTATGTGGGGATTTCTAAGCCTTAATAGTGTGATCATTTTTTAAAATAAAACAAAATCATTTGAAGTAGGAGAGTATCATGGTCTCTTATAGGGTTTGGTTTACAAGGTTCTACACAATCTGTTTTCTGAGTTAATGCATTAGAAGAAGGCGAATGGAATGGAAAGATCTGTTAGAGGATTATTGACACAGTCCACCAATAAAACATGTCTTCCAGTATGAGGAGGGACAGAATTACAAATTCCCCAAGAAGAGGTTAAAAAAAAATCAACTCAATAAACTCAACCATTCAATTTCTTCCTATATGCACCAAGAAGCGTAATTTTCTTAGAAAATGTCACACACTAACAATGGAGAATAAATAAACCTACTTTAAGTCATAAACACACATGGACTCTTTCACTCTTCCACACTGCACAGTGGCAGTTTGAAACCTGATCAACAGTCCTTAAACATAAAATAAAAAGCCATCATATTAGCACACTATAATCTTCTTAATACCAAAAGCTGTATCATTCTCTTCTGTTAGGTTTTTGCTTCCTTTTCTCTGAAACTATCCTGCCTCTCAGGTCTATGATTCCCAATTTGGGGAACATTTTAACTATGTATTAATCTCTTTCATTTTTATTTATCTATTGCCTCAACTACATCTCCCAATAACTTTAAAGAGTGGCTGAGGGTTCTTCTCTAAGTGGCTTTTGCAGTAACCTAGGTAAGAGGTAAAAATAGTTTGGAAAATAAAATAGCCATTGGAATAGAGGGAAGTGTGTGTGCTTGTGTGCGTGTGCATATACAAACACACATATAAACATGCACTGGAATATGTATACATGTACATATTCAGTCGATCTCTAGAAACTACAATGGATTGAACTTGATAACTCAAAAAGCAGAGAGGAAAGGTGATAATGTAATTCAATGTCAGAGGTGATTTTGGAAGGAAAAGTTTTAAGAGATTAGCAGGGCCAGAAAGAATACGGTGGGGCAAAGAATAGAATAAAGTCGAAAAAGGAAAATGGATGAATTTAGCTTATTCTTGCAAAAATGTTGGCTGTAAATAAAAGGAGAAATTAAAGTAGAATGTGAAAATCAGCAATCTACAGTTGAATTGCTGTTTTGAAAGGAGCTGGTGTTTTGTTTATGTTTTATTTATGTTTTTTATATTGTTGAGCCTTGGAGTACTAATACACTTTGGGGTAGGAGTAGGAATGGAGAAAAAATTAAGATTAGAGGGTGAACAAGATCTGATATCTTAAAAGATCCACATCCATGGTGATGTACACAAGATTTCTACAGAGGACAAGAGTAAGGGTTGGCATTCTTCGATAAGAGGAACATCCCTTTGAGTATTAGGAGGAAGAAAGTGGAAATAACGGTTGCAAGAGCAGCCGTTTGTTATGGATAATGGAAGGAAGCTGAAGGAACATCCATAAGATGCTGGTGCAGCCATGTAAATGCACTAGTCAGCTCTTCCTTCCAGAGAGAAACTTCTGTGAGGACAGTTAGTTGACATTCTCAAGCTATTGCCTCTTCTTAATCCACTGCATTGCTTACTGTGACGTCACTCACCTCTGGGCTGCATCCTGTCAATGGCTGAGCAAAGCTAGGGTACTGGATCCAGGCCATTCCATCCCAAAGGAGGCTTCCTCTAAAGGGAAATGTTTGTTCTGAATTTCTCTATTGGTGTGGCCCAGACATTCTGAGTTACACTGCAGCCTGAGATTTTCCCTACTTAATCCCTCTTTTATTCCTCTGTCCTTTCACAAGTGTTGGACCCACATTTCAGTCTGAAGACAACATCCACCTACTATAACTCCTCTATCTTTATCATGCATGGGCATTTTGCCTAATAAATATTTTGCAGCCTCAACTACATCTTAATAAATGTATCCCAAAGACCTAAACTGACAGAGATAGACTATCTCTCTTTTGGAGGATTGCATATTTTTTCCAAAAAGAAAAAAACAACGTGAATGAAAATTTTTAAGATAATTTTTTTTTCCTTTTAGATACTTATATATATTAAAATAAGCAAAAAATAGAGGATGAGGACAGATTAAATGATATAAACTTTTCAGTGAGTCTCATTATTTAATTTATAATAAAGAGGATATAACAGATGCTATCAAATTAATTTCTAGTTGAACAATAAGCAAATTTTGAATCCTCAACTCAAATTATATGCTACATATTATAAATGGAATATAGAATAAAATATGCAAGAAAAAATCAAAATAAATATAAAACTATGATGAATATCTATCTCTCTCTGTCTACCTATCTATAGAGACAGTTTTATCTAATCCTTACAGCAATAAAATCATTGCAAGGGAAATTATAGACATGTGATTTTCATAAAATTGAAATGTCTGCATATCATAAAACTTTCTAAACAAAATCTAAAGATAATATTCATAAATATATTTGCAGTAAATATTCATATATGTTAACATCTTCAGTACAAAATTTGTTCAAAAAGTCCATTGAAGAAGTGGAGCAAAATGGCAACTAGGATCTTCTGAACAAGGTCTTTGCATAGGCATATAAGGAAAATCCATCTGAGATTATTAGTCAAGGACATAGGAAGGGAAAGTGAATCCTGGAGTGACTAAAAGAGTTGGTATCATACAGAATACAGGCATTGGTGGCGAGGTGGCAGTCAAGAGGCTGGAATAGGAAATCAGCCAACTGGATCTGAATCCACTTCCAACATCTTATGTCTAATGATATTAATTTCATCTTTTCTGAGTAGATTTTCGGTGGTTTTTTAAATGAAAAATTTTTACTTTTTTATATTTTAGAAATTTTGTTTGCTAACCTTATTTATTTAAATGATAAATAATGTGTCATTTTTCTTTTCTTTTTTTTTTCAGGGCCACAGGTGTGGTACATGGAAGTTCCCCAGCTAGGGGTCAAATCTGAGCTACGGCTGCTGGCCTAAACCACAGAGACAGCAACACCAGATCTGATCTGAACCATGTCTGGAACCTATACCACAGCTCATAGCACTGCTGGATTCTTTAACCCTTTGAGCAAGGCCAGCTATCAATGTGAGGCCAGGCATTCTCATGGATACTAGTCAGGTTCATTACCACCAAGCCACAATGGGCACTCCCAATAATGTGTTATTTTCATTCATCTTATTTTCTCTTAGCTTTTATGTAAGACTCCTTTAAAAACTGTATCTTCTTGGCAAAGTTCTGATCCAGACAATGGAAAAAAATGTTTACGTCTAACAAAAGGACAAAAATAAATAAAAAGACTTTTATATCCTTGGAAAAGGATGTAGTGATAATAAAAAATTATGAAACTTCATGAATTAAATGAAAACTTAAGATTTGCTTGCAATATTTTTATTTTCTGAAAATTATTTCTTAGATTTGCAGGAAGGTTTGTGGGGGTACCTGAGAAGGATGTAATTCCCTTCACTATTTAGTATAGAAACTACAAATCTTAAATTATTTATATCCTGCTTATGATAATATATTTTAGCAAGATCAGAAGATGGTCCTCACATTATTCAGGGCATGTATATGGAAGAAAAAATGTTGATTGAAAAAATATTCACTAAAATCTAGGTATGTTGGTATGAAATTGATTTGATGTTGAAAGATTATAATTACATGCTGGGCTACTAAACATAATTTAACTTTTTCAAATTTAATTAGGAATCCACATTAATTGTGAATTATTATTAGAGCAAAGGATGCATTGCCTAAGGTTAGCGTTCATCTACAACAGACTGAAAATTTTCCACGTTATCTCTCAAACTTCTGTCTCTTCAATCCCCTATTTGTATTAGTTATTTGAAGAATTCAGATTACATATTCAGACTTTACTATTTCTGACAATGAGTTCTCATGGGGTTGAGTTTAAGACATGTATGTACAGAATTTTTTTCCCAAATTCTCACAGTTGCCTCTAGTCACCCCCAAGCAATACCTAGTCTGAAAGAACAGCATTAGAAAATCAGGGCTTCCTGAAACTGCATTTTAAAGCTTAGCTACCAGATGTGTTGAACTTTTTTTGGGGGGGGGTTCAAACTTTTGTGCCTTGTTAAAATACAGGGTAAAATATAGGGCTAAGAGAAGGACCTTAAGGTCTCTGCAGACATAGACTTGAGTGCATGCTCTATCATTTAATAGCTTTAATTTGCCAAATAACTCAAATTACTCAGTTTTCTCTTATGTAAAATTAAGATAAAAAATATCTACCATGCTGGGAAAACTGGAGAACCACATGTAAATCAATGAAACTAGAACACACCCTCATACCATGCACAAAAATAAGCTCAAAATGGCTTAAAAACTTAAACATAAGGCAAGTCACCATCAAACTCCTAGAAGAAAACATAGGCAAAACATTCTCTGACGTCAACCTTACAAATGTTTTCTCAGGTCTGTCTCCCAAGGCAACAGGCAAAAAAGCAAAAATAAACCAATGGGACCTAATCAAACTGATAAGCTTTTGCACAGCAAAGGAAATCAAAAAAGAAAACAAAGAGACAACTTACAGTATAGGAGAAGATAGTTCCAAGCAATGCAACTGACAAGGGATTAATCTCTAAAATATGCAAACAACTTATATAGTTCGACAACAAAAAAGCCAACAACCCAATTGAAAAAATGGGCAAAAGACCTGAACAGATATTGCTCCAAAGAACATATACAGGTGGCCAACAAGCACATGAAAAAATGTTCAACATCACTGATTCTTGGAGAAATGCAAACTAAGACTACTATGAGGTATCACCTCACACCAGTCTGAATGGCCATCATTAGTAAGTTCACAAATAACAATTGCTGGAGATGGTGTGGAGAAAAGAGAACCCTCCTATACAGTTGGTGGGAATATAAATTGGTACAACCACTATGGAAAACAGTATGGAGCTACCTTAGAAAACTGTTCATAGAACTACCATATGACCCAGCAATTCCACTCTTGGGCATATATCTGCACAAAACTTTCCTTGAAAAAGACACATGCACCCACATGTTCATTGCAGCACTATTCACAATAGCCAAGACATGGAAACACCCTAAATGTCCACTAACAGATGAATGGATTAAGATGTGATATATAAACACAATGGAATACTACTCAGCCATAAAAAGAATGAAATAATGCCATTTGCAGCAACATGAATGGAACTGGAGACTCTCATACTAAGTGTAAGTCAGAAAGAGAAAGACAAATACCATATGATATCACTTATATCTGGATTCTAATATAAGGCACAAATGAACCTTTCCACAGAAAAGAAAATCATGAACTTGGAGAACAGACTTGTGGTTGCCAAGGGGAAGGGGAAGGCAATTGGATGGACTGGGAATTTGGGGTTAATAGATGCAAACTCTTGCCTTTGGAATGAATAAGCAATGAGATCCTGACATATAGCACTGGGAACTGTATCTAGTCACTTAAGACAGAGCATGATAATGTGAGAAAAAAGAATGTATACATGTATGTATGACTGGTTCATTTTGCTGTACAGTAGAAAATTGACAGAACACTCTAAACCAGTTATAATGGAAAAAATAAAAAATCATTATAAAAAATCTACCTGTTGATAAATAAGAGGATTGCCTTAATAGGGATGATAAGGGTAAATTTAGAGGAAATATTTGATATGTTTAATGTTATGATTAAAGGATTTGTAGCTATTATTGTAGTGACAGTAGTAGCTGTAGCAATAATATTTTGTTCCTTTGAAGATTTACCTCTATCACATCTGAATTACGACCTGTTGGGCTAACAGCAGCACATTCTAGGCTCTGCTTTATATCACCATTGTTTGAAGAAGAGAGTGAGATTACTGGAGGTGGATAGTTAAACTGCCACAAAACCACAGAAACCGGCTCGCTAGGAGCCCCATTATTTAAAATAAATGAAGTAAAACTAACCTCAGTGAAGATGGTCTAGTGAACAAAGCATGATTGCCTGAAATTGTGGCAACAGATTAAATTTATGTTCAAGTCACTGAAAGAAACTTCTTCTTTCTCCATCCTATGGCCTTGAGTTTCTAATTGAAAATTGGTGAAAATAAAGGGAAAAAATTGCTCAGAAAGAAGTAAACTGAGTTTAAAACTGTGTGAACTCATCCACAGTAGACATCCAAGCCAGGGAAATGGCTCCAAAATCAGTGAAGAAGGCAGCCAAACTGTAAAGGTTAAGATCAAAACAGTTTTTAAAAATTGCTTTTATCTATTTCAAATTTGCGTACAAGCCACAAGGTGTGCTGGAAAATTTAAAGGTGATCACTGTTGCTAAATGGTCTGTAAATAGTAACTAGATAAGTATCATTATCTTAATCAAAACCATTCATTAAACCGACATCTAAATTGGCTGGTAGTGCAGTGTTGGGCTTTGGGAACAAGGCGGCTTGAAATGTAGTGATCCTTACCCTGGGGAGGGATGGGAGAAGAAAACTGCGTATCTGGCATAAAAGACAAATGAAGTAGCACGGATCAATACATTAATAAGAAAAGTGTAGGTATGAGGTTTAAAGCAGAAAAAATAAAGAATTCCTCATATTTCTAAATGATCATATGAAAAGCATCTCATTGTTCTTTTAAACAGAGGGATTCATCATTGCACTTACATCACAAGAAGACTGATTTAATCCCAATTTTAAAGGTCAGGGTAATTACATATGTTCAGGCACACTTAACAGATATCGTCTGAGCACATTTGCAAAAGGCAAAGGAAGTAGTTTGTGCAAGGTACACTCAGCAAAACCCACCAATCTCAAAATTGTCACCTTCAGAATTATCATGATAGAAAAATCTCTCTACACGCATTTTTCCATAATGAGTTTCCCTGTGAGTGGTTGACAGTATTATATTATATCATAACTAATGTGTTACATAATCAGGATATTATAGTACATGTGTGTGCATATACACATGTACACACATCCCTATATTGCAGTGGATATAATACTGTATCTGAGAAGCAGGAGACAATTACACAGAGCATTTAGAAGTCAGCACCCCTGCACTTAAAACACATCTCCAAGTCAAAAAGCTGAACACTACATATCATAAAAAGAAAAAGCAGTGCCTACAAAAAGAAAAAAATCATCATGCATTCTCTAAGAATATTTTGATTAGTTTGGGAGAATACCTATCTCAACTTCATTGGCACAGATCAAGTCTCACGTTGTGCATCAAAAACATACAAAAAATGTGCAGATGTTTTATAAATGGACATACTTTTAAAAAATGTTTCTTTTCTCCTCAGGTAAAGGAAAGATAGCATCAGCCAATCAAAAGAAGAAGCAAGAGCGATTCAAGGAGAGACTTTTTTCATTGCTAATTTCCAGAGGGAATTAACCAATTTTCTGTGTTACGATAGAATCAGCATATTGAGGATTGGCCCTATAGATAATGTCAAAGCAGAAGAGGTGCTTTCAGCTTCGTGTGCTTGCTGAATCTTAAATATGAACGGCTGCTGAGCTTCTGTTTGCTCCATGATTACCGGTCAGATTTCATCAGACTGGAGCCTGCTGTTTAAGCTGTATTTAGGACATGACCCTAGCAGCTGGCTCCACTGAATGAGCTGCTTCAAGGTGGTTATTACTATGCATGCAATAACTAAAGAATTTGGGAGAGCTAAGAAAAGCACTAATCCTTGTGTACTCTATTGAATATTTTGGTAGATTTGAAATCCAACTAAGCAAGGAGAATATGAAAAGTAAAATATGGTAATTTACACTGAAAATAACTTTAATATTACCATCTGGATGAGAGAAAGTGCCATGTGACTTGGTCAGAGTAAGAAAAACCTATATTTTAAATATCCACAACTTAAAAAGAGTTTGAAAGTTTTTATTAAGTTTCATAAATGTACAAAATAAATAACTGGTGTTTGAATAATATTTGGAAAATGGAAAACATAAAATACATTTAGTTTTATATCCACTGACTATAAAAATGAAGATTTTATCTCATTTAGCCTTATATGCTATAGGACAGATCTACTATAGTCACCCATAAATGTTATTTGAATTAAAGGTGGTCCATAACATTTGAAAATAAATATGACATGAGAGATTTGAAGATGGTCTAAAGAAATTTAAAAGCCACTAAAAATGAGCATTGTAATATTGAAAAATCCTAAATGTCCAAGGGAACTCCATCTTGTATTCTCTGTGCAAAAGACTGAAAACCAAAATAAGGCTAATGATAAATACATTTCACTTTTATAGATAAAGAAAGAAAAGCAATAAGTACATTTTTGCTAGGTTTTGTATTATCTGGTTCCAGAAAAGATAAGGTGCAAGAGCTTTATCATTTTTTTGTAGTATAAAAAACTTGTTTAATATGTTTTTACCTAAATATATATTGATCATCAAAGACTTCCATAATAGTTACCATTACCAGGGTTACCTGCTAATTTTGAGATAGTAAATGACATTTACTGAAAATGATTGCTAAGTATTTCTATTACTGTGAAAAATAAGTTTGTTTTAGGACAATAATCTAAGGGTGCTTAAATACAAAAATATTCATTGAAAGCTCCAGGAAAAAATATGGCATTAGAAGCCCCTGGTCACAGACACATCTTGGGTCCTGCCCTGCGTTGCTGTGGCTGTGGGGTAGGATGGCAGCTGCAGCTCTGATTTGACTCCTAGCCTGGGAATTTCTGTATGCCTTGGGCGTGGCCCTAAAAAGAAAAAAAAAAAGAAGTCCCTAAATGCCACAATATGACCAAAATGTTTAATGAAAAATTAAAATGTTGGACTTGGGCTATGGAGGATTAAATGATGAAATTTCACCCCCTCTGAAACTGAGATAAGGTGTCAAATGTATTTTATAACATTACAAAGCAGGGTTGTTTTCACTGTTAACAACAAAGAAAAACACAGAATATAAAAATGTTTTTCCTTGCCCCTCCCCTAAGGCATAAGTAAAATTTCCCCTAGGCTACCCGAATGACATACTGCAGCTAAATTATATCTGCTCAAGTGTGGTTTGGATTGATCTCTGATGGCAGGGTCAGTTTCTGGATTTGCAAGAATCTCTGTGACTTTATTCTTCATTCCCTCCGGCCTGTTATGCCAACAGAGTCACGCTGGGCGGGGATGTTGTAACCTCCCTCTAGGGAACAACCATGACACTCAGGACATCTGGGGATAATCTTATGGGCTGTATAAAGTTTAACCTCACTTTTACCTTTACCTGGAAAATTCAGGAATGAACATTTTGTACAGTTATAGAAATTAATGTTTTGAGTTAGGGCTTCTCTCTATTTTCCTGTCTCTATTCAACAGAAACATAATGGATTCATTTTGCTTTCACTCAATCCTTTCCTATTCATTCCAAATGCTTAATGCAATTGCAGGCCATTATATTGCAATTACTCAATAAGAAAATACTTTTAAGTGGGAGCTTAGGAAAACATTTTATAGTATTTCAATTGGAGACAAAAATTAAACAGGTACAATTATTAAGAAAAAGAAGGGGGAAAAATAGCTACACAGTAAATAGAAAAGCTACTCTAAGATATTTCTCCTTATGTAAGTTGCTGGAGCTGAAATATGGAGAGCGGAAAAAAATTATATTTTGCCCTCAATATTAGGTTAGATAAGAAGAGTTTGGTTGGCAGATGACAATGAATTCAAACTCATGTATTCTTCAATTTTAAGCAATTATGTATTAGCATATCCATGTATACTAAAGCACTGTGATTTCCCTAGAAAGGTATTAAGATGCTTTTTACAGTCATATTTTTCAAAGGAAAATTATTCTAAAATGTAAATATAACATTTAGATTCTATAAATTAGTAAGTTTGTTTAAATAGGCCATACTTAGGGTTCTGAGATACATAATGGTTTTTAACTTTTAAACTATGTATTAGAGTTAGTATAATTTATAATTATATTATCTATATTTTCATATGCAATTGCATAGCATTTGAAAACACTTGCTAATAAATAAAAAATGAATATTATAAATAGTAATAATGAAAGGCATTGTAAACTGAATTTAAGTGCTTAGTACTACAAAGAACCCAAAGCAATCAAGCCCAGTATTCAAATCTTTTTCTTTACATAGGAATTTTCCACATTAACCCTAATATCTCATTCTTAAATGTAAGCTATAGTAAATGATTACTGCTGTTTAATGTTTAATTTTCATGCTATCAGCACTTGTAAAGAAATAGCAAAATTTTAAAGAATTGTTCATCTATGACAGAGTCAATCCTAATACTGTCCCATTTGGAATCATGGTATCTCATCATCTTTTTCCTATCTGCAAAGTTTTTCAATGACTCAATTAGTGATTCCTAATTTAATTAAAGGAAACCTCCTCTAGACTTTATACCTTCCCTGTTTATTATGCCAGAACAAAAATAAGCACATAAAATAGAACAAAACTCTAAATGAAAAAGTGTTATGATACCAAAAAAAGGGTAATAGAGATCCAACCATTCGCTTTTTAGAGAAACATCTATGGAGCTCTGTTTTTTAGGTAAATTGGATTAGTACTGAGTATACATTGAGATCACATTAGGGTAACTTATCTTTAAAAGTCAGTCAGAAAATTTGGAGCAGTGGTAATTGCTCACTTAAGATAGAATTTGTAAAACAAGGATGTGATTTGTTAGTTCTTGAAACTAACCAATGAAATGAAATGAAATATTACTCAGCCATTAAAAAGAATGAAATAATGTCATTTCAGCAACATGAATGGACCTAGAGATTATCATACTAAGTTAAGTAAGCCAAAGATAAATATATGATATTGCTTATATGTGGAATCTAAAAATGATACAAATGAATTTATTACAAAAAGAAATAGACCCACAGACAGAGAAAGCAAATTTATGGTTACCAAAAGGTAAAAGTAGAGGAGGGGTAAATTAGGAATTAAGGATTAACATATACTCACTACTATATATAAAATAGATAATCAAGAAGGACCTACTATATAGTACAGGGAACTATATTCAATACTTTGTAATAACCTATAAGAGTAAAGAAACTGAAATCAACTATACTTCAAAAATTTTTTCCCTTTCCTCTCCTCAAAATTAATATATTGAAGCCTTAATCCCCCAAGGTGATAGCATGAGGAGGTGGGGCTTTGGGAGGTATTAGTATTAGATGAGGTCATGGGGCTAGAGCTCTCTTGAATGAAATATGTGCTCCTAGGAGAGTGGTGAGTGATCTTGCTTCCCCTCCCTGTTCTCTGGCACATGAGGGTGCAGGAGAAGTCAGCAGTCTGCAGCCTAGAATAGGGCTCTTCCCAGAACTTAACCATGCCACCACCCTGTTTTCAGACTTCCAGCTTCCAGAACTTCTGTTATTTAAGCCAGCTAGCCTACAGTATTATACTGTTGCAGCCCAAATTGACTAAGACAGCCACAATTTCTGTGGCAAAGAGAGGACACCAAAGATAGTGTTCCCTCCTTCCTTGTCTTACCACCCAGCTCAGGGCAGAGATCCAGACCTTCCTGGAGAAGCCATGGCTATGACTCATTAAGTGCCCAAGAAGTTGCTTTGGTGCTGTGCTAGAAATCCTGCTCTGGAATGTGCTGGAAACTTTCCCCCAGGGGTGACTGGAGAAGCCTCCCATAGGGAGATGCTTGATCCTCAGAATTTGCTAATGACCAAACCATAGGAATGCCAGGGGAAGCTGCTGGCTTGAACCACAAAGCCAGGAGTTACAGAAGCTATGAGATGACAGGAGAACATCAGAACCAGAAAGAAAAAGCCCCTTTCTCTTCTAACATCTCAACTGGCAAAAGCACTCTACTGACAAAGCGTAACATTAGTTTAGCTAGCAAAGAAGAAATTGCACGGCTGAGAGGCAATAAATTGATCATTGTCACAGTTATTTATCTTATCGATGCGTATGTCTATTTTACCCCCTCACCTCTTCTAACTAGATTTGTAACACCGATTCTACTGCTTGCTTTGTTTTTCTTTCTTAACAGAATATTAATAGTATCAATTATCTCGACTTTTAAAACCCCTTAATAATAATATTTTACGGCATTATGTGGATTTAAAACATTTTTCTAACTTATAAAGCAGTGAGAAAGATGATAAAAGCTATTAATAACTGCATAGAAGATAAACCTGAAGCAGTCAACCCAGTCCACTTCTGCGCAGTTCTCACAATAAACTCCTACGTTAGAATATTGCTTAAAAACTTGGCTTCCTTCTTTTTACATAATAAAATCTAAACTCCTTAATTTGACAAATAGACACTCACATTCTGAACCCAACTTACCTTTTCATCTTTTTTTTTTCTTTTTTATGTAACACACTCAATATTCACTCTGCAGACACAACATGGCTCTCCTTCTTCATTAAATCATGATCCTTTTTGGCAAATATATTACTCAGTACATTCTATTTCTTCTTCTGGCTCCAAAAGCCAAGGTCAATAAGGAGAGTAATTATGTACACTTGGTAGAAATGGAAAAACCATCTTACTTTATTACTTTTAAATATAGAACGTTAACATTTATAATGTGTTCAGAACATTGCCTACCACATTTTAAGTGCTCAATACATGTTAGCTTTTTGTTACTTTTTTTTTCTTTGCTTAATTTCAGGGTTCTCACCTCCAGCATTGGTGAAGTGGCTTTGTAGTGAATAGAAATCTAAGAAAATGCAGGGCAATTTAGCTAAATTGTAGGAAAAACACTAAGTGTATTATTACATGGTGACTCCCACTTCCAATTCTCCATGGCCAGAAGTATCTCCTAATCTTTCCCATTGCTGCTGCCTTTCCATTATCATCAATATCATATATAAAAGTAAAAGACAAGTCATTGCAGTCAAGTAACATAATGCTAAAATGGTCTGTAGCATAACCATAGACCTATGGAGAGTAAATGAGTGAAGAGTGGAAGCAGATGTGGCCCATTAGGGAGAAATTAACATATTATGAAAAGAAGAATGTATTAGGGTTCTCTGGTGGCTCAGTGGGTTAAGGATTTTTCACTGCTGTGGCAAAGGTTTGATCCCTGGCCCAGGAACTTCCACATGCCATGGGCACAGTCAAAAACAAACAAACAAATAAACAATCCCCCCAAAACAAGAGAAGGATGTATGAATTCAGAGAGAAAACAAAAGGTATCTACAACATATATCCATTAAAAGTTATCTCTTTTATAGAATTCTAAAGTAGCAATATGCCAGATAGATGTCAAAAAATGTACATGCCTTGAAAATTAACTCCAATTCTGTTATTTTTAGAGGCAAATGTATCAATAACCCAGGGAATATATTTTTGATCCAAGGTCAAAACGTGGGAAATATCAGAGCCAGGAGTAGAACACAGTTATTTTAATTAGGTTAGTATTCTCAAAAAGAGTTATGCTTTAAAAGGTGCTTTAACATAAGCCAAGAAATGTGACTAAATTAGATGCATCAGAAAAGAAAATAATTTACAAACTGCTGCACAGAAATAACAAAGGAATATTCTGAACAGCTGTATCAACCCTTCGGATCTAACCAAAATTCACAAAAATTCGTAAGAATGCATTTTTCTAACTTTTTTCCAAAATCATTACTCGATATCAGCTCTTGGCTTCATGTTTCCCATTAGCTGAGTTATTACTTTAGTGTTGTGCCAATTTAGCATATCCGTTTGTGCTGTGCTTTTCAGCACATCTAAGGAATGCTGATGCTCTTTGCTTCCTAATAACATGCATTCTATTTTGACATTGATGACCATGTTATATAAGCTGTGTGAGACAAAACAAGCAACCACACTTGAGAATTATGAACTCACAAGTTCTCAGGGCCCAGCTCTATCAATGTTGTGTTCCAGAGAAGTTCTATAATACAGAGGCTAAGACATATGTCTCAGGATTGAGAAGATCTGAGTTCACATCCAGTTGGAACTTAGAAGCTGTGTGACTGAGTTGCTACCACTTTGTACCTCAGATTTCAGATCTTTAAAATCAATATTAATATTCAACCTATAGTCTTATTTTTATGATCAAATGAAATTTTAAAATAAAAGGCAGTTTACACTACCTTGCAGACAGGAATCACACAAGTATTCACACAATTAATGCCATGATTTTTATGGCTATTCGTCACCTGTGAGGTGAAGGTAGGAAGTACCGAGGTCTGGAGAAGCTAATAATTTCACTACAAACAAAATAAACTGCTGAAAAACAAACAAACAAACAAACAAAAAAAAAACAGGGATGTCACGCCTTATTAGAGAGGATAAAATGGTCAGTATCCAAATGAGCCAAATATCAAAACCCAGAAATGCTGAACAAGCATTTATTACAAAGAGTGTCTCAGCTGTGGATTAATTATAGCAGCTGGCTACATTGCTTTGGATAACTCATCTCCTCTAAACCTCAGTTTCTTCACCTCTAAAGTGACATCTGTGGCTTACATTCATTGAAAGATACTCTTTGCCAGGCATTGTTTAAGTATTCAAAACAAGCAATCCCATGAGTTAAATTTAATCATGAATCCCCATTCAGAGATGAGGAAATCCAGAAAGGTGACATGAATTGCCCAAGATATCCCAAATTTACTGGTGGAGCAAAGCCATGTAGTTTATCTCCAGAGTTCAAGCTCTTAGTTACTCAGCAATTCTGCCTCACTAGGTCAGCATGGAAACAGTTCATAACGTTTGTCTAAAGATGAAGTTCAATAATGCACGTAAAACAATAAGCACAGAGCTTGTCACATAGACAAACTACAATCAGTTTGAGTGATTACCATTAAAATAATATTGTTGAAATGAAGAGCCCACTAAAATCTGACACTTTGTTATACAGAAAGCACTCAAATGTATACTTGACCCTTGAACAAAAGGAGTTTGAACTGTACAGCTCCACTTATACATGTATTTTTTTTCCAACAACTGCTATATACTATACAATCTGTGGTTGGTTGAATCCACAGAGGTGGAACCATGGATTCAAGGGGCCAACTGTAAAGTTACACTTGAATTTTCAACTATGTAGAAGCTTAGTGTTCCATCTCCCACATAGTTCAAGGGTCAAATGTATTTTTCTCTGTATAAATTTAGAAAGAAAAAAAAAAAAGCTAAATTCCATGATTCAAAAAATAAATTGTGCACTTATTTGAGTGAATGGCTTAAACCACATTTTATATGCTTTTATTTTCTATTTTTGTCTGCTATTGTGTTTTCTATGGTTGTGAATTTTCTATCTTATATAGCTCCCACTCTATTTTTCCTGTCAAAGCACTTCTCTGCTATACAAATAATAACATAATATATATTTAAAAAATATAATATCACCCAAGCTTTGGGGGCCATTGTCTTTATCTGACCTTAGTTATAGTAAATTAGAGAAAGTTTGTGGACTTACATTATTTAGCCTTTTAGAGTTTGCTTTCTAAATTCTATAAATTAGAAATCAAAATAACTCCCCACCCTATATAACACATGTGATAGTGACTGTGAGGGAGAAAAGTCCTACAAATTGTAAAATCCTTTTGAAAAGGAGAGGAGTTTATCTGACTTCATTTTTAGTGAGAGGACTCCAAATGATCTATTTCAAAAAAAAAAAAAAGTTATTGCATGTCTCCACTGTAAGTTTGCAGTTTGACTGAATTCTTCCAGTATCTCATTATGTTAAATATATCCCAAGCTAAATCCATCACTTCCTTCCCATTAAACCAGAAGATTCTTTCAACTTGTAGAAAAGTGTAGTATTACAAAGGACCATAAAACTTCTAGGTCATAGTAGATACAAGGAAACGAGAGCCCTGGTCTCCAGGCATCTAATTCAATATCCTTCCAGTTAATTGTGGGGAGTAGATACTGTCAGAGAGACAGTATAACATGGTGTTTAAGGTATTCTTTGTCTGTAATACCTGGGTGTGGTTCTTTGCTCTGCCACTTCCTAGCTTTATGACCCTGGAAATTTACCTAACCTCTATTTTATCATCTTAATCCCACGCACCTTAAATGGCTGCTGTGAGAACTAAATGTATTAATTTATGTAAAGTGCTTAGAAGAATCTGACATGTACATTAAATAAGTATGATAAATTATTAAATGATACTTGTAGTTTGGATATTCTAATCAATCATCCCTTCCACCTTTCGAGTTCTGATCAAATGACAACAGACCCAAGAATTCAAGTGGGAATTGACATACGGTATCAATCCTTCACTTGCAGAGCTAGATTAGAGAGTATGATGGAGTCTCCTAATCCCACTTGGGACTGAAACCCCTAGACCCACATAAACCTGCCTTACTCAGGTAGAGCCCAGAGGATGGCCTGACACACTTTCTTAGGACCCACCTCTCCTCCCAACTTGAAGGTTTGGGCCAGGGGATAAAACTCAGAGGAGGTGGGAGGACAAGAGAAGGAGAATGCATTGATACCAACTGATACTTGTAAAGGGGGAACCCATGGATGTGAAACTCAGAAATCAGATAAACCATTCATCATCCTAAAGGAGAAGTGAATGAGGGATAGAGAAATGGCTCATAAGTGTTCACCAGGATATTCCCCGAGATGAAAGGAGCTGAACTCTCTTCTCCTTTATGGAAAACAAAAATGTGGTAAGGGAATAAGCATCCTCTGACTGGCCATTTCCTAGGGATTGGGTGGGACATCAGTTGCTTAGAAACCCTATCTGTGGGTATTTTCTGTGGCTCTTTTAACAAACATTGAGACCATGTTGTATGATGTATTGCGCTTGCATGGGATGAAAAAAATAAGCTAAAATTAATGGTCAGATTCAGTGATATATAGTCTTTAGCTCTCACTCAAGCAAGAATCTCTATAGAAGTTTACGTGCTCCACTATGTATAGGCAATAGGATATTTCCCCCAATATATTAATTACAGTGTCCAACATAAATTTTTTGTAATCTACCAGGCTATGTTCCTAAGTATTCTACGAGCATTTGATCTAATGCTAAGGAAAGTGTCTGGATAAATGGCTCAAATCTTAGCACAGAACCCTTTAAGCAGATAAACTCATTTAAGACCTTGAAATATCACCTAAGAAAAGATACTCTCCTTGGTCTCTCCATTATCACCTTCAGCTTCCCCTGAGGTACTCCTGAAGAACTTCCACCTCTAAAGGACATATGTAAAGACCACTGGGCTCACGAGCAAGAAGACTTTTATCCTGTTTGTTAAAGTGTTAACTCTAAGAAGCTCTATCCTTAATACACAGAGCCAGAAAGCTCAAATGAAAAGGCACTGCTAGCAGAATCACCTCCCCCAAACTTTCTTTTCCTTTCATTGTAATAAAAAATTAGAGAAAAACTACATTTCTAAGAATGTCATAGTAAACGTGTGCTTTCTCTGTATTCTGATCAGTTATTAATTATAAGGATATTGCTATATATAAGTAAATTAAGATACTGTTTTTGCTCTAAACTTCTCTAAAACTATTGTTTGTTTTTAACTGTAAAGTGTTTTAATGAAACATTCATATAAGAAGATGTTGGTAAATTTTCCTTCTTTAGGAGTTCTCATTTGCCAAGTTCTCTGAATATAAGTTATCACAAGCATTCTCTATTATATTTCTATGTATTTCTAAATATTTATAACAAAATTTAAGCTTAAACATGAATACACATTTATGGATACACACATTAAAATATGTTCTGTCAAGTATTATTTTGCTCTCATACATAATATGGTAACATATATCAATCTGCTATTTTGTAATGACAGCTCTGGCTGTTTCTTTCTGTGTCTCTGTTCTTCCTGCTTCTTTAAAATACAGGCCATTGAGAAGAAGTGAAGCCATCAGAATACCCACTTTATATTAGCACTCATAGTACACAGTAAAGTTAAATGAAGAAATTGGCAAAGGATAAGAGCTTGACAGGGTTTTTTCTGTTCTTTGCTATTTTTCCTGGGCACATGCAGATGGCTTTTTAAGAATGGGCACAGTGTTCAGCCTGAGGTTTGCCAACAATGTAGACTTAGAAGGTAGAATAAAGAAAGTCATCAATGAGCATAGTAATGGCAGGAAATGGTTCACAAGAGAACCCTGTGTTGCATACAGAAATATCCTAAAAAACCTAAAAGTAATTTCAGTAATCGTTGATTATAAAATTTAGGTTTTCACTTTTGGCAGAGTATACATAGCCAAAATAAAAAAAAAAAAATTAAAAAAAAAACTGAGCTGAGTGACATAGTTAACCTAAAAGCTTTAGGAAACTGATAATTAGGTCAGTTTAGGAAACCTTCATAATTAGGTCATCATTAATCCTTTTATTTCCACGTATACTATCCACAAATACTTATAAGCTTGTTAATGATGTGCTAGGCACTACACTAGGAATCAGAGATAAAAAATATTGGGCCAGACAGTTTTGTTTCTGCTTTCACAGAACTTTTATCCAAGTAAAACAGATACACTGTTAAACACAACACTAAGAGTAATGTGCCCCATAAAACATTTTCTCTAGGGAACTGTGTGATGTACTGGAGAGACCATGAGTTTTGAGGTCCCAGATAATTACTTTCAGGATCCTCACTCAGACACATACTTGCTTTGTTATCTTAGAAAAGTTATTTAACCTACATGAGACTATTTCACCACCTGAACAATAGCTAAACTTGATTCATGGTTTTGTCTCAGATAGTAAATGAAACAGTAAGCATAAAGGACATTGTAACGGGCACCATATAGATATTCGGTGCTGTGTATCTGGTGCCCCACATTTTTAACAATAAAATCAGAGATAAGTGAGGTCTTGACATTTTATCTAAATTAGTTTCAGAGAAATTCTGTGGGCCATTCCAAAGTCACTACTGTAATGATAGTGAATACTTTGATTTTGGGGTGTGTGTGATGTTATTCCAAGAGAATTAATTTTATTTTCCCCTTTATTGTAGCTTGCTTTAATTTTTCCTATAAATAAGTGTTTTTATTTATATAACATAAAGAGGAATGCTAAAAAGCAGAGTAGACCCTTATTATTTACAGATCCTGTGTATGCCAATTTGCCTAATAACTAATAACCCTTAAATCAACATTTGCAGTGCTTGAGGCTGATTTCCTACATGTGCAAAGCCAAGGAAAAAATGGATTTGTCCAACTTCCATGTTCCCACCTGAGGTGAGAGGAAGCAACATGGCCTTCCACTTTTGCTCTCATACATGTCAATAGGGATAGAGACAAGAGGGGGAGTATGTTAGCACAAGAAGCTCCTGCTCTGGGGGCAGTTTATGGGATTTGAATCCCAGCTCTGGCATCAGTTCGTAGAGGGTGCCTCAGGCAAGTTACTTACTCTGGACCTTTGTTTTCTCTTTTTTAAAATAAAAAAATAAAATCTACCAGAATGAGTTTTTATGATTTTATTACATGTGAGATATACATGTTGTTAGGTAGG